>NC_085973.1:6724807-7354165 GCF_910591565.1 Cydia splendana | reverse complement strand
ACCTCCTAACTTGTCAAACCGAGTTACGGAGTCAAAAATTGTGTTCCGAGCATTTCCCGCTACAACTTTTAGAGCATTCCTTGCCTGACCTAAGTAGCTTATTGAATTTCTTTAAAAACTTTTCTGTAAAAGGTTGACGGGTGTTGGGTGTTTATATGGTTTCGGTCGATTATTATCATTTGCATTGCCCATGATGACTTACTAGAATTACGAGCACACGAGACACTAATAGTAGTTTGACAAACCTTGGTTTTCAAGAGGTATTTTATATTGACATTTGCTGTCACAAATTTGCTGTCAGATTTAGTCGCAAACCGCACGCAAAGTGCACACAAATGTGTCGACACCTTGTTACGGAAAAGTGTAGACACGGCGACGACACTTTGTTTCGAAACAATTCTAGACACATTGTGTGGACTCTGTTACGACACATCTGACATTTAGTTACCACTTTGTGATTCTGCGACTGGAATGGTTATATGGGAGCTATCTGAGTCTAACTTTGAATTTCAGTGTAGAGTCACCTGGCGTATTCTTGTTGGTTTAAGAATATAAAGGGTGTTTATGTATCAGTTAAAAAATTAAACTAGGTACGTAGGTATACCTATACTGTAACTTAATTCATTACGACCACGGACGTAGAGAGTAAACTGGATAGTGTACACTGGCCAAAAAGTGTGTCCACATGAGAGGTCAAACCTGAGCCCTCCATCTCTTTCTAATTAGGGTGACCATAAGTCATATGAATGTGGGATATTAGCATAAGATGGAATGTATAGTTTGGCCAGGATCTTTTCTCATTCGTGCATAATCAGAGAGAATCATACTGTATTTTCCCTATGCTAGTATAATTGCCCCAGAAAAGAGATGGATATAGTTTTTTTTCTCTTCTGTAAAACGCTTCACACAACCTTACTTAATTTAGTCGTTATAAAGCTTTTAGTCGTTATAAAAGCTGTTACAGATGGGATGGGCGTATTGGATCGCCATCAATGCGATTATGGTTGATTGTGAGGAAGGTGGTCCGCCGTACGTCCATCGTACGTATTGGGTGAAAACCAGCGTAGTGTCTTACAGACACTGCTTATGCTGAGCGGCATCCTATTTGGTGTATGTTTACTGTATTGTTAACTTTATGTTGTACTTACCGTAATGTAGGTATGTTTTTGTACGCCAAATAAATATTTTCTATTTCTATTTATTTCTATCAAAGACAGCTATAAGAGAGAGCGAGACAGATATCCAGGGTCGGGTAAAACGTTGTAGTTGTACTTGGTAATTCGCAAATCGTATTGATTAAAAACGCTGCCTTCGGTCGTGTTTTAATTTATCACCACTCGTTGCGAATTTAATTCCTACTTTCAACACTTGCAACGCAAATAAATTTATATTATTACTATGCCCACTGGTTATCGATACTAGTCCTTTTGTCAAGCCCTAGCGTAGCGTAACAATTTATGTTTTTACACGAAATTATCTTGATTATTGAATAAAATGATAAAATATTAGCACACGACGAAATAAAAACTTACATTTAACTGTGTAAACCGGCATTCTACACTATTTATGCTCTTCATAATTCATAATTTAACAAAATACCTATCACTATCAATATCATACTCATGGTATGTTTATATACGTGATGACTTCCCTTTTGCATACTTTAGCTATTCTTTAAGCGTAAGCGTCATCGTAGATCTGTAATTGAAACAAAATTTTCAAATTTGCCGCTTTTGTATACTGACGGAAATGTCGGCCCAACCTATATAGAATCGATTACATATATAATATAAATAGTTAGAATTAACGTTCCAGTAATTAAATATTATGTATAAATATGAGTCTGTAATGTCCAAGGACTGCGGATTTCATTTTTGGCAATTATGTAGCTCTCATTACGTGAACCGAATAATTAAACATGCCGAAATAAGTAAGTATATCTTTATTTATTTATTAGTATACTATTTAGGTAAAGTTATTTTTACATTAAGTATGAAATAACAATTTTGTAAGACCGATCCAAATCGTACCGACATCATGGTCACCCTAATCGTCATCAAGTTGGGGATACCAATTAATATTCAAAGTTACTACAATTTCTACCATATTCAATTTACTGTTTTTTTTGTTGCGCACATACTTGGCTTAATCAGTTAATAATATTAACATCATAATAATTAACAAATTACTTAAAAGATATCAGAACTGTAATTGGAATATAGCACTAAAATAGTATAAGAAGGTAATGAATTTCAGTAGTATATTGATATAATTTCTACCACAATGGCATCTTTTTAACATTGGCAACTTGTGCGAGTGAGACACAGGGCTCGGGTTTTTCTATCTCATGTGGACCGTTTTCTCTAGTCTGGTACGAACAACATTCTGTCTCGGTGATAAGGTTCAAATTAGTATGGCAAAAAAAGTGACAACTCGCTCCAGTTTAAACAATATAACTTCATGATTACGACACATGCACTTACCGTTCGACTAGGTGGATAAATATACAGATTTTCATTAGAAGCCGTATGTTTGTTAAACCTACGCGTTTCTGGAGCCTTGTACTTGAAGTCCTCCCGAGTCTGTGACCGGGTCAGTTGGCTGGTCACATTGTAATCTCGATCGTAGAACGTCACTTCCGGAACTGGCGCTTTCTGTTATTAAAATTGTACATTTTTATTTAACATCGGTGTCAAAAACAAAAAAAAAACGGATTAAGAATGGTGTCATTCTTCTACTCGTAGTCTGCTGTTGAATTTGCTATACACAGGTAATTTCTTTACCTTTGACTTCAACTTTGATACCGATACCTGATATGTATTGTATATGCAGTAGCAGGTACCTGTGTGGTAAAACTAAAACTTTTATTGTAATGCCAATGCCTGACTGTCACGCTTTGTTGATCTTTAATTCTTTATATTTTTTAAACGTGTCCATCCTCAGTATATAAGATTTTTTTCTACTACCCAAATATTTTTGGTCAGTAGTCTGTTCGGAAAGAGAAGAGTCTTGGATTGTATTGGGCCCCATATATTCCACGACTCTTCTCTTTCCGCAGAGATTCTATATTTTTTTGCTAAAGTGCAGAGTTGTGTTGAAGTCAGCCTCTCACCAATTCTTGTACCACTTCAGGCGGTGGTCGCCACCTCCGGCCGGTGGTTTCACTAGACTCCCCAGTATCAGGGAACTTCCTCACTCTTGGCTGAATGTGAACTCTATCCCAATAAGGAGGATTTACTTTCTTCGGATATTCAGCTTGCATTATGCAGAGTTTACTCTATGCAAAGTTTGACTACGATGGAAAAAATAAACTACTTTGATGCCTTCCTCGTTTGGTCAGTGTTGTATTTTTTGTTTGTATCCAAGCATTTGTTTATTTAATTATTTCGTTAGCAACAACTATTTTAGTTGTACGAATCAGCAATGCTTGCCTTTGTTGTCATAGCAACTAATTTAGGGGACTAAAATCTCGTACGCGTTTGATTTAATTTAGTGTATAAGTAGCTTATTTTTGACCACGCATGTAGGTATGTACATATGTAGGTTACGAGCAGAGGTACCTACTGTAAACTGTAAAGTGAACACGCGTATCCCGTGACGCTTTTACAAAATCAAGATTATAGAAGTTTCTTAGCCAAGGACACCGGCTTTCTAAATACCGGGTTTAAAATAAATACTGTGTTGTGTCCATTTGCATATATATAGATACATAAACATATGTTGTACTGTATATGAGTTAGAGTAATAAAAGAGGCAACTACCTAATTATTACAATAATAAAACAAAAATTATGAGTTTGGTAAAAATTCGTTTATTCTCCACAAGTGACTGAAATTGTTATCAAAACACAATATACGTGTTATTATGACTAACGTTAAAATACAAGACTGCAATAAATACAAAATGTAGGTGTGATCAACGTCACATAATCTTGAATCGCCGCCTACCACAGATAATAAAATGATGGTATCTACTGGGTTCTCTAACTATAAAAATATTGTCTGTGGCATTAAGGCAAAGTTAGCTCATCTTAGACTTTTTTAGTTTTCCGAACA
This sequence comes from Cydia splendana, assembly GCF_910591565.1. NCBI lineage: Eukaryota > Metazoa > Arthropoda > Insecta > Lepidoptera > Tortricidae > Cydia > Cydia splendana. The sequence goes on along the minus strand of NC_085973.1, from coordinate 7,350,110 downwards.
AATACCAGCGACTGTGATTTTTCGCTCATTTGTTCCACAGACTTGCAACACTGCGTTAAACACATTTCCTTAAGATTAAGTATAAATAAATTATATTACGAAACGCCTCTACGAATATACAAAATCAATACAAATCCTTACTTTACTAATACGAATTACATCACAGTTCATAAACAAGTTAGTATTAAAGAGTTAAATATACTTCAAAAGTAAAATTTTAAACTAGAAATTTTAGTGAAATAAATTTTAAAACTCAAATAACAATTTGGTAAGAATATTACTAATATTAGCGTACTCAGGTTTACTTAAAATTTAGGAACAAATACCTACACATTCCTTTAAATGAAAAAAAAATATATATATAAGCATAAATATAACACAAGAGAATATGAAGAACATATTGTTCTATAGAAACATTTTTTCCTATACATGACAAAGTCGAATCAAACCAAACCACACATACAAATTTACAAAATTTGTATTTTCAAGACAATTAATCTTGTTCAGTCGTTTTATATGCATGTATAAAACATTATATTCTGTTTCTTTAGGTACTAAAATAAAAGTAAACACATAACTTATACATTTTCGGGTAGTTACCTATAACATTTGTTGGTTAACCAACCAAATACAAAACCGCCTGGATCAGTCATTGAACAACCTGACATTAAACCTACATTATTTGATCATGTATTTGTTTTCTTCTACCCTCAACTGGCTTAAGGAGCCATTTGAGGGTAGATTTTGTTTACTTTTATTTAAATACCTAAAGATACAGAGTATAGGTACTTCTTACATAATAAGATTGGGTAAAAAAGCTACATTATTAAATGACAATTAGTACGCTTATGGTTGAGTAGCATTTAAAAAATACTGTCTAAAGAAATTATGTACTTATGCATTAAGGTAAGCTTTAATGTTTCTAGCTGGGTAATATCGTTAGAAAATATCATTTTATCGCTAAGATGTTATAAATATAGATTATTTGTTATGCTATGAATGAGTATCCTGTAAACACGACATACTTATTGGTACTGAGAGTTTCGGGGTTCTATTTCACTTATCTATTGCACATTTTAGTCCTTAAGATCCTTTTCCTCGATTAAGAGATTATTTATTTGTCTTTCATCCAAGAGTTTAGACCAGAGTAAATGCATAGGGTTTTCAGAAATTATAGGTACCTAGTGTTGGTAGCATTGAATTCGAATATGGTAACTCCAGCTGTATGGATCATGGATTTGAGGGATAGTGATAGAAAACGCAATTTAAAGGTGGCAACACTATGACTTACTTCACTCGCATGCACCAGCAAAAGTTAATGTTCAGAAAATCATTTACACAAACTCTGGATTAAAATTACTGACTACGACGTTACACAGGTTAACGCATATATCTGTCATTGTCGAAGTTTATCCAAAAACAATGGGTCAGACAGGGTTAGCATATTCGACCAGCTTAGGGGTAGGAAAGTAGCGCCTGCTGTGGCCACGCGATTTTGGCGTCTATCCTCTTGTAAGCCAGGATAAAGTTCTGCCCGTTCTTCTCGGCCATAACTTCTTGGGGGCAGTCGTTCTCGTTTAGCATTGTTTCTGTAAAGGATAAAATCTAATTATTATTTCTACTCATGTACAGTCGGTTCCCTAACATAAGTATCCATTTTTCTATACAATTAACAATTATTAGTGCAACTTGGGGCACCGACCGTAGGTACTATAGTCATTTAAATTCATTATCACTTATTTAAGAACACATATAATAGACCTGAAGAAAAGTCTATAAGTACTCTATTCTCCACTCGTGTTTTAAATCCGCCAAAACAATATCACGTGTGAACACAACATAATAAGATGCTACCAACCGCATACAACTTGCAATTTGGTAGGTTTTGGTTTTTTTTTATTAAAAACAAATTTAACCATAGAGTTGTAGTATTCAGATTTCCCGCTTGTTCCTTTTTACTACAAATAAGTATGTGAGTTTAATAGTAAAATTAGTTGAATAATAGTAAAATAGCACGATCCACGACTGTTTAAATTCGAATAATTATTTTGTTTTCATTAAGCGTAAACAACTTTCCGTAAAATAGCGGCGGAGAGGATGAAAGTATATAGTTTTTAGGGTTCCGTACCCAAAGGGTAAAACGGGACCCTATTACTAAGACTTCGCTGTCCGTCCGTCCGTCCGTCTGTCACCAGGCTGTATCTCACAAACCGTGATAGCTAGACAGTTGAAATTTTCACAGATGATGTATTTCTGTTGCCGCTATAACAACAAATAGTAAAAACAGAATAAAATAAAGATTTAAATGGGGCTCCCATACAACAAACGTGATTTTTGACCAAAGTTAAGCAACGTCGGGAGTGGTAAGTACTTGGATGGGTGACCGTTTTTTTTTTTTTTTTTTTTGCGAGTCCGACTCGCACTTGCCCGATTTTTTTATACATAGTCAGGTTTTGTAGTTTCTATTTTAAACAAGTAATGAAAATAAACTGTCTCGCTCGGGTTACGTTATGTAGTCTGGCAAGCCAACTTTGCCAGTAGAAAATGGCGGCAAACTCGAAAAATGTAGGCTCGGAGGGTCGATCTCCCATACAAAAATTAAGTTTTTACAAACAAATATTGAGTTTCGTATATAGGTACCTACATTTTTCTATCGAGAACGTTATGCACTCGCACCAGATTAGGTAAATACTTCGAGTGAAAGAAAAAGAGAACACTTAGATCGGCCGGCACTCACCCTGCTCGTCGTGCAGCGCGAAGAGCGCGTAGTCCTGCGGGTTGGTGATGGCGGCGGCGTGCGCCAGCGCGCGGCACAGGTCGCGGGCGCGCGCGCCGGGGCGGCACGGGAGCGCCACGCGGCGGATGGAGCCGCGGCACTCGTCCGGCAGCGCCACGCGCACCACGCAGCACCCGCCCGCCGAGCTCTCCGCGGACCCGCGCCGCCACTGGAATATAACACTTAACTTAGCGAAAAAAACTATACGTGAATATGAAATAGTTTACTGGCAATAATCTCTTCAGCACCGCGACGGTAGAAAACAACGCGGTGAGGTAGTATCCTCTTTCTCCAGCCGACGATGCAGCGGGTCCAGCCTCGAGTTCGGCGTTCGACAGACGAGGCGACGGCGAACTATTTTCCATGATATACCTAACCTTGAATACAGATTTCCTATTTTAACACTTACCGGTGTTGCACTATCTGGACCGGGTTCCGGTGCCAATCTCTTCAGCACTGCCACGGCAGAAAACAGCGCAGTGAGGTAGTATCCTCCCTCCCCGGCCAACAGCGCAGCAGGTAGGAGTCCGGCCATGAGTTCAGCTTCTAGCTCGGCGCAGACGAGTCGGCATCGAGCCACCGTCCACGCCAACACCGGGAGGAGGTCGTCGGCCCCGAGCGCGCGCTCCCCACGAATCTGAGAAATCAGGTTAAAATTATAACATTCCGTTAACTGATTCATTTCATGAGTTTTAGTTTTGCCTTATAACATTCAACAATACCGCAGATGTTCGGAATGCGGATGCTTCTGAACCTATAATCGATGATAAGATTGAGTTTATGGATTAGTTTAACGCGATCAAACGCGATTAGTTTAATGCTACTACAAACCAGGCTACAAGTATCTTTATGACACCGTATCGACTGATGCATTAAGCAGTTTTGTAAGCGTCAGGAACATTTTGGTCATGCATAGCATAATATCATCTATGCGCAGTATTTGCACGGTGACGATGCAGTCAGATAACTTTATTGGAGTAAACTAAGCACGTGTTAAAAGACTGGCATACCAAGTTTTAAGAAAAGATTCACGTTTGAAGGGCATACATTTGAAGGTGTTATAGGCGCCAATGACACAAGTTATATGGCTTTTATAAGCAATTTAAAGGTTATCCCTAACTCACCCGTATCCCATAGGGGTGCATGAGTGTCTTTGCGCCGGTCAGTCGCCCGGGCGCGGTGGCCGACCACGGTTGACTTTTCAGCTAGTTAAATATATCACAAGTTAATCGTGGAAAAGACGTCTAGTTAAAGACATCAATTCATTCATAACTTGTTAACGCCTCAACTTTATTGTGCAACGGGTTTAACTTCGTCCATAAGGAATACAGTCGTCTAGGTAGACCAATACATTAGTTTACAGGGAATGTAAAGAACATTGGGGTTGATGCGTACCGCATTGAACATAACAGATATCGCAGCGAGAAGGTTTTCTAGTTTGTCCAATGGAGAGTCCGCCTCTTGCATCTTGAGGAAGTGCTTCGAAATCACTGCCAAGACCGCTGAAGACGGGACTTTCGTGGATTCCTGGAAGTAAAACCAATTCTTATAAATTGAGATGAAAGAGGAGCTAGCCTTACATATAACGAGGCCGAAAAGCCCACAGACAGATCGCTGGGTTTAAAAATTTTAATAATAGTAATTAATATGTGAAATTATGGAATTTACTACATCAGGATTGGCCTCTCCGGGAAAATGTTAAGCAAAATAAAAAAAACGAGAGCAGGCGCAGAGTTTGGCAAGATCTAAGGCCGAGCCGAGATTCTGTGTAAAGCCACGGACCTGGAGCATCTCAAGGCCCAAAACCAGAAGACAAGAAAAGCGTGCTCATCAAGCACTGTAAACCATTCAAATAACATCGGGACCGTCGAGTTGATTTTCTGTCCTACCTTTACGCCCAGCTGCAGCGGCGTGGCGTGCTGCGCGCGCTCGACGGCGGCGTGCAGGCGGCGCACGTCGGCCGCGTGCCACGCCGCCAGCAGCGTGTACAGGCGCGCGCGCAGCGGCCGCACCACCAGCCGGTGCATCACACCCTCTAATATGGCGTCCAGGTTCAGGAACTCCGTCGATTTCAACTGGAAAAGATTAGGATTAGTTAACCTTTTGGACGCCAATGACCGATATATCCGCACCGCAGGTCCAACGCCAAAGACGGATTAATCGGTCACCACAGAGCAACATAGACCTACGTGCATATGCATAAAGTTCAATTTCAGTTTTGACACTACGGTGACGTGGCGTCCGAGTGACAGCTTTTGTGTTAGACACGGCGTCGAAAAGGTTAACATTTTGTTCAACATTGGAGTCACGAAAGCATTGCGGGACGGCTGCAAGTCGAACATACTACATGGGTAAGTTCTAATTTTCGTTATTTTAACTAGTATGATATATAATTCTCAAACTCTCCGCGAATTCCTTTTGATTTTTTTTGTAAGATGTTGTTTTTACCTAGCGTAGTTAGGTTCATTTACATACTGACTGATACAAAAAAAAATGGATTTATTACCTTGAGCCTCTCTTTTTCAACTTCTTTCTCGAACTCTCGCTCTCCATGCTTCACAAGATAATTTTTCATTCCAGACATAAACTGCCTCATATTGCGCATCATCACCTGAAAATAAAGAAATAAAATGTCACGGTAATGGTAGATTATTTACTTTACCAAGATAGGAAAAGAAAGAGATAAAAGTTTCTTAAAAGCAAAGTTATATCACGATTCTACGTCGCTAGATTAAATTTAAAAAAATCTTACCTGCGGACAAGTCTCCTTAGAGTCAAGAGTGCATGCGATGAAATTGTCGACATTCTGCGCGAAAGTCGTGCTCTTGTCCTGCGCGAGATGAAGAGCATAAGCGCGCAACGCTGCGCCCGCGCCCCGCGTTGAACGACCACCTCGAAGTGCGCGCACGCGACCCGCAGCTGGGAAAATAAAATAAAATTGAAATATGTATTTTTTCTTTAGTACAGCTTGAAATGATATTTGATCGGGTGAGCTTCTTTCAGTCAAAACCGATAGTACTCGAAACCAACTTTTACATATTTACAAATCCTGTATATCCGTATTCCGATAGGCATTTGTTGATTTGAGTGAAAGCTACAAAAACCAGGTTTGTAGATACCTACACACAGGTTTGTGGACAGGATTGTAAGAACTAAATATAGTGAGTCAAGAGTGATGTTCGCCGTTGTGTCCTGATTTTGTATTATCAAAATTGTTAGATCCGTTTTAAAGGTTCCAATTAGAATAATCTGCACGTAAGTAAATAAATATTATCAATTTCTCAATATTGTGATATCCTGTTGGGACAACGATATACAACGCAACGAATAGGTACCTACGCTTTTTTATTAAAATAACTGATTTGCAAGACCGAAGTGATCCCAAGTGACGAAACACTAAAAAAGTTAAGACTAAATATGTAATGATTTATGAACGAATTAATAGTATAGTTGTAAATTGGTAATTAAATGTAAAACGTAAAACGGATACATTGATCAGAGCTTTAAGCATACTAAAGGTTAAACAATGTAAGAAGTTTAATTGTGAAATATCGTCAGAATATTTACTCGTAAAAAGAAAACAAAAACGCAGGAGTATATTACATAAAAGAATGACATAAGACATCGTGATTGCTGGTTTTTATGTTATTATTACAAATCCTTTGTAAAGTAATTAGCAGCAGTTTTGATACCCTGATAAGATAAAGTAAACAACGTATGACAATCATTGAGCTTGTTAAGACTAGAATAACACGTGGAGTAATGAATCATACCTAAATATCATCATTGGATTATAAGATGTCATAAACATGTTTGAAGAAAGCTAACCTATTGGTATAACGTGGCTCTTTCGACACAAGTAGAACATACATACCTATTTTTTATTTATTTAAAAGGAGTTTTCAAGGCAATGTTGAAAAAACAAGGCTCGATAAATTTGGCACTTTGAATCGGATATTAATTATTTAAAACATAGCTATATACATCTAACTTAATTTATAAAAATACTAAAGTTACCTAATAGTTAGCTAGTTACCTTTTTTTTTTTTTTTTTTTTTTTATACTCATATTAAAAAATACTTAATAAGTTACCTAAATTAATTGCATTCATGCGTAGGAATAATGGAATTTTAGTTATCTTACTTCTAGACCCAGTGTCGCAATATCCTTGATATACATAATTTAATTTATGCCATCTGTTGAAAATGTAGGACGAAATGACTAATGAATATGATATCAGCTATTTTGATGCAATTATGCTTTAATTATTATTAATGCTGCAAAATTTATTAAACAATTACAACGCATCTAATGTGCAAATGAGTAATGCCCGCAAACTTGGTTTATTGTTATTAAAGTTAAATGGAGTGTTAAGTTTGTAGTTTATGATAAGCGTTTAGAAAATTGATTGTTACATTTGTTGTTGGATAACCGGAAGACATATTCAAATAGGTGATATTTGAACAAAGATAAGGTTACTTTAATTAGGTTTACATTAGATAATTATTTCACGTGAAGAAGTACGTTGACCCTTAGATACCTAAACGTGTAGAAATTATATCTAATATTTGTAAATGCTCTACTAGATACGTTGAGGTAATATTAGGTTTAAAACGGTCACTGAACCTACTATTTAAAGGCCATAGATTTAACGCAGTGGATTCCTAACTGTGTAATTAAATACGGTATTCTACATATCATAAGCCATCATGGAGGAATAAGCAGTTATTTTGCAGAAATTATAGTTACCTACACAAATAAGCTTTAGTGCAGGTTGATGTCATCAATTGTTCATGTTCAGTCACATTATTTTTGGACTGCTTAGCACAAAACTTGCATTTAAATCTCCTACAGACACCACAAAAGAATCTAATTACAGCTTTTAAGAAACGACGGAAAGGGTTCACTCCTTTCATCTTCGTCTTTTGTTCCGGCTTTTTGAGATCCTTGCAATGGCACTGCGGCGGTGTCGCCACGATAACTGCTCTTCGCTTGTTAACATTTTTGTCAGCTAAAGATTTACAGAGCTGCGTCAAAGCGCTGGACTTGGCCAAGCGGTGCTGGAATTTAGGCTCATGCAATTGTTCATAAGTAGCGAAAACCCAATCACTCTCCATAGCAAACTCGTCTAACGAGTCGGCACGGAAGTTTCTGATCGTTGTCAAAGCCACCACTCCGTCACACGGCTCTGAAGCTCCAAGCGCTTCCGAAGCTTCTGAACTCTGTGGCATAAAATTACTAAGTGAGTCGAGCTTCTGTTTACTGGAACTCGGTTTGTCAGTTGATCTTGCGGATTTTCCGCGAAACAATTTTTTTAGCCACTTCATATCGATCGCGATATTTTTGCGCGCTAGAACGTGTAAATAACGGTAACTGCACACACGAGCGTCGCGTCGCCGCGAGTGAGAACTACTGAATGTATCTGGTTGTGAGTAAACCCACGGCACGCGTAGACCTTTACCCTTTATCCGTTATTAATGTTATTTACACTGCAAATGTGTAGTAAGTTAAGCTTCCCGGCGTACATTTCTTTATCTGCCCGTAATGATAGCTGCTGGAACCATTGTTGTAATTGATTTTAATTTATTTATCGTTCAAAGTTTATCGGCTTGGTAGTCACACCCGTAGTAAGTGACATATTTATAAGTACCTACGTCACGCACATGTGTGAGCTAACAATGTAATGACGCCGTATGATGTACCTAATCACACCTAATGTATGCATAGCTTCAATTAAGATTCAATTGAGAAATTCTTGTTAGGTACCTGATGATAAGTAATTAAGTACCACTATCATAAACAAAGATTTAGAGAGAAACCTGCTTCCCATGTACCCACTTCTTACCCCTAGGCTTCCGTATTGGTTTTATAGAGCGAGCAAATGGGTCAAGCCTTTGAAAAAAGCACTAGACGTGCGCCTAAAGCGGTTTCAAAAACACTCCCTCCCAGCTTTCATGGTGGTAGATCCCTTGTCAGCAAAAAAGCTTGAATCAAAATGATTGCAGTGGTATATTATGCCTTTAATAGGAGAGCGTACCTACTAATAATAATATACCGAAAATTAAGGACATCGGTGAAACTATTGCCCCCAAATTTTTTTACAAATCAAAAAGTTAGTGCCGGTTTTTTAGCCGATATAGTTGACGACTAGTAATAAACTGCACCGAGAAGGTAATTTAATTGCATTTAATGTATATTTGCTTTTTCCAGACACCTTGTTCCCTTGGCACATTTACGTTAATTATAGCTTCTAGCGAAGAAGCTAATCCTTATTTACTGTATTTATCACAGTTATAGTTTACATTACACACAGTCAGTCTGAAGGTAACTGGGGTATGTTTGTTTAAAAGTAAGTAAGTAAGGAGGAAGTCCGATGCATTATTTTCCCTTTAAACTGTGAAATGTCGGCTTAGGTTTACGTAATGTGTAATGTAACTTGCGCAAGTATAATTCGTAAGGCCTTACCTAATAGGGGATCTAATCGATCCCTAAAGCTCTTAGCCCGCGTCGCCTCCAAAGGCGCTCGTCTCGGGATAGGGGACTCCCATTCGCAAGGCTCGTCCTGTAAAAAAAACAAAGGTTTTAGTTGGAGACTGACTTGTAACATGTCGGCGTTACAACTCGAGCATTACAAGAGTGAGCGAGCTGAACCGCTCCACTCCGCTGTCAATTTTTTTAGCGAATCTTTTTTTAAGGATTTCGTCAATTCAGAACCTTCAATCGAACTTTTCGTTTGAGAAATGAAGCATACTTAAACAGGGTGCTCCAACAAGCATTCAACGAAACTTACCATATCAAGGGATTGAGGACCGGGGCAGGGCAGAAGTCCATCCCATTGTGCGCTATCCCAAGGCTCTGAAAAAACTGTGCCGTCATCGCTTGCCTGAAAGAAAAAGGTTCTTTTTATCCTGTGCTGTTATAAAAAAAAAACAAATAGTAAAAGTTAATGTTTCTGCTATTTTATTATTGAAAAAAATAAGCAATGCCAATATTTTTACTGTCCCTTACTACAATAGCATAATTATTAAATTATATTTATGACAAACTATTACGAGTGTACGAGTAGGTACCTGTTCGGATAACGGTCTGAGATCATGTACATTATCATAGCAGGAGGCGCGCGGCGGAGGGCGCTCCTCGGGTAGCGCCACTGGTTCTGAGTTCAGGTGAAGCTCGGGAAACCTAGATAAAACAAGGACAACCATGAAATTAAGATCATCTTGAGCGTTGTCGTTGATTTTTTGCTACAGTTTGAAAAAGGAAACTGAAGTTTGGCAACTTATTTCAAAGGCTGTTTTTCTTTTGTAAAGGACTGCAATTATGGCTAATATCACTCGGATCGATTGACACCACATTCCTTAAAATCGGCTCAGAAGTTTCAACGCTACGGAGGAGCACACCGCATGCATTTAGTCGGGTAAAACTGGTTGTTAATTTTTTTTATCAAGTTTTAAAGAATGCTCATGTCATTCACAGAAAATATCCATTGTCCCAATTTTCACGATTTGGAGTGACGTCATAGTCCAGAAATAACATTCCATAGCAAATCTTACCTTTGAGCAACAACCTGATGCACCGTCAAATGCTGCGCCCCGTCGTCCACTCCGCTCAACCTCGTCTCCTGCTCGGCCAGCGATGGAAACGTTCCGCTTTCGCTGTTCGAACCTTCGTCGTTCTTGTCTGCAAACGAGAGAGAAGCCAATCAATAAAGAGTGTTAACCTCCGTACAACACCGCTGCCGATTGTTATAGAGGTCACGAATAAATATATTGGTATTGTCAAAGGCACAGAAGCATTTAGGCTATGGTTGTTCTCACCCACCGCCCGCGACGGGTTGTTGCCCAAAATACCCCCTGGGGTGTCGTGACCCACAGATTGAAAAACGCTGTGCTATAGTAACATAAATAAAATCCCAGCTAGCGTCCACAGTCCACGCATCAGATTTGTCTGAAGGTGGCTGGTTGGCGACGCGCAGCGGCTGCACTAGTTGATATTCGGATTATTTCCGATGGAGACCAGTAAACCCCATATGCTTGGGAAGAAACTCACTAATGAATTCCCAGCTGGCGTCTACAGTCCACGTATCAGTTTTGCCAGAAGGTGGTTTGTTGGCGACGCGCGGCGGCTGTACTGGTTTGATCTTCGGCTTACTCCGGAGAGATACCAGATTGTCCACCGACGTTGAAGTGTTTGGCGATGAAGCTGGAATGGATATTGATTTATATTAAAATCTGTTAAGGCTTGTATGGGTTGTAGGGATAATTTTGGGAAAGCAGTATGTCGTCAATCGTCATGTTTATTACTTTTTTCAGGTACATGATAAAACAAGAAATCCATGATTATCTTTGCATCAAGGTGGTATTAACATTAACCTCTCGTATCTCGAAACGACGAATACATTTTTCACTGACGGCCAGCAGATAGAACAAAAAGCGCAAAATATTCAATAAATCAAATAACCAGACTGTTATAAACAGTGGGAATATCACTAAATAAAAAACCAAAAAATGGTACTTGATCATTACTTACGTGATAATTCCTCTATGCTATGCATATCACGAAGCGGGTAGTATGGATGGTTGTGAGGTGGCTCCGAGTACCTCTGCGATAAACTGACGCCAACTCGAAGGAGTTTACGACGTTGCACCTGTGGTAACGCTGCCTGCAAAACAAAAATGGTTTTAGAACAGTTCTATTAGTATTGCTCATAAAGCAGAAGACTAAACCATACAGAATAGTCGTAATAACACTAATGTTGAAACTATGTTCTGATGGTGAGTATGGCCGACTCAGCCCTAAGATACGAGGGTCGCACTGAAAGATTCGGGAATGGGACACTTAGAAATAACATAATAGAAACAGGCATATAATTTATAAAAATGTAACTCTTTATAAAACTTTTAAGGTATATTCCATTTGGTTGTCATTTGTATTTAAGAATTACTGGCAATTTGAAAATTGTATGTCGAACATTATTTGAATTTTTGGCCAAGTGATTTTTCGGATCATATTTTTAAACGGTTTTCAATATGCCCTCAGCGAACAAATAAAAGTTACAATGGGCTTCTGTTATTTTTTTATGAACTAGAGTTCATCGTACGCTCGTTTGCAGTTAAAATTAAATATGAAAGTCACTTTCATTTTATCCCATGGGTGATCTTAAAGAAGCATGTCATTCCAAAGCGACGTCAAAAATTAAAATCGCATTTGTGCTGTTAATTAAAAAGACTGCCAAAAAAGTTGCATATCGGCAGATTTCGACATTCCTAAAGATTCATATGACAACACTAAAAAAATCTTTTATATATATATATATATGTAAAAAAACTTCAATTCCGTTGGCTACTCCACGAATTTCATACAAAACCACTAAGGCCCCAAAATCGCCATACAAAAAGGACTTTGGAATTATGAGCCGTGTGCATTACAGAATGATTACTTTCAAAAGAAAATTTATATGCGTGGTCAGTTTGAGTTTAAGTATGCATTAAAATAAAGATTGACTGTCTAGATGCGACAGATTTCTCTATTCCCGACATTTTCAGTGCAACCCTCGTATGGTGCGTCCATGATGGAAAAAAAACTCTCATTTGCTTCTTATATTCTAACCAATAATGTCACCATTTTGGAAAACTTACTTCTTTTAGAGTATCCACAGGATCTGCGTAGAATGGACTCCCAGCATTATCTTTATCAGAGTCACCGCCATTCATTTGTTTAACGCAATCATCTTCTAATTTCACCGTTTCCATGCTTTCAGTATTATGATTCTCAGAATTTTTAAATGTGGCTTCGATTTCTTCAGTCAATTTCTTATTCATGTTCATAGAAATGCTAAGTTTATCTGGCCTCTTTGGTATTATATCTCCTTTGCTGTTGGTTGTCGCAATCAGCTCGTTTGAACCGTTGAAACTGTTTTTAAGTGAAGTTTCAGAAAGTTTTCGTTTTTCACTTAAGTTTTCGTTTGAATTCAGTATATGTATATTCTCCTTTTCAAGAATAGATTGTGTACTTTTTGCTGCGTTCAATTTTGCTGAAATTGCAAAAAATCGAATAAGAGAAATTCGATGAATGGCAGAAAATTGCAGCAACGGGAATATTTAATAATTTACTTACGTAATGTGTCTGGTAGGAGATCAGGTCTTTTACTCTTCATTAGTCCATTGTGGACGTTATTGTCACTCTCTGATTTCAAAGGTTTGAAAGAAGAACAATTATTGCTTTCTGGTCCCCAAATATCTTCATAATCAGATACTTTATCCATCAACGAACTTCGATAATACACGCCTGGTGATTCCAAGATGTCAGATTCCTACAAAATATGTATTGTTAATATTTTTGACTACTGAAAAAAAAAGTCTAAAACAGCAAAAACTTAAAATAAAGATATCGAAATTCAGGCTTGATTCCTCTGATAAGAAACGTGCGGTTAGTTATGACACTTATGACCATTAAAAGTAATTGATATCCCAAACACACGTGAATACATATTGGTTTACCGTCCTACCTGATAATGCCTGGATTCCTTTCGCAGGGAGTGCTTACTCCTCCTGGATCGACCAGACGGCGTAGTCGACGTAGTATTAGAGTTTGGGGACAACACTTTATCTCTCTCTTTCCCGTTCATAGGTGAGACCATAGACTGATTTGACGTCGGGGAAAACACATGCTTATTCGTTAAAGGAGAACTTCTCGAAACAGGTGAGAAAATCTCACTTTTATTCGTTTGACTTAAAGGAGAAAACACACCACTTTTGGATGAAATAGTATCGTTGGATACTGGGGAATTTATTTGACTTGTAGGAGAGAAAATACCGCTGGTAACTGAATTGGTACCATTAGGTGAAACTAACTGATTAGGTGAAAAACTGTTGTTAGATTTAGTCAAACTATTGCCCAGCGGGTCGGCGGAGTCGGAAGTATTCGTTTGAGATTGCGGTTCTAACGGCGATCCAGGTTCAGTGTTCTGCTCAATCATTTGTCGTTTTAAACTGCCGTGCAAATTAGCTGCCATGGTACTGATGCACTCCCCCTCTGGCGACATGCGGTGCATCAAGTTCTATACGGGACAAATATAGGGTTCCTTTTAGTAAGTATATTTTAACACCATAAATTACTTTTACAATCAACTATTGATGAGGTTAGAATTTGTTATTTTCAAGCAAGGTAACATGAAAGCATGCTTTTTAAAAACGTACACACAATAATCACGCCCTTCTCAAGTTTAGATGTCTCACCTGTTCGTTGCATTCGTCATAAGCTTTTGAATCGTCCATGATGGTGAACACATCCGTCGTACTGTTATTGTTGATAGCGTTAGACGCAAGCGTTAGTTGTAGGCGATCACTCCGAATACTTTCATTTATTTGGTGATTGTGGATCTGAGTGTTATTGACGCTAAACGTGACTGTTGTCGTGACTGTTATGTTTCCGTTTGATGCTTTGTTAATGGGGTTGAAAGCGGAAACCTCGTTCTTGGGTGACAGGGATTTTGGGAAAGGAGGTTTAGCCCATCGAGGAGGCGGCGGTGGAGGAGTGGTCTTAGCACTGCCTAACTGCGTGGGAGAATGTTGCGTGGTGGTGGTAGGGAATGTATGAGGTTGTGTTATATGAGCCTGAAAAACAGGTAACGCATTAATAATGTAGTCAAATACAAGCGGCTGTTAATTCTAAAAAAAAGTATACTTACGGTACTAGACATGAGGCTTAAAGTATTAGGTGGGGTCGGCCTGGGAGCACGAATGAACGCTCCATTGGGTTTCGCAGGTGGTGAAGGGGCCTGTCTACCCTTAAAAGTGCTGAGGTTCTGGTTTTGACTCGGAGGGGAACCTGATGCATCTATTGATGACATCTTAAGCACGACATTTTGGTCTTTATCTGGACTGAGTATTTGTTCTCTTGAGTTTGTTCCTATACCTGGAAACATTAAAAATAAATATTTTACATATGTATTTTGCCACCCGATTCAAATCTGTTTATTTCTTCATTAGGCTCTTCTTATGTTTGCGCCATCACGCTAGCACACTAAAGCCATAAGTTCATCCTAGTTCAAGGTATTTTTGGGATAAGTTCAGTTTCCTCACTCGGTATTATTTCGTTTTCTCTATTTACCAATAGATTAGAAGCCTTATTGAGCTTCCTATGGGACTAAGTTACATTTGTGTAAGACTGTCCGTAGTAATTTCATGAATCAGTTACCGATTTGTATCAATTGATAGTTGTCAATAGACAGATAAGTCTATGAAGTGTTCATTACTTACTTGCATTAAAACTGCTTAGACTAGATCCCGTGTCAGAAGGCGTCACAGCCATAGGCACGACGCCGTTTGACTGACTGGGAGAGAGCAGATTCTGCGGGTTGTTCTTTGGGTTAGCCATGGGATAGCCCCAGAACTCTTGGCCCAGCAAGGCCAGGGAGCTGAGCTGGTGTCTGCTCTTTGCTTCGCGGAGGGGACGTGGTAATTGAAGCTGGACTGGTAATTCATCACTGGAATTAGAAAAATAGCCTTTTATTAATATTCATATGCAGGTTTATATTTCGTCAACTATTAGGTAATCTATTACACTACACATAGCACAACATTTACATAGTGTAATAGGCGTAGGACAATCTGTGACAAGATATTTCTCAAATGTTTACCTACTCGCCAGTGGCAGGGTAAGTTTTATAGGGGGTTTTATATTCCAGTGGGTAACTAGAACGTCCTACATCCAATATCTTATAAACTTCGATTTCTGGACATTGAAGATTATTGTCCTTAAAATAACCGCCATCAAATAGACTTTTCACCAACTTTGAAAGTGCTCAGAAATAAAAAAGATACCTCCGACAAACACAAAACGCACAAAGATTATACGTACCAGCACTGAGAATAATGCGCAATCAACTCCGGTATATTATCGAATCGGTTATGCGAAGTCTCGAGGCCTATACGGCCCCCCGAGGCCTGTATCAGGTAGTGTTCGATATACGGCCCCTTGTCCGCCGGCAACCGGACACTGATCGCCATCGTGTCGGGCTGACTCGACTGCCGAACCACAAAGTTCTGGAACATTACAAATAAAATTATAAGTAGGGTAAGTTAATGTCGACACTAATCTTCTAACCTAGCCTTATTTAAGACAGAAGGACCCAGACTTTCCAGCAAAAATGGTGCCAAACGACCGGAACTTTTCGGTGCCAGTCGGGTCGATTTTCCTACTCGTTTCCTAGTCTTTAGGGCAAAATGGGAAGTAGGTACACAGAAATGTGTTTTTTTTTGTTGATAAAGTAGCGTGAGACTTTTTGCTGGACTTTACTTTCTGGTCCTATCTTATAAACAGAATTCAGAAAGTAGACATAAATAAAACTAAATCGTCGGGGTCTATTACTTCAATGGGCGTCCCCCAGGGATCTATTCTTGGTCCATTCTTGTTTCTCGTATATATAAACGATCTGCCTTATATAGTTAATGAAAAGCATAAGTTGGTTCTCTTTGCAGATGATACATCTATTATATTTAAAGTAAAAAGGAAACAGAGTGATTTCAAAGAAATAAATGATGTATTGTCCTCTATAGTTCATTGGTATACTACTAATAATTTACTTCTCAATGCCAAGAAAACTAAATGTGTTAGATTCTCTTTACCTAACGTCCAGCATACAAGTAACGCACAGGTTGTTTTAAAAGAAGAAATTTTAGATTTTGAAGATAAAGCTGTCTTTCTAGGCTTAACCTTGGATTCAAAATTACAGTGGGGTACGCACATTTCTACACTAGCAGGTAGACTAAGTTCGGCAGCATACGCAGTTAAAAGAATCCGTCAACTTGCAGATGTTAAGACAGCACGGCTGGTGTATTTTGGATATTTCCATAGCGTCATGTCTTACGGCATCCTATTATGGGGCAAAGCAGCTGACATTAATTCAATTTTTGTTTTACAGAAACGTGCTGTACGTAACATATATAATTTAGGGACACGGGTGTCTCTCAAGGATAAATTTAAAGAAATCAATATTCTCACTGTTGCTTCCCAATATATTTACGAAAATATAATGTATGTAAGAAAAAATATTGACATGTATAAATTGAATAGTGACATACCATACACAATTTTAACACTAGAAATAAAAATAAATTGGCCATTCCAAGATCACGTTTAAATAGAGTAAATAATATGTCATTTATGGGAACAGTGTGCGCTTTTATAATAAGTTACCATCTAATTTTACGAAATTGTCAATGAATAAATTCAAGTCAATTGTGAAACGACAGCTGTTACAAAAAGCTTATTATACTGTTAAAGAATTCGTAGAAGATAAGGATGCATTTATGTTAAAGTAGAATATTGTATATATAGTTATAAGATGACATGTAAAAGAGCTAGCTTAAGCCTACTTACAGAATAAACGTTTTGATTTTGATTTTGCACGTGTTTTGAATTCTTTTAAAGTAAAAATGCGTTTTATTTTCCACTTTATATGTGATAAGGACATAACTATACTGATTAGGTACTTCCCAAGTTACTTAATGTTGATCAACTGTGCAATATAAGATATAAACGTATCATTCTTCAAACTGTACTTGTTAGGAACTTCTTATTTTTCTTGTCATCTTTGCTATGCTATGTAAATGGAATAATAGAAATTCATTAAATGAAAATCAATTTTACTCGTTACAATTAAACATCAGGTAGAATTTTAAAACATGTGACCTTTTTTTGATATTTAACAATTTAACATAGGTATTCCTTTTTTCTCAGATAGAATTTCGAATAAAGGACGATTAGGAAACTGTAATTCCCCCCCCCCCCCCCCCCCCTCTTACTTTCCAGTACATAGATAGAACAGTGATTCCAGACAAGAGCCGAAGAGAAGTACCTACTGTACCGATAAGAAGTGCCAAATAACCAACGTCGCTTGCTTCATGGAGCTCGATGACCAACCACTAGCCTTGTTAAAAGTAGACAAGTTTATAAAGAAACAAACATACCCCTTCCTCTTTCCCCTGTAGAAGATGGAATGCCCCGGCCCTCTGGATGCCAGGAAGGAACCAGACGGGGTGTGTTCTAATCAGTCGCTCTAGCAGGCCGATGTCACACGGAGGCTGCTCCTCTGAGCCGGACGATGAATCCACTGATGAACAGTCGCCGCGTACACCTTCGCCATCGGATGAGAGGCTTTCTCGGCTCTGTAAAGAAGTTATCTTGATTACATTCCACAAAAATTTGCAAGGTTGTGTCGTCTACCCATATTTTAATGTTTCTTTTTCAATATTTATAAGTTCGTTTTTACCGTGTTTAAATTGGCATGTTAGAAGGTAGTTAGAGATTATGTATTATCGGGGCAGCAATTGATTTGAAGCTTATGAACTAGCGGAGCGTTAAAAATTTCCGTAGGCTCCACACGATTTGACTTAGTTTATTGATAACATTATACGGTGCTCATTTAGTCCTCAAGCAAGTCAGGTGAAATCTTCTCTTTATGAATGAATTCGATGCAATTTTGCAGCTCGCTGTACAATTATAAGAAGCTGTAGTAGCTACTAGCTATTACTGCAACAACATCCCTATTGAAAAGGTCTGCACATGGCTCTATTGTGAGAATATTACATCTAGCAGTTTTAATAGCCACTTCTGCTTCTTAGTTAATACAAACCACTACTATACCATGGACTAACCTAAACTAAAAACACGCAATTTTTGTAGGTATGATTATACGTTTTACGCGACGCAACTTAATTATATTCCATCTTGATTACTACAAGCGCCTTTAAATTTAATACAAACGTTCTACAGAGAAAGAATAATAACCTAATATTCCTTAAGCTTTAACGGCCTCCTAATTAGAACGGCCCCTTGTTTTGTTTACGAAATATCATAGAAACAGTCCCTCTGTAATGATTGTACGGGGGAAATAAGCCCCGTAAACCCGGGCTCAACTCTCATTGAGGGATCGGCGTGTGTGTACAGCTTAAAATAAAGTGAATTTTATGAGGATATTGCGGTAAGTAAATTATATTGCCGGTTGTTTGTCTTCTACGCGTAAACGATGCTGCTATTAAGATAATGTGTTGCAAAATTATGCAGTAAACTGTGAATTTACAACTGGGGTGCGATATATATGTTTAGGGATTTGCAGCCGAGCGATAAAAACTTTTTGTCTATGTAGAGGAATGTACATTTGTATTAAAGTTAGTGTTCCTTCAGCATCGTATATATAATAGTCGCATACAAATTAATGTGATGCGATTATGTCTCTAATAATTTTTAAGCAAAAAAACCGACTTGACAAAGATGTGGCTTAAAAACTTAACTTGCTTAACAAACATAACGAAGACGACAAATCGCCAAACGTGAACTATGCGTCGTTGAAGAGTTCCGTTCTGTTCATCATCAGCAGTTCCACTTCATCAAATGTCACTTTTTTGGATGTATATGCTTAATTTGTTGATAAAACCCCAAAAATCACTATATGTATGCCTTTCAGATTTGAGGAGTTCCCTCGATTCCTCATGGATCCCATCATCAGAACTGGGTTTTGACAAAAACGGGACCAATCTGTATGCGTATACATACAATCAAAAAAATAATTTTCAAAATCGGTCCAGTAATGACGGAGATATGGAGTAACAAACATAAAAAAAAACATACAACCGAATTGATAACCTCCTTCTTTGAGATTTGGAAGTCGGTTAACAATATTGTTTTCGCCGATTTCCCGAACACCTTTAAAAATACTCTTTATTTTTTTATTGATATCGTCGTTTCTTTTTGAACATCTACTTCACTGAACACGTTTTTGTTAAACAAATAGAGGAATAAAACGCGTAGGTACCCTCAAATACTTAGACACAATTTCCAAAACGCCCCTTCAAACAGAGAAGGCTTTGTTCACAGACTTGGAAATTGTATTACCCGATTTTCTCCGAAAAGGTTCGCGGTACAAAGGCAGAAGGCACCCAATTTCATATGTGTCCCGCACATATATTCAGTATTTTAGTTGCATATTTTGCCGTAAAGTCGTCTACCCTTTTCCGCCGGTCATTGCCCCCAGATAAGCCTGTAATATAACCAGAAATCATGATAGCGGCTCGAGATAAAATATAAAAAATACGCTCAGAAGCCGACCCCAATTTTCCACTTCTCATTTCTGGAAACATCCTTGGCTAGTAGAAATTTTCCATATTCCTCCATGCGTGTTGTTAGGATGATTCCTTAATTTAAATTATAATTTATTCGATATTAAACCATTACACTAAATTAACAGCCGGTACCAATAAAAAAAAACACATTTCCACAGCCAAAAAGTTGCACGATTAGTTATATTTCTGTACACATTTCTGTAAATATTTACTCCTATCTATTCGGGCAACTTTTCAAGGTTTATGTACAGCTATATTACCTACAGAAAAATTAGATACCTAACCTCCGTTATTCAAAAGCCTGATATTATCTAGGCACCTACGATTTTACGAGTAACTCCTATCAAAGACACTGCAACCCGCAATAAAGCAAGATCAAACATCTAAGTAGTCAAAGCCGCAGATTCATTTTCACTTGGCTTTTAAGTCAGAACTACTTTGAAAGAGAAACCTTTGGTAAGCGCAAATTAGCTAGTGTGCATTTCAAGCAACATAATTTGCAGGGAAAAACTTCTTGCTGCAGGTATAATTGCTAGAAAGTGTGCTGTTTTAAAATGGTTACCTATAGTCCTATACTACACATATAAAGTCACCGTGTTAGTGTCTTGGAACATTTTGAGTACATAGGGGATAGGAGGATAAACCATATTGATTTTGTTGCCAGGAAAGGAATACCCTAAATAGAACATCCAGCTTGAATAAAAGTTACTCTTTACTTATCACCTTTAACAAAACAAATACCGACCTATCAAAACAGTGTGCCATCACTTGGTCATCGTCAGCATTTCTATTTCACCATACCTACTACAAATAGAAAGTGTGCCGATAATATAGGAAGGATTTCCTGGATTTCTCCAGGATATCCTTGTGTGATAAGCATAGAACCGACTGTAAAAAAAATACTAAATCGATCTAGCTGTCTTCGAGAAATTCGGAAATACGTGCATTATTGTATAGCCAACAGCTGTTACAACAAATTTGCATTAAGCATTCAGTAGCAATTATTCACCCGCAATCACTACCAAAATTTTTTGGCTATTTTCTTAAATTGTTTGAGATTCTCAAGATGAGCTCTTTCATTTGACATATAACATAGTTTGACATAGTTTGAAAAACTTAATTTTTTAATTTTCTCATTTACCCCCAAAAGTGGCCCCCATGTTTAAAATTCATTTGTTGACGTTGCATGTCCATCTTTGGGTTACTAATGTACATATGTATGTGTACCAACTTTCAACTTAATTGGTCCAGTAGTTTCCGAGAAAATAGGCTGTGACAGACGGACAGACAGACAGACGCACGAGTGATCCTATAAGGGTTCCGTTTTTTCCTTTTGAGGTACGGAACCCTAAAAATGTTCAGAGATTATAACTTTCGTGGCTATTCGTGTTATTTTGGTATTGTTAAGGTATGTATTTTATGAGTACATACAAATTTTTTTGCAGGTTCGGAAGGAAAATTTTAATTGTCATAATGGGAGTAACGGGCGCGGTACTCGGTTTGGCAAAGAGCTTCTCTACCTCCTACTGGCTCTACGTTGCATTGGAATTTATAGAAGCTGGATTTGGTGACGTAATATCGCCAATATATACTCTAGGTGGGAAAAGGTCTTTGTTGCAAATTTGCATTTCTTGTATTGCCTATATATGTAATTTATTATTTGATAACCAACTTTTAAAAGTAACAGGCCAAAACCCGAAAGTTAAAAAAACAGACAAATAACACTTTCTGAGAATACGATCTATAATTACGATATTTTGTTACAGCTGTAGAAATGGTGGCGACCAAGTATCGCGTCACGTACGCAACAATATGCAATGTAGGCTTTAGTGGGGGTGTACTGGTCGTTTTGATGGCTTGGCTTGTTCCCTATTGGCGAAACTTTCAGAGAGTGCTGTACGCGCCTGGATTACTGTTCATATTCTTCATCCATTTAATAGACGAGAGTCCTAGGTGGCTCCTTTCTAAAGGAAAGAAGAAAGAAGCTGTGCATATAATTCGCAAGGCTGCTAATCAAAATAAATTAAACATTGAAGATAACCTAATAGACATGATTTCCTGTGAAAAGGATGAAGGGTTGAGCTTTTCACAGTATTGGGAAACACGTTGAAATCAAAGTCTCTATTGAAACGATCTATCGTTTGTAGTGTTTGTTTGATCGCATGTACATTCACGAGTCACGGATTGATGATTAACTCAGTGTCATTGTCAGGAAGCAAATACACAAATGTTGCATTGTCGTTTGGCATGAAACTCCCGAGCAGTATTTTGTCAGGGTATATCCTTGCTAAGTTTAATCGGAGAAATCCTTTAATATTGTTCTTCATAGCTTGCGCTGCCCTTTGTATTGGACAAACACTTATCCCAAAAAGTAAGTAAAAAAATAGAATACAGTCATCTTATTTCGTACATTAGACTTACTTTTCATTTGGTTCTTTTAGAGTAACATTAAAAATTAACCGATTTTAAATTGTCGTGAGAATCGAATTAAATTTTTTCGCGTGAGTGACTAAAACCGTAAAATTAACTTAATATCATGGACCTAGAATACTACGGACGTAGTTTTGCTAAGACAAAAACTGTGATTCCATCATCCACCAATTTCCTAGTATTTACGCGTGACACACACACATTGACAGTTATCTCAATGCCCTCATCCACCAATTTGCCGTCAGACGGATCGAAACATCAGTGAAGTAAATTTGTCCAAGAAAAATGTAAAATATGCCGGCATGCGTAGTTAAATCCTGCAAGAATTGTACCGATCGAAAGAAAAAAAGTGACGGAATAACTTTTCATAGCTAATTTTATGAATTATCACGGTATAGTACATAAAATCTCCATATTTCATTATTTATAAATGCGAAACAGGAGTGTGACCAGTAAGTTGAATAGGGTAATTTCCCGAAAGTAGGGTAATTGATGTCCTTCTTATTAAATCATTATATGTATAAGAGATCATTAATTAGGATATTTAGGTAAATAGCTAAATTACTGATTTTGCATTTCAAACTAGGTCGGTATGGTAATTTCCCGATAATAAGGAGATTAAAGACGTTTACATGAATAATGTTTGATAGTTAACGTTTATTTGTTATGTAAGGTAAACATACACATGGTGCTCGACGCGGTCCCAGTCCAGTACATGTCATCTTGAAACTTAAACTCTAAATCATAATTAGATTCCAAAAAATGTTGCCACTGCAATAATTTGTTTGTAAAATAGTAAATTCCTTTTTATAAATAAATACGCTAAGATAATTTATTTATTGGTAATTTTACGACTACGATTTAAAAAAGTACTTTTATTTACTTATTTTTACATAAATACAAGACGCGCTAGTAAAAAGTGGCAACATTGTCTTACTTTTTTTGGAATCTAATTATGATTTAGAGTTATAAGTCATTGTCAATAGAGGTGACAGCAAGGTGTCATCTATTGGGCATTAACATGTCGAGCACTAGTACATTTACCTTATATATATTTATTTATTGTTTAAAACCAGATATGATACAAGTTAAATATCATTAGGTATTGAAAATAATATTTGCACAAAGTAATTGTGCAACAATGCGCATTTTCAAGACCTATCAGTTAGATACACACTTTTTTTTATTGTCTAACGTAAAACTGTCCTATTTTAATATTTGAAAACAAGGACGATATTGAAAATAATTGTTTCACCATTAGGGGAGAATTTGTGTTACATGGTATCACTCGTCTACAAGCACACTTTCAAACCGTCCGCCATTGCAGTGTCACAGTTTGTCTTAAGTGACATTCCCTCTGTCAAATATATAACTCTATGCTTAATATTAAGAATTAATTTTAGAATACATTATTTCTCAGATCTTCTATGGCTTCTGGTTTTGACGTATATGGCGGGCAAAATGACAGCGACCATGTGCAGATTTATACTTTCAAGCTGTTTCCTACTCAAACAAGGAGTTCCATGCATGCACTGTGTTTTGCTATAGGCAAAATTGGCTCTATAACGGCTACGCAAACTCCTTTGATGGTAAATATAGTCTTAAAATACAGCATTAAAAAAATGTGAATACCTTCAGAATTATATTGTGGGTTACGCAGAGTTCGTCCTTATTTCTAGGGTTGAAAGTGTTGAAACAACTACAACTTATAACTAATTCTTACATTTTATTTTAATTTCCACGTCAAACGCAAATAGTAACGGTTTTACATGATGTTAAATATCGTAATATTATATTTTTTATATTTTTATTTTTTATTTATTTAAATATGAAACAAACGGTCATACAACAAATATTGTTATAGTTTCTTCTCTTAATCTAGACCTATAGTTTCCATTTTTGATGTAAGACACATTCGTCAGATTCCTTTTTCGTCAGGATAAATTATAAGTAGCCTTTTTTATCGGACGAAAACGGAATTCCTCTTTGGACAGAAAAAACTTAACTTCGGTGTGAAAGATTTGGAATTATGATTTATGCGTGTATGGACTCTAAGGAAATATGGCGATGTATAAAAATGTCTACCTGTAAAACATAAATTTGTCTGAGTCTCTAAAGCCAATACTTCAGAACGTTTAAGTATTGTCAAGTCGAAATATAAAAATGACTATTATCAAAGTATAAAAATGTTTACTATCATAGTATATAAATGTCTTATACAAAAATGTCTATAATAAAAAAATAAAAATTTTAAAAAGACGACGTATAAAAATGTCTATTTTCTTTACTTACCAGGATCATAATAATATACAGCCTTGGCCTAAAGTATTGAGCACCCATGCGTTTTTCATATAAAGTGTTCAAATAGTTCGTCACATCCTACAACTTATATGGTGTGACGGACTATTCGGACACTTTGACTGCTACCAACTATATGATGCTGACTGTACTCGTAACTGGTCGTCAGCTATATTTATTTTCATTCGAGTAGTAATTTTTATACTTCTATATTTTTATATTCCATCTAACATTCACGTGGACATTTTTATACTTTGTCAAAATTATACAGGGACGAAATTATTAAAGTGGACATTTGTATACATCGCCATATTCCCTTATAGTCATAAATCACTCATAGGTATTACTTAATATTATAAGAACTCAATTTGTCCCGGCTACGAATAAAAAAACCGCCTACCTAAATATTAGATTCCGCTTTAGTCCGAAAAAAAAACAGAATATAATTTATCCTGACGAAAACGGAATTTGACCAAAAGTCCGTTTTCGTCCGACAAAAAATAGGCTATAATTTATTCTGACGAAAAAGGAATCTGACGAATGTGTCTTATAATGTATCCCATTTTTTATTAAACATTATATGTATTTATATAGAAGCACGAAAAAGTACCTACCTACATAAAGTACCTACCTATAATAAAGGACATAATATTTTATGAATGTATTTTTTGTTGTACCTATGAGCAATATTAGCGGCATTTGCAAACATAGTGTACATCTAAAAACTACTTCGAGACTGATTCGAAGTGTAAGCATCGTCATTGCTTTTAAAGCATTAGATAATGATACTCGTAGTGATTCTCGTTATACCGATTGTCCTAGTGAACATAATTATGAATTGTTGTCATAATTATATCAGGTAAATATATAATGTTTCCGCTTTCCAGATGGCGTATTGGTCTGGCCTGCCAACAACGATGTTTGGTGTTGTAGCGCTGGTGGCCGCGCTCGCCACATTGCTCATGCCCGACACGGGGAACCAGAATCTTCCAGACACGGTCTGTGAGGCCGAGGCTTTAGACAACTCCGATAGAATTGTAGAAGATTTTTCTATATTAAAAAGTTTTTTATACAAACTTTATAAAGTCCTACAATATGTATTTATTTTTTGTGCACTTTCTTAATTTTTACTTTCATAAGAACCTTCTCCTGACAATAACAAACACAGGTGGCTAAAAAATATGTGCATTCCCGTTGCCAGGGAGGATTTGGGATTATACTGAGCAACTTTTACTATAAGACCAACACCGAAAACGCGAAAAAAAAATTTGGCTGTTTCATACATTTTGGCTGGTCCATTTTCTATTATGGAAGGGTAAATTTTTAACGTACGGGTAAACGTAGGTTTCTATCCCGCGGAGTTAAAAAGTGACAGTTATTTTATCACGTGGATAAAGCGATCCATAATACGCCTGCTGGTTAAAAAAATGTCTTAAAGCCACGAGCCATTGTTATGCAACTTATAGCGACAGACATAAATGAATTACAAATCGGAACTCAATACGATACCCGAGCTCCAGCCGTCTATAAATTAATATTTAGTCGCATGCAGCCGCCGGCCAGCTATACTACCAATAATTAAAATTTCAAACCGAACTGAATAAACCAGCGCTGCCGAACACACTTCGTAAGCCGATTAAGTCAGCAGTCTGCCTCGGACAAGCCTCTTAGGAACTCCAATTACGTTCATAAATCGTTGCATATTTCAGAAAATATCTTGGTAACTTAAATATTAAAGAGTCAATAAAGATTTCATGCTGGGTTTTAATTCATTAATCAATTTAAAATTTTATAGGTAATTAATGACCATGCAGGTACGCTTTACATCGCAACATTCGTGCTGACAATTCCCCCTTAATTTGTTTAACCGCTAACTGCGTTCGTTGAATTGAAACAAATGACACGATGATAATTAATCCGAAGCAATTTGGGGCTTTTAACACGACAATAATTCTGCGGAAACGCGACAATCTAGACGATGAAATTAATTTCACAATCGGTTACAATAACAAACGTGGTGATGGCGCCATGAATCATATGGCACAAAGGCCCGCGCGGCAGCCAAGGTGTTAAATTTCAGGGCACAATAGTCCAGAACCGCGTTCGGGACGCTAGCTACACCTCAAATATGTGCTTTGAGATTTATGTGCCAAGTTAGATTGCAATTAGTTTTCTTCGGCGAAAGCGGTCGTTAAGGGAATGTACTGACATGTTATATGTTGGATTTACCGGAGTTTGGGAAACCGAAATTGTTATGAAAGTATGCCGAATGTGAACAGTTGGGTTGCTTTAATCGACCTTAGTTAGATGACAACCATCCATGCATCACCAGATAGGGGCACGTAATAACACTAATAACTTTTTCATCACACTCGCTGAGTAAATGTGGAATTGCACGCAGGTTTAGCGGGAGTTATAGAAAAAGCGTTCTCCCTAGGGAGTTATGAAGTTTCTAGTGGCTTAATTAACAGTTTTTTGTCTTTATACTTAATTTTTGTATCCCAAGTGTGATGAAAAACATTGTGTGTAACTCGGGGCGTAATAATATTGCAAACTCGAGTCTATAAATCGCTCCGGCAAGCCGTCGCGATTTAACTTACTCTCGTTTGCAATATTCAACTTACGCCCCATGTTGCACAATGTACTAATAATGAATTTCACGGGCTCATCAGTCTGAAACACCTTCTTTTTCATTTGTACCTACCAGAAAGATGGAGCTCAAGTAAATGTTTAGATTGCCCATACTTTCCTCAACTTGCATCAAAATTAGAAACAAGAAAATCTAAAATCGAATCGTATCTAGTTAAGTACAACCTAAATATTTTCAAGATTTTTTAAATACTTACTCAAGATATTTTCCAACCAAAGTAAACGCCACCAAACTTGAAAACAAAACGTACTTATAAAAAATTCAAACTCGAACAAATTTTCATCAACAAGGTGCATAATCTCAAAACCCTCCGTAATCTCTTAAGAGACATCTGCGTCTTGGCCGAGACTCATAAAAGTATACAGCAGTTGACGTTTAGTGTCGCCGGGCCCGTTTACGCGAGTTGCCAACTAAGTGCCAAGTGCGAGCACGTGCTTCCAGTGCCGGAATGGGTGAGATGTTTTAGCCGGTGGCTGCGCCACCTGTGCCTTCGACGATGGGGAGGTTATTGGGTTATATCGTCAGTCTATGAGACTGCAACGGACGCAGTGAACTGTAGAGTAGGAAATTCCTTAGATAAATGGGGAGTAAAGGCGTGTTGCACTAAACTGTCTGCTGACTTAAGCATATAGTTACGTTTAAGTACTTACGTGGGGTCCTTAACAGTTGTTAATAGGTTGCAACAAGTGCAACAACCACAAAATAAAAATAACAGGACGTAATCGTTTATCGTCAGTTGTGCGTGGTGCAAACCTGCTCTAAAAATATCAACATAATAAGTAATTATTTGTAACTATCCTTGTCTGTGACTGGTTTTGAATTATATGTCAAAATATACTAAGAATTATTTTAGAGTCAGTGAAGTTCCCAGAAAAATTGAATTTAAAATGTACAAAGCGAAACGCAAACAAATTTCGAAACTTTCGAAACCGTGTTCAAAACTGCAAGTTCAAAAACCTTATTCAATATTCCAAAAGAACTTCCCGCAACTTGGAACTTTTAACGAGCGTCCGAGCAACAGTAAAAAAAAACTTACCTAACTCAAAATATACAGCGAGTTGAAACGGGCACCGTATAAAACCGTTATTACTTGGCAAACAAACTTACTCGGCGACCCTTTAGTTTTCTTCAAGTTCAATCAAAGAGAGCAAACAGTGTTTGTGGTCCTGGGATGCGAGGGGTGCATGACTCACGCGGGGTTAAAAATCAATAAGTCGGCCGGCTCGACCGGGCTGCGAATTATCCAATTGACACTTAGCTTCCTACTGCTAAACTATTCATTTATTCGTTGTGAATTCTTTTGCTAATTTGCAAAAAGGGATAATTTAGAATTCTGTAGGTAGTATAAATACCTAATTTCACAGATAACTAGGTACATATTTTGTTTCGAACGCTGTTTACATGAAAAACGGTTTGCGTGCTGAAGCAGATCACATTTCACTGACAATCTTTAATAAAAAACCTTTAGGTATTCATAATTTTTTGTAGTATTATAATGTACAGCTCTCCTTAACATAAATAGTGTGCTTTCTTACTCGACTATGTCACATAAATACATAATCTAAATGGCTTGGATCATAATTTTGTATTTGTTTGATACAAAATGATGTATTTATTTTTTCCGTACCTATCTAATTAAGTATCTTAACTCTGCCCAATGGCATTATCCAAACTCCAAACTATTTACTAATAATCCAATTTTTATTTTGAAATATACAATCAAAGCCTATTTTAAAATGTCATGGTTAAGTAAGAGACCTGGAAAACATAATATGAACTTACTCCCCCATATTTTATTCGTTTTGGAAAAGGCACCCGGTGCATGCTTGATGGTGCATTATAATAATGAGAGCCGGAAACTGGGCTGGGGTGAGACCGGCTGGTCGTGATCGTGGGGTTCCAACTTAGCCTTATTCGTTACGTCTGTAATGTTGCGTGCATATGTATTGCTTATCAAGAAATCATATTTTTAGGGTTCCGTACCTCAAAAGGAAAAAACGGAACCCTTATATAGGATCACTCGTGTGTCTGTCTGTCTGTCCGACCCCCCCCCCCCCCCCCACCCCTTTATCTCTGAAACTACTGTACTTAACCTATAGATGACAGGAAAACCTATTAGAAACGTGCAGTCAAGCGTGAGTCGGACTTATGTACGGAACCCTTGGAACGCGAGTCCGACTCGCACTTGACCAGTTGTTTATTCCTACGACGTATTCGGAGAGCCATAATAGCGTGTCACATATTTTGCGGCCTTCGAAGAGTAACATATTATTGCAGGTCACTGTACTAGGCTCCTTTTTTTCCAAAATCACAACGTTTTGTCAATGTGAACCCCGTATGAAAAAAACGCGTGGCCCGTATACCTATGGAGGTGAGTTTCAGTACCTACTCGAAAAATCTTTTTTAATTTTATGTACTTACAAGAAATCTTATATTCTGTATGGCAAAACGATTGCGTCTAGAAAGTGTTGAAAAACAGGAATAAAGTACCAAACAACAAAAAAAATACAAAATAATAATTATGTAAGAAACTAATAATGTTACTAAATCTTGAGCTAATAAGACGTTGCGACGAATCGACCAACTTTTCTCTAATCCCTATTAAAGTTAATTTATCGGGTTGTCCCCAGCACTTATGCTCCCTGCACGCCCATCGGGGGACATAATCGCTTCCGATTAAAAAAGGACACTGGCCCCGGTTTAATTTGCACCCAACTGTACTGAAAGGCAATCGATTACGAGACAATGGGTGCATCCACTCTGCAGTCATTTCAGATTTCACGTTTCGAGCATTGAATTGTGCGTCAAATTTATGCGATCGAAATGTCACCCTTTGTGAAATTTAATCGGAGCATAAAACGCAGACAGGCGTTAGAGGCGATGTACACAGACGCAGACACAGATGTGTACAGGTTTGCTAAACGTAAAAAAATGTGAGCAAATAAGAACTACTTAAGTGCAGATGAAGACTTTATTCTTTATTCAAAAAAGTATAAGTTTACAGCTAGGGGGCTGTCCATAAATTACGTCATCGTTTTTGGACGACGGACGACATTCTACCGTCATCCGATGTCCAGACCCCCCCCCCCCCCCTAATTTGAAATGACGTAATTTATGAATAGCCCCTAGGTATCTATTCCAAGACTGTTAAATACGAGTACATAGTCAGTATCATAGATAAACATCAGGCTTAAGCACTAAAAGTAGTTTAATTCGCCTTGGGTATACTTAATAAGAATTTGAAGTTAGTAGGTAGATACTTTAGTAGCTAATTCCAGTCCTCTGGTGAGTAAAAATATCACTCTCGAATTAAACTTGTTAATAATACGGTTATTTACAGTTCAGTTTTGTTTTATTTAATGGTACATTTAAAATAACCCAATGAATATGCATTAATTGCAAATTCATAAACTCGTTCATGTTAAATACTCATTTGCCAGCAAACTTAAACCATTAAATTCAGCGCTTTTCCGATTAACTGGCAATTGAAAATTAGTTTGTAAAATGAGAAATGCTTTTCCTGGGTAGGAATAATTATTAGTGAATTCGCTGATTTGTTTAATAAAATAATGATAAATAAGGGTCGTGAAATTGTCATTAAAGCGTTTCCTTTTTATATATAATATATTTGTATATCAAAAAGGTTTTATCCAAAGAAAGGCTTGTCTAAATGTCTGTTTTTTCAGTAGCGTGTAGAATAATAACCAATTTGCCTTAAAATAGGCAACCCGGTGGGTATCCAGTTATAATGATGGCCGGACACTAACGTGAATAATGTAGGTTCAAAGCGGATGCTGTATTCATGCTTTAATTATGCTGTTTCGGAACATATTAGTACTCGAATAAACTCCCTGAAAGCTGTAATGCAAAATAATAAACATAGGTAATGAAGTCTACCTAGGGTATTACTTCGTGTATGAATAAAAATATTAATTTGCTAGTATAAACTTAAGTAGGTATATTTAAAAAGGGACGTTTCAAGTCACACATAAAGAAGAAAATTGCCTGTTTAGCATATATTATGGTGACTTTTCACTCGCACAAAAGACATAACAACCCCATTATTACCACTAAAGGGTGTCCGTAAAAACCTTAGTCGTTCGCACATGTCATTTACGGTCAGGACGCAGTTAACTTGGGCCCAAGCATCCTAATTTGAGGGTTAATTGTCGGCCCCACGGGCTGCTAAGTGTAGTGTAATGAATATTATGCTTTTAGAACATCCCTTTAACTTTTCGGACCGCAGCGCGGTCTCCAAAATGGCAGCTATGAATTTAGTGATCAATAATGTTGGCAAAACCGGAGCGTAGGCGGTTTGTGGTCGTGCCTCTAATTTATGCTTGTAAATGAAGTTTTTGTTCAGCCTTTGGAATATTTAATTACACGGTACCCTAGTAGTAAAGCTACAATTATCTTATTTTATACTCTTGATTTATTTAAAGTAAACCAAGACCATTCATCGTGTAACCGTGGCTAGGATAATTAAGTATCTCGAGCCAGGAATCCATCAAACCAGCTATAAGTTAGAGATGCTTGAGCAATTTATTACCTTAGGTTACGCTTAACGTCGACTTCGTGAAATAAGATTAGCATCTACATAGTACTAGCGACGTTAGAGAGGCATATCTGTATGTGAAATTGCGTACCAGTACATAATTAACTATGTATTCTAAAATAATAAACATTAACGATAAACGTTATGTAAAAAACAATGTGAGAGCTCCGGTGATTAACCATTGAGCAAGAGGTTAAGTTTTGATTTGTTCGAGGATTATTTCCTCGAAGCTCAACCGATAAACTAACAGAACAATTCAAAACTTTCACCATATTCCAAATACTTAAAGGCGGTATCGTAAACAATTGTCGCCGCTCACTCCATTTACCCAAGTTCTCGAGGGTGAGAAGAGTTCGGAAGGGTTTCAAGTGTACAAAGCAACACTCGCAATTGACTGAGAAGTGTTGCGGCTCAAGGATTCTCCTGTCACAAGTCTGTGACGGCTGCACTCTGTTCGACTGAACAGCCGTGTTTTTACGCAAATATTGCGGCAAAACAATGCAATTTTAAAGCAAAACGTGAAACGCAACTTTACACGACGCCAAAGCATTTCATTATGTGGCCGTTCGACGTTCTGGGTTATTTCAATTGTTGTCCGGAGTTATTTAAAAACTTTTATAGCTACCGAAAACAAAATCTGTAAACCAAGACTCCGTAATAGGGATTTAAACTTTTTAAAATGCCTTCGGCTTGTTGTTATAGCACGTAAATATGAATATAACTTTGAAGAATTCTCTTCACATTTAAAGATGACTCAACAAAATAAAAGCACTGGCTTTTAGCGGAAATAGCATGATTGTGCCACAAATGTGATTTCAAGAAATGTATTGGAAGATGTAACGCGTATATAACATTATTCCCATCCTATTCAGCTTAATGGAAGCAAAATAGAAGCCGTTCCGATCTGAATCGTATTCAAAAACACCCTTTTCATCGTTTTACAAATAAACGACCAAATCTAATTTCAGCCCGATACAATATTCTTCGCGGATCCTGGGATCGAATTCAGAAACGAAGATTCAGCAACAATTCATCATAAATATCAGTGTGTCACACTTTCACATATGGTTGTGTTGTAGAGCGAGTGAGAGTTCGTAGATTTTAGATTTAAACTAGATTTTCGTACCTACGTCAAACTTTCGGGAATGAGATCGTAATACAATCCAGTATGCAAAAAGCGAAACGGTACGACGAAAAGAACTCGTAGAAAAGTTTGCGAAACTAAAAACTGAACAAGACCGGAGAGCGATGCGGTTCATTAGTCTAGATCAGAGAATAAAGTTCCAAGCCCGCGATTTACAACTTTTAAACTATTTAAGAGAGGATTTTATACTCGTAACTAGCAGTTGATTTTAACCGCAGAAAAGAAATTTGTAAGAAACATACCAACAGGTACAATGGTCCGTCTGGTTTCCTTAATCCTAGTTAGCAGTTACCCGAGGGCCCGGAACGCACGCTCCGAACGTGCACGATAGAAGCGTGCCTTTCGTTGCCGAGGCGGTAGAGCCTGTGCGGAAAGAGAAGAGTCGTAAAATGTATTGGATCCCATACATTTCACGACTCTTCTCTTTCAGCACAGACTCTAGCTAGATTGTTGAATGTAATTTCTAGAGCTACTCTCAAAATCCAACGACAGAAATGACAATCAATGTAGTTTATTCAGTGCTGTTTTGAGGTCACATGCCACACGACCATTTAACAACAGTGAGCTTTATTTTTGGCCCTATCGTCACATTTCATCAAGTAGGACTAAGATCAATCCGTGGTCAGTTTGCAAATTTTTGCACCAATATCTCAAAACTAACCTGACTTAAGCTGTCCCCAAGACTATCATCAGCGTCGACCGGCCGGAACACTTGGCTCTCTTTCAGTGATAGATCCCTCCTTTTGCGGTCTTGCGCCTCCCGCATCGCTTGGCTTTGGAGTCTCTCGAAGAATTCCCTGGGCTTCAGCGGGGGAGGCTCGTCATCGGGCGGCGGGGGTGGGGGAGGGGGCAGCCGGGTGCGGGGCGAGCTCCGGATGAGGGAGCGCTCGTCGTCTTCCGTGGAGCGCTCATCGTGCTCGGAGTCTGAGCTTCTACTGTCCCGCCGCCTCACGCCTTGCAGGTGAGGTTCGAGGAACGTCGCATTTCTGGAACAATAAAAAAAAAACTCTTGAATGACATCTTGCGAAGACTTAAAACCTGATACGGCGGTACCGATTTATGTTTAAACCAATTATGCAGAAAAAATTTAAGAACTGGTTAACTTTTTTGTAACCAGATTTGTGCCACACCCTACTTATATACCGTTGGGTATCGTAGCGTTATGACTCAGACTAACATAATTATGACCTTGAGTTGGAGCCATGCCAAACAACATTTTAATTAAATGGCAAACTGTACGTGTGTCTAATAACCCGAGAGACGGCAAAGTTTACCACCTGTCGCGCTCAAATTTGGGAAACTTCAGTATTCCACTACACCTCATCTTACTGCGGTCAGGCACATATAGAGGATACTCTATTTCGCAAGTAAATGTAACCAATTTAATTTAAGTTAGCCTGTAGTCGTCGACATTGCGCCTACTTTATTGGACTGACAATACTTATTATGATCGCATACAGCTTTTTACAATGGTACCTATCTACACTGAGGCCCTCAAACTTATCTACATGAATAACTCGCGACCCGCCCCGGCTTCGCACGGGTTCACAAATTATACACCAAAACTTTCCTCAAGAATCCCTCTATTGATAGGTGAAAACCGCCTGAAAATCCGTTCAGTAGTTTTTGAGTTTATCGCGAACAAACACACAAACAGACAGACGCGGCGGGGGAGTTTGTTTTATAAGGTGTAGTGATAACAATAGTTTGGTTACTAATGCTGTCTATGAATTAACAATAAATGTCTTTAGATTAATGTAAAGCATACATAGTCCTTATAAGTGTACCATATACAAGCCGGCATCATAAAAAATAAATATCCAACCACAGCTACACGGAAGGTTTGCGTAGACACATGGGGCTCTGACCAGACCAAAGGGACATTAACTAAGATTTATTCCCGGGCCACAGCCGACGCCGTATTAATTAAAAACCTCTGCACGGCTGATGGCAACACCGACTGCGTTTAGTCGGTGAAAAATCACTTTAGAAATCTCCTACTTAACACAATCTAACATTAATAAACTGAACCGTACGCAGTGGCAATAAAGTTAAAATTGTATTAAAGGATAAATAGTAATAGGAAGCTACGCGATGTGTCTGTGTATGTCGGTAATTTGCGGAATGTTGCCAGTTCACTGCGTTATTTTTTTCAGGTGCGTTTTGGGTTTAGGCCTATCTCTATATGGTACTTTTTGTATTCGAATATTCGAATGGAAACAAATACGCATACATAAACGTTTCGGTCTTGTTAGTAAATGAAAACTGTAGGCTGTCGTATTCTGTCAGTAGATTTACGATCGTTTGATGGATTTCGTTTACAAATTCGTACTAGTGGCCACAACAGCATTGCCTTTTAATATGACTTTACTACATTTGACTTTAAACCTTTTACAACCGTGTTAAAGTCGATTGTAGAGGGTTGTGATTGACGAAGCTCTGGTTCGAATGCGGAGAATAACGGTGCCGATGAAAAATCGCTGTAATAACGTTGTCGCAATGACGCGGAGTTGACACTCAATTTGTCAGCGGCACCGCGGCCGGCGCACGATAACTACTAACGTTTTGACTATAACAGATTGGTATGGTGTTAAACAAACTATTTCATGTTAAAGTTAGCTGAATTTTAGTATTTATAGGGAAAAAATATGCCCCTAACGAACTAGATCTCTGGAAGTGATAGTTTTTTAGTCATAACAGCGCATGTCCTA
This sequence comes from Cydia splendana, assembly GCF_910591565.1. Lineage (NCBI taxonomy): Eukaryota > Metazoa > Arthropoda > Insecta > Lepidoptera > Tortricidae > Cydia > Cydia splendana. The sequence continues at coordinate 7,314,423 of NC_085973.1, read as the reverse complement.
TATTTTGGCGGTCTCTATTTTATTCAATTGTTTTTCTTTTATTGAAGCGTTTAAAAAAAATACTTACGAGTAGTATGTACAAACACTTGCTCTTCCATGATCCATCTATGTTTGTAATATTCAAATATGTACAAGATTTAATAAAATACAAGCAACATACTGCAATATCACGGAAAAACTAAAAGAAAACTTCCAAATCATCGTATATCAATGGCTCTATGTCAAACATATCCCTCAGTAAGCCGGGTTGAATGTGGTTTTGTTTTTCCTCAAGGGATATAAAGTAAGATTCTCAAATCTGACAACAGCCAAGCGAACAGAAACAGAAATAGTGTTTTATAGGAGGCACGACTCGTAGGTATAAGTATAATTTGATATCTGCCTACGGAACGGATCCCATAAATCTAATCGTATCACGTGTCCCAAAAGCGGCGACAAATCATCGCGTCACATTCGGTCATATGACGCCGTGGTCATTACAGGAGCGTCATTATAACCGCTCAGCGAGAACGGGCGAGAGGAAAGCACAGAGTGCCCAGCGTTAGAGGCCTTTTGGATATAGAATTGTATCAAGGGACCTCGAAATACAAACACTGGTTTTCCTGAGATTACTCGCGTGCGCTCGCGTCGCTATAGAAATTACACGGATAGGACAGGATGACGACCCATGCAATTAATTAAAACATCATATTCGAAGCCAACACAGTAACAGGTGGAGCTTTAATGAATAATTTGGTGTCGGGTTGGCAGAATTTTTTAATATGCATGAGTATCGAACGCTTCGGAATTGATGAGAAAAACAGTGTTCGTGTAAAATGTGATGGTAGGAAAATAATGAAAAGTGTTACAAAGCCACGTCACTATTACTCTTTCAGTCTAATTTTAAAAGTACTGGCCAAAGTAGCTAAATATATCGAAACATATCTTTATTTCTATGGAAACAAGGTGTGTTAAGATATATTTGGCTACTTTGATTACCTATCACTATTTATTTGATGCTGACTGCACCTATAGTCTGTATCTTTAGGTAAACATTTATTGGTTAACCAACCAAATACAAAACCGCCTGGATCAGTCAACTGAACGACTTGACTTTAACCTACATTATTTGGTCATGTAATGTCTTCATCTACCCTCAACTGGCTTACGGAGCCATTTGAGGGTAGATTTTGTTTACTTTTATTTAAATACCTAAAGATACAGACAGACGATTTAGAGATCAACTAGATCTACATTAGATATCGACTAGGTGTGACTTGGATATCTAAGTCAAAACTTGTCGAAATCGTTCAAGAGGACCTCTAGAATCGCGGAAACGTCAAATTTTACATATCTATCTTACAAATATCTTTAAATTATCCGTATCGTAACTTGTTGAAGTCTAGTAGAAATCTAATTAATTTTCCGAATCGAGCCGAGAGTATATGTCAAGAATTGAATTATTGTGTTAACTAAACGCAGTCCTGAATGTTGTGTTAAAGTACTCACGCTAAGATTTTAAAGGTGTCTATATGATCCAAAATCTCCCATCGTAAAAATGTGACATAATTATAATATAATGCGTTATCAAGTTCCTTTTCACATAATGTTAAAAGGCCATGAAGTACAAACATAATCGCAGCGTAGTTACAATCAAGCCTCGCCCACACTACACCAAAGCAACAGATTATTTACTCACAAAGCCCGGAATCAGGAGATTAATTGCACATTCCTTGCCCGCTACAGGAAAAAAGGTATTTCCTGCGCTTCAGGTAGGGTTACCTTTGATTTGAAAGTTATAGGACTTTGTCTATGTGATTCATAAAGAGAAATTATCGGATTTCGAAAAAGAAATGATGAGCTTAAGACGGAAATTGTAACAATTATTTTTCTTTACCATACTATATTTTCATATCTAATATGTTTCGATAACAAAACAGTCACCATTTTTCATACTTAATCTATCAAGACAATCTTAACACGTAATTTATGAACACGATGAATTATATTTGTTTAATAAAGTGTCGCTACTAAGTAGCTTTCAAAATAAACTTCGTTTTCCTCCGTATTATTTGCTTGTTATTTCTTCGAGTCACTTAATTAGGATTACACTTTCGTGGACAACCCTAGGCCGCCATGTTTGTGTGGCATTGTTTGTCATAGGCCGGTGCCAACCCTAATGGTCGGCTTTTGTTTTTCTTCATTTAGTCACCGCCCCGAGGGCTTCGCTGTTATTTCGCCACACAAAAGAGTCCTCAGTACGCCATAAAAGGGATTTAGGTTAATTTAATACATTGTGAAAGAAACTTTTCTTTCTACAATGAAAATGTAAAGGACACTCATTATATACAATACAATTGTGAGAAAAAATCCCATTATTGTCTAATATTTTTAAACCTAACAACGCTACCATTTTTCTCTTACACTTGATTTAGATATACAAAAGCGAATCTGACTGAAAACTTGTCACAATCGCGCTAACTTTAAGCTGACACAAAATATTTCAAAAGACATTTTATCGATACAAAATGATAAAAATTCAAACGAACGCTACAAAGAGCGTATTTCCAGAACGTATCAACATGAATCGATTCGAATTTTATTCATTTCATATTTATTGTAGCACTTTTGTAGTCTGCATAAAATGTCGCGTGTCCCGTGGCATAGCGGCTGCAATTCGTATCGGACTAGAATATATTTAGTGGAAATTGTAAAGTAAATAAGGTTTTCTCAAATACGTAGACATATCGTAGTCTATTCGTAATAATAGATGGCCAAATATCGCGCCTCAGTAAAAGACGCAAGCAATTGCATTTTTTTAAACAACTTTGGTGGGAAAAAACAGCAAAGCAGTTAAGTTACATGATTTTGGCAAATTTGGAGTTTTGATAATTGTCATAATGGAAATGAGTTTATTTATGCGTGTATGACCTATGTGTGTAAAGCACATTAAAAGGGTAGAGCACGCGTTAGAGAAAAAAATGTATTTTAACTATTACCTGGTAAGAACTTTTCTAATGTTCTCTCTCTGTCTCTCAATAATTTCGAAACTTAATTTTGTTCAGTGATTCAATATGTTCAAATACCTTACGCCTTTGACTAAATATTAGTAAATATATTACGAGAAATTACCTTTCATTTAATAATACAACTCTTCCATTGATCGGAACAGGAATGCTCGTGTTACTTGTCTGTTTATCAGACTCAGGTTGCAATCCCGCGTTTCCCGATATTCATAGTAGGTATATAAAAGGAACCGTTTTCAATGCATCTGTCAGAGCATCCCTCCAAGTAGTGAATGCATCGGAAATGGTAGATGCGAAACCGCACAAGTTACGAGACTTACGAGTGTCTGGTTACAAATGGGAAGCATCCTCGTTTTGCAACAAGCTTACTAGGGAGTAGATATGAGCGCCGATAGGCACTTAGCCGGCGGCGGCGCGCCGGTCAAATTCGGTCGGCGGCGGCGGCGAATCGGCGGCGTGGCCTTGAAACATCTTTGATTAATGAAAAAAGAATTCAAACCAAAATTTTACCGTAAAACATGTTTTTGCTGTAAGGAAGTTATAAAATAAGTGCATTTTTCAATTTTAAGGATAATTTATTGAATAAAGGTACGGTAAAAAAAATTATATAGTATAAACGGTATCGTGCGGCATCAGAGGCGGTCTTAATCTTGGCGGGAAAATCTTTGTGAGACCCTTATCTTTTGTGCTAAGTAAAAAGTATTGGATTCACTGTATCAGGGAAACGTCTTTACGACAGTCCAAAGAGCCGAAGTGAGGAAAATCAAGCTCCGTCATTAACCAATATCAACCCAACAAAACCGATTTATGTCAAAAAGTGAGACCCAAGGTCGAGCTCCACCTAGTGAGAGTAGTGAGCTGCCGGAAAACATACAGCTTATAATCGAACGCCAAGTGTGAGCTTGGCAGACGGCCGAATGCCTGGAGTGCCGATTGCGGCGCGCTTCTGTGCCAGGCCGAAGCCCAAGCTGCAAGAGAGCAGATCGAGCTTGGAATTGAATTAGTGGTCCAGTGTAAGCAAGTCCGAAGACCGATAAAGACCGAGGCCACAGTGTTAAAGACCTTGAGCTTTCCTGTAGGCGCATTCGTGCGAGGCCAAGGGCCGTGCTGCAGTGGAGCTAAGATTGGACAAGAACCAATGGCCAAGCCACAGACCAACCCCTATAGACATAGCTTATAGGACGACTCGCGGCCTCCACTCGTGCGAGCAATAGCGCTTATAAAATATTTCACGCGCGCCGCTCCGATCAGTTGCGTCCAAATTCACGACCTGTTAACAGTGTGCGCGTGTTTACGAAAATAAATCGCAATTTATTCAAATCATGGGATTTTGCAGTGTGAAATGGTGTGGCAAGTCATCTAAGACTTCCAGTTATAAAACAGATGGAATAACATTCCACAGGTAAGTCAAAATCACTATTTTGTTGAAAATTATTTCTTGTCCGCGGGGTTCATTTTATACTGGTCAATATGGTTGTACTGAGCGGCAGTGAAGTGGCCCGTCCTTTTCCGTCAACTTGAAAATGCAATGTGCTATCCCTTTCACGTCAACAACTAGTGATGTGACGGTGATGGTTTTGTCAATTGCGGTAAATTCGTGCTTTCGCTCGAACCATATTGTACCATTTTAAGAAATGTAAAAGATAATTGTGATTCTCTTTCATTTTTAATTGAGAATAAATAAAATTGATCTGTAAAATCTATAGTTTTAATTAGGTAGTTGGTAGTTTATCTTAGTGGGTATATGTAGTGTGTAGTTTAGTTTTTAGTTAGTAGTACCATTATTGAGGTAGCATCAAAATAAGAAAATGATCATATTTTAGCAGGTTTTCAGAGCAACGCCCATGTGACATTCTCCTAGTTGCAAGCGCCATTAGTTAGTAGTATAGTTTCCATAGGCTGCGTTTGCCACCAAAGAGTATTTTTGAAATTCATGATTGATTTATTAATAATAAATTAATGATGTAATTTTTTTTTAAGAAGCCAGGTGAGCAGTTAGGTCACGAGATGGACCTGATGATGAACTTTGAAGAAGTGCAAGGGAACTCGGTGATGGTTTGTGATAGACACATGTTGTGTGGGTTTGTTAGAATCCTCTAGGTGAGCAGTAAGGTCTTGGGTCACGAGATGGACCTGATGATGAACTGAAATGGACTTCGACGAAATGTGAAATTTATTACACATTTATATTATTTTATATTTGTTTATGTTATTGCCGTAACCAAACTAATTTTACAGATGTGCTGGGATCATATACAAAATTGTCGCGTCGGTTTATTCGTAAACGTAGGTACTTAGATGCTTTAAATAGATTATGCATGGTTGTTTAGTATGAATTAGACTAGGAAAATAATACAGTATTTTTCATTAGCATGCATGCATTGGTGTATAGCGGCTTTTGCCTTTGTGTCAGTGACGTGGTGCCTCAACGGTACTACTGTAGAAAACAGTGTTAATAAAAACTGAATATCTGAGAGACCGAGCTTTGCACAGCAAACATAAAAATCTAAAATGCGCGTTTTCCTAGAGTTAAAACGCCTCGCCTCCGTAAACCCCCATATAGCAAATTTCATCGAAATCGTTACAGTTTTTCTTATGTTTACAATCTTAGCTCATTAATAATATGCAAAGTAACATTTTTAGATACATTTTTAAAGTACCTAATGAATGATTATATTGTATGAATATTCTGAAGTAATTAATCTGTGGACTTTATTGATAACAATTATTTTACCACAACAGATTACGGTACCATTGGTACCAGTACCACTGCAAGTAATGAACATGTCCCATCCCTACGCTTACACGTGTCAGCGCGCCACGACCAATCGCAACGCCGGGAGCACCCCTCCCGCGCCTCACAGTTTGGTGATTTGCGTCGCGAACAAAATGGCCAATATTAGGTTTCTAGTCGGGTGTTCTGTGGGCCAAGCATTTTAAAAGCGAGGCCGATAGTTGAGCTTTGAACAGGGCTAAAGACTTGGAGATTCATATAGCGGCTTACTTTCATGCGAGTGATGCGATACCAAAGATTGAGCTGCGAGAGAGCAAACCTTGAAATTTGAACAATAGCAAAGTTTAAATGAGACCCGATTCCGTTTCCGATGCCCTTCCGTACGAAGCCAACGGCCGGACCTTTGGACGTGAAAACGCTTAATATCTTGAAAAAAAAAACCCTTTTTACACCTAAGATTCAACCATGCTTGCAATGGTTAAACTCGCGGTGAATGACGGATGAGCTAACCAGCTGACAAAATTAGTAATTTTGTTGCCGTGGTCTACCAGACAGAAAAGTTTGAATTTACCATCGACATTTTTGAATTATATGGACCTAAAATACCTTTTAAATGTCTATAAGCTATTTCGGAGTGGCGCCGTTAAAGATCTAAACTAGATAAAATATATATAATCTGATTCTGAAAGTAGTAGTATCTAACAAGGTCACGCCGATGACACGCCGATAGCGCAGCGTCGGCGGCGGCGGCGCGAAAATTTAGTCGGCGGCGGCGGCGCGCCGGCGCGGCGCTCATATCTTAGGGAGCAATTCTACAATGTTTCATGGTGGTTTATATTTTATATATCGGCCTCCTAGCCTAGTTGGTAAGAACCCTGATAGTGACATGAATCCTGATAAGGGAATTTATTTGTGTGTTTATCAAAAATATTCGTTCCGGAGTTATGGAAATTTTCTACGTATTAAGTATTCATCTATACCTAAATATACATATGCACTCGTATTATATTTATCGTCGTCTAGTACCCACAATAAATACAAGCTTAATTGAGTTTACTAAGGAACTAGGTTACTTTGTGTAAATATGACATCACTCACGAAATTTTTATGTTTTAATAAAAGTCTAACATTCAAGTTTAGCTTTTTGATTTTGTTTGGTATTGCAAATTTGAGGAAGTGTTTGAAGAGACCACCAGAAGAAACCACTATTTAATAGTTGAATTTGCTTTCTTGTTTTATGTAGGTACACAGGTTAAAAAGTAGATAGCTATTTAATACAATTACCTATTGATTTATTTTATTGAATAGGGCAAATTTTTTTGTAATCACATCACTTCCCTTTGCCCATCGACCTGTAAAGACGCATTTCACGTCACTAAACCTAATCTTCTTGACATTTTTCAACTCTCTCTCTCTTTAAAATAAAGGCGATAATTGTTTGATAGAACTGCGCCGTAAACTTTAAGCGTTAACGTTACTCTCAAGTGCCATTGAAAAGCACTTGTACCATGAACCGATAACGGGCGGTACTCCTGATCACTTTGCACTTGCACTGGAGCATATAGACAGACCCTGGCACTTGGCATTGTATATTCACTTAAATTTCAACCTTATGTGCAAAAAGGTAGAGCACAATTTAGAGAATTCAGATCACGTCTGTTTCCGATAGGGGTGTGCGATTGATAGTTTCTAATCACGATTTCTGTTCGTCAGTTACAAATGGTAATGAAGGGAGTAACTAAGTAATTAACGATGCGGTGCGCAATCTTAACCCCAAGGGATGTTCTAATTTGTCTGAAATCGACATTTAGGCACGAACTTCCTTATCTTGCATAGAACAGATTTTTTTTTTTGAAGAAATTTATTTTCAAATTTTCAATATAACAATATCATCTTACGGTGAATTATTTACTAAAATATATAGAAAAAATTGACTTACACGTTACCTATTTTAAACTTGTAAATAATAGTGATTTTAGTGTTTTATGTTGTGTTTTCTTCCAAATAAAAGCATTAGATTTTCTACTTGGATTTTACATTGCCTAAGTATTACTATTACAACTCTACTCCCAGATTTAGTAACTCAGATGAGAACAGCTTTCCAAACCTTATTATCTCAGAAATTATTTTAACATCGCAAATTATTTAAGCATTAACCAGATTGTACAGTCATTGTCAAGTTTATATCAATTTTGCACCTTATTCCATTGTAATTAGGTAAAAAATGTCCTCATAATTTAGACACGAGCCATGCAAAAAGCTTTAAGCTTTGTATACGGCTTTATAATCCTGTAGCAGTCGACGCCTCGCTAAGGCGATTATATCTGAACTGAACCTAGCTCTTCTTACCCCGCCGGCTTTTAGGTTCCCAGTCATCGTTTTAACTAGATTTACATGTTGGGAACACTTTCACATTTTCTGAATAATGTAGAATATGCAGCAGTTAGGTACAATTTCAGAAAATAATTAGAAAATAATCGTATCGTACGTCTTCGTAAATTATGTAAAGGTTGACTTAGAGCGGTTTTGCACTACGTCCGATCCGAATCCGATCCGAACCCGTGAAAATATGGTACGTAGTAGCCGTAGAACTATTTCTATGGTAAGTTACGCACTAGAATTCTAGAATGACGGAAAGAAATCGGATGACGGAGATCGGATCTCTTAAGATATCTTATTCTAGTAGTTCGTAAGCATGTTCAAGGATTGCTGTTTCTCCCGTAAATGGAACGATGGTGGTCCGGACATTTGGGTAACATGCGACATCGACATGTCATGACAAGCATTGCTGTTTTACTAATTTAGGAAAATTCATTAGTTAAATTATTGTATCTTATAACTTTAAACGAGCAATTCTTGTTTATATGTCTATTTATATTTTTATTTATATGTCGAATACCGATGGTCCTAAAAGCGGTGGGCGCGTGGGGGTAGTACCTAGATGTATTACTTCACAGCTAAGCCAGTACCTACCATTGCTACCAGTAAATGAAATAAACATTCGGACTCGTTAACCATACTAGTGCCTACTATACTTCAGTACTAAATGTTTAAAAGAATTAATTGCTATTTTTAACTCAAGGGAGCGATATGAAAGTAAAAAGAAACCGTTTAAATCTTTATTCAAGTCAAACTAGGCCGGCTCCAACCCTACGCCTCTAACATGAGAAGATTTAGCCCTATATGGGACCGGCAACAAACTCAGAGGGAGAAATCTTTTCAAAACAAGTTAAAACAACACATAACACATCATTTCTTTATTTCACAAAAGTAAGCTTCTAATGAAACATAAGAAATCAAAATAACACTTGAAATAAAACACTTAGCTAAATGGTTAAAGAACGCGGGATTCTATAAGCTATCAGAATAATCCCTCAGGTATAAACCTTCAGGAACGTAGCGAGTTAGGCACGAGGTTGGCTAACGAGTACGTCCGATCTCTAGCGCGGTCCGATCAAGAAGAACTACCAGCGGCGGAGCCTCTCTGCTCCCGCCTCAAAGTCAAGTTGGCAAACCTGCTCGACCAGTCTACCAACATACCGACAAAAATGCCAACTCGTGCTTACGCTCACCCAAGAGAAAGAAACCTCTTGACGTTCCAAAGCCTTCTACCTGTCATTTTAGTTCAACAACACGCCAATAGGTGGCGTTACTCTCTACGCAACTTTATTTCAACAATGCGCCAATAGACGGCGTTACTCTCTACGCAACTTTATTTATTTCGTTACAACCAAATAATACGTAGCTCAACATTGCTAATCGATTTTATACAGGCGTCTAAAATAATGAACTATAACGCTGCAATACGTCTTTCTGGTGTCAGGGTCCGACATATATATTTCGGGGATCTCGGAAACGGCTCTAACGATTTCGATGAAATTTGCTATATGAGGGTTTTCGGGGGTGAAAAATCGATCTGCTATGTCTTATCCCTGGAAAAACGCGCATTTTTGAGTTTTTTTAATGTTTTCCGAGCAAAGCTCGGTCTTCCAGATATTTTCTTTTAAAATGAAAATAATGAACACATATTAAATTGCAGTACTTACTTGGTGAACATTAATATTTTTTAATTATTGTTTTCTCTATATTTTTTAATTCACATTGACAATAAAAAGGTAGGTTGTAGTATGTACTTACTACTTATATTTTATTACCAGTGAAAAATGCAATGAACGTCGTATAACTATAATGGATATAAAAGTGTCCTCGATTGTCACAACTCGCCGGGCAAGAAACCGTCGTCTTAGTTTCTTCAAAGTCGTAAAACAAGCGGTTTATCATCCTTGATAATTTACAACTTGTTCTTAAGAATACGTGGGTATCAAGCTGAATTAAACACAAATATTTTTAAGAAAACATGGATGAATAAAGCATAAAGACTGACGTCCATACTAAATCATGTCCATCCAATATTCAGGCATATTACTAGATGGGGTCACTAACACCATCAGTGCCATCCATTTTATTTCGAGTTTAGACCTATACTTTCGGGTTCAGGTTGGGTTCATGACAAATGAGTTCTTTGAGTCTCACGGCCCGATTCGAACTATAAGATACGTCAAGTAATAGATCTAGAAACGATATGGATTATATATATTATGTCAGTGTCAAATATGCCAGTTTCTTCAAACAAAAACGTCACTTTTGACACTGACACATCGAATCCATATCGTTTCTAGATCGATTAATTGACGTATCTTAAAGTTCGAATCGGGCAGTCAGCATTTTCCATTTAGCTCGGCGCTTAGACCTCTAGTCAAAATAACTAAATTCCGTTCAGTAGACGGAGATGTATATTGGAGGAACGCCATTGTGTAATTTGCCAGTCTCCTTGTTATACTCGTCGATGGTAAGAGTATATCAAAGGCCACATAAAGCACACAATGACGTGAACAATGCGATATTGCAGGATGATATCGGATCGCCCACATCGCCTTTCAAGTAATCCTTCTGTTGAACTCTCACGACACCCACGGGATCATGATATTTCGAAACCGCAGCGCTTCACAGCTGAAATCCTAAAAACGGTTATAGACTTCAAAATATTATTATTTTCCTTGAGTGTTAATAGCCTACTAGCGACCCGCCCCGGCTTCGCACGGGTTAACAAATTATACACCTAAACCTTCCTCAAGAATCACTCTATTGATATTAGCCTGATAGGTGAAAACCACATGAAAATCCGTTCACTAGTTTTTGAGTTTATCGCGAACAAACATTTGAAACACACAAACAGACAGACGCGGCGGGGGACTTTGTTTTGGTGTAATGATATAACCCATCGAAGAGGTTTGCCAAATTTTTACTAAAGTAGCTTAAGTATATGTATACCTACTCCCTTTTAGGATCCGCGTTGCGTATATAAAAAACTATGAATCTACTAAAACAGAATGCTATAAAGTTAACTTTATCCATGTCCTCACTTTCTCACCAAGTGCAATAACAATAATCGGATCCCTCAACAAGTCGCGTGGGCAGCGGGAAGGCAAGTTTCCCCCGCTAATGTCATACTGGAAATGTACACTTTCTACGGGAAGTGCGGGTTGTGATATCCATCGGTGCTTATTACGCGCTTAATACCTTGCGACGAGCGAAAGTTGAATTTTATTACACTTATATCAATTACTTTGTAAGTCTAGGCTGTCAATTTATCATTAGATACCGCGATATAAGTTCCGACAAGTTATTTAAAACGTTATCAAAGGTCCGGCCACATCTACCATTAAGCAGAATAGGTATAGGTACTCAGTAAAATACAACACAATAACGCAAAGTTTAAGTTGTCTCAAATCGCAGGTATGGTACCTTCAAAATGTAGGTTACCCAGAAAATATAAGTTCCCTTTTACGAGTTACGCATAAGTTTGTTCTTTTCACTCGGCTCTTTGAGTTTGAAAGTAAAGAATAAATTGTCTGTCCATTATGCAGCATTAACATTACAAAGAGGCCCTACGGGGCTTCGGGTCTGGACTGAAATTTTAAAGTGTTCAGGTCAGTAAGGAAGATATCCATTAAGCAAGTTCTAGAAAAATAAATATTTGACGCTGTAAATTAAATAAATCCCTTTGTTTACTTGCTATTGTAATTTGACTCTATCCTTCAAGCGGTAAATATGTTATCTGTTTAGAATCTTTTGTTGTTATTGCATTTCATTTTGCACAGGTAATTAGCGGTTTGCTTTAAGAAAAGATAACAATGCCATTCATCGTCAAGTAGTCTCTCAAGTGGATGCCGACATTTTAAAACCAACCGACTATAATAAAATTAACATTTCACCCTCAACTAAGTCATAATCGCGCCACTCCGTGCAAGAACACACTAAAATTATTTTTTTTCCTCTGATAAACCGAATAATTATGCAAAAGTGAGACGTCAACGGATAGTCTTAATCCGGCAGATTAGGAGGGGCGATCAAAGGAAGGCAAATGGGAAGATCCCTTCTTGGTTAATATATAATGAGAGCTTCCTTTTAAAGCTCGTGTTTACATTAATTTACTGAATATAAATGTTTCTTGAAATCGCGTTTCATTTACTTTTGAAGACGAGAATCTTGTTTTGCCTTTGGTTTAAGCGAGTTAACTTCATTAAACTAGATAAAGCTTTATAGTTACTAGAAACGTTTTAGTGATTCCTTCTACAAATTATGTAGTCTCGACAAAATTTTAGTATTTCATACTTGATATAGGTACTTAAAGATATTACAACTATGTATTTACACCTATGAATTGTTCCTTATACTCCTGGGTAAACCTTCGCGAATAAAGAAAGCCTTCAAGCTGAAATCATACGCATATTACACCCAAATTCAAAAGTCAATAGAATCGTCATAGAAGAAAAAGATAACCAGCCAGTACACCCCCAATTAAGGCAGCTCTTTCCATAACTCCGTAGTCCGTACTACTTACATTCTGAACCGTTTCCGAACGGGTTTTCATTTTTTCTCATCCGATATATGATCCGTTGCCAAGGTAAATACGGAGCCAGCATGCCCATTAGACATTGAGCGGGAAACCCAATTATCCTCATTATGTCTCGTACACTTCAATTTTCTCGTATAATAACTGTTCTTTGTATTGTGCTTTCGTAAACATGTTCGCGGCTCGGTTTTTGGTAACCGTATTATGGTGGTCTCTAATTAAGTGTTGCAATACTAATTTCCGATTGCATAGCATATGGGTTTTGTTTCTCACGTTTAAGGTAATAGACAAAAATTACACACTAGGTTTATAGGTTAGCTAAGTTAATAATAATGATTGATGTTGAACCGACAAGTTTCATTGAAAAGCGCAAGGACAATGAAAAAAAAACATATTTTGAATAATACATTAGTTTTAGTGTGGTTCTTAATTTACCTCATTATCAATACAAAGATTCATAATGTACGTAAATTCAAGAAGAAAAGTGATCATGTTGTTGGTATACGATACAATAAATTAGGTATAATAAGTGCCTTCCAAGGTGACATTTCAAACAAATCGCTAACAGACTGTCGCTCGAATATCGCTTTAAAAATGCGAGTAGTATTAAGTATAAAATTCGCCTAAGCTCCGTACTTCCTATAAGCAATTTCGAGTGGAGGATAAACATGGTTAGCGTCCGTAAATGATTCTCAACAGTAAACCACGGCTTCTGCAGCTTAGCCCGCCTCTGCGGCCCGCAGACAAATTACTGCAATCAGCCTGTGTGAACAGTACTGCTTGAAGAGCGCGGGTGACACAAGTTTAGGACAGCCAGTGTAAGCCTCTTGATCTGTAAATCTGTGTGGTTGTGGTGCGCCCTTATAGTGGGCAGCCTGAGCTTTTGATTTTTTGAGCGTTTGGAATGACGCCGCAGTTCCGTGCCGTACACCGGGCGACACGACAGGACAAACTTGTGGCGTTGCAGAAAGCTAGACTTATTATTAACAGACGGTAAATAAACATAGGTAAGTACATGTAAGAAAGAAAGTAGTTATATGTATGAGGAATATGAGTTCGGAATGAACGAACGAACTGTTATTTGTCACAAATTTTTATATTGCATTTTTTAGTTGGTGTGACATTGAAATATTTAAAATAAATATTTTAAAATAAAAAAATGAACTCGCTACAAGTAAAGTCGTAAATAGGTACCTTCATGGACAGCAAGTGCCTTTTGTAAAATCCTGGAGAATTGGCCCGTAACATTCCACAATAACAAAATGTACGAACTTTTTATCCATGGATTTGTACAAATATATAACTTGTACACACCTATTATAAAAATATTTTTCCATCTCAATTTTTCTCGCCATCGGACTTTCGTCGCCCACTGTACCCTGATTCTGTTATATAGCGGTGACAAACAAAAGACGGCTTACCGGTTGCAACGAGCTATTAACAGTTGACAGGAGTGATGGAAGCCGGGTCATTTCAGGTGGAGTTGACTGATAGCAGCCTTATATCGCCATGTGTCTTTTAGAAGGACGCTGTTAGGGACGGACATATTGAACCCTTATCATATTCTATTGTGTAGTATCCTAGTATCATACATGTTTTTATTTATGATATGTTTACGTTCACCATAGAAGTTAAAACTTTGTCTTGATATAATTTGGAGACAAATTCTGGGAGCAAAGGTTGTTATCGGATGCTAGATTTAAAAAGGAAGCACAATGTTTTCTGCGATATAAGTGAAAAAATATGACACTATTGACTATAGGTACATTCAAAACCACATACTTAAGTTAAACCAAAAGTAAAGTCAAAGAGCTCTTCTGAATTAAGGTGATAAGTATGTGAATCAAACTTAAGTATAGTTTTCCTAGAGGTAATTGGATTAGTTTCATGTGATTTGCGTTGTAACTGAGCTGGCTAAACTGCTGTATCCATGACTGTTGGCTGGCTCGCGCTCGACGCGTGCCAAAACCGAGAAAGCAAGCCAATCGAGATATGGAATGTTTATGTATCAAATACTGTTAAAATAATTATTAAGCCCTACGTTTACCGGGTTATGCCTATATATTCATTATGCCTAGATTGCGATTAATCAGATCTTGTATGAAAAACTACGAAGTAGCTAGTAGCTTTATTCAATTTAATTATTATTATCGTATTTATAATTATTAATAAACTTTTATTAAAAAAGACAAAATTAAACGATAGATTTATCTAAATTTTAATATATAATATCCATTGTCAGTCAATCCCTGACCCTCCCTTAGTGCGAGTTCATACATTTACCACTAAACGCAAGTAGGTAACAAATGTATGAACTCGCACTAAACACTAAAATTAATATGTAAACAGACCTTAAGCGCGTGTAGATCTTTCAAATCTCCTGAAAAGCGTCTTCTGGGGCTTTCCTCCACAACTATATACCTACGTACATATCTATTTCCTCTATACTTATCATATTATTTATTATAATATTTATAATACTACATTACATAATATGTAATGTAGTATTATAAATATTATAAATATATCCTAGTATATTAAACCGCGATTCATTTCAAAAGCCTCGCATATAAAGTTCCATGGAGTATTTGAAATAATAGCGAACGAAATGCGGGCCCCGTCGAACTGAGCTCTCAAAGAGGAGATGCATTAGTCGCTCGGCGACTCCAGGATTGAATGCCTTACACTCCAATGCTTCTTAAATGGGAAACGCAGACGTTAAGGGTTAAAACTTTACTTTATATCGATACTTTTAAACGTTTTCATGCTTGATTTTCAATTCGGAAAAGCAGATTTTGTTAGTGTACTCTGATCATTTAGTTTTTTAAGGAATAGCATAACTTAAAGTGCAAAATACTGCTATTCTATTAGCAATTATCTACGTCATGAACTTTGAAAATGTTTTACCACCATAATGCGAAAAAAAGCAGAGGTACAAAAAATGAAAAACGAAAGCAAAATCTTGAAGCACTACACTCGCGGGGGCATATTAAAATCTTCCTCTAAAACGGAGCACCGAGACAGAGCACTCAGTGCGCTCCGAACGCTGCATCCATTTTGCATCCCACAATATGGCGCTGTTCCATTATCCTTTATTAAAACTGGAAAGCTGATTTTTATTCTAAACCTTAATAATGTACAAACTCATTAGAATTTGCGCCGCATGTTGTGTTTTATCGTTTTACAAGATTAGGTTTTATATAATAAATGGCCAGTCCGTGATGGAATTCGAATATTTTAAAATTTAAACCAACAGGGAATATGAATGTCAGCAATTTGTTTAACTGAATTCAACGGACAATTTAGTCTAAATTTGGAGAATTTGAATGTATGTCACACCCAGCGCGGCTAAAATTAAATTGCCAACTCCATTTGCGCGACATGTGGTAATACGGTTGCAACTATTTCCCGTTTGATCGTTACTATGTTATGACAGCTCGTCAGTTTGTGAGTACAGAAACAGATTTAAGTTTGCTTCCGTTTACGAAGTTACATACTTACCTACAGTTGTAGTACTTGTAGTGCATAATTATTTTCCATCGTATTTTCACAGAAACGTACGAACGTGTCTTGCTATTTTAGTCAGCCTCGGTACAAAAAGTACTGAGGTTGACTGAGGTAGAATGACAAATACGAACGTTTCCGAGAAAGTACGATGCGATGGAAAACAATTATGCACTACATCTGTATTTGTTTGAAATTTGTAATACAATCGATTGCTGCTGGCAAAATATATTAAAGCTAAGATAGCTTAACCTTTACGTTTCTCAAGTATAGATCATTTATAATGATGGCATAAATCTAGGTATTAAATGTTAAGCTTGGTTAGAGACAGGATATTGGTTAACAAATAAAGGAAGGGCACTACACTATCTAGGATTGCATAACCTCTCAAATAGACCCCGGCAGCCGGCAGCCATGATTGGAAACTCGCATACAATCAAAGGGACATTTAAGACAGACATGACTATCAAGATGGTTACGGGATCGATGTCAGTTTAGAATTCAGAGATCAAAGTTCTACTTCCTGCTTGTAAATCACTGTCTTAATTGCCTACATCAGAGAAGCAGTAAAATCTCGTAAATCAAGAATATTCTTCCACTAAATATATTACGTGATTTATAGTCTAATTATCAAGGTTGAGGTTGTTGACCTCTGCAGTGAATAGTTTCGTAAGCTACGTGATTATGCCAATTATATTAATTATACAACAATGGCATTGATATAATACGGCTCACGGAGCGGCGAGCGGCATACGCTCGGGGGTATTCCTTTGTAGCGTGCAGCACAGATAGTGACTTGTTTCGAGTTTCTTTGAAGCTTTCTGCCACTGCGGATATTAAATCTTTTGTGGTTTAATGAAAAATACTGCTGTTTTTTAACCCACAATAGTTTATTGAGACAAAAAGAACGTAAGAAATGGTTGTATAAAAATACATTTTGTAGCGTAAAAACATCGTGGGAACAAGACCATGTTCTTTTATTTATGTTTTTCAGTCGACTTATTCTTCCCTCTGTTTCACCGAAACTTTAAGTAGGTATAAAATTGTTAATTGTTTCATTAGTTCGTGTATCTAAACTGTTATAAAAGATATAAATCATTTGCATTTTTTGATAAAATAGTCAAATTGGCTTTCTACTTTTACCTATAATAGGCAACAGGTAGAAGTTAATAATGAATGCGAGCAGAGCTTGCCTGTTATAACATACTCAATATACGTGAGTAAAAACAATATTTACCAAGCAAAACCATCAACTTCGTCGCCCAAATCCTATCGAGCGATTGATTCGTCAAACGTCCATTGTCATAAGTGGGTCAGCGATAACACGGATTAGTCCATTGATTAACGTCTTGCGTCACGTCTTGTGCCATGTTGGTTTAGTGGATTGAATGCGATCGTCGGACGTTGTAAAACAGCGCGTTTAGTCTCCTATGTCCCGATGTGCTTTTACAAGAACAAATTCACCTCAAATTTCGAACTATATTGTAATAAAAAAAGGTTCAAGAATTAATCTGGGGCTTAGAAGGTTATACGTAAACTGTATGTATCGTTGCGTTGGAGTTTTTGTAACCATTGGGAGTAGGAGCATTGACTTTCAGGAATTGACAAAAAAAATTAAAAACAGTTTTTTTTTGCTACCGCAATACCACCTTAGAACTGCGGTATAGCGATTGGTAAAACTATACTTATCAACCTTAACACGCACAGTTTGGCATACCTAATATACCTATATAGTTTTCTTACATTTCTTGGCAATGTGAATTGCCAATATGTGTGAATTGGAATGAAGAAAATGCGTGGGTTCATTCATTTATAACAAACACGCCAGAGTGTTATTTTACGATCACTCGTGAATTTCTACGCAAATATCTCATTCATAAATTATTAGGCATTTGTGAGTGAAATGCCTTATAAAAAAAAGTAAAAGACAGCGTAAGATATAAAAGAGTTAATATAGGTAACGAAGGTAGCGAAGCTAACGAAGAAGCAATTTAAACTCACTCTGGTGTTTAAATCAGTAATAAAACAACTCAAATATCAATATGACTCTATTCTGCAAAATGTCATAACTCTCGTACACCTCATATCCTCATTGTCAAAGAATTTTCCCTCAATAATAACACCCAGATGTCGTAGACAAAGATTGCAGCCCCATTGTTACAAAACGCGCCTTCACAGAACATAAACCGTCTTGCGCCATTGCACGCCCGAAATGTCTCTGAAGGAATGCTCCCTTCACTGGATACAACAGATTTTAATAGTTATGGATATAGTCTTTTATTTATGCCCTATTAGAGGCTGCAGGTGTATTGAGTACCTATTTGGTTACATTGAGACCAGAAATATCGTTTCTTTCTTGGTGGGACATGTTTGGTATTACCTGTGGTAAACTACACCTCAATAAACCTCTATTTGACATATATGTTTTTATTTTGGGAAGTCTGCGAAGTAAATATGCAATAAGATAAGGTGAGGTTCAGATAAGGTTATGAGCATCATTATGTAATATTTAATGGTCGGCAAATAAAATGATTTTTCGTATAATATGTATTGCTTCACATCTCACAAGATTTTGGACAAAATTATTGATTCTATAAATAAGCTCTATTACATAGTATAAATGATAAGTGATACAAATTCCTAACTCTTAGGTAAAGTCAGTTTATTATAACTATTATAACTCCGGCAGAGCTCTGATTTTTCACGGCACAACAAAACACTATCGGAATCTAGCCAGTGATAGAAACATTATTTTATCGATATCGATAATTCAGTACTAGAAGAAAATACGTCACCAAATAAAATAAATATGTAATAAAAACATTTGTATGAAGTTATATATTAGAAACAGACGCAATTTCTTCTTCAAAATCTACGTCAGTACACACAGCAGCACATGGCATTTTATTTGTGTAATAGTGATAGGAGTAGATAATCATTGTACCACTCATTGTCTTTCGGCGTGGAAAATATACATACTCATACCAAATTTCAGCGTTGTAGCACTAACGGTCACTGAGATTATCCGCGGACGGACGGACGGACGGACGGACGGACGGACGGACGGACGGACGGACGGACGGACGGACGGACGGACGGACAGACATGGCGAAACTATAAGGGTTCCTAGTTGACTACGGAACCCTAAAAATGTATTGAGGCAATACCTGTCATATACTCTAGTAATACTCGATATCGATAAAATAATATTTCAAGCACTGGCTAGATTACGCTAGTGTTTTGTTTTGCCGTGAAAAATCCGAGCTCTAAATTAAGTAGGAAAAACTTCACACATACATACCTACGCTATTTTGGATTTTAAAATTCAGTAGGTACCTAATATTATGCTAATAAGTATATTATTTCCAAAGCTAAGCATACCAAACCGAAGTAGTTTTAACCTTCACAAATAAGCCCTTTTACCTAAGGACTCCATAAAGGCGCTCCACACAATGTTTTGGCTTCAACCCCCGTTCGGCGGGAAAATAGAAAAACACTTTGCAGTCATTTCCTTTGGAGGATGTGCTGTGAGGGATTCATTATCAACCCTCCGAAAGCGTCTTGGGGTCGCATGTGGGACGTAACTACGTTCAAATTGTGTGCAAATTTCATTGTTATGTGGTGCAAATAAATATTCTATGTGTTGGTTGGTTGGTAGAGTTAGACCCAGAAAAGTCTGCAGCGATTTTGATAGCCCACGTAGTGCAAGTGTTATTTATACGTCATAATTTCATCGAAGTTTGACGTTTAAATAACACTTGCACTGTGCACGTGGGCTATCAAAATCGCTGCAGACTTTTCTTGGTCTAACTCTAAAATCCTAATCTGAGCGATAAAGAGACATGAAAGTAGGTATTATTTAATTGATTATGATTATAAACGCGTGTTATTTTTTGGATGAAACAAAGTGATTAATATAGGTATGAATTTCACAGAATATCCATTTCAATGTCTTTTAGTGTACATTTATTCTTATTAACTAACATCAAACAATAGTCGCCTTGCACACCCCAGTTATCAAGTTTCGATAATATTTACGGATGCAGATCGCTTGAGGATCTTATTCTACCCATTATTTAATTTACTTAATTGTATATTGTGTACCGTAACAACACTACCAAAGCACACACATTAAAGGTACCCAAAGGCTTTACAGCGTTCAAAGCCTATCCGGGTCAGTTGGCTTAATGAAATGACTCCGTTTCGTGTGAGAACGGCTCGAAGATTTGGGGGGGACCCGTGATTGAAATGCCTTTTCACAAAACGGTTCGTACTCCAATTTGAGCTTGTGTTTTCAATAATTTGATTGTACATTTTAAAGAACAATGTGTATCCGAATTTGTCAAAATGAGAAAACATTTGAACTCCATACCCTTTGGTACCTACTCATTGGAAATGATTTGGCCTATGTACGTCCCGCTGCTGGGCACAGGCCTGATATGAACACAATTTTATTAAAGCACGAATTAACATTTGGTTAAAAAGGAGGAGACTCCTGCTACAGTAAGTACCGTCAACTGGGGTGAATAGGGATGGCCGAGGTGCATAGGGACAAAACTTAAAATGATGTTTACCTGAAAAAAAAATACCCACTAAAATTGTATCATTCGATTGAAACAATGAAGATGTGTGTGGGTTCAATTTGTTTGGGTATTTTTTTTTAAATTGTCAGGTTTTTAAGTTTTGTCCCTATTCACCCCGGTTGACGGTACCCCAGAATAGCGAAACATTCTCCAAACAGGAGATATTTACCTTTGAAGAAAACTATCGCTAGGAAAACAAGGCTTACTTCCCCCTCTGGGTAGACAGGTCAGGTAAGTGACAGCAGCTTCCGCAAAAGTTAGTGCCTACGCTAGTTCTAGGTTACTAGTTTCCCGGTTAACATATCGAGCTGCGCTAAAGAGCGGAAACAACATTTATCCTTCCACGTTTCTACGTCACTTAACACTTTTCTAAATGAGCATTAGCGGCAGCTAACAGTGATAACTTGATAAACAGTACATGTATGTACACTATGTACACACTGAACCTCTGGCAGCTTTAAACTAGTTTAAACTCATAACGAGACTCGTTATAATGAGTTCTCTTATCACATGCATTTGTCGTCTGTGATGAAGGATAGTTTTAAGGAGTGGTTTCGTATTTAAAATATCACGTATATTAAATTCAAGTAAGTTAAGTACTTCAAGTAACCCCTTACTTAATACTAAAACTTTTAGCCGGTAAAAAATATAAGTACCTATAGATATTTTCTATTTACATTATAGATAGGTACGCTTTGTAGTACAAAGATCTGTTCAAAATGATAATAGAGTTAGACCAAGATAAGTCTGCATCGATTTTTATAGCACACGCAGTGGATGTGTTATTTATACGTCTTAATGTCATAGAAGTTTGACGTTTTAAAATAACTTGCACTATTTATAATTAAACTGAAATGTTGGCATATTTGTCGTGTTTCTCTACAAATATGTTTCAGAAACACGACATTGCCGACAAACCAGAACACGTATAAAGCAATGAAATAGAAAAGACGTAAGTATCGTACAATATACAAGTAACCATAGTGCACCTCAGATAGAGCTGCAACATAAAAGCTACCAACTTATTTATTGCGGCAGTCAAAACTGCAATTGCCGTGGCTTGCATATTAAACTCGTTATAGCTGTTTGCAGTGTCGTCTCTTTTGCTGGCAAAGATAAATTGGTTGCACTATTTAAACATTTAAAACGGAAATGTTTTTCTATTAGTTGAAATTGAACTTTAATTATATAGACCTAGGATTGACTTTAGTAGAAATACCTACAGCTTTTTACATTGACTCCTCAATGCTGGCATTATACGACAGCAGTTTTTCCTAAGTACGGTTACATAGAATGTTTTGAAGCAGTACCTAATAGGGAAGAAAACATATTTACGAAAAAAACTGTATCTCATAAAGGTTTTCATCAGTACAGTACAGTACAGTACAGGAACTTAGCATTGATGTACAATTTGCTAGCTGAATATTTAACTTTAAAAGTTAAGATTTTTCTCGGGTTTAAATTTTTTTTCTGTAGAAGTTAGTTGCGTAATTAAAATGCCTATATAACAATACCATTTCTTTCCGTACAAAAAAAACATAATTTCTATAATCCAAACCATATGAGGTACATGACAAGGCACAGACTGAGATCCACAAAAGATTTTCCTTGGCTTCGACGACGGGGCAGTACCCGACTTAGAACCCCATTAACCAATGCGGTTCTAATCTAAGTTACTGTTTATTTTTATGTTCAACTTGTATTTTTTTAATAATAAATATTGTGTAACACAAAAAACATGCATTCTTTATGTGTGCGCAACGTGTGTCGGCACTCATTTAAAAGTTATTCATATATATCAGTGGTGGCGCTGAATAATGTAGGGTGCCGACAGCGCCGCGTACTCTTTGCGTGATGACACTTCTGCAAGCATGCAAGGAGATATGAGTATGTATTTTAGGAGGAGAATATTTTTGTACCAGGGTTGTGCAGATTTCAGTCAACAGAAGGAAAGCTATGCTGGCGACGTGGTCAAAAAGGCCTGTTGGCTTTTTAATTGATAAGGTTAAGGTTCTACTACTAACATGTCCTGTATTGTATGCCCTAGCAGGGTGTCATGCACCTACGACGACTACAATGTTAAGACCTATTGTACTGATGAGCATGAGAACAATGGATTAAATTAATATGAATATGAATACTAACTACTTAAGAGTTGAAAGTGTTATTTTTGGTTTATTAATACTTAATAGGCTTGACACTCGTACCAATTAATTATTAATTTTACATTAAAACGTCTACATAATAATAAACATATATTATGTATTTCAGTTTATCTTATAAAATCAACCTAAACAAATACTTATTATTGATAATATGGTACATAAATGTGTGTCAGCAGAACCACAAGACTCGTACATCGTGCCAATGCCAACGACTCCCGAAAAAACACTTCTCTCGTGACATTCCAAACGATTTCGAAAGATCGTTCGTATCGCGTCGTTCAAAAATAAAACTTTCCTTATAACTCAACTGACATCTGACCTGAATACGGAATACGCGAATAAATATATTGTCGTAAACATAATGCTCCCATAAAGCGGTAAAAATCACGTAAACTCGTTACGATTATCGTAAAAATCCGGGAGGTCGCGCTGACCAAATTGTCCACTTCCGCGGCATTAATATCCATATGTGCACAATTTGGTGGGGCAATAAAGTCAAATGTTTATATTTAGCAGTATGGTTATAAATAGTGGTGGGATTTATGCGCGCTGGCGGCCGTTGCGAGGCTCAAATGTATTGCCCCTAGAATATTTTGTCTGTCGTGGTCCTGGCCGCATGCCAGTGGGATCACTTTCGCCAAACTAGATGAAGATAAAATATAATAGGATCTACATTCTACATCGGAAAGGTATGCTCTGACTCATCCGGCGGGTTCATATAGACGTAATAAATTGTATCCCGACTCGTAATTCAGACAGATTATGTAATGTTTATGTTGGCAGAGACAGTGCGTCGCAGACTTCCTAGTATAAACTTCTTAAGTAGACCAGCAGATATCATGGACGTTCTTGTCTACGTGACAGCGGGATAAACAGTACCTACCCGTCACTTTCATTCGCGCTCTGTTAAAAAGTGACGGATATTTTGTCACGTGGATAAAGCCATCCATAATAGAGTTAGACCAAGAAAAGTCTGCAGCGATTTTGATAGCCCACGCAGTGCAAGTGTTATTTATACGTCATAATTTCATAGAAGTTTGACGTTTAAAATAACAATTGCACTGCGTAGGCTATCAAAATCGCTGCAGACTTTTCTTGGTCTAACTCTAGGCCTACAGAACGACCGCTGACTGTTTTTACAGTGAATTATCAAACATTAAAGCAACGTATACGTGTATGCACTTCAAAATAAAAGATAAACCTATAAACAAGATCTCTCAAGAGGCTTAGAAAACAGTCTTTATCAGCAGTCTTCAGGCGCAAAAAGTACTTAGCGCTATATTTTCTAAACCTATTTGCAGTAATTCAGGGCAAACGCGTGCCGTATACACTAACCCACACAACGGTCCTTAGTGAACCTTATTTTAAACTAATAAGGACTATATTTGTACAGATTGGAAGGAAGCTGTGTTGTTAGTAGTACTTAACTCTTTAGATCCAGGGATTACGGCGTGAAACAGTGCTCTCGAGTGAATAAACTCGTAAATAACCTATTAGGCATTTTGTTACTACTTACTGAATTATTTTTGTTAAATCATGACTTTTTTTATTGTGCAATAAACACTGTATTCAATTATCTCAGATTTAACCACTCAACGATAACTAAAGAGAGACTTTAGCTAGTGTTTGCTCTTTTTATATTTTTATTTAATCCTTACTTGCTTTCCAATACATAAGGATGATGTATCGACGTTTTGTATATAAAAGCCCGACCCCTGCTGGAAATCTAATTCCAAAATAGTGCAAGACGAAAAGTGATCTACTCTAAGAATATATCTAAAATGTGATCCCTATTAATATAAGTATTCAAAATAATTGCCAATAATTACCTCGTTATTCCGCCACTTTAGCCGTAACAGCCTATGAAAAACCAGATGATTTGAATTTGGAATTTCTTGCGTGTGAATAAGATAACAGGTTGAATGAGTTTATGGCTGTTTTATGCATACTGGGGCAGATCTGTCTAGCCGACCACATGACTCAGGAGTCGGGTCTCAGACTAACCGCGCTTTAGCCTTGAGGCACACTAGCTAGTTTACATGGTTTAGTATCAGGTGGATATGCGCGTGTGTGAGTCAGAAAATATCCAAACGAGGATATGGCCAGTCGCTTATGAAAACCAGTACGGATATGATGGTCGTTTTTGTCTACGTGATAGCGTGATAAAACGGTTTCCGTCTCTTTCTATCCTGCGGAGTTAAAAAGTGACAGTTATTTTATCACGTGGATAAATGTAGATAAAGCGATCCATAATACGCCTGCAGAAGGCCGAATGTTATGGAGGACGACAACGACGTGATAAAGCAAACATCACTTTTAACACTGTGATGAAACACACGTACAATGACATTTTAATGTGAAAACGTGACAACGTTTATTTATAGCTGCAAAATGGGATCCCTTCGTTTGACATAATTATTGAAAGTCATAATGTAACGATTGTCAGATTACCATTAGTCATAATTCTGAAGCCGTTAACTTTTCAGGATTTTCGTAAGGTTATCCTATAGATAGGTTAGGTTAGATTTGTTTTATGGCAATCTTGAAAGGTTACGCGTTTCTAAGAAAAACCAAATTATGACTAACGAAAATGCGGAAAAATAATACATTATGACTTAAAACTTTATGGAAAACAATAGAGACCCCTGTAAAATATATATTTTACGCTTTTTAATAATAAGCTAGCAATTATTTCATTCTGTTACCTACTTTACTCCCAGAGGCAGAACTACCCTGGTAGTTCGCCATTAATAGTAGTAAGCTGAAGTGCGCACCGACTGAGCTTGTTAAGATGTGCTGGCGGAACTGATTATTACCTGAAAAAAAAAAGAACAAACTATTTAGTGTAATGAACAATTTACTGACATACATTTATCTTCATCTATTTTAGAGGGTACCACATGATCTATCTTAAAGTTATGTTTGAAACTTTCCAGACATAAGCCCTGAAATGATGCTCTTTGTCTACCAGTGCCTTAGAGCATTTAGTAACTGGAGACGTCATCGCTGTCATTTTCTTTACGAAACAGTTTGCCGAGTTTTGCGGGGGAGGGGACGTCAAATGTATTGCTATTTCTACATGATTTGTACGTAACGTACAAATAGCCATGTCAGTCAATACAAAAGTTTGCACAATTGTGCAAGTTTTTCGGCAGAGGGGTAAGCTCTTAAAGGCGACTCCAGTTATTAAATGCTGTAAGACCGGTGCCCAAGGCGATAAAAAAAGAGACTAAAACTTTTGCGGTAATCAACTCGGAAAGAGTATCCTAAACATTGAAATCAAACGAAGGACAACCAGTGCAATAGATTTATGCAAAGAATGCTAAAAACTTCAATATGCGGAACCAGTTGTACTTAATTTTGAGTTGGCATCTATAAAAATGTTTACGCTCTCGATTCGTTCGACAATTCGTTCTAGCTGCAGTTTCATGTGATTAGTTATGAGAATAGGGCGTTCATTTGTGATTTTGTATTTTGTTTCTGATGGTTGCAAATTGAAAAAAAATGGAGAGATCTCTGTTGGAAGTACGGAAGTTGGATTTGGACGAAGTTTTGGCAAAGTTTAATTTATACGATCGCTATCACGCGGGTTCCATAGTACTCCTGACAGTGGGGCTCATGTTTGAATTTATATGGTACACTAATCATGTTATCGTGGCTGGGAAAATAGAGTACAAGTAAGTTACCTGTATAATGAAATTAGTTATAATAACTCAAACCTCCTTATTGGTTTATCTTAACTTAATTTGCCAGATAAAGAACATTCCGCTTGATACTTTGTCAGATGATAGTTTAGATGCATATTGTAAGTAAAAAAAAATCGTCAGCCGGTTGTATCGCGGTGGAAAGACCGTCAGCTGGTCACATGAACATGTAAAAAATAATCCTTTCAGTCATCGCCTCCCGTTTGATACTTTGTCAGATGATAGTTTAGATGCTATTGTAAATTAAAAAAAATCAGTAACCCCATACGAGTTTTCTCCCGGGAGGCGAATCTGGCGATTCGCGGTCTATATAGTTTTTGTGACGTCAAGCAGCAGTCGCTCGTAACACGTTGCGGGAGTAAGATCAATCTATGTATTGTATATAGTAGTCTATGAAAATGGCGAATCCCTTAATAGACGGGAAAAGCTTGGCTTTAGACGACGTTTTGAGGAAGTTCGAAGTATACGGTCGTTATCACGCGGTTACTATTATGCTCCTAACCGTGGGGCTTATGTTCGAATTCATATGGTATACTAACCACGTTATCATTGCTGGAAAAATAGAATACAGGTAAGTCTATTCCAATTTTATCCAGGATATGGCACAATGGTCTCAAAAGAGTACCCTGTCGAGTCCAAAATATTTGAAAAATCTACATTTGAAACCGATTTGGTTTGAAAGAAACAGGTTATAATGGAAGAGATTAGAAGATGGGTATTTGTGACCAAAATAATTTGAAAACACAGACGAACTGTAATATTAAATGTATTAAAACTGGCTGTTGCCAACTACATAAAAGACCGCAAAAGTGACTTAACTTTGTGTGGAGTTTTATTAATTTTTTATGGTACTTTTACGCTTTTTAAAACTGCATATGCATTCTAAATTATTTACTAGCTGTTGAGTTTATCCCATTCAATCAGAAACAACTTTCCTTTTACAGATGTAATAAGATCAGTTCAACGTTGGAAAACTATAGTGGCAGCTCGAACATAAGTATGTGCAGAAATCCTGAGTTGTGTTCGGAATGGATCTATGACAATCCAGACAGTTTTGTGGGGGAGGTAAATTACACAACAATATAATAGGGATGATGACACATCGCTGGCCCAACATTACAGGGTTCTAAGTATGTTTCACTTTTATCGAACTGAAATTTGAACATTGTCATAGTGATATTAAGTCGAATTTCAACTATCTTGGAAATGTAACATATAATGTAAAATATAGGACCTGAAAGTTTCAAAATTTAGTTTTTTTTAACTTCCAAAAAGCAAATAAGTGAGGATACCATCCCATTCCTTACATTTTATTAAAAAAAATTGTATAGCAACTATTTAAATACATAAACGCATTATTTCACCGACAAAACCACAATTTTCTTGTTTTGTCTATAGGTACTTCAAGATGGACTCTCAGCGACCTTGACGTCACATTCACTTATCGTTTCGATAGCAGCGTTTCGCGAGTGAAGTACGACTGTCGGACTTTGACTCTCATTTCTGTCTTTTGTATTGCTTTAATGCAATGGTTCCCATATACACATTCGATCCTAAAAACAAACCTGATCGATTGATACTATAAATGAAAATTTGTCATGTAGCCTATTATTACTTTCGCACAAAATCTAGGTGTTTTGTTCAGAGACATTTAGAGCTTGTGCATTCATATTTTTACATTGATTTCTCTCTAGTTCCAGTTGGCATGTCAAGAATGGAAGAGAACTTCAGTTGGAAGCGTACACTGTTTCGGATACATGCTGGGGCTTCTTACCGTAGGCCCATTGTCTGACAGGTACCTACATAATTTGGAACTAAAAAGAGAAGTTGCAGATAATTCCGATAACAAAAGTGAGATACTTACTTTTAATTACCGAAAGATAAGCGAAGATACATTACAACAATAAACATTTTTTTTATTAAAATAAATAGAAATTAGTATTAAATTAAACAAACAAATCCGATCTCTGATAGGTTATATACGGAGTAAATTTATGAAATACAGGGTGGCCTATTTAGATCGGTCAGTATGGGAAAATCTGAAACTATAAGACATACGGCGATCTCTTCTTAGGAACCATGTCATCGATTTTAGTAACAAGAAAAACTGCATTCATACATTAAAAAAATGTGTACTCAGCTCGGGAATCGAACCCGGACGTTTTGAAAAATAAAACTAACACTATTTCTATTTAGATATCGATTGTGTAGGTCTTATAAGCAGTAAATGTTACTATGAAACATGATATCTGAAATGAATAAAATGCATTGTTTTTGTAGTTTTATGATATCCAGCAGCGCCATCTACAGTGTTGATTTAAATATGGAACTGTGGTGTTCCAAATATGTTTTTATATGAATTGCTGTCATGTCGTTCTGTCTCACAATAAATAGTCTTCGGTTAACATGAACGTATTTTATTAATTATAGGTTATGGGCGATTTAAAGTGATAAATACGGGGGGTTAGTCAAGTATTAGATTGCCAGTTTATAGTGTATCGTGTGTGATATATTGTGAGTGCGATCTGTGACAGAAATCCGAAGATGTCGTCACCAAACTATGTGACGAATGTGCCCAAGTTACGTGGCCGAGAGAACTATTGTGAATGGGTTTTCGCTGCAGAGAATTTTCTTATCCTAGAGGGCACGCAGAAGTTTATTACGCGTAAGCCAGAAGCTACGGGTACAGAAGTTGCAGATGACGAAAAAGCCCGTGCAAAATTGATTTTGACAATCGACCCTTCCTTGTATGTCCATGTAAAAGGCATCAAAACTACGTTTGAATTATGGACTAAACTCAAAAGCTTATTTGATGACTCTGGTTTCGCCAGAAAAATTACGTTGTTGCGAAATTTAATTTCCATAAGACTCGAAAATTCGACTTCGATGACAGAATACGTAACGAAAATGGTTGAAAATGGTCAAAAATTAAGTGGTACGGGTTTTGCCATTAGTGATGAATGGATCGGCTCGCTATTATTAGCAGGTTTGCCTGAGAAATATTCCCCAATGATCATGGCAATAGAGCATTCCGGCATTTCTATCACGACAGATGCCATCAAAACAAAACTTTTAGACATGGAAGAGAAAAATTCAAATTTGACAAGGAATGGGAACGAGACTGAGAGTGCGTTCGCGAGTACGTCAAGTTACCAACATAACAAAAAGAATAAAACAAAGATTGTCTGTGGTAAACAGGATGGCGGCGAAATGTCAAAAGTCAGAACTGTCAATGTGAAATGCTTTCGATGCAAGGCCCCGGGGCATTATCGAAATCAGTGCCCAAATATCGAAAAAAATTGTACACGTAAACAGTCGAATGCATTCAGTGCTGTGTTTTTAAGTGCCGACTTTAAGAAAAATGATTACTACATTGATAGCGGCGCTAGTACCCATTTTACGGCAAATGAAAGTTGGGTTATGAATGCATCGTACGAGCCGGCTACTCACGAGATAATTGCAGCAAATAAGGCATGTATGCCAGTGTTGTGCTCCGGAAACGTACAGATTACGACTGTGACTTCCGACAGTGAGTTCGACATAACTGTTGAAGATGTTTTATGTGTACCGAGTTTAACTACGAACCTGTTATCTGTAAGCCAACTGATAAAGAAAGGTAATAAAGTAGACTTCACTAAGAAAGGTTGTAAGATTTACAACAGAAGTGGACAGCTTGTTGCTACGGCTACTTTGACAAACGGCGTTTACAAATTGAATATGCCAGAAAATACGACCAACGTTGCTATGGCAGTGTCTGCCGAGACTTGGCACCGTCGTCTCGCCCATGTTAACAGCTCATACATGACGAAAATGAAGGATGCAGTGGAAGGTTTCAGTATTAGCGACAAGATTGACATCAGTAAATGCAAGGTATGTTGTGAAGGCAAACAATGCAGACTGCCATTTCCTAATAATTGCAATAGAAGTGACAATTTACTGAATGTTATCCACATGGATATAGCTGGTCCAATGGAAGTGACATCTCTTGGAGGATCACGATATTATTTGCTATTTGTGGATGACTATAGTCGTATGGCATTTATATATTTTTTGAAAGAGAAAAGTCAAGCTCTGGATTGTTTCAAAGAATTTAAAGCTAAAGTTGAGAATGAACTTGACAAAAAGATCAAGATTATAAGGAGTGATAATGGTCTTGAATTTTGCAGCAAGAAGTTCAGCGAGTTCCTGAAGGTAAATGGGATACTGCATCAACGGACGAACCCTTATACGCCTGAACAAAATGGGTTGTGCGAGCGCCAGAATCGTGTGGTGTGTGAGAAGGCTAGATGCCTGTTATTTGACTCCGAGCTACCCACAGAATTCTGGGCAGAAGCATGTAGTTGTGCAGTTTATCTACGGAACAGGACAATAGCTTCAGGATTAAACAACAAAACACCTTTTGAAATGTGGACAGGGACAAAGCCAGACCTAAGTCACCTAAGAATCTTCGGCAGTACTGTCATGGTCCACATCCCCAAAGAGAAAAGGGTGAAGTGGCAGAAAAAGTCTAAGGAAGCTATCCTAATGGGTTACCCAGAAGGGGTCAAAGGATATAGACTTTTCGATCCTGAAAAGAGAACATTTTTCACAGCGAGGGACGTAAAGGTTTTTGAAAAACAAGAGTATTGCCAAATTGAAGTTCAACAACAAACAATACAAAAAGCTGAAGTAGGGTGTCAAAGTTCAGTGGGGGATGAGAGTCCAGATATTTCCAGAACTTTGACTGATTCATCTTTTGAGTCAATGAACCCTAGTGAGTATGAGGATGCAGACACCACAACTGAGAGTGTTTCAGTTCCTGAAAATGTTCCTGCTCCTGAGAGGATCGGTCCAGTCCTGAGAACAGCAGAACAAAGAAAAGCGCCTGAAAGGTATGGCATTTCAAATCTATGTTCAGATGCTAGCAGGATGGATGATGCCAGTGGTCTTTCACTATCAGAGGCTTTGCGCGGACCAGAGAAAGAGCAATGGAGACAAGCTATGGCAGAAGAGTTGAAAAGTTTCGAAGACAACGAGGCCTGGGAGCTTGTCAGCGTTCCAAAAGACTCTAGTGTCGTAAAGTGCAAGTGGGTACTTAAGAAGAAGTACGATAGTGAGGGCAATGTGCGGTTCCGAGCCAGGTTAGTAGCCAAGGGCTATACTCAGAAGTACGGAGTGGACTATGACGAAACCTTCGCGCCAGTGGTAAGGCATACAACTCTCAGACTTTTATTTGCTTTGTCGGTTCAATTAAATTTAGATATTTCTCATTTAGACGTGACTACTGCTTTCCTGAACGGCTATCTTGAGGAGGATATTTATATGGAGAAGCCAGAAGGCTTTCCTTCATCTGAAGGTAAAGGACAGGTGCTTAAGTTGAAGCGAGCCATATATGGTCTCAAACAATCCTCAAGGGCGTGGTACAGGAGGGTAGATGATTGCTTAACCGAGTATGGTTATACTAGGTCTAAACTTGAACCTTGCTTATATGTGAAAAATGACAATGGTTTGACTGTAGTAGCTCTATATGTCGATGATTTCTTTGTGTTTTCTAATAATGAAAAGGAAACCAAAAGTTTGAAACAGGTACTGTCTTCACATTTTAAATTAAAAGATCTTGGTCAGGTCAAACAGTGCTTAGGTATGAATGTGTGTGTTGATAAAGAACATAATGTAATAACTTTAGATCAGGAGGATTATGTTAACAAGTTGTTGCATAAGTTCAATATGACAGACTGTAACACTGCTCAAACTCCTATGGAGGAAAGATTGAACTTAGATAAAGGTGAGAGCTGTGATACTGAATTACCTTATCAACAACTCATTGGTAGTCTCATGTACCTAGCGGTTTTGACACGGCCTGACATTGCTTTCAGTGTAGGGTATCTGAGCCAGTTTAATAACTGTCATGGTAGAGAACACTGGGCTCATGCCAAACGTGTTTTGCGTTATCTCAAGAAAACAAAACACTATTGCCTCAGGTATAGTAGCGAGTCTGATTCAAAGCTTACCGGGTTTGTTGACGCTGACTGGGGCAGTAATGTTCTTGATAGGAGGTCCTATTCAGGATTTTGTTTCACTTTGTCTGGCAGTGTAGTTTCATGGTGCAGTAAGAAGCAGAATAGCGTGTCCTTGAGCAGTTGTGAATCAGAATATATTAGTATTTCTGAGTGTATTAAAGAAGCTATGTACTTAAGGTCATTGTACCATGAAATTACAAATAAGATGTCATTAATTACAATTTATAATGACAACCAAAGTGCTCTGAAGTTATTGGCCAACCCTGTGTTTCATAATAGGTCGAAGCATGTTGACATACGTTACCACTTTAGTAGGGATATAATAGCTAAAGGTGTGGTAGAAGCAAAATACTTAGCGACAGCTGAGATGCCAGCTGACTTATTAACTAAGAGTCTAGGGTTTGTCAAGCACTTTAGATTTGTTGAGAAGTTAGGACTTGTGCCTAAGTAGTAGGTATGTGTAGTTCTTTTTAAAGCTGTTTTTTTTAATGCTGATGATGCTGATGGCTATGCTTAGATATAGTGGGGGTGTAGTTTTATGATATCCAGCAGCGCCATCTACAGTGTTGATTTAAATATGGAACTGTGGTGTTCCAAATATGTTTTTATATGAATTGCTGTCATGTCGTTCTGTCTCACAATAAATAGTCTTCGGTTAACATGAACGTATTTTATTAATTATAGTTTTCATATGCTTTAATTTATTTTAGTAAGTTTTCGAAATTACCAACATTTTTTTCAATACATTTTACATACTTTTTAGGGTACCGTACCCAAAGGGTAAAACGGGACCCTATTACTAAGACTCCGCTGTCCGTCCGTCCGTCCGTCTGTCACCAGGGGGCTATTCATAAATTACGTCATTTCAAATTAGGGGGGGGGGGGGGTCTGGACATCGGATGACGGTAGCATGAAGTAGGAGGAAATGGGGTCATTTGAAGCATGATTTTTGGATGATTATAGGGGGGGGGGGGTCAAAAATCGTCAAAAATCGATGACGTAATTTATGGACAGCCCCCAGGCTGTATCTCACGAACCGTGATAGCTAGACAGTTGAAATTTTCACAGATGATGTATTACTGTTGCCGCTATAACAACAAATACTAAAATGTACGGAACCCTCGGTGGCCGAGTCCGACTCGCACTTGTCCGGTTTTTTTTTTAATGTATGAATGCAGTTTTTCTTGTTACTAAATAGTTGTAAGTATGTCTTATAGTTTCAGATTTTGCCATACTGACCGATCTAAATGGGCCATTCTGTATATGCAACAAAATAAAAAAAATTGTGATGACCAAAACACCACCCTTTGACATTCAGTAAAAACCAAAAATAGTAAAGTAATTAGATTTAATTTTCAGATTCGGAAGGAAGACGCTAGTTGTAATGACAGGTGTAGCAGGCGGCACTTTAGGGATCGCCAAGAGCTTCGCCACGTCATACTGGCTTTACGTGACACTTGAGTTCTTGGAAGCGGCAATAGGTGATCCAATATCACCAATATACACGCTAGGTGAGGAAGTCTAGACTACTAGACTACATCTATTATGTATATTTAATGAAATTATATGAAAACTACCTATCATCATGATAATACCATGACTTTATTACAGCTATTGAAATGGTTGCATCAAAATCGCGAGCCACATATACAACGATATGCATGACGGGAGCCGGTCTGGGAGGAATATTATTCGCCCTGGCAGCCTGGATGATTCCATACTGGCGAACGTTGCTGAGGGTCATATACGCGCCTGGACTACTCGCCATATTTTTCATCTACTTACTCGATGAAAGCCCAAGGTGGCTCTTAGCCAATGGAAAGAAGGACAAAGCAGTAAACATAATAACGAAAGCAACTAAGCTTAATAAAATGGAAAAAGAAGAAAACCTAAACTTAATTTCGTACGAAAAAGATATGGGACCAAGCTTTACGACAGTAATAAGAGACACGTTCAAATCAACAACCCTCTTGAAACGATTTTTCGTTTGTTCTATATGGTGGATGACCGGAACTTTCGTATATTTTGGTTTGATTGTCAATTCAACGTTTTTACAAGGCAACAAGTATTTAAACTTTGGACTTACAGCTACAATGAAATGCGTGGGTAATTTTTGTGCTGGTAACATCATTAATAAGTTCAATAGAAAAGTTCCTTTGATAGTTGGTTTTGTGGCTTGCGCTATCCTATGCGCTGGACAACCGTTTTTACCAAGAAGTAAGTATTAAGTAAGTAAGCATGTATTCAATGAGGTTGATTAATTGATTATACACTTATAAGGTATTTTTAGCCTCGACCCTCAGAAGACACTATAGTCTAAGGACGCTTGTAATTTCGGACAACACCATAATATAACCTACAGACAGACCAATATGTAGGATTAAAGCTGTAGAGTTGGACCAGGAGCCTTACTCCGCAGTTAAGCTACTCAGTATCCCGGAGAACTGTATGACACTTGACTCCGATTGAATAAGATATGTCAATTTTCAGATCTTTTGTGGCTGCAGATAACCAACTACATGGTGGGCTTTCTGTTGTCATGTACGAGCTTCTCCATCATCTATATATTCACGTCGGAGCTGTTCCCCACTCAGTCGAGGAACTCTATGCATGCACTGTGTTCTGCAGTTGGAAGGATTGGCTCTATGATATCGCCTCAAACGCCTTTGTTGGTAAATATTGACATTTATAAACAAAATTTTATGCTTAAATATTCTAGTGTCTACTGAAAAGGTCGATTGACGATCTGGGCAGCCCCCAGGATCACACAACCGCTCGTTGTGATCATAGGGGATAGGCCTTTGTACAGCAATGTGTTTTGTCTAATTTGAGATGAGCTTAGATTTATTTATAAATACATAAACATAAATACAACGTTCTTTTACTAGTTAATTCAGTTACTTATATTTGAAATTGTAGATGGCGTACTGGTCCGGTCTGCCAACACTGACGTTCAGTGTAGTGTCCCTGACGGCGGGGCTAGTGACGCTCCTAGTGCCGGACACGACGGACCAAAGTCTGCCGGACACGGTTTGCCAGGCCGAGAAAATGGAAAATAAAATTTTGACCGATCCTCCTGATTCCATCTTGTACGAAAAAGCGACGTAAACCACTTAATTTCATTTTTTTGGAAAATAATTAACTTTGCAATAAAACCAATGTAAAGTAATTTGCATACTCATGAAATGTTTTGTGGTCACTTGTCATAGACACAACTAGGCTATTTTGTTAAATATGCCAGTGACATAAAAATTATTTTTTTATATTGAAATATAAATAAAAAAATTGAAAATATAAATACAAAAAAACAAGGTTCTTCTTTGTTTCATCAATAAAAAGATTAAAGCGGTGTTATCTCTGGAAAAAAACTTATTAAATATTTATATACTTACCAATAAAAACACCAAACAGAGCTTAGCCTTGTTTGAAAGTTCTTGTCTCGGACACAAAGTTTGCAGAAGTAGGTAATGCGAATGAATCAATTCAAAGCGGCGCTCCCATCACTAATTTGCTCTCATGCTACCATAGTATTACGATTACGACGTATGGACGTCGAAGTAGATATCAATCGGCACGCTTGGTTATAATACTTAACATATACCCATAGCGCCCGTTGTACCCGCTTGGGTACACCTGAGTTACGGCTTTGAATTCACTACTGTAACTATACCTAACACGATCAGAAAAATTAGGGGTTCCCAAAAGTCGACGTGGGCGCTATTGGGTTCATCTTATTGTATCTTGTATGTTATTGTAAAAAAACGTTTCAAACGTACCCACAAAACATGTATGATAAAATATTTTATACGAGAAAAATAACGAAGATTTATTTTACCTACTCAAACCAGCCGTAATATTACATCGTTAAAATGAATATTACCGTATCATTAAAAGGAAATACTATCAACAACATGCTCTCTTTTACAGTTTTAAGCGGCACATTGTGAAAAGTAGATGTGTTTGTGTGTTAATTTTAATGAATTTTCAATGGCGAATCCCTTGTTAGGTCGGTTAGATCTGGACGACGTTTTGGCGAAGTTCAAATTGAATGATCGTTATCATGTGGTGACTCTCATGTTCCTCATTATGGGACAAACGCTTGAATTTGCATGGTATTGTAATCACGTTATTATTGCTGAAAAAGTAGGATACAGGTATGTTTATCTAA
Source organism: Cydia splendana (assembly GCF_910591565.1). NCBI lineage: Eukaryota > Metazoa > Arthropoda > Insecta > Lepidoptera > Tortricidae > Cydia > Cydia splendana. The sequence goes on along the minus strand of NC_085973.1, from coordinate 7,277,645 downwards.
ACATATGTAACTCGTTTTCGTGAACTTCCTTATAAAATAAATGCTCTGATAAAATGCACAATTACTTAAGTAAGAAACGTTGGTTCCATCATAGGTTATTATATTTTCAGATGTATTGCGTTTAGTTCAGAGTCAATGCACATAAATGGAAGCTCTAATATTACACTAAATTCCACAGTACCATCTTGCAATAAATATGAATCATGTTTGGAATGGGTCTATGATAAACCTGACAGTTTTGTAGCTGAGGTAATCTACATAAATACAAATTAATTTTCCAATACTGGTTTCAGTAATTTTCATGCATTGTTTCAAATAGCATGTATGTACTTGTTTTTGTGAAATTAATTATTCTGGTAAATAAGGGAAGAAAAACCGGCTTATACATTTTTTCAGTTTCAGTTGGCATGTCAAGAATGGAAAAGAACTTCAGTCGGGAGCATACATGTGCTTGGTTATATGCTTGGACTCCTCATTATTGGCCCATTATCTGACAAGTAAAAGTTTTGGTCCTAAAATTATACAATCAACCGGCAATTTGCAAATTCTGCAAAGGCACAAGAAGCGAAATAACATTTTTTTTTAAATATTCCAATCATTTATTTACATACAATATATAAACAGTGGTACTACTAAACGAAATCAATAATTAGCTTAAATCTAAAATAGGCCCCTGAGGCATTGTACCAAGGATGCATTTCCTCTCTGTATCGCAATGCTGATATTTATATAAAAGTTTACTTGATTATGGTAAATTTTTAGGTTCGGAAGGAAGAGTATGGTAATATTTACATGCGTTTCTGGCGGAACTCTGGGGTGCATGAAGAGTTTCGCCACTTCATATTGGCTCTACGTAGCGCTTGAGCTTTTAGAAGCAGCAGTAGGCGACCCAATTTCACCAGTATACATGCTAGGTAACACAAATAAACATTTACGAAATAAACAGTAACATTGGGTTAGTTAGTGCAGTGTACATTTTATCGAACTTTGACTTTATTTCAGCTGTAGAAATGGTAGCAACTAAGTCGCGGGCAACATACGCGATTACATCTTCGACAGGCGCAGGCATAGGAGGGATGCTGCTCGCTCTGGTGGCTTGTTTCGTTCCTTACTGGCGAACTTTGCTGAGGGTCGTGTACGCGCCTGGACTACTCGCCATATTCTTTATCTACTTGCTAGATGAGAGCCCCAGGTGGCTCCTAGCCAATGGAAAGAAAATTAAAGCAGTAAAGATTATAAGAAACGCAGCTGAGCTAAATAAAATGGAAATAGACGACAACTTCAACACTATATATTATAAACAGAATGAAGAAACAAACTTCACTACAGTAATTAAAGATACATTCACATCGTCCTATTTACTGAAACGTTTTTTCGTTTGCTCTGGATGGTGGATTGCAGCAACTTTTGTAAATTTTGGATTGATTGTCAATTCAACATTATTAGGCGGCAAAGGATACATAAATTTTGGTATCTCGTCTGTCATGAAATTGCTGGGTAATTTTTCCACGGCATACATTATCTACAAGTTTAACAGAAAAGGTCCTTTGATATTTTACTTCGTCGCCTGCGCTGTTCTTTGTACTGGACAACCGTTTTTGCCAAAAAGTAGGTAAGCTAATTTTTTATATTAATTAATGTCACGTATAAGCAGCTTCGCAAAAGCCCACTAAAGTACATTTTTCAGGTAGTTTTTGGCTCCAGATAACCAGCTACATGGTGGGTTTGCTACTGTCATGTACAAACTTCAGCATTGTCTATATCTTTACATCTGAACTTTTTCCAACGCAGTCTCGTAACTCCATGCATGCGCTGTGCTCGTCTATCGGAAGAATTGGCGCTATGATCGCTCCGCAGACACCTTTATTGGTAATTAAATTTAGTTTCATTAAGCAATCAACGTGACGTAACTATATATATTTTAACCGTTGTAGTTAATATACAAAAATAATTTTTAAATTGAAGATCCATTGATATTTTTAAGGTTCCGTATCCGTACCTCAAAAGGAAAAAAACGGAACCCTTATAGGATCACTCGTGCGTCTGTCTGTCTATCTGTCTGTCCGTCTGTCACAGCCTATTTCCTCGGAAACTACTGGACCAATTAAGTTGAAATTCGCTACACATATGTAAATTAGTGTTTAAGTGTGTTTAATTTCTTAGGTAATGTGATGGTTTTACTTATTTTGAAATCATTTGGAACTTCGCCTGTTGTGTACATATCCTTAACTATAGTAAATATTTCATTTTTCATGGCATCACACTCTAATTTATTTATGAGTTCAATGTAAATTTGATCGTCTCCTGCAGCTTTGCCGTTCTGAATACTGTTTACAGCTCTATCAAATTCATCTCGAATAATTTCTGGACCTAATCTATCGTCATCTACTTCCATTACGGTTTCTAAATCATTATCTGTTAAACCAGTACCTTCATACAATTTTTCAAAGTATCTTATCCATCTTTGTAAAATATCTTCATTGTTTATTAAAATTTTACCGTTTTCATCTTTTATTGTAGAACTTTTTGTCTTGTGGTGTTTGCCTATGTCTATAACTACCTTATATGCTATGTCTATTTTTCCTCTTTTCATACATCGTTCCATATTATCACATGCATTTTCAATGTCTGCTGCCTTTGCTTCTCTGCACTTTAAAGTTATTTTATTTGTAAGACTTTTATATTGTCGTATGCTTTCTTCATCTGTTTTATTCCTTAGTTTCCGTCTTTTAATCATCAGATCCATAATTTCTGTAGTCACTCAATTCTTTTTAGGTGCAATTTTTTCCCTCCCCAGTGTTTCTTCCGCACTAGTCTTAATGATATCTCTTATGTTATTCCATCTATTTTCTATACTTATAGTATCTATATTATCTATTGCATCATTCTTATACTGTTCTAATTTTAATCCTACCTTATTACTATATTGCACTCTTCAAATATATATTTTTTATAATTAAAAATACACAGGTTAAAAGTTATTAAAGAAAATAGACGAAAAATGACAATTCCCCCCTTTATCTCCGAAACTACTGGGTCTAAAATTTTGAAAAAAAATACACAAAATAGTGCTATACCTATAGATGACAGGAAAACCTATTAGAAATGTGCAGTCAAGCGTGAGTCGGACTTAATGTACGGAACCCTTGGAACGTGAGTCCGACTCGCATTTGGCCGATTATTTTACTTTGTAGATGGCGTACTGGTCCGGTCTGCCAACACTGACGTTTGGTGTAGTGTCCCTGACGGCGGGGCTTGTGACGCTCCTAGTGCCGGACACGACGGACCAAAGTCTGCCGGACACGGTTTGCCAGGCCGAGAAAATGGAAAATAAAATTTTGACCGATCCTCCTGGTTCCATCTTGTATGAAAAAGCCGTGGAAACCATTTAAATTCACTTTTTTTGTAAATAAAGAACTTTGAATGCAAGAAAACCAATGTAAAGTACGAGTAATTTGCATACTCATTAAATGTTTTATGTTCACTGTCATAGACTAATTTTTTTTCGCGATATTGGGGTTGGCCCCATAGTAAAAGTTGCTCAGTACAATCCCAAAGCACCAGGAATGCACTTATTATTTCGCCACCGTGTGTATAAGACAGCTTCAGTTGTGATGAAAAACTCGTAAAATGGCATTTTCTTGTGAAAACGTGACACGTTTATTCATAGCTGTAAAATACAACATTTTATGATAGAAACGATTTGTAATAATAAACTAGTATTTATTTCATTATATAACCTACTATACTTGCTATTTGGGCAGGACTACCACTACTAAAGTGCGCTCCGACTGATTATTACCTGAAAAAAAAAGAACATAATATTTAGTGTAATAAAAATTTACTGACAAATTTATCTTCATCTATTTTAGAGGGTACCACATGATCTATTTATTGAGTGTTGTATTATTTGTTTAGCCTACTTTGGTGTCGCACTGCTGGGCAAAGGCCTCCCTCGTCTATTTACTCCACTCGACCCTGTCATGCGGTTTGTATCATGAAGTATTATTTAGTTGCCAGCTGTACATATATTTACCATTATATATTTTGTGAAGTTAAGCAGCAGTCGCTCGTAACACGGCGAGGGAATAAGATCTATGTACGAGTATAATAATGGTCTATGAAATAGTCGTAAATTATGTTTTATAAAGGAATTAATGAATAAATTACTAATTCCGCGCAGACGAAGACGCAGGCAAAAGCTAGTACCTATACTGTGTGTTACTGACCATGGGGCTTTAAATCCAGGACTCGATTCTACTCGCTAAACTGAGCTACTTTTACTATGGCACCAACCCCGAAATCCCGAAAATTTTTTTTACTTTTTCATACATTTTGGCTGATCAGATGTCGACGTTTCCTATGGAAAAGCCAAAAAAATTTCCCCGATTTTAGGGTTAGTCCCATAGTAAAAGTAGCTCAGTTTAGCGAGTAAAATCAAGCCCTAGATTTAAAGCCCCATGGTCAGACACACCATGTATATTGCCGTTATTGCTACCTACTGTAAGTTTACCGAAGGCTCAGTTCAAGCGACAATCGTTGCGAGCAGCAGGCGTGTAATGGTGATAATTTTAATTAACTTACAATGACGAACCCCCTGTTAGGAAGATTGGATTTAGACGATGTGTTGGTCAAGTTTAAAGTGTTCGATCGTTATCATGGAGTGGCAGTGATATCTCTGACTGTGGCATATATGTTCGAATTTATATGGTATTGGAATCATGTCATTGTTGCTGAGAAAGTGGGATACAGGTATGTTTATTCACATGCTGCTTATATCGCGTCGCACCTATAGATAATTTATTAACATAGGTAGTGAAATAAGTAGAAAAATTTGTACGTTTTTAAAGTGTCGTGCGATATACTAACATTAAAATAATTTTACAGTTTAAACTCACGTTTTTTTAGTCACTCGCGCGACAACCGTAAAATTATTTTAATTCGTACGTTCTCTTTTACATATTGATTTATATTTTAGATTCTATTTTTAAAACGGATTTGTTTAAAATATAGTTCATTGTCGAAAAAGACTATACTAAAATGTTTTATGTTTATGTTCAGGTGTAAGGAATCAACTAACATAAGTGAAATTTCGAATACTAGTTATATTCCGAATCAAACAGTAGAATGGTGCAGAAATCCTGAGGCGTGTCCGGAATGGGTGTATGATAATCCATACAGTTTTGTAGCTGAAGTAAGTAATACTAAATAATAATGCGCAAAATAATATCTTTTGCACGAAATAAACATTACACGAATACATTACAATTTTTCTAGTTTCAGTTGGCATGCCAAGACTGGAAGAGAACTTCAGTTGGAAGCATGCACAATATAGGATATATGTTTGGGCTCCTCACTATTGGACCATCGTCCGACAGGTCTTGTCCGCTGTCTTGACTATACTGTAGATTTGTAATCTAAAGGGGCCCACTGATTAACAGTCCGCCGGACGGTATCGGTCTGTCAGTTAGAACAAAATTTTGACAGTTCCGAACAACTGACAGGCCGATACCGTCCGGCGGACTGTTAATCATTGGGCCCCTTAAGTCCTAATTTCCATAACTCATACACCAATATGCAAGTAGATAGTAATTTTTAGTGTTCCGTGCAAAGCTTTGTTACAAAAACTTATGGGATCAGTTTAATGCGTTTTTTAATTAGATACAATGATAAAGATGACGTCATTTCTCAATCTTACGTTCTTGACCTTTTAGGTTCGGCAGGAAAACTATGGCTATAGTAACATGCGTAGCAGGCGGGACGCTGGGATGCATGAAGAGTTTTGTCAGGTCATATTGGCTATACGTATCTCTAGAGTTTATGGAAGCGGCAGTCGGTGACACTATGTCTCCTGTATATATGCTAGGTAGGAAATAATTTATGCATATTATATAAATTAAACGCCTTTTAAAACTATAAGAGCTAAGTGTCAAATGTACATATAATAAAATTATAGGCAGAACAGTTCTATCTAATTAATGGTTTATAAAATCACAATTGTATTGTTACAGGGATAGAAATGGTGGCAACCAAGTCACGGGTCACATATTCGACTATATTCATGACGGGTCTTGGTATAGGGGGAATTATATTTGCCTTTGTTTCTTGGCTGATTCCCTACTGGCGAACGTTGCTGAGGGTCGTATACGCGCCTGGACTTCTCGCCCTATGTTTCATATACTTGCTGGACGAGAGCCCCAGGTGGCTCCTAACAAATGGAAAGAAGGAGGAAGCTGTGAAAATAATAGAAAAAGCAGCTAAGCTTAATAAAATGGAAATAGAAGAAAATTTAAATAACATCTCATATGAAGTCAATAAAGGACCGAGCTTCGTTTCAGTAATAAGAGACACGTTTAAATCTAGATCGTTGCTAAAGCGGTTTTTCGTTTGTGGCATATGGTGGGCTTCGGCCACATTTGTAAATGTTGGATTGATTGTTAACTCTACGTTATTAGAAGGCAGCAAGTATATAAATTTTGGTCTCTCATCTGCAATGAAGAGTCTGGGAATTCTGTTTTCAGCATACATCATTACCAAGTATCATAGAAAAGGCCCCTTAATATTCTGCTTCGTGGCTTGCGCCGTCTTTTGTACTGGACAACCATTCTTACCAAAAAGTGAGCTTATAAAGAATTCATAACGTATTAAGGGGCCCACAGATTACCAGTTCGCCGGACGATATCAGCCTGTCATTTGTTCGGAACTGTCACCTGGCGTTTAACTGACAGGCTGAGATCGTCCGGCAAACTGGTAATCTGAGGGGCCCCTTTAATTTTGAATAGTAAGTACCTACTATTTCAAATAACACGAATTATAAATAATTTAATATTTTCAGAACTTTGGCTCCAGATAACTAACTACATGGTGGGCTTACTCTTATCGTGTGCGAACTTTTGCATCATCTACTTATTCACCTCTGAACTTTTTCCGACTCAGTCAAGAAACTCCATGCATGCGTTGTGCTCGGCTGTCGGAAGGATTGGCTCTATTTTAGCACCACAAACGCCGTTATTGGTAAATACTCCCAAATAAAAAAGCTATGCATAATAACGTAACAGTTTTCAGCAAAGAAATTTATTGTTTAACTGTTGAATATAATTTTTTGTTCCATTATTATTTAGTTTACTCAGATAAATATGTACCGAGGGCTACTGTCTAAAACATTGTTTTTATTGTAATTATAGATGGCGTACTGGTCAGGTCTGCCAACACTATTGTTCGGGGTGGTGTCCCTGATCGCGGGACTCGCAACGCTACTGGTGCCGGACACCGCTGACCAATGTCTGCCGGACACGGTCTACCAGGCCGAAAACATGGAGGCCAAAATCTTGACAGAAAGTCGGTCTTAATATAAATTTGTGCACGGTTAAGTTTTTTTAGATTCATGTCAAACAAATACAGCCATTAATAATAATACATTGTCAAACAAATACAGCCATTAATAATAAATTAATACATTTAGCTTTATGATATTATCACGATAAAATTACGATAAAGCTGAACACCATTAAATTTCATTATTTAACGACATTCACATAAAACACGTACGCCAATAAATCATTCTCCACATGGCACCTGCTTACTTGGATGACATTGGCAGACATATTCTTGTATTATGTTAAATTAAATTAAACGGTTGAATATGGAAAGTGTCTCAATGTTATTAGCCGAGAAAACAATTGACAAAACACTATTCGTATGCTAAGTAGATTTACAGTTTAATATAAGGCGTTGTGGATAACCGACGGCAATAATAAGTTTTAAATAAGTTGATCGTAATGTCGATTTTATTAGACAAACTGAATTTGGACGATGTTTTAGTAAATTTTAAAGTCTGTGGTCGTTACCATGCAAAAGCTTGTGTGTTATTAATATTAGGGGCGGTTATTGAAACGACGTGGTATTGTAATTACGTTTTTGTGACCGAAGAAGTAGGATACAGGTAAGTTAACTATTTTTTTCATTAAAGATTTAACAAGTTTCATAGGACGAAAGACACCGTTTCAATCCTTATTCATTCCAATACATTCTCAAGTTTTCCAGTAATAAGTACATATGTATAACCGTCAATAATTATGTTTTATATAGATGCGCTGATGATCTTTTGTTGCCCGAGAACAGAAGTAACTATAGTACCAGTAATACTGTCAATGATATAGCAGTGTGGTGCAGAAATCCTTCGTTGTGTTCCGAATGGATTTATAACGACCCTGACAGTTTTATGGCTGAGGTAACCTTAATGGCAAGTTCATAACCTGTACCTAATTGCAATTTGCAATCAGGATACGCCTTCTTGACTGTTTTGAAGTTTACTTTTGCACTTATTTATCATTCATTTAGTAAAATAATTTAATTTACGTAAGTGTACAACTGTCGGTACTTTTTAGTTTCAATTGGCATGCCAAGACTGGAAAAGGACTTTAATCGGAAGCGTGCACAGCTTCGGATACATGATTGGTCTGCTCATTGTCGGGCCACTGTCTGACAGGTATTTCAAAGATACATAATAAATGACAAGTTTAAAACAGGTAGTTTATACATCTGACACATTGTGTAGGTACGAGGTTACAGAACCTTCTATCTTGGCTTAAGTAGTTATCATCATCATATCAGCCCTTTATCGCCCACTGCTGAGCATAGGGCCTCTCTTCTAGTACGCCACTTGTCCCGGTCCTGAGTTAATCTCATCCAGAATTGACCCGCAATTTTCCGGATGTCGTCCACCCAACGAGCCAACGGACGCCAGGCGCTTATGTGTTAATGTCAAGAATTTCATTAATTGCAGATTCGGAAGAAAATCTTTAATAATTGTAACAGGCATAGCAGGCGCAGTCTTGGGAACTGTCAAGACTTTCGTGTCATCATATTGGATTTATGTAGCACTTGAGTTATTAGAAGCTGCAATTGGAGATTTTTGTTCGCCATTATACATCCTAGGTGAGATATAGGTATTTAAATTAGTAAAAAATGATTACTGAAGAAGCTGACTCTCTAGTGAACTTAAAACAACGTAGACTTTGTTATTTGCTACCAGCAAAAATAATAGATAGTATAGAGGGGTCCTGTCATTGTAAATTCTGTAGTCACTGTAAATTTACTGCCATCTATCGACACACGACTAAAACTCAAAATGAAAACGTATAAAGTTATCAAAAAATGTATATATATGGATAAATGATTTTATTATTTTTATATCATTTTGATCCATGTTCATTCACTGATATCTATGTGTTAAAATTGTTAAATATGAAACGGTGTCGTCACGCCATCTAGCCGAGGATAGGCTAAAGGTGTGTGCGGCATCTATTCGAGAATGACTTTTACTTGAATTCCGAGGCACGTTTTTTCCTTAGACTTTATTCGTCTTATACGAAGTTACATACATATGTCTTTGCTACCAGATAGACAATGGTTTTTAAGATGGTGTGAGTTTTGATATTAAATCATCAGCTCTGAATGTTTTGTTTCAGGTCTTGAGATGGTGGCAACCAAGTCGCGTGTTACTTTCTCAACTTTATGTAATATGGGTTTCGGAATAGGAGGACTTTTGCTGCCTCTGCTCGCCTGGCTTATCCCTTACTGGAGAACTTTACTGAGAGTCATTTATATCCCAGGGCTGCTCTCCATATGCCTAATCTATTTGCTAGACGAAAGCCCCAGGTGGCTTCTGGTCAAAGGAAAGAAATCAGCAGCGCTAGAGATTATTCGCAACGCTGCTAAGATGAATAAAATAGAAATTAATGAAAATCTTAACTTGATATCATTCGAAACGGATAACGAATCCAGTTTTGTCGCCGCATTAAGAGACACTTTTAAATCGAGGTCTATATTGAAACGAGTTTTCGTTTGTATCGTATGGTGGTTCACATGCACTCTTGTTAACTTCGGAATGGCTTTAAATTCGGTGATATTGCAAGGAAATAAATATGTAAATTTCGCAATGTCGTCGGTCATGGACATCTTGAGCTTTATTTTGGGAGCATACATCCTTAAGAAGTTTAACAGGACAGGTCCTTTGATAACGTCCTTCTTGGCTTGCGCCATCTTCTGTATTGGGCAACCATTTATACCAAACAGTAAGTGAACGTATATATTTATCGATCTAATTCATTAATAGAAAGCAGGTGTCCGTTACTATTTCGCAAAACGTAACGATTAAGTTACAAATTAATATATAATATACATTACTATAATAAAACGCATCCTTGTTAGAATCTCTAATATTGGTCAATGGTCACCAAAAAATAGCTATAAAATTAAGGCTTGTATTTCAATAAGATAAATTTCTCTGAGTGACGGCCAAAGTGACCAAATGCAAATATCACATCCTTATTTCTATGGTAACATAACAGTTGTGTTACGATATATTTTGTCAGTTAGGTCGTCACTTTCTGACTGTACAAGTTCCATTTATTAGCTCGTAAAATAGGCTGCAATATACTTACATTTCATTTTCAGACCTTCTGTGGCTTGTGAATTCAACGTACATGGCTGGAAAACTAATGTCGTCTATAGCATTCAATACAGTTTACATTTTTACGTCGGAATTGTTCCCCACTCACACAAGGAACTCAATACATGCACTCTGCTCGTCTATTGGTCGGATTGGTTCTATAATAGCTCCGCAATTGCCTTTGTTGGTACGTATAATAAAACTTTTTTTCGTCTTACGGTATGCATAGTGAATATGGCAAACGAATACCAGGAAATAACTGTCAATATGGGCCAAATGGCTTAAAATAGTCTTAATTGGCGGTTAACAACTGTTACCTTTTTTCTTAGAATATATGTATTTTAATTCTTTTTTTTAATAGTTTATTAATTGCTAATGTATATATTTTTTTATTTTCCATAAAGACTTGAGATTATTAAAATAAATCTTTATCATTCCAGATGGTGTATTGGACTGGTATTCCAAACGTGATATTTGGGGCCGTGTCCCTGGTGGCAGGGTTGTTAACGCTTCTGGCACCGGACACGGCAGACACCAACCTGCCAGATACGGTCGGGCAGGCCGAAGCTCTTAAAGTTGGAACTGCAAAGCCGGGAAATAAATGCTGTAAACACCGCATGAAGACTGATTGCACAAGTTTATAAGAACACTAAAGAAGGTGGTATTGTTAATCCCCAATTCAACTCGATCAGGCTCAAGGTTCGGTACATAAATCGAAAATATATTAAACTTAGAATATAGTAATGGGGTGACCAACTGTTGCCATCATTTTTGTTTAAATATTTAATATCCAATTTACCTACTTATTTAATAAAATGTAATTTAATTTTACTATTTTTATAATTTCTCGATTTTAGTTTCGTCCTATCCTAACACGCTCTAATAGCTACACATACAAATCTTCTTCGGCCACAAACCGGTGAATTTTCTTTAATCGGCTTTTTTGGTATTCATCTATTTAAAGTACCTGCAAGTCCTGCAACGTAAATTCATATATCATTTATTTCGAGAATTTGTCTAGCGAAAAGTCCGTACAAGCGTAGACAGTTTTATAATATAAAGTCCTCTTACCTATAACACAGAGAGAAACTTCACAGCACCAAGTCTTTTGTCAATGTTATTGGCATTGGTTACGTCAGCGGAGAATTACGTCTTAAAAATAAATTTGCAGGCGACGTCAGCGCAGTAGTGTGCACAAAGACTACCTACAAAGAACTCCTTCCTCGGGACATATTTGTTACACGTCACCCCATTCAGGCATCTTCCACGTGAATTTTAAAAGGGATATTCAATTTTCCGAGGTGTTGACAATTTATATTATTTTCATACATTACTTTAACATTTCTAATTTGGGAATACAGATGTTATACTTACGTAAGTGATGGAAGAAAATGTATTTTAATATAAAATACGAAAGAATAAAAAACGTCTAGGACAGGAAAACATACAAGAATTCGGTATCTTATCCTGTGGATATAACATTTCTTCATAGAATGTAGAAAAAGAGCGCTCTCTAGAGTAGGTATATTATAACACAATAATGTTGGAGATTAAAATATGCAATTCAACGACAACTAAATTACAAATAAAGGATTCAACTGCTGTTGGGTGAAAAAAAATGTGTATTGCGTTCGATTCGAAAAAGGTAGTTAAGGAATATGTGCAAGTAATTGCAATTAAGATATGCTATTTGTTATTTGTTTAGGGTAGATTGTCTAAAGGTACTTAAATTTAAGTTAACACGAATTGTTTATCTGCAAATTCTGCAATGCGATCCCCACAACAAGTGACAATAATGTATACAGCAGATAGCAAATATGAGATATTGGCGAGGGTCCAAAGCCAGGAGGTGACGAAAGAGGGCTCCTAATAGCCCTCAGCCCATTAGGAATACGGACCAAGTTATGGGCTTCAACTAACTAGTACTCGCACAGTAAAATCTCTATTATCAGTTCTAGAACTTCTTATAAATAATCATATATATAAAATTGAAAAACCAGAACGGGATAAAAAACGAGAGAAGAAGCGAGATGGCGCCTTACAAATTTCTAAAAAAGTTTTTGACACGTTTCTCAAATACGACACACGTATGATAAGAAAAAACTGTTCCAATCTATTATCCAAATATGAGAATAGAACTAGAGCATAAAAACTATCGCTTTCGATGCGTATTTAATTTACCTTGGGTTGAATACCTACATAATAATGACGATATTTAACTAAACTTAAGACACTCTTTATTTCATTTACGCGAGCGGAGCTGCGGGCCCGTCTAGTTAATACATATTATTGCAATTTCACTGTACTCGTAATGTACCTAACTAATTATAGAAAAACAAAGAAAATAGGTAGATATTTTATTACAACGGTAGACAATAAAAAAACGCACTCGAAAATGCCGAACGCAGTAGTCTGCTAGCAGCAGAATTCTGTGTAGGGATGGTATTCCACCTGTCGAATTTCTTGCTCCAATGTGTATTTGCGTCTCACATGTTTTTAATAAGAGACTGAGACGCAATGCACATTGGATCAAGAAATTGGACAGGGTGGAAAACCTCCCCAAGCCACTAGGTTTCGCAACAAGTAAGTTTTTCCTCTTTAAATGGTCTTAACAATAGAAGCAGACAATTCCATGCTTTCTTAGGCTTCGTGTAACGTGAAGGTACTGCAAATACATCTACTGCGGCCAAACCAAGGGGTTACCATTGTGCCTCCTTAACGGCCCGTCTTATGACCCTCTTAATTAATTTGAAACTTTCTGCGGTCTCCTGTGGCGTGCAATTTGAATAATAGCAAGGATAGGGTGTCCCACCTTAATTTTAATTGCAAATATTTATGTTAAACGAGCCTCTAGGCGAGTCTTCCAGAATATTGCAAAGGATGATATATTGGCCGGAAAATTTTGAACGTTTTCGGAATCCGAAACTGCTCTGAGTAAACAATGGAGATTAAATTTGAATTCAATTTCAATAAATCAAATGACAATGTCTTGTAAGTTTAAATACCGTTTAGCGGTAAAAGGGGTTTAAGGTGCTATAATTAATTAATCTTTTATTTAACATAGTTATATCTAACGTGCATTCAATAGGTTTAGGATGGTAACTTCCTTCGCCAACAGGCAACGAATTTGGTGGCGACATCGACATTAAATAAATAAATACCTCTACAGATAAAACATCTTCACAATACTCGGAACTTATGTACCTATGAAATTTCATTGATACCTCATTATACCAGAATATTTCGGTTTCAGTTCATAATGAGAGGAGAGCTATGTCCAGCAGTAGAACGCATAGAAATTAACTTAAATTTTGTGAAGAAAAGATCGTTTTACATTTACAGACGACTACAATTTGCCAAAGTAATATCCCGCTACTCTTTAAACCTGATGCATCCATCATACACGTCTAGGCAATTTGTATGGACACCTCAGTCTGAACTGCACTAACGACCCCGTAACGACATATTCCACAAATGTACTTACTTGTACGTATGGTTACGAGTATTAGTGAATTCATTAGCAGCATTTTCGTGAAGAAACAACAGTTTTATCAAACTATCTTAGAATTTCCAAGGGAATTTCCCGCTACTGTTTAAACCTGATGCATCCATCATGAGAGCACGTCTAGGCAATTTGTAAGGACACCTCGGCCTGACGAGACCGACTCCAGACGGCACTAACGACCCTGTGACGACATGTAATTCGATGAATGTGTTTACTTATGTATTGTATGGTTATTAGTAAATTCATTAGCATCAGTAAATTAACATTTGTTGATGTGGCGATTTGTACTTAACATTTTTGTGCATATTGAAGACAGTACCTATTTACATAATTGCAAACAATAAACTAGTATATTATGATTGTTTTTATGTTTTTTTAATAAGTACCCGACTGATGAAAAAGAAACTTCCTAATTAAATAATACTTTGACACACTCTGAAATCTCTGTATCCCATAGAGTTTTATGGATTTGTAACCGAGACAAACCTATGTTATCCCCAGAGGTTTTTAAAATCAACATTTATTTTCCTTGTGGTTGGACCTCATCTCTCGCTGTCTTAGAATTATCTTCAAGTTTTCATGTGTATCGATTTTCAATAAATCAAACAAGTCGTTACAAATACCACTAGACTAAAACACATTAACCGACAAACTGCAATGACCTACTTACCACGGTATCAACGAACTCAAACACCAAATTAACACAGTCTCGTCAAAATCAACACACTAAGTCAACATTCACTGTTTTCCGAGTTAACAGTCTCACATATAACTTTTAAAGGACACTAAAAAATCTAAACATTGCTTCTACGTGAAGCTGCGATTCGCGACTGAACGATATTAGTTAAAAAGATACCAAAGGAATTTCGCACGGCACGCTTCTATCCGTCACTGTCGAGTAATTAAACGCACAGATTAACAAACTTACACAAACACTCCGCGACGACTTTAACACGTCGAGTTAGAAGCTATTTTTAGATGTACAAGTGTTGTTTAATATTGAATGATCGTAAAGATGAGAGCGTGCGACTCGCGGGAACACACGCAATGTCTAGCGAAGTACTGATGCGTTTAAAATAAATACGCGTTGCGAATGCGACCTTAGCACGGGTGCGGGTGTCGTTTCGCGTTTACGAATGGATAAACACTACAGCTATGCATTTTTGTTTTAGGAACTTTTTGAACTTTTTACGTGTCAATAAATACGATGTATGCGCACTACTGGTAAAACATGGCTCTACGAATCAAACCGACGAGGTGGAGGAATCGAAAAATTCGTAACAATCTACTTTTTATGATACAGATCCCAATTATATGGTAGGCAAATATGCGAAGTTGCGAACCTCATTTTAAGTGTAATGGATAAAATTTTACCTTAAATTTAAAAATGTACTTATATTGCGTCACTTACTTCGCTGCTATTAATAACGTTATCTACCTACTAAATAAGATCCTATATTCCATTGGCAACAAGCAACCTACATTCATATCTGATTGGTTAGCATCAACCAAATCACAATGCGAATCCAATCCAACCAACATTAGCAATTTTCGTCACCAAAGCACGGAAACAAGGGTCACATGTACCATGGTACATTAATAAAGTTTACCAATAAAAGCCATAAAACAAGCGGTTAAGCCTGTTTAATGGTAACGTTACGGAAGTTTGACAGGAACAATATCGATCGGGCGCATGTCATGTGCATGGCCGTTGCGTCCAGGTGGCACCCTCGGCTGTCAGCCGACCATGACAACCGCGGAACTCTATGGCTTTCCTTATTTATTGGTTAGGGGTTATGGTTAACGTTCTCAAGAAAAAAGTCACTATCACTAGACGTAGACGTTCATATCAAGAACTTGCATGCGATTTTCGTTACATTGCGATCGCTCGACGTGTAAATAGGGCTTTAGAACTGAGCTTCTAGAGAGAAATCATCATTAATTAAAAGTATACATATTCTGATAAGGATATCAATGAACTTCATTCACTTCATCCGCCCGTACCAACTTATTCACTTATTGCACTTTGAACGAGAAGATATGACACACCACAATGCTTGAAAGTTTGTCGAGATGATACAAGGTGGTTGATATCACGACGTATCATTAAATACGTATCATCCCAGCTGGCACCCCCGGTATCACCCGACCATGACAACCACGGAGCCGTGTAGCTTTTGTTGCCGTTTCCTTGGTAACAATGCGACATATCAGACATATGAACTTGTGACTTGAACCGTTGAAAGCGTCGTACGTTGGTGCACGGTTAACCTCCTCATATGATTATGATCAATTTAATTTAAATAGCAGCGGCACAACAACTTTGCTCAGACTTTCGTTTGTAGGACTCAGACAATGTAGCTCGAATTCTTGTATTAATAAGTAGTGGTGAACAGTCTGATAATACTTAAATTAAAGAATATTATGTAGATAATAGAATTGCGTTGGTCAGACCTAGTCAAAGATACACTCAATGGACCATTCCATGAATGTACAAGAAGAGCTACGTACGGGAAGAATGGCGACGGATTGTGAAGCTTGCCACCGGCCCTGATAAGACGACCACGACCACTCTGACAAGTGTGACGACAAAGAAGAAGAATATGTAGGAAGAATCATTGATGCTCGCACCGCGACGTAGCTTAAGCCCAACTTCAGCAAATGATAAAGAGCCTAAGTGACTTTAAATATTTAAAAAATTGTGACGTTATGACACTACGTATGAAATATGAATAGCAAGGAAAGTAGGAAGTATAGTCACACGCCGCGACTGCACGTGCTACCAAATAGTTTTGGAAATTGCGGATCCGTCACGGTCTGATAGAACACAATCGAACCATATCTGGAGAAAATTAGAAAGGCACTATTCTATATATTGATTTAAACTAACACGATTTTCACTCATAATTTAAACTGAAACGGGACTTAATCGCGTGCACTTATTTGAGTATACTGTGCATTACAGGCATTCTGCCTTGTAATGAAATCTGCTGCCTTTATGTTATGCATAAATCATCTCAAAAATATGTCCCATAGCTCTTATGTCAGCGAATTAAGAACTATGGGACATATTTTTGAATATGTTGGCTACACCCATATTTTTACAGTTGGCTGTACACAGCATATTTATGTATATGTATGCAATATGTATGCAGGGGTGCTAAGCTAATAGCTTTGCTGACTGTGCCTATGTTAGCATTATTATGGAACAACTAAAGATTAATGAAGTAATTAAAAATAAATTAAACATGTGGCTTGACTCAATTTAGAATATATTATAAGAATCCAGATTGAAACATAAAATTAAATAACATTTAAAATATTACATGACAAAGGATTACCAACACGAACAAGCTTCAACAACCATTTGCTATGCGGAGAATTTAATAAAATACGCAAAATCCAATATCGCAACATAACAAGCGAACCAAATACCTTATACAAAATAAAATAAAGTTAAAAAGCAGGGAAAATGCGATGTTTTAACAGTACCTATATTGTTCAGTGAAACATTTGCAAATATTGAAACAAAGGCGTGCGTGCTGTGAATGAAGATAACAATGGATTACAAAATGCAGGTAAGTTAAAAGTCAATGCTCTGAGTCCTAACAGAATAATGAGGACTGCATTAAATACAGTAAAATGGTCTATGGTGCCTATTGCACGAAAATGTTTTAACGACTATGATACGTATAAACTGGTCAATTTATTTATATAACGAAAAATAAATGCGAGTTTAGGTTCTGTATATAAATTTATTTTCTCAAACATGCAATTAAATATTGATGTTATGTTCCTTATAATAGGCTGCGAAGTATGACGTTTCAGGTGCGGCTAGGACAAAAGGTCGTTAATGGAATTTCATACACATCTTGCAGGCCTAGGCCGGCAAAGTCCTCTTTTTTAATTTTCATTTCACAGATATTTGTGACACAGCATCGTGGCATTCATCCATTAAAAAAAACTAGAGGCAGTATCGTTCGTAATGACACTCTGCCACTACGCCTAAAAAAAACACAAAAAACAATGTTTGCTATAATTTGCAGTTTTATTTGTATAAATTCAACATGAACTTAATAAATAATACATTCTATAATTTTAAATTATAAATTTAACTACACAAATAAAAACATTTAAAATATTTCATCTAAATGTTAGCGGTAAAAAGGTCTACTCAAACACGCGTAGTTATATTTTTTAAATTGTTATGGAGGTAAAGTTGAAAAATATTCATTCTGTTTTATAAATAAAACTTGGGTTTCGTGGATTTTTTATTTGATTTATTTCATTGCATGATTGAGAAAAGCACTATACATACCTCGGCGGGAAATGGGGTTGCCCGCGCTCAGACCTATCCGGCCTCGCTTCGCTCGGCCGTCTATATGTCTTCGGCCGGCAACCCCTTTCGTCCCGGCCTCTGTAGTAATGTACTATTATTTACACGTTACAGTTTAGCGGACGTTTCATAATAATACCGTTAATGGTAGTATTAATATGACCGATATATGGTTAATGGTTAGCAAGTTTTTTTTTATAACAGGTACCTATTGTAGGTATTAATAACAGTTTTTTTCTGGACCTTGTAGATATATAACACGATTAAAGTTAGCGGCTTTTACTGTACTCCAGCCTATATACATCAGTTGCACATACTAAAATAATAGGCACTTTAAACAAGAAACGAAATAAATACAGCCCAGCCGACAGACTTATGTTAAGTCATGTATCTATTAGAATATATCGTCCCGCGGGGACTGGCGACGTGAGCTCGTGGTAACTGTACGACGGACAGTTTTATGAACTTCTCACAAGAATAATCGCTTGTCAAGCGAGCTCTTTCTATAAAATTGAATTGTATGATGTAGTGATACTCCAAAGATACGTGCTTGGTAATAATGTTCCAGAAACCGTATACGTATATGGATTACATTTTAATCTAACTAAATCAGACGATTTACGACTATCAACTAAAATTTCAACCTATAAATAACCAAATGCCCCTTATCTGAGAGATATTCCCAAATTGTAGTCACAAAATAAACTTAGCTAATTGTTGAACTGATAGTTCGGCATTTAGATTTACCGCACTTCAAGTCTGGAAAGTTCTATCCTGCTCAAGGGATTAACTAGTTAGGTAACACAAACATCAAAGCTACGTTTCTTAGAATAATAACAGTCATTGGAGTCTAAGCAGGAAATTTAAGGCAGCGGCTGTAAGTTTAAGGCATAAGTAACCGGGTTTAAACACCGTCTCGGAGGCTCACGTTCTGTCTGGGCGTTTGTTTCTGAATATTTTACGACCTGCACCAGATAAGACCAAAATACAGACGGTTTGAAACTGTGAGAAAAGTCTTTTGTCTAGGAAATGCCTGTGCAGTTATGCTTTTCTGGTTAATAAGGAGGGATGGAGACAAATTTTAGCGATTTGTTCTATCGTGGTATATTCGTCGTTCAATATTAAACTCACGCAGGTTTCGTGTTTGGTTGCTTTACTTGAGTGTGGTTATACTCGTCTTGACAATCTATTCGATCACATTCATTCATTCTTCATACATCAGCATCACAGTAGATGTGGCGCGTCATACAAATCCTAGGCAAGTAGGATTTGTATGACGTCCCATCACTGGTAGACATAAATTAATATACAATTCGTAATTTAAACATCCTGCGTCTTCTAAAATGAAAGCAATTGGTGGAATACGAGAAACACCAATTACCAAGATGGCTTGCGGCAAATTGATAACGCTACGCATATCCGCCACGGCCTCGCAATAAATTCTCTCATGTTTACTGTTTTTCGTGTTACAGTATGTTATCTATACCGACCTCAATAATTAATTCAGCTGAGTCTGGTTCAATGTTAATAGCATTGGGGATTATTAGAGCGCGTCGACCGCAAACCTGGCGTTTGGCAACGATAACCTCGTCGTAGAAATGCGCTTTTTAAATGCCATCGAACGATTCAACCGGTAATGAGAGGTCATTAGTTAGTATTGCAGTTGTCAAATTAGATGTCCTTCATTGTGTCAACTTGTTTGCTAATTAAGTTTGAACCTCTCTCGTCGGTGTAGCTATCTGACCTTTCTTAGAACAAATTATGTTCGTGCAATAATTATAATTATGATAAACGTACGAGTAGGTACTTGTAGCTTAGTTGTTAAGGAAACGCCTAGTAAACATTTATTAAAAATAACGCATTGATCTACTTCAATTAAGTTATCTCGATTTATATTTTCTTAGGTTATTTTCAGAAATTAAATGTAGGTACTTTAGTATCTAAACATTGAATATTGTTATTTTTTTATGAAATGAGATGTAGCTACAACATTCTACTTTGTCACCTAAAAAATGTGGTCCTGGAAGAATTTATCTGACTATATACAGTTAAATAACAAACAGGAATATCGGAATAAACGCTTTTACGTCGGAAACTTTGACAACCGCATCCGAGAGTTATCTAGATTCTATCTGGCGAACTGATTTCACCTGAAACTAAATCATTTTCAAATTGCGCTTGATATACATTTATAAATGATGATTTAAAACAGAAATGATTCGGACTGTTTAATTTAACACCCTAATAATTATAACATAAAAAAGGATATAAAAGTGATGTATCCTCGGTAAAGTGCATAATTTCTCCCGGAAATGCGTGAAGATAGTTGTAAAAATAAATAAAATTGAAAGGTTTATTTTGTTTAGACGTTGCTCTTTGTTTATTATGTTTTCATAGCCGATCGCCGTTCCATTAGGAAACATCAGCGGCCGCTATTGAAGAGTGTAAACTGTTGAATAAAATATCTGGGTCACTTTAGATGTTCAGTATAGAATAATATCCTAAAGTAGGGAATCCTTTGTACAACAAGTGTACATATCGTTTTATGGTTTTCAGTGACGAAACAAACAATAACATCTAGTTTACTATGCATATGTTTGCATAAATAAATACGAGTACCTAGACCAATGAAGAAGAAGAACCTACTCGTAAACGAAGAAGAATTTATACAAATTCTTAATCACCGCAATATTACACAAGTGTAAAATTTTCATTACGAGGAACTAAAAGTAGCAATAACAGGATAAAAATGTACACAACCATATAAACAATATTAGCCTGTGGTGAACGACCGAGGGCTTGTACTCGTAGTAAACAGTGTAATGATTAAAATCACTCGTCTCGACTCGTAGGTATGTCGTTGATTGAACGTGAGTAAAATAAAAAAATGTGCACTGTACGTTGATTGGACGCATTACCTTCGTTTATTTGTTGTTAAGCCGTTTAAGGTACTTACTTCTTTTATTAACACAATTGTATTGGCTGTTTCCACCGATATCTGTAATTAGTGGTGCTTACGACCAGTCGTAAACAGCGAAGTTATAATCTTAATAATTAATGTATAGCAAATATAATAACGACATTTATAATGAAGTGCATTTCAACGATAAAAAATCAAGCCTAGAAACGGCTTAAAAAGAAGATATCCGGGCCCCACAGAGCAAATACAGTGCAATGAATGGAAATCCTGCGGGGGTAGCATTGCCTGCAGGGAATGAAAAATGCCGCCTCGGTCCTTGTTGGGGGAAAATTATATACTCATCTCCTTACAAATAGATTGTAAAAGGGTATGGGGAGTGCGAGGACTTTCGTCAAACTAATACGCTCCTCAGGCTATGAGGGGTTGCGTGGTGGCATGTCACTGGATCTCTTACTGAATAAAATTTAAAAGGCGTCATTCAATAATAGTTTGGCAAAAAGGAAGAAGGAATATATTTTATTGCGCAAAAAATGATTACAGACTTAATAAAAGAAATAGCTAGTCTTTAGCTTCGTACTGTAAGTGGTTTTCAGACTCAGATTCTCAGTAAAAACTTAAGTTCCACAATGTTAAATCAAATATTTAAATTAAATTTGCAAGTCAAGCCAATGTTGATGAAGCAAAACGGGGCGAACTAGCTCTTGTAGAAGGGAATAAAAAGCTGAATAAGAATTAGCCAAGTTACCGCCCGAGGTTGTTCCAGACG
Source organism: Cydia splendana (assembly GCF_910591565.1). Lineage (NCBI taxonomy): Eukaryota > Metazoa > Arthropoda > Insecta > Lepidoptera > Tortricidae > Cydia > Cydia splendana. Next base: position 7,255,665 of record NC_085973.1, on the reverse strand, counting down.
CCTTGTTTTTACTCTATTTCATTAGTGATTTCTATAATAAGTAAGACACTTAAACTGCGAGAATTTATCGCGATCGATATCGTCTGAGTATTTCGAGTAGGTACGCGATTAAATTTTATCACGAAAATGTCTTTTGTTGGAAATTCTACACATTCCTGGCGTACCAGATGATAAAAATAGTTCAAGATGTTGCTTCAATGTTAGTTTAGAATCTAATATAAATGATAGCGGTGTAAACTTGTAAAGTAAATGCATTTCCTACACGGCCCAGCGAGATCAGAGGACTTATTTTAGCCACTTTATGTGAATGGGGCATGTCTGTGACATTCGATAGGGCAAGTTGCGACACTTCTGATGCAGTCATCGTAATATCACTGTTGTTTCAACCTTATTTCCAAACAAGCAAGGTCGATAGTCTTAAGACAAAATTTTAAGAGAGTAGTGTATATCAAATCTAAACACTTTCCCTATCATTTTAGAGCATAGTTTTGTACGATAACGAAAACTCATTCTGGAATGCGGTGCTAGTGAAAATACCGGCAATGCCTTTGCCAACAATGCTGGAGTTGATAACTTTATACTCGTAGTTATCACCATATACCACTGTGAAGCAGTGTTTATTAAATGCTGAGTAACTTATAAAATAATAATAATTAGTAAATCTTATAAGATGTTACAAACTCCGGATCTTTGACTTGTCGCATCGTAAGTACGCAGCGGCCGTACTCACATACTTGCACAACGTGCAGGAATGTTGGTAGTTACCTGTGGAAAACAAAAATTTAAATTAGTTACGGTACATTTTAAGGAATTTTAACACATAGGTAGGTACTTAAAGCTAATTGGTCCTAGCCCTAATACGCACTAATAAGTATGTTTATAAAACTAATATCATGCTTTCATTTTTCTTGAATGTAATTGATTGAAATGAATAGTTAATAGTTATCATTAACATAGTCTTACTTATGCAATAGCAGAATTAAATAATATTCATCATTAAAATATTTTAAATATTATGGTAGAACAAACCCACGACGAGACGTCTAGCACTACAAGACAGCCGCCTATTTAATATAATAACTTGAGAATAGGCGACTACGTCTTAATGATGATGAAACGAAATATACTACCCAACACTGCAATAGAGCAGAGAAGTAATTTCCAGGATGATTCCACTGCGTAAACAGTTTCACAGTTCGAAACGTCTTTGATGTCTACTTGCCGCTACTTAAGTAAGACAATTTAGCTTCTCACAGAAACCCTTTGAGAGCTCCCTGGAGACTTTTCAACAGGTAACTTTATAGCCCAAGAGTAAATGCGGTCAAAGCAATTTCGTTGGAAACGTTTCGTCTTGTTTTACTAATATCTTATTCGTAAAGAACCAGTATTGAATTTAGACACAATTGTCTGAAATTGTACAGCTTTTTTACCGTTTCGACTAGTAAATTATACGTAGCAATATAAAAGATCAAAGCACGACATTTTTATTAGAAGTTGTTTCACTTGTCCGTTCATAAAATGGTATTTTACGAGGAAGTTTTGATCTTTGCTCAGCTAAAGGCCATATATTAGAACCATGTCTAATTGAATAGTGTGGTGAATCGAAACTGTATATCGGCTGTAATAGTTAATTTGATTAATTAACGAGCCAAACAATCAGCTTGAATCAGCTTATTAATGCCTGCAACGCTACGTTAGTAGGAGCGAGTGGAGATCGTATGTCATCAAGTTGTGTTTATGGCCAGAATTATACGTTTTATACGTTTATGGTTTAGAGTGGCTATTTTACGGTCTAGTCGTAAATAGAAGGTGACATTTGTTGTTAATAATACAGGTATTTTGAGCAACTTAAAGAAGTATAAAATGGATATAAAACAAAAAATGTTTGATGTTCGTAAGTTGTACTTTTATGATTATTATGCTCTAACAAAATTAAAACAAGACACAACTTTGCACCGAAAGCTTCGCTCTTTCCAAGCATTATAAATCCTCCTTTTAATAGACAATAAGGAATCCAAGCAATTTACAATCTCGGTCACTCGCTAGTCCACGGGTGTATTTTTAAACAGTGCCCTTTCCAAGGACCATGTTCGCGTAAGACCAGAGGCAAGGCGTGGATTAATGTCCCCGCCGGACGAGATTCGGGCGCATCGGGTCACCGACCCCGCTCCGTGTGCACACGATCTTCGATAATTGTGTCGATCCGATACGCACCGGCTATCATGTGGGTATGGTAGGAACGGTGCAGCGATACTAATCAGTTGTTGGTATTTTTTATTCGTATGATTTACTCGTATATGGCATAAACGCCATCGAGAACGTAACTTACTTTCTATGCATCTCGCTCGTACTCGCATATTAATGCGAGCGAGATGTATAGAAAGTAAATTAGGTAAGTGGACGTTAGCGTAAATGTCAGTTTTGACACTGTCAGTGACTGATAGTACGGGCTCTAAAAAAGAATACATAAATGCATCCACTGTAATTCTTACTTACTTACTTACTGCTGTGGCGCAACGACCCGAAGTGGCTTTGGCCTCCGACACCAAAGACCGCCATGCTACTCTGTCCAAAGCCGTTTCTGTCCAGTCGACGGCGCCGAGTTCGCTAAGGTCTATATTCTAGCAATGCAAAACTATGACGCATCTAAGAGAAAAACCTATTGAAATGACAGTATTGTTTGATAATGTATTTAGTCATTCCTAGTAACCTGTCTATATACCATCTATAGTTTGTTTTCTTGCATAGAAAATGTATGGCGTACGCTCATGCCTTTCATACTATTGCCTGTCATAATAAAAAACAGACTATATCAATATAGCTAGCTTTCAATAAAATTATTCCTAAAGGTCCTAAGATGTTCTTCATTAAAAGGACATAAACTCCTTTAGAACGAGTGACAGTGAGGAAAGCGATACTAATTAGTTTGCGTGGTGGTGGTCGGCAATTAGAGGGAAATTGCCGTTTTCATTACGTATGATAAGCATGACGGCAACACCTATTATTTATTTATATGTTCAATCGTTTATTCGAACGTGTGTGTGTATAATTTTCTTCTTCTGTTCATCACGTTACCTTCAGTTGGGCTGTAGGGCTCGAATCATATTCTTTCTTTACTTTTCGAGGGGTAAATATAAAACATGTTAGACTCCGTCCCTTTCTTTGTTCAATGCTCTAACGAAACTTATGTTTACCAATCGATGTAAATCTGCCCTAATTCGACACCGACGCATGGGCACTGCCCTCACTGCATTGTTTATGTAATACCGTAAGCACTTAGCCGATGGATCATGGACTGACAAGGAACAAGCAATAATCAACCTTACGTCAACGACATAAAGAACATGAAGTTTCCGTTATTACCGTTCGGACCGGGACTCAACGGCTCGCATATCGCATATTTCATCCAGCTGTAAACGAATTGAACGATATAGTGTAAACGTTGGATAAACAATAAAGAAATATGTTTGAAAACTTTTGTTACCTTCCTTGAAACAAAAACCTTACTATGAATATGGTTTCTGATCAAAGTAGATATCATCCAGTAATGGTCAATAATAGCTTATCATAGACACAAAAATTATACTATCTTGACAAGATTGTAACAAAAGATCACATTTACAGAGACTTTTCTTAAAATCGTATAACAAAATAATATCCTACTCGTACTAGTACAAATTCACACTATAATTACTTATACTACCTATTTGGTATCAAACTCGCGGGATTTCTCAAATCAAATCACTGCACCCGTATACCTTTCAATGTGCAACTTTTTCAGAATACAATTAACTTTCGCTGCAAAATATTTACCAAGCAAAAAATATAAGGGCCGAGCAAAAACGCTAAGCGCGAATTGAAATTCCCGAAACGTTTTGCGAGATTGAAGAGGCTTTTATGGAAATGGACCGAGCGTGCATCAGACGATAGTAGGCGGGTGCCTACCTAGCACCGCGTGCCAGTGAAGAGCGAAGGGCGACCACTTAATGAACAGATGTCATTTGACGGTGCGTTTCTAAGTCCAAATGGCATGCCGTACAACTGCAAATGACCAATAATAGTGTTGAAAAGCCGCCTGCATTATTTTCGATGAGTGGTTTCTTTTAAATTCTCGCAGTATCAAGAGTGAAAACAGTCAATACTTAACGCTTATGCTATCTCAGTAAAAAAATCCTTTGCTGTCTTCCTTGACAAAGACTTGGAAATCCTCGTATTTGCTCACCGCTACCGCTTCTGTTTTATTAACCTATCCGATTTAAATATTTACAAGGATTCTGCAATTTAGATACACCTGATGTCCAATGTGTTTCCGTTGCATTAAAGTTTCAGCCACCGCTCGGTTATGTAAATGTTCGTTAATAAAATGTAAGGTCTTCATTATGCTGCATGGGTATACATAGCTACATTCATTTAATTCATTTACCTCAAATTTAAAATAAGTATGAATTCCGAGAAAATCATAACGATACAAATGAATACGCAGTACATTTAACACAATACAATATGCATTAGACAGCCGCGGTACATACGGTAGAGTAGAATGTTTGACATAGTGTATACCAATTGTAAACCAATGTAAAATTTAAGAATAATATGCCGAACTAGACAAGCTAACTAGAATATAAATCATTACGTTTTTCTCACTCTGACGGTCAAACAGAATTGAATCTACCCCGCAGTGGAAATCTATCGAAACATATTCAATGAATTTATAAACCAACCGTTCATGATTTATTCATCCGAATTAGGGCAAGTTCACACTATTCAAAGCATCGCAAAAACGTCCAGTCCATGGTATAATAATATACTCCGCCTGGTACTCTATTCCGAGATTCGCGTATGACCTAACTGACACGGGCCTACGTCATCATGCTGTATACAGGTTCAACTTTAAAATGTGGGAGAATTTTAACCAACGGTGAAAATTATTTTAACGGCATTAATTTTAAGTTATTCATGTAGAAACATAGTAAAATAAAACAAATCTAATGTATTAAATTAAACTTTATTTATCTATACAAGACAAACGTTTAAAAAACTAATTCACAGTTACACATTAATTACCAAGCTTACGACGTGAAAAGTTTGGAAAACACTGCGACTGCTGACACTGAGCGAGAAGGAAATAACAATTAACACGCGTTCGACAAGGATGACGGTCAGGGCATGAAGTTATCTAGATCCGAATTGTCAAATGTGACAGCGCTATCCTGTGTTGCCAGTAATGTAAACAGAATTACCCGAACGTCTGAAATTTCTTTCGTGAATCGGAAGATATTGCTAACGAATAATTAAAAATGACGTGTTATTGTAAAATTTAAGATAAAATACATTATAAATGAAAATTATAAAATTATAAAGAAATATTTTAACTTATTAAGCATAGCTATAATGTACCCATGTAACATGTTATGTTGAAATAAAGTGGCAATGTTATTGTGACGTAGGCCCGTGTCACTCTGAGAATAGAAGACCATGTTTTATTAGACCATGGTCCAGTCTTCTCTTTTAACGACCAACTTCAATTGCTTTTGCAATAAGAAACGAACTTTCAACGACTTTTCAACTTCCTATTATTTGTCCTCAGAATTTCTTCAAATGTGTGGAATATATTCGCAGAACTTTAATCATTGCTTGGTGCGTTTAATTAGAACCTATTCAATGTTTAAATATATTTGAAGATTTTTATGGGGTAACATTTTCGTGTGTTGTATAAAATCGTACTTACTTTCTTATTTCAACTCACTTTTACGCAGAAAAGAGGAAGTTGTCTAAAAATTGCAACCGAGTCCCACAAGCTATTCCAGTAATTTAATTCATTCGCAAACATAATTATGGATATTTGAATATGTATTCCCCTTTCACGGATTATCTGTACGTTTGATTTACCGTTGACTTCCTCGATTGGTACAAAATCAGAGCATCCTTCGATTGTCAACTTTGCGTACTTAACGAAAGAGTAGGAATTTCTTACAATGAGTCTGTGTAACGTTGGTCGTTGAGATAACCTTTAATACGACGGTAGGTACCCAATACGATCCCACCGAATAATATAACGATAAATTTGGTATTATTACCCTTTGGATCTTCCATTTCGCGCTTGTCTATGGAGATATCAATTAACTTTAGTCGAAATTCTATCTCTCTTTACTTTAAGGCAATTGGTGTGGAACAGGAATAATCTACCAACTTACTAGTTAATTTCATATTCCGTAGCAATTTAAGTAGGTATTCATGGAAGTATTAATACCTACTTCCATGAATGCCTGAATTGAACCGGAAACTTTAGGGGCGTTACTATACAGTACTATACTACTTACTGAAAAGGTGTTAAAATTACCTGCGTCCTAAACTGCATCAAGACGGCAAGGACTCCATTTCCATAAATCCAATCATAAAGAAAAACGCACAAATGAAAAAAAAACAGCCACAATCATACAACAATCACTAGCAAATAGCAACGTAGGTTTGAATAGCCCCATAAGTCAATCTAAGCAGGAACAGGCGACAAGACAGTCAATTATGTACATGGGTTCATTCACTAAGCATGTATTTACATTACCAAACACGGAACTAATACGATCGACTTGAGTGAGTACTCACCTGTTCTATATCAGTATCAGCAGGACTTAAGTTTCAATCATCATAGCCTATACTTACGACTAGGGCTTGCAATTCGAATATTCGAATATTCGAATATGTCGAATATTCGACCTGTTTTGATATTCGAATATTCGGCCGTTCAGGTTTCGAATATTCGAATATTTTTTATTACTAGGTAAAATCTATTTTCATCCGCTATAGTTACAGTTTCTGTGTGTTTTGCCGGGTATTAACAGTGAATGAGGAACGGTAGGTACCCATATACGAAGGAAATAATGTTTTTACTGTATTCCTCTCAATAGGCTTCGTGAATACAGTTAAACCTAACTCAATTTCAAAGAAAACGAAATCTAAAAGTATGTTTTATTACGGTGCGGCTAATGCTTTTTCTAGGTACAAGTAACGTTACGTAAGTTTTAAGATAAAGGGTCATTCTGTTTATTGAGTACAAGCGTACCTTAAGCGAATATTCGAAGTCTAAACCTTGCCCTTTATCACAATTCACAAATTTGATCATACCAAACCTACCGAACTAGGTAATCTAACCATGCACCTTTAGCTAACGAATAATCCAGCCCGTAGTCAGCCAACTTTTTCCCATAAATATTCCAATACCAATTATATAACTTATATAATAGCCGACCATTAGGAATCAAAACTAAACTTGCTAAGACAAATAAAGTCAATAAAGATTCAAAATACAATTGAATTAAAGGCCATTTTACAGGCCCCTTAATGACTAGAAGTTAATTTAAATCAGAAAATGATTAGTGATTATCTACTAAAATCTTTTCTCTCTTACATACGTGTTTGGATGGTTAAAGTTATATTAATTCAATTCACGCAACGGCGCATTTATAATAAAAAGATTTATCTAGAAATATTGAAAACGTCTAATTTTTGCGTTTTACTTGCTTTTATAAACGTGGGCATCTCAGAGTAGGATGATAAAATCTAGTCGATTAAGTGGAAGTTTCTGCAAAATATTATTAATTTTAGCAATATGTGAAAAAAGCTTTTGAATAAAACGATAATAAACCGATTTTCGTTCCTTTTCTTATTTTTTTTAATATTCGAATAATTATTCGAATATTCGAATATCCCGTCAGAAAAAGTCGAATATTCGAATACTTGAAAGTTTCGAATATTTGCAAGCCCTACTTACGACAGTTAGGCTATGCGATGTGTTTTAGGTTGGCATATATTGCAATAAAACGATCTATGTATTTTTTAAGATGTACATAATTACACTTAGGATTATTATATCGCAAGTATTCGTAGTTGGTATGTTATAAATATGTCTAACTATACGGACAGAGACAGTTATAGTGGCATGATAGTAATACGGTGCGTGTATCAGATTACAGTATGTTAATTTCATACGTGATAGCGGCTCTTTTGTGAGTTGAAGGTGGGCACTCAAAACAATTTATCGCACTCTGGCAAGCTGGCGTAATTTTACCGTAAATTTAGTCAAAAAATCTTCACGAATTTACAATTTTTTGACTAAATTTAGATAAAATTTACGGTAAAATTACGCCAGCTTGTCAGCTTGCGAGTTGCAGGTAGCCGATTTTAGGTCTAATGATGATATTACTAGCTTGGCTTAGAAATTGAATAGTGACACACTTAAGCTCAGTATCCTAACATTGTTTGAGAATTCAAGAGTTTTAGTCATTCTTGTGAAATGTTTTAGGTATGTGAGTGTCACTCCAAATGAGACAATCTTCAGACCACATCGTCGGCCTACAACAGCAGTGATTTACCTGCCTGGTACGTTCACAAACTTAGCAACTCCTTATTTCCCGATCTTTGATAGTACATAGTATGTTATTGCGAGCATATTATGTGACAAAGATGTTTATGAAACTATGACGATAGGCAATTGTTTCTAGATAATAGCAAAAGGAAACGTTTGGTATGTCTACTATTTGAAACAAACTTGGTCGATTATTGTATCTATCTGTAATAAATCAACTCGAATAGTAGGTAGGTATATAATTTTCAAAGCGAAGAAGCAGGCAATTTATGGCTAAGTATTAATTTTAAATAGACGAAAGTACTTAAATTATTTAGAAAAAGTAAGGTGGGTAAGTTTTATTGATTTTATGAATTTTAAGATATATATTGTAATTAATTGATGAAAAAAAAATCCGAAGCAATAAAACCCAAAAAAAAGTAGGTATATATTAAACACGGATATTTACTGAATCCAAGCGACCTTCAGATATGCTTGCGTAAGAGAAATTAACTTTAAAATTTAATAAAAAAAATACTTAATAAATCATTTTGTCGGCTGGTATAGATCATATTTATTTTTGCATTAACACATTCAATAGAGTCAAAAACGAGCTCGTTGTGCTCAATGGATTCTAATTAGGGTCCAGTAGGCGTTGAACGTGTCGGCAACGGCTCCCGCCCACGAGTTTCCGGATTCGATCCTTGATGTCGCGACCCCAATGTGGTGAGACGTGACTAAGTACGAGAACCGATTCCGTGAAAGTGTTGGCGATATGACTATTGGAGGTTTTTGAAGTAAATTGGGTAATACTGTACGGGCGATAAATGTGACAAATCATGAAAGAATCAATTTTCTATAATTACTTTACAGATTAGGCCAAATCTTTATGCTGGTTAGTTTACAAGGTGATTGAGATCTCTCAATATCTATCAATAAGGGGGTATTTGAACGCAAATTATAATAAAGACGTAAATTAAGAAGAATTTTAAAAAGTTTTTAACCTATTGGTTTTGCATAACAATTATGTTTATTTTATTTCACAGGTAATGTTTTTATACATAAGTAAACTTTTAACAGAGTGAAAGGACAATACACTTACATAAGAATAATTTAAAAACCGATACTCATCAGCCCAATCCTCTTTCCATTTGCGGCAACGGTAAAATAAACAGAATCACCACATCGAAGAGAAAACCGGCAATATCAATTTGCAAAATATGAACCGTGATTCAATAATCAAAATCACGGCAGCATTCATACTGCAATTTCATTATTGTGAACAGATATTGGATTCCCCTGCGGAACGCATTCGGTAATGCTCGGGGGACAGGGAAGGCACAAGTTAGTTTCCACTGCCACACGTCATAATGTTCTCGGACACAACCAAAACGGGTAGAACGGAACGACGTTGTGGACGAGTTAGGCTCAGGTGGAGCAGGCCGAGATGGAGAGACGATTTCATCACCTTGCTTAGCAACTGGCTGGAAGAAGCACGAAATCGGAAGTCATTGAGATCCTGGAGAGAGGCCTGTGCCCAATAGTAGGACATTCATATAGGTTAGCAAAAAGCCTAGAAGGAGTAGCAAATATATTTCAGACAAACATTTAATTTGTGACTTTAGGCCCGAATAACGAAAACGCATTACTAACGCCTCTCTTTCGTGGTCCTTTTATAAGAAAGACTTCGGTTTGTTATACAAGTTAGGTTTTCTGCTCCTAGAAACTAAAACATTCAAGCGACACCAATACCAATAAGAAACTACTTACACAATTTAATGATAAAATGACTTTGTGACAATTTAAAAGAGTTCCCCATTTAATAGAAACACCGTGAATAAAGTCAGTAAGAGTAATTGACATGAATAATTGAAACTGACGCGTAAATAACTAAGAGTAATTGTTTATTTTCTCACACTAGGCCAGCAAACAGACAACATCCGTGTAACCATGAACAATGGAAACGCAGAATAATACATAATACGGCAAACCGAATCAACTTTCCACTCCATTCTGAGAGTAGGCTTTATCAATATAAAAGGTTTTAGCCCAAAGCCGGCTACGGATTGCACAAAGTGACCTAATAGGGCTGGATTTTTGTTTAGGAATTTCAGTAGCTTCATTCATAAGTAAGTACCTACTATGCACAGGTATGGTTATTAGGAACACAGAGTTTATCAATGAATAGAATACATAAGACAAAAACCTACAAACATTTGTTAGTTTAAATTGTTTTTTATGGTAGTTATGCTGTTAACCTAATTTTTGACACAAATACATAATTTGACATTCATTATTGTGACTCCGAGCACAGAATATATAATAGTACTACCTCCGAGTAGATACTTAGCTTTCTAAATTCTACATAGTGTACCTAGTATTTAGGTGTCCAAATCGTAGGTACCTAAAATATTAGTAACATATCATATTCTCGTCTCACTACAATACAACAGATTATATAGTTACAGATAACCCATTAGGAATTTCAATCAGAGCCTACTCGACGCAATGCAAACAATTTAGTAACACTGCATGCACTGGCTTCACAGCCTAGTTATAAAAGTCAGTTTCTCGACTTAACGCATGTTACTCGTATCCTAAACGCATGCTAGGTGAACAGAAGTTATAAAATAGAGTACACTGGAAATTTATAGCGTTAATTCTCTGCCTCTCCCACCTGCCGAATCCTACACCAAGCCAGAAGACGCAACGCAACGGAGCCACGCTGTTATGTCGTCGGCCAAATCTAATGTTTATTAGTCTTTTGTTTTTATTTGTACTTTTTTTATTCCTTATATGTGGTATTATCTATGAAAAGGGACCTTATTGTCGATGGCGCTTACGACACTAACATCGATGAGCACTAAACGTAGTAGTTTAAAATTGGTGATTCTGGCCCATTTTAGTTATTTTGATTTCCAATTTAGTAATTAAGTTTCTTTGATTACCACCACCATATTTACGGACTTTTACAAGGATTTCATGCATTATTTTCTAGTATGTATAAGTCCTTGAACTACGTTATTGCTTGTCAGAAACACGACGGCTCATTATTTTCTCGATAGAATCTTAAGTTGAAAACATGCCTAACACTGTCTTTATTTCCTTATGTTAGAAGTACTAGGACGAAAATGTATATGAAACTTACTTCAGTCGATAGCTTTTAAGTAAATCTTCATTATTGCTTGTCCTTTTATCGATACGTTAATTTTTTCATTCATCATTTGATGAATTCAACATTTTGCCTACTAAATTACACCCTACGCGGCAATACCTTGCGCCTATTCCTCACGCCAGTACGCCCGTGACCACTGTCAGCGTCGGACCTGTGCTAGTTTAGCGGACGTTTCATAAAATGGGTAATCACAGTATAAATATGCAAATATGTTATACACACAATGTTTTTCAACATACTTACGAAGAAAAGCAAAATAATTCTTAAATACGGTGACATTTCAGACATTCGTCCGTCATATTGTCATTTTATAACAAGTTGGGCAGCAAAGGCACACACCCATCTAACCAATCCGGAATTCAGTCACGATTGATAAATTGTGTAAACATATTTTAAAAGGCTATAAAATTAATCAAATTGAATAATTTAGACTGGTTATATTTTTGTAAAAATCGATTTCTACTGGCAAAACATATTACTTTTTGGCAACCGGGTTTTTTAACCTAATTAGACCCCGCTGAATCCGAATTTGCCGGTCGCTTGATCGAATTCTTGACTGGAAGTGAGATATGTGATATTAAAGGTCCCTTTTTTTAGTTTTTCGTAAATAACTCGTAAACGGTGGCCAATATAAAAAAAATGAACTAATAATCTACACAAAATTTTCAATAAAAAAGATTCAGTACATTTTTAGCAGGGATCAATATTTAAAAAGATAATAAAGAGGGAAAGTTAATTATAATAAATTCTAAGGTTCCTTGTTTTTATTTTTTCGTTAATAATTTGAAAAGTATGACTCATAGCAAAAACAAATCTTACACATAAATCATCATCATCATCATCATCTCAGCCATAAGACGTCCACTGCTGAACATAGGCCTCCCCCTTGGACCTCCATACGTGCCGGTTGGAAGCGACCCGCATCCAGCGTCTTCCGGCGACCTTAACAAGATCGTCTGTCCATCTTGTGGGTGGACGTCCTACGCTGCGCTTGCTAGTCCGTGGTCTCTACTCGAGCACATTTCGACCCCATCGGCCATCTTCTCTGCGTGCAATGTGGCCTGCCCATTGCCACTTCAGCTTGCTAATCCGGTGGGCTATGTCGGTGACTTTAGTTCGTCTACGGATCTCTTAATTTCTGATTCGATCACGTAGAGAAACTCCGAGCATAGCCCTCTCCATAGCTCGTTGAGCGACTTTGAGTTTTGAGATGAGGCCGGTAGTGAAAGACCACGTTTCGGAGCCGTAAGTCATCACTGGTAACACACATTGATTAAAGACTTTCGTCTTGAGGCACTGAGGTATGTCGGACGAAAAGACATTACGTAGTTTCCCGAACGCTGCCCAACCGAGTTGGATTCGGCGGTTGACCTCTTTCTCGAAGTTGGACCTACCTAATTGGACTACTTGTCCTAGGTAGATGTACGAGTCAACAACTTCGAGTACCGAGTTCCCAACAGAGACTGGGATGGGCACAACATTGGCATTTGACATAAGTTTCGTCTTGTCCATGTTCATTTTCAAGCCCACCCGTTGTGAAACTCGGTTGAGGTCATCGAGCATCATGCTGAGTTCCTCCATCGACTTTGCCATGACTACGATATCGTCGGCAAACCGAAGGTGAGTGATGTATTCGCCGTTGATGTTGATGCCAAGTCCTTCCCATTCCAGGAGCTTGAAGGCGTCTTCCATTACGGCAGTAAACAGTTTCGGAGAGATAACGTCTCCCTGCCTTACGCCTCTTTGCAATGGAATCGCCCTCGTGCTCTGCTCCTGTACTCGGACCGACATGGTGGCGTTATTATACAAACACTTCAACACTTCGATGTACCGATAGTCAATATGGCATCGCTGAAGAGACAAGCACCGCCCATGTTTCCACCGAATCGAAGGCTTTCTCATAGTCCACAAACGCTAAGCATAATGGCAAGTTATACTCTTCGGTCTTCTGTATAACTTGCAGCAGCGTATGGATGTGGTCTATGGTACTATAGCCTTTTCGGAAACCGGCTTGTTCGGGAGGCTGGAAGTCATCAAGTCTGTGTTCGAGACGGTTCGTGATGACCCTTGAAAACAGCTTATAGACATGGCTCAGAAGCGTGATGGGTCTGTAGTTCTTCAATAGGTTGTTATCACCTTTTTTGAAGAACAACACCACCTCGCCTCTATTCCATGTTTCAGGCGTTATGCCCTCGGACAAGGCGGAATTAAAGAGCTTCTGGAGGACTTTAAGTACCGGTGTTCCACCCGCTCTCAGAAGCTCTGAAGTGATTTCGTCTTTGCCCGGCGCCTTGTTGTTCTTAAGCTGCTTCAGGGCCATCCTAATCTCGTACAGACTGATGTCCGGGATATCTTCGGTATAATGTCGGGACAGCTTGGCTCTTGGACCTCCTACCAAGCTGTCAACGGGCTTTGCGATCGAAGTGTATAACTGTCCATAGAACCTCTCGATCTCACCTAAAACCTCCGCTTTGCTCGACGCTATGCTGCCATCTTCCCGTTTCAGCTTTGTCAGCTGGCTTTGCCCAATAGACCCTTGCTTTGCTTGCGTTGCTTTGTCCTTTGCGAACACTTTGGAGCCTTGGTTTCGCTCAATAGTCTCTTTAATACGGTTAGTATTAAAGAGACGCAGATCATGTCGCAAGGACTTAGATATACGTCTCTTGAGCTGCCTATATGACTCCGCGTCATCGGGAGACTGCAACTGTAGCGAGCGTCGTTCAGCCATGAGGTTTAAGGTTTGCTCGGTCAATTTCTGAGGTCTATCTTTACGGCGGGGTCTAAAAAACTTAGACCCTACTCTGTGGACAGTTTCCACTAGCCCGTCGTTGATTTCGTCCACTGAAGCCAAGTTCTCTAGGCAAGCAAAGCGGTTAGAGAGCTCGAGTTGAAAGCTTTCGGGGTTTTGAACATGGGCTCGAGTAGGTGAAACGTACTATTTTAAAAAGTTAAATACGATTTTAAAGCTCCGGCTTGTTCAATAAAGCATAGCACGTTAGCACAGAAAATAAAATTAACTTAATTAGAAAAAATGTGGTGTCAAAAATTGCTTGCTGGAGGAACCTATTTTGGGAGATAAAAAGCGAACAAATTTATATTTAAGGAACTTTATTTATTATTAAAATCTTGCCTATGCAATGTTAGTGGCTTAATCTAAACTTATGACCTCTGTGTGAACCTCTAACTTGATTTGACGACACCTAATGGTAGAACTTAGCTCTGTGGACGGCGGGGCCGCTTAATAGGTCCAGAATAAAGCTTCACACAGAATTCTACTTATTTAAGAACTAAATTATCGTAACTCTAAATTCGATGTACCAGGATTTTCAAATGTCTTTATGCTACTTTAATGGTTGCTCATAGTTTTAAATTTACTCTACACTTTACAGCTGGTGCTGATGCCCTACAAAATTAAAACATGGAAAGGACCGACCTCAGGATGAAAACCTTCCTCAGACGCTGCGGGGTGTCAGGCTGGTTTCCCCGAGAAGGCTAGAAGCTGAGCGGAGGTGTAGAGCTCAGGGGCCGCGCACGTGGTACCAAGACGACGTGGCAGAGGCAGATGGGATGCTTAATTCCTCGATCCAGGAGGTCTCCCAACTCTCCCAAACAATATTCATAAATTGACTTCCAAGCTTTTGAAATGATGAAATAAATTTAATTTAAATTTAATTTAAATTCCCGGCTCCTGTAAACCGAGAAAAGGTTATATTAGCCGATGCCCTTTATGGCCGCTAGAGAAGAAACGAAACAATTGTAAATTTAGCTCACCGCACTGAAAGCTGCTAAGACTTCTGGCGGAGCGCTCCCTTCCCTCGAGCAGGAGTCACTCTGCAAAGAACCAAAACCTGGTTAAGAACAAACCCACAACGTTTCGCGCCATTGTGGAGTTGATCACCACGAAATTTAATTAGTACTCACTCAGTGGAGCTTCCGAAGGACTCAAGCTGTTTCCATCTTTCGGACCACCATGTCGAAAGTGTGGTCTTCCCATAAATTGTGCTCTTGCGAGCGAGTGTCCCCAGAGGGGTTCCCAAATCAAATGTGCAAATCATTCTCGAATGAACTCCTCCAATATGGAGGTCCCTGAGGGCCTAACAAAAGTAGGGTGGCAGTCCCTTGAAGACACAAATCCTTCGAAAATTCTATCTGAATTGTTTAGACAATTTCACTCCTGAGCCTAAGAAATATATTTTTATCATTAAATCTAATATTGTTTCATTCCAGAGCCACTTTGTAAGTCTGTAATTTCTATGTTTTGTTTTATATCAAAATTATTTTTTACCTGAAAAAACATACCTAAATCATACAAAGTTTTCCTGGAGTGACAATATAAATATCTCAAGTTTTATTTATTTTTACTCGTATGACAACCCCGACAACAGATAAGCATCTAGAGGTGCATCTGAATGCAACAGATTATGCAAATAAGTGCAACTAATATAGTTCGTTTCGGACACCGTTAAAAACGTTGCAATAAGAAAAAGTATTTTTCTTTTAATTGTAAATCATCTCAATAATACTTAATATAAATTTAGAAAAATGTACTACGTTACAATACATTAAAGTAGCATAAAGACTTTTGAAAATCCTGGTACATCGAATTTAGAGTTACGATAATTTAGTTCTTAAATAAGTAGAATTCTGTGTGAAGCTTTATTCTGGACCTATTAAGCGGCCCCGCCGTCCACTGAGCTAAGTTCTACCATTAGGTGTCGTCAAATCAAGTTAGAGGTTCACACAGAGGTCATAAGTTTAGGTTAAGCCACTAACATTGCATAGGCAAGATTTTAGTAATAAATAAAGTTCCTTAAATATAAATTTGTTCGCTTTTTATCTCCCAAAATAGGTTCCTCCAGCAAGCAATTTTTGACACCACATTTTTACTAATTAAGTTAATTTTATTTTCTGTGCTAACGTGCTATGCTTTATTGAACAAGCCGGAGCTTTGCAATCTTATTTACCTTTTAAAATAGCACGTTTCACTGGCCGGAGCGTAGACTTCATCAGGCTGGACCTTTCAAGTTTAATATTGATATTCAGTGTGCCTCTTACGATTCGGTGATCACTACCGGTCTTTACCCTGTTGATCACACATAAATAATAAACATAAAATTTCCTACAAGAAACATGTAGAACACTTTTCGCTAGGATCAATATTTAAAAAGACAAAGCAGCCGGTAAGTTAATTACAATCAATTTTAAAGTCCCTTTTTAGTTTTTTGTAAATAACTCGTAAACGGTGTCCCATAGCAAAATAGGTTTTATGAATAAATAATCTACATAAAATTTCCTGCAAAAAACATCTGAACACTTTTCTCTAGGATCAATATTTAAAACGATATTAAAGGAAGAAAGTTCATTACAATCAATTCACATGTCACTTTTTTTAGTTTTTAGGGTCCCGTACCTCAAAAGGAAAAAACGGAACCCTTATAGGATCACTCGTGCGACTGTCTGTCTGTCTGTCCGTCTGTCACAGCCCATTTTCTTCAAAAGTACTGGACCAATTAAGTAGAAATTTGGTACACACATGTAAATTCGTGACCCAAAGACGGACATCTTACGTAAACAAATGAATTTTAAACATGGAGGCCACTTTTTAGCCAAGGGGGGTTAGTTAACATTAAGAACCTATTTTGCTATGGGCCACCGTTTACGAGTCATTTACGAAAAACTTAAAATAGGGACCTGGAAATTGATTATAATTAACTTACCCCCTTTAATACCTCATTAAATATTGATCGTAGCGAAAAAGTGTACAAAACCTTTTTTGTGGACAATTTTATGTTCAATATTTACGTATAATATTTTTTACAACTGCCCCCGTTGCAACCGTTTACGAGTTATTTACGAAAAAAAAGCGACCTGTGAACTGAATGTGATTAACTTTCTTCCTTTAATATCGTTTTAAATATGGATCCTAGAGAAAAGTGTTCAGATGTTTTTTGCAGAAAATTTTATGGAGATTATTTATTCATAAAAACCTATTGTGCTATGGGACACCGTTTACGAGTTATTTACAAAAAACTAAAAAGGGACTTTAAAATTGATTATAATTGACTTACCGGATGCTTTGTCTTTTTAAATATTGATCCTAGCGAAAAGTGTTCTACATGTTTCTTGTAGGAAATTTTATGTTTATTATTTGTGTAAAATTTGTTTTTGCTATGAGTCATACTTTTCAAATTATTAACGAAAAAATAAAAACAAGGAACCTTAGAATTTATTATAATTAACTTTCCCTCTTTATTATCTTTTTAAATATTGATCCCTGCTAAAAATGTACTAAATCTTTTTTTATTGAAAATGTTGTGTCGATTATTAACGTTTAACATTTTTTTTATATTGGCCACCGTTTACGAGTTATTTACGAAAAACTAAAAAAAGAGACCTTCAAAAATTGATTATAATTAACTTTCCCGCCTTAATATCTCTTTGAATATTGATCCTAGCGAACAATTGTACGGAATCTTTCTTGTAGGCAATTTTATGCAGATTACGTATGTTTAAGAAAATTTTTGCTATGCGCCACCGTTTAAGAGTTATTTACGAAAAACTAAAAAAAAGGGACCTTTAATATCAACTATCTCATTTCCAGTCAAGAATTCGATCAATCAACCGGCAATTTCGGATTCAGCGGGGTCTAATTAGGTTAAAAAACCCGGTTGCCCGGTTAATATGTTTTGCCAGTCGAAATCGATTTTTACAAAAACATGATCAGTCAAGTATACACTCATATTGTATACATATAATTAATAATTATTTAGGTACACTCACCGACCTCACCGTCTTACCTACCATTTTTAGGGTTCCCTACCCAAAGGGTAAAACGGAACCCTATTAGTAAGACTCCGCTGTCCGTCCGTTCGTCCGTCCGTCTGTCAGCAGGCTGTATCTCACGAACCGTGATAGCTAGACAGTTGAAATTTTCACAGATGATGTATTTCTGTTGCCGCTATAACAACAAATACTAAAAAGTACGGAACCCTCGGTGGGCTCAGTGGGCGAGTCCGACTCGCGCTTGTCCGGTTTTTAATTTCATGAAGTACTCATCAAAATTCGAATTTACTAATAAATCTTTTTCAATATTAATTGCCGAACTAAAAATCCCGGAACTGACGATTCAGAATACCGATGTCGTCAGAATAAGGACGTAGACGTGCTGCGCGGGAATGGTGCGGTGCGCCGCGCGGGGCGCCCGCCTGCCCGTTCTACCACTCGTCTGCTTCACCCCCTTGAAAACGTAAAACTCGAGTATAAGAGCGCCTTAAATATTCTATACACTTTTTCGCTAGGATCAATCTTCTTCTCCTTCAACCTAGCGTTTTAGCTAAGCGTCCGGTCTTCAGCATCCTCTGGTGTGAGTAGATTTTAAGTAGATTACTTACGTATCAGAACATTTTTTGGTACAGGACACCGTTTACTAGTTATTTACAAAAAATATTAACAATTGATCATATTTAACTTTTTAATTTAAATATTTTTTTAAATACTGATCCTAGCGAAAAAGTGTATTGAATATTTAATGTAGACAATTTTACGCAGATTACTTATGTATCAGAACATTTTTGCTACAGGTCACCGTTTACGAGTTATTTATAAAAAACTACAAAGGGACCTTTAAATCCGATGACTGATAAGTTCATCAGCGTCACATAACATAAATTGACCTCCGCATTGGATAGACAGCAACATTGAATGTTCCAGTAATCAAAGAAACTTAATTGCTAAATTGGAAATCAAAATAACTAAACTGGGCCAGAATCCCCAATTTTAAACTACTACGTTTTGTGCTCATCGATGTTAGTGTCGTAAGCGCCATCGACAATAAGGTCCCTTTTCATAGATAATACCACATATTTTCTCTTATTTTGTAGTTTCACAGTGCCTTGGTTTTTACTATAATGCTGTGTCACTTATTTGAGTAAGTAATAAATAAATTTCGTGGTTTGGGTTTGCATCCTACGGTTGCTTCAGTTTCGTTTGTCATACTCATATGCAAGAGATGCAACACAAATATTTGGGTAATCCTAATAGCAAACAACGAAGTGAACTAGCAGCATTTAATATAAAGAGTCGAATGAAGATGAGCAAAATATACTGGCAGTCATACTTGTACCGTGCCGGCGGACTATGTTTATTAAATTCCACGTAATAAGAGGGCGGGCTGTTTAGGGTTGTCCAGGGAATATAGCCGTCAATCAGTGGTTATCCGAGCCGGAGGTAACCCTACACGCGGTAATCGACTATCGGAAACATTAAACTGCTATGTCCGATTTACATTTACTGTGTGCACATGAGTAATTTGAGAAGATTGACTAATGACATGCGTGCATATAAGTTTCAATGTGTGAAAATATTTTGAGGCCGTTTAGTGATGCGAGACAGGCAATACCTGTCCGTATTACGCGAATCGTGGTTGAAAGCAGATAATCATGTACCTAATTGAGAAAAATACATGACGTACCTACCTACGAGTATAATTTTTTTGCAGTCATACGGAAATGTAACGTAAAATATAAGTAGTTATCTATATTAGGTATAACTACTGAAGAAGCTGAAGGCGAGTGAAAAATATAAAAAGGTATCCGTGATAAAAAATAAAAGAATTCCTTTGTCTTTCAAACCCTATGAAAAGTCCCAATTGACATAGAACATGGACAACAGTATCAGATCAGTATGTCCTCAATTAAATAGCGAACGACGATAAGACAAAATAAAAAAGACTGAAAATTTAACAACCTCGTATTTTATTTAAACATTTTGTTCTAAAAGCAACTTTAATCCGTAACAACATAAAGCTCAATTTAAAATACAGCATAAGAAGAAGTAACATGGTTAAGAAAGCAATCAGTCGAAATGCTTTACGGTAGCCAGCCCGAAGCGTTTGGTAACCTAATACGGACTGAATCTAAACCAATTTACCAGAAAATAGACTTAAAGTCGTCTGCACTTAGGTCCAATTTGACAATAACAATGCTGTAAAGACCGTCAGACTGGCTTCGTATCGGAGAGGCGTTTTATTGGATCGCCTCGATATTCCGTAATGTGTACTTGTATTGCTTTTACTCTCGAAGTCTCGACGCAATAGTATTACGCGAATGTCAAAAACAAATGTACCGTCAAGGCCTCATGGGTAATAAATATCGTGCTATCAATTTATCGTAGATATGTTGTAGGTACACGGCCTTAATTTTATGACGCTTATGTAATTTTTAATAGTAAGTGCTGATACAGTAAGCAGATGTCAAGCGAGCGAGATTCTTAAAAAGATGTGGAAACAACATTATTCTTAAGTGAATAAATGTATATGCAACACCTCCCGTTTAGCAACTTGTGATACAAACCTTAAAACTCTTTCGGTTCATAAACTCACTAATCACCGCTTAGGGTTATCCTTTGTCAGTATCAAATTCAGATGCTAGTGACACCAACGACGTTGTTGTTGACATTAGATTTCCAGACAATGTTTAAAAAAAATATTTGCAACAGATTCTTGCCAATAACAGCGTGATGTTAGCAATGTCTCATCGGGAGACAAAAAACAAATTTCCGGCTACACGGCTCTCTTTTGTTTTCAACCGACGAAAAAAACGGAGGAGGTTCTAAAGTCGACGCGTATATTTATTTTCTTTTAACAAATTGCCTTGGGCCCAAAAGCTTTGTACACCAAGAAATTAATCGAACAGACGCCGATTAAAAACTCCGTCAATGTTTTGCGAATGTTACCGTTTATGGTTAAGAATAGGATAAAATCGATAGTTAGACATGACACCGCATAAAGCTTAACATTTAAAAAAAGAATATACATAGATAGTAGCGTAAAATATTTTAATATTTGGATATTGGATCACTCAGTAAAAAATAAAACTTAATTTCAGGCAACAATGCCAATATTATATAAACCATAGACACATATAATATAGACACAACGGCGTGGCATTATTGTTCTGACATATAAACACAAAAAATACTAACAGGGCTAGAATAGGACAGTAGCCTGACTGGGGTTTTTATTATTTATCAGTTTCCCTGTCGATTGGTGTATAGGGGTAATTTGATCGGCTCTCAATATTTGCGACAGATTCTTGCCAATAACAGCGTGATGTTAGCAATGTCTCATCGGGAGACAAAAAACAAATTTCCGGCTACACGGCTCTCTTTTGTTTTCAACCGACGAAAAAAACGGAGGAGGTTCTAAAGTCGACGCGTATATTTATTTTCTTTTAACAAATTGCCTTGGGCCCAAAAGCTTTGTACACCAAGAAATTAATCGAACAGACGCCGATTAAAAACTCCGTCAATGTTTTGCGAATGTTACCGTTTATGGTTAAGAATAGGATAAAATCGATAGTTAGACATGACACCGCATAAAGCTTAACATTTAAAAAAAAGAATATACATAGATAGTAGCGTAAAATATTTTAATATTTGGATATTGGATCACTAAGTAAAAAATAAAACTTAATTTCAGGCAACAATGCCAATATTATATAAACCATAGACACATATAATATAGACACAACGGCGTGGCATTATTGTTCTGACATGTAAACCCAAAAAAGACTAACAGGGCTAGAATAGGACAGTAGCCTGACTGGGGTTTTTATTATTTATCAATTTCCCTGTCGATTGGTGTAATTTGATCGGCTCTCAAAATTAGCCCCGTAGGCGACAGAGCACAAACAAGGGATCCCATAAAAGCAAAATCTCCCGGTGGCAAAACAAAAACATTTTCAATTTAACGGATTTAACGGCGATCAATTAAATGGATATTATTCTGCTGAGCTTACAGTGGATTATTCAGTTCCTGTAATCATAGATATTTCAGTGAGTATCGCGATTTCCACAAACTTCTATCTCGTGTATTTCGTAATATGATAAGTTTAAAATTATTATAATTACATATTTTCAAGTTTTGTCAAGATTGTTTGGAAATACTAAGGCGCTGTTGTTAATTTAAAGTATCTGTCTACGTTTAAAATGTATTTTGCAAATTTTATAACAATCTAAAATGTTGAAGAGTGTTTATAACGAACTTCTTCAATGTTTAAAGACTTTGAAGTAATGGAATTACGTTAAATTCTGTACTCCGCCGAACGATAAAGGAATATAACACTTTAAACTCTCGCGTTTTGTACACATATTTAATTACACAAACGAAATCGAAACGGAATCGGAATTAAAGGTAAAAACAATGAAATTATATCGCGGTAGACCCGTTTGTGTAATTAAATATGTGATAAAGGAATAGTTATTATACCATAAATTTACTCCAGACTTCTTATCTAACTATCCCTCTCCCGAAAAAACGTCGTAAGGCAGCAAGAACCGCCTGGCAGCTAAGCTTGTACAGCCAGTAGCAGAAGTTGTGGGCGAGTTGTTCAAAATTACCTAGAAGTGCTCTTATTCTCTTAACAATAAAGTCGCGTCAAGATCATTTTGAACACCTCGCCCCTTAAGCAACTATTGCTGCTGACTGTATGTCTACACGTGGCAAAGTAGACTGGCTGTCATCTGTGGTTTAATGTGTCCGACGACCGATGGGGGCCAGCGACTGTTCTGGAGACCTCGACGGGGAAGCCGGAGGGATGGAAAACCACGAGCCCGATGGTCGGACGACATAGACGGCAGGGCCGACCTGGCATAGAACCGCCGCATACAGAACAACATGGAAATCCATGAAAGAGGCATATGTTCAGCAGTGGACGCAAATATGCTGAGAAGAAGAAGATCCTTGATCGGGGTCCTATACTTACAATTGTACATACTAGTTGGACTGTACTTTGAAAGCAAACGGAATATTTCCGTTAGAATCGTTTTCTCGCTGGCTGAGTGCCAGCATCACATCAATACTTATTAAGCTTCCTTCCCGCCAATTTACCTCGAGCATTCTCGTAGCAAATATATTCCGCTGATTACCTATTCCGATTTGCCTAATTCTTCCCTAATCCTCATTTAGAGATAACATTTAGTTGCTTCTCTCGTATTATTTGGCAAATGTCCTATTGGCTAATGGCTATAGTCAATAGATGTCAGAACAAATCTCTGATACTTAGTACCTACTGCTTCCCGCAAAGAACAAAACAATGTTTTTATGGTATTAGAAAATTCTCAAAATCACTACACCTTATAAAACAAAGGCCCCCGCCACGTCTGTCTGTTTGTGTGTTTGTATGTTCGCGATAAACTCGAAAACTACTGAACGGATGTTCATGCGGTTTTCACCTATCAATAGAGTGATTCTTGAGGAAGGTTTAGGTGTATAATTTGTTAAGGTTTTACGTAACACGTGCGAAGCCAGGGCGGGTCGGTCGTCTATTTATAACTAAAGATACGAGTAATAACGCAAATATAATAATCATTGTGAATCCTATCCGTTCGATTTTTACATACCTTTAACTTAAATTCAATATCCTAGCCGAACTTTACTCAGATTCGTCCGTCTGTCGAAAATTCCTCAACTATTTTAATTAACACCGGTGATTGAATTTTCGTTGTTCCAGCTCACACCCTATGATCTATGTAGACTACCCAGTAGACTGGAAAGCGGAGATAATTGCAATAAATACTGTGAATTTGACGTCCTGCGAATATCCCGGCAGGCTGTTGCCTTGGTGACTCCCCAGTCCGTATAAAGTTCTTAAGGGTTACTTTAGAGGTACTTGTTAGGATATACGTTTAACTCAAGTATTCTTCATCTGCTTAACTGCATTTTAGACATAAGTTTTTAAGTGGAAGCGTGTGTTTACTTATCGAGCGGAGAAAACTATGACACGGCCGGCAATTTGTTACGATCAGTTCGAGAAATCCCCACATTTCTGTCGCCAATTGAATTATTAATCAACACGATTATTTATAATAGATTTTTATTTCTAATTAACAGGAAAATTATAACCGCTTGTCTAAATCACAATCACAAAAACAAATAATCTTTACTTATCTAATTGTGACTCATACATATACACGATGCTACATCGAGCAAACCAAACCCATTACGGTCTATTGATACAGAATTACGGACATTGTGCGCAGTATTAATCGGGCAGTGTCAATCCGCTTAGATCGGCTCTTAATTAAGGCCCGAGGCCTAAAGCCTTTATCTTTTGATTGACCTGCCGTACCCGCGGCCCTGGCGCCTATTGTTTCGTTGTTTGGATGTCCGGATTCCAGTCGGTTTATGAAACAGGTTGAAACGGTTTTTGCTTCAATCTTCTCGATTATGTACGGTTATAGTTTGTGAATAGATTTTAATTTAGAGGAACGTCCTGTACGTTAATACGTTGATATCAAGGAAAAGGAACTTTCTTAAAATGTCAATCGATTTCTGGCCATAGTCAAAAAGATGGCATTGTTAATAATCAGAACATTACTTTCACCTAACCAGTTTGCAAGTACAATGATACCCATTTTAATTTTTAATAAGCAGAAACGTCTGCGAACGATGCTATTAAGCTTAAAATAAATTTATAAGTGGAAAAATTACTTAATCATTGTTGGCTTAGATGGCAGAGCGCTGGAATATCGAACCAGAGGCCGTGAGTTCAAGTCTCAAGACAGTAATTTTTCCAGTTTTAAATTTAATGATACCTATGTATATATATCAAGTACATATACTGTGCCTATATTAAAAACACGTGTGTTATGTAAGGTATCGTGTGCACTTCAAACATATAGGTACAATACCCTGAAGAATATGATGAGTCACCACACAAATCAGACGGCAGACGGAAACCCTACTAGTGCGACGACTGCGTCTGACTCAGTCTTAACAGTAAGTCTCAGTCTTCGCAAGTAATTCACTTTTCACAAATAACGTTAATATTTACCAAGATCTTATCAAACGTGCCTCCAAACTACGTTCGAACAACTTGATTACTCAACGTCGTTACGGAACTTAAGGTTACTAGGAAAATGTTCCAAGAATGTTCACTCAATCAAATCTATTCTCATAGATTGCTTTAGTAGCGAACTGAAGTAAACAACAATATAACTAATACGCTAAAACTGAAAGTAGCAAATAATATACCAGCTCGAGTTTATGTAACAGGAAATAAAACAATTGAATGATATTTACTCGTACTTGTTCTAGTATACTTTTACCAGACAATAGTGGACAATCATTCCTCATTTGCCGGTCAATTTTCGCGTGAAAACGTTTCGCTTTTCAAAAGCCGCTTGACAGAATGGGCTCGTTAAAAGCTGGTATTTCAGCGTTTAAGTGGGGCATCCATCGAGACAATTTAAAGGAACGGTTTGTTACAATTAGCGGCGTCATGGACAGTGAATGAACGGTTCAATTGTGGACAGCGAAATGGACGCATATCTACTTACGCTTGCTTGATTTTTTCATTGAACTGTATTGCCTAGGTAATAAGGGTCACGGCTGGTAGCCATAGCTACCAAAAGCAAGTGATTGCATATTCTCATTGGATGCACGAGTGTGAGCTTCTTGGGCGAACCAGTTTACCGAGACTTCGAAATCTGTAATAATTATACGCAATCGGAGAGCTTTCTGATACTGATCTGCATGAATGATTAACTCACTGGTTTTCGCCGAGCGATTAGAATGGCATATTTAGTACTCGTAGCGCCATTTAATTAACAGGCATCAATGAAATACAGAATGAAGCATTTTAACTACTATCGAGAGCAATGTATACAGGGCACTGCGTTTGTTTATTATATTTCACTACACTCGCTTCATTGGTCTTGAGTATATTTACTTTAAAAGCAAAGCGATGACCGCAATAATTTCGAATGCCTCCCTCATATCCGTAGATGCATTTATTTCTGAACTTTAGCTTACTGGCACTGGATATAACAATGGCGGCGTGGAACATATCAGTTGGGCAAGCTGGATATTATTTGGCTGGTTTTCTCCTTTAAACTCAGTTTCAGGTCAGTTGTATCTAGTTGGACAACCGGGTGGGTATCGAGTTCTATGGACGTACCACCAGTCCACCACTGCTGAATAGACTTACCCTCTTATTCATAAAACTTTACGGGCCTGATTTAGTTAAATTATATTTTATCCCTTTCTTACAAATACAAAAGTCAAAATGACAGATAAAGACAAACGATTATTAGCTAATTAAGGTTTGTAGAGCGTTTATGAATAAGGGGGTAAGAGTCGAATCATGCCGTAGCGAGAGCCAAACAAATACTTAATAATAACTGTTTCCGTAAAACCTACATGCGGTATGATATTAAAATTCACGTGAAACAGGATTCTATAACCTATTATCGCGTTTTTGAAGCACGCAAGCACAATTTACTGACGTTAGCGGCCGCTCGAACAATTATGGCGAGTTAACACAACGCATCACTTTGTGCTTGTTAGGACATTTCACTTGTTTTATTGTGCAAATCAGGCCAATTAACATAACAAACAAGTGCAGTGCACAAGGTGTGTTGTTACCATCGCTAGGCTAGTCTGACAGTTGAATGAAACAAAATATTTCGTAAATCTATACACACGGCAGTCTAGCCAAGTGCAGTGCATAGTTTTGCATGAACCCTTTTGAACTTCTTTTTCAGCCCCCGTATGTTTCAGTAAAATATAATAAATAAATGCGCCTGTTTAATTTTAGTTACGACATGAGGTAATTTCTTGATATTGAAATAAAAAAAGAAAAACAGTGTGCCATTATCTTTGCAATCAGTACTTACCTAGGTAAATAGTCAAGGAAAAATTCGTAGGAAATAAATGACACAATTTTGATTGATTTTTAAAAATGTTCAATGGTCTATATGTCGTAGTCAGATCGTATAATCCGCCGTATTACATTACGGCTAGCCGTTTTCAAAAACAGGGGCGTTTTGAAATGCAGCGGTTCGACGATTAGCCGGATTGTCATTGCGATACGTTCTTCAATGAGGCGGCCTACGTTTAGCCGCATCGTACTACTATTTTAGATTGTAGAGTGACCAGTTCTTTCGGTCGCCTACATAACCGGAGTTTGACAATGTTTGCAATTTAATTTATTTTTACCATGGTCCCACCGCACTACATGTGTTTCTTTTCCAAAACATTTCCTTCACAACTTAAATAGACGGAGCCCCGCTTCGGGGCTCCTATTTCTGGGCGGTTTGCCCTTCGGGCATCTGAAGCTACCTAACGAACCTAACCTACTTACCTACCTACGCTTTTTTCCCCAAAGTGTAATGTTTTCACAGACGTCTCACTAAATCAATAGGTAGGTAGGTTAGGTTCGTTAGGTAGCTTCAGATGCCCGAAGGGCAAACCGCTCAGAAATAGGAGCCCCGCGAAGCGGGGCTCCGTCTAGTTAAGTTGCGAAGGAAACGTTTTTTGAAAAGAAACAGTCCGACGAACTCCAGATTTGATGGACACCCCAGCGTTTGTCAGGCAGCGCCACGGGTGTTAAAAATGGGAACTAAAAACTGTCAAAGCGGCGGCTAATGACTCGCTGTATTACATTACGGCTAGCCGTGTTGAAGAACGTATAGCGCCGAATACATTCCGGCGGATTCTCATTCAGCCGCATTCAATCCGGCTAATCGTTAAACCGCCACATTTCAAAACGCCCCTGTTTTTGAAAACGGCTAGCCGTAATGTAATACGGCGGATTATACGATCCGACTGCGACATATATACAAGCCCAAATAGGCAGACGCAAGGCTATTTCATGTTAGCCCAGAAACAAGTCAAAACCTATTCCTAATTAATATAGAATATTATTCCTTATAAAATGACGTGAAATATAAGGTAGTCGGACTGACCAGACCAGACCACAAATAGGAGATCGAACAAGTCGTTATTTACCTACTTAAAACTAACTGGCAGTTCCATAGCGTGGCGTTCAAAGGGTTAAGCTGGTTTGCCTAACCGTTCGACAACTATGCGTTCGGAAACCCCACAATGTCCGTGGAGCACAGGGTTGCTTGGTATCAGACACACGTCCACTGCGTGCTCGCCAGACCGTGTGGCTTCCAGCTGCATGGATATCGACTTTGTAGCGCCGAATTCGAATGCACTTTATTTACTAACTGTTACAGGATCTACTTCTTTAGATGCACAAAGCCGTGCCTGTTTTCCCTAAAAGGGGTGAAAGGGCAACTTTTCGTAAAACACCCGTCTCTTATTTTCTTATTTAATTCCTCATATTCTAACCTCTCGTCTGTGGTCGTCCTGACTACATTTTAAAGCCATCTTTTTGTATTTTTTTCGAAAATGTTTTTTTTTGCTCTACAGGCTGATCAATCCAAATGGGTCAGTATGGAGAAGTCAGAAACTATAAGAGATAGCGAAATCTGTTCTTAGGAACCATGGCTTCGATTTTAGATTTAATAATAATGGCATTCAATTTTTTTTTTAATCTATCATACATAACCGGGATTCCAACCTGGTCAATATTCTATTTGTTTGTTTGTATGGCAACTTTTAAACGATGCGTGATAGGTGGGGGGTGCTCGACCAAATATCATAGAGGGCCCTGAGACAAAACAAACTACATTAAAAAAAATTCAAAATGGCCGACTTTTTTTTAATTTTTTCAAGTTGGTCCGAGCGCGCTGAGATTTGGCATGCGGCGAGCCTGGGGGCCCAAGATTACCATGTCAAAAAATTTTTTGGAAAAATCCAAAATGGCGGCGGACACGGGCAAAGTCAAATTTCCAAGTAGGTTAAGGGGACGGTAGCGGTGGGTAAAATTTCAGATTCTGTCAATTTACCCCATTTCACACACAAGCTCACTTCACGCACACTACCTCACTTTACTGCGACAGGTCAGTGACCCATAATGTTTTTTTTAAGATTGGACTTTTAGTTTAGTATTGACCACTAGCCTCCTTTGAGGGTAAAAGCGTTCCATTGAAAGATGAAAGAGAAACAATGCATTTAATCTTGCTTTCCTTGTCTGTTCATGTCACACGTGACGTACCTATTTAATTCATTTGATTGTTGACTGTTTTACTACCTAATATTGCTTTGTCGAGATACGCGTTTTGTACAATTAAAGCGAATAAAACAAGATGTCATTAAGTCAGATGTAAAATGTTATTTACTACTCTATACGGTTTTTCATAAGGTGCAAAATCCATTCAATAGGAATTTAAATAAATAAATTTCAGCAGGGTGGCAATTCCATTTTGGCGGATAAAGCGAAACAGAATAGTTCTATCGAACCTGCTTACAAATTTTCACGAGAATCAGTTGAGAAATGTGATCTGCAAAGGAGAACATACAAAAGCATTTTTGCCCAAGCTGAAACGGAGACCTTTGCTAACGCTCGGCCAATGATGGTTTAGGTACACCTATAAAAAATGGTTGTCCCTGCTGTAATTTTAATATCTTTATATTTCAACCGGTATAGTTTTACCTTCAAAAATAATCGGTATCGCTAAACAATAGCGGTACCTTACTACTTATACGTTCACGAAATCGGTATCTGCATAACTTGATTGTTAGTAAACTAACCTGAAAAATAATCTCAAAATCACCGAAACATTTATGTACAGTCACCTGCAATAATATGTTACGTCATTAGCGCCAACTTTGCCTCCAGGGAAACTTTGCCCAAAACGACAATTTTAAACAAATTCGTTAATGTAGAAAAAATATAATAGTTATGGCCACCCTGCTATTTTTAGTAGAATATAGGTTATATTTCTGACAAAACTATATACCAAACTTGTGCATAACTTGACTTGGGAATTTTGATTTGAGCGAGTTGTCTAATATAGGGTATATTTCGGCGGGCAAAAAATTTATAAATAATAAATGCAAGTAGAAAAAATTGAGAACCCTTTGACAAATATTTCCGGGTTTGAGTTATAACACATGAAGCATAGATTATGTCTATTGAGATTTAAACTAAAAAGGCGGTTTAGCGGTGGGCAAAGTAATCCGGTAATTTGGCATCCATACCAACATTGCCCACCACCAAAAACGGATTAGGGTTGTCACTTTCATCTAATTTACCCAACTTCGCAAGTAAAAGAAGGTTATGTTTGTACACTAAAATAAGTTTATAAATATATACTGTATTTAATTTGTCTTATTATCCTTTATTTAGATGTTTTATCCCGTTAACGAATGAAAAACACAACAAAAATCATATTTTTGGCCATTAAACTATTGTAACAGATTTTCTCAAAAGTGACAACCCTAGCCTTTGTAAAATGCTTAGGCGAGCCTTATTTGGAAATGGGCAAAAACGGGTAGGCAACATTGCCCAGCAAATTTATTTTAAAGTTTTTACACTTATCGCTAAGTTATTAACAGGGAATGGTAGGATTGCCCAAAACCTTTAAGTGATCCTTAGACATCATCATCATACGAGCTGTATTTGAATACCAAATTGACGTGGGCAATGTTGGCGAAAACCCCGGATATCTTTGCCCGCCCTCTAAAACGCAAAAAAATGGGTAAAAAATATATTTTTTTCAAATAAACTGATGCGTTTGATCACAATGGACGTGCTGAGCAAAAAAAGTCATATGTGATGTTTTTTGAGAAATTCGTTTTAAAAAAAAAGCGGGCAAAGTTGGTGATAATGACGGTACCTACTCTTCGAACGCCGCAAAAATATGTGACATGTTCTTATGATTCTACAAATAAGATCGTGTCAGATATTTTTGCGGCCTTCGTTGTGTAACATAAATTGCAGGCGACTGTACATGTGGAATAATTATTTTATTTAGTTTCAACGAAAGTTTCAAGTTTAGTACGAAAATACTTCAGATATGCAATATGCACAAAATGTAGACCTAATCGAAATAAAACATTGCTTTTTATAGGTAATTTATAAAACATTCGATACATAGGTATACATAACAATAACTAGAGCGCCATTGGCCTGTAAGCTTCATCTCGGTCTCCAATGCCGCAAAAACTCGCTAGTACTTTCAGAGAACAGCACGTACACGCATTATACATATAGACGGAACGAACGGCATAATCATTATCATTTATTCGTCGCAATCCATGGTATTACAGATCTAGGTACAAGACTTTCAGGTATTACTTATACGAATTACATAACTCTTCCTGTTAATAGGCAATATTTTAAGATAAAACTTGTATAATATAATACAAGATTACAATTGTCATCAAAATTCATTGACGTACAGAAGTCAAATACGTTTTTAAACTGACGCAAAATGATACCAGCATAATAAAAATTTATCCCAATCAGTAAAGATGAGTCTTTAAACTTTTTTCATTTTAAGCGAGTTTTGAAGGAACATAATACTTAAATTCGACTGTAATCGTATTGTTTTAAGATAGTTTACTGCGGTTTTCAACCATTATAACAGCAAATCAAATTTAAATGAGACGAAGGCAGATATTTATGTACCCTATTTTTTGAAATACAATTTATCTACTGGTATACTTTCTCGTGTGCGTATATGATTTAATGTCAATATAATTGTCAAAAGCAAGAAAATCAAGCTGTCATTTTCATTTGAAGAAGTACACGTGTGCTCCGGTGTAGCCCCAGCGGGCATCTGACTTGAAGAAGAATTTTGAGTGATGTCGTCAATGCATGGAAATTGTTCGAAAGTTTACATTTGAGATTGAATTTCTGTGTTGTCTTTGTGAGTAAAAATATAAATCGATAATAAATTGGTAGCTGAATTATCTAGCTTTCAGAATCATACAATAATTCAATTACTGTCAAAGACAAAATTGTTTTGCTTCTGTCTCAAACGGAACTCCATATTTTGATTTTTTGATACTTTTAGTGTCGATTTGTAGAGAATAACAGCAAATTAAAAATATAATGGCACAAAGAGTCGGTACACGGTTTCTTCGTGAACAAATTTACGTGTAATTTAATGCAATTATTAAACACTTATTGAACAAATTATGGTTACAAAGTGAGGTCTAAATCGAAAACGTCATATACCGGCCCCTTAAGCGAGCCCGAAGGGCGAGTTTCAGGCCGGGAGGCCGAAGACCGACCCCGGCGGAGGGCCGAAGGCCCGGAGCCTCCACCCCGACTCCCAATAGGAAAAGTGTTGGGTCGTGTTTAAGCTCCAACTTCCCCCTTTCGTGTGACGCTTCGAGCCTTCGGCCCTACGCGGAGCTCGGCCTTCGTTTACTCGGCTTCGGCCTCGCGTTTTGGGAGTCGGGGTGGAGGCTCCGGGCCTTCGGCCCTCCGCCGGAGTCGGCCTTCGGCCTCCCGGCCTGAAACTCGCCCTTCGGGCTCGCTTAACCTACTTGGAAATTTGACTTTGCCCGTGTCCGCCGCCATTTTGGATTTTTCCAAAAATTTTTTTGACATGGTAATCTTGGGCCCCCAGGCTCGCCGCATGCCAAATCTCAGCGCGCTCGGACCAACTTGAAAAAATTAAAAAAACGTCGGCCATTTTGAATTTTTTTAATGTAGTTTGTTTTGCCTCGGGGCCCTCTATGATATTTGGTCGAGCACCCCCCACCTATCACGCATTGTTTAAAAGTTGCCATACAAACAAACAACAAGAATATTGACCAGGTTCGAATCCCGGTTATGTATGATAGATTTAAAAAAAAAAAATGCCATTATTATTAAATCTAAAATCGAAGCCATGGTTCCTAAGAACAGATTTCGCTATCTCTCATAGTTTCCGACTTCTCCATACTGACCCATTTGGATTGATCACCCTGTATATGGGACAACCGAGGCTTGAACCCATGTTTTGACCCACCCACATACACATAAATTATTATATCAAAAACCTACATAAATGGCGAAATGTACCACAGAACCTGATGGAACACGACCAATGAGCTGTCGACACAAGGAAATGGAATTATTAAGTCTCCCAAATTCTACAAAAGTTTACAAACTGAGTTATGAACTTATGAATGAATAACACGTCCTCACCTGTAACCTGTAAATAATTAACATCGCCATCGTTCTAGAATTCCATTATCTAAGTGATTGACATCCCACGGGATCAGATGTTTCGTTCCAATCGCTCTCTAAGCATGAGTGAGTCGCAGGCTCAAAAATCCAAAATAAATACGTTCTCCTTTTACTCATAGTTATTACGGCTCTTGAGGTCAGCTTATAACGGTAAGATTGCGATCTCGAGTCTACCCAATACAAGCAATGGCAGGCATCCGCCTCTGCCTCCGGGGACGTCCATAACAGGCCCAAGTTATTGTAATGAGGAGGACAGGGATATTTATGCCCCGCCACGCGGCCCGAATAAACAATGAGGCCGCGACAGCCTCCCGGATATTCAATATAAAAGCATACCGAATTTCGTTATTTGCAACGTTATTTACTGAGTCAACATCACCGTCAGGTGTCATCTTATTGTGACGATATACGTAAATTGGGACGAATAAGCTACGTGAGGCAAGTAACCACTTTGTAACGGTATTGTGTTACGGTTTTTATCCATTTTACTTTGCGTATCGTGAATGAAAATATTATGTTCTCTGTAAAAGCACTCTTTTAAGTATCTTAATTAACGCGTTATTCGTAATTAAACTTCACCTAGACGAGTGTATTTGGTTAACTTAAAATAAAAGAACCTTTATTTCCGACTATAAATGCGCGTAATGTTTTCGGAATGATTATCATTACCTACTTTATTCGTACTATGAAATTTTACGTGTTGGCATTAGATAGGATTAATAATTGGTACAGTATTAATATCAGACTTAACCCGACGAGCCACGTTAATCTGAAATTAGAATTCGATTTGATTTGGATTATGCTACAGTCATGTTCATAATTAGCTGGAATAATTTGACGTTTGGGGGAACGTCGCATGCTCCTATATTATAACTAAGTACGTATTATAATAGGCCGTAATCGTGTGATTAAAGAAAATTATGCTGAATATTTAATAAAAGTTGTACTAAAAGTAAGTTAAAAGGACGACTTGGACGCATTTTATCCGGATTGGCGGGAAACTACAAAAGACAGGGTTGAGTGGAGGAAGCGAGGGGAGGCCTTTGCCCAGCAGTGGGACACCAAACCTGGCAAAAAAAATAAAAGGTATCCTAACTTGACCATTAGGAATACATAATCCTTCCTTTCATTTTATATTTTTACGGAATAACGTAATCGTAATGCAAATAAGTTGAAATTTACAACTAATTTCCAACTAAATAAAATATTCAATTAAATGCAAAATGAGTTAAAAGTAGAACCGCCTTTTTAAAATATGTACATACTACATATATGTATCACTACGTACTCTACGTAGGTAATATATGTATTACTACAGGTATAGGTATAACATATGAATCATAGCTGCAATGCTTCAGTCTCAAGGTAAAAGTATTCAAGTTTATCGACCCTATGAGCACATTAGGTACCTTTTTAAAAACTTGTTCACATTGAAAAGGGTCTTTGAAATCCTTTCACAATAGTAAGACGTCCTGTCTATGCGGAGGAAAATTATTTCCCCGACGACCTTTTGTCGGCGCCCGATTAAATATGGCGGACGGGCAATATGTGCCACTCCTTGTGAAAAGGGACCTTGAGGCGATGGCGCTTACGCTATTCTTAACCTTGGTGTTTATTGAAAATCGACCCTTCGAGACGTAAGCGTACATCGCTTGAAAGAACCTTTTTTAAACTCGACGACACTTGTTATGTTACCGCTGGATTATAACTTCTCCAAACTTGTCACATGTTAGGAAACGCGTAAGGAATATGACATTGACGTATTTTAATCTTGATAATATAGACCGGCGGTCGGCAACTTGCGGCCTGCGAGCCTCTTTGGCTATGTAATATTGAGAAACGACAATGTCTGATAAAGTTATAAATATTAACAAAGTGCGGCCCGCGTCAACTTACTCATCGTTAACTACGCTACTAAAACTACGCAAAAAAAGGTTGCCGACCGCTGATATAGACTATGCACACATGGAATAATTTTTATTTTGTCGAATATAAGTAGCTATGAAGGCGAAACTGCTCACTGTCATTTTTTGTCATAGACCTAAGAGCAATTAATTTTCTTTTTTTATTTACTTAGTGTGTTTTCCATTTACCTACGTACACCAGTGACGTATTATTGCGTTGCGTTTTTTTGAAATCCTTTGAGTCAACATCTTTTGAACAGCGGTGTCGACGATCCTAAGATTTCTAGTTTACCGCCAACATCGAAAAATCGGAAAACGTTATCTGCCTCTCTATCCCACAAATATGCAAGAGCGATAGAGACGCCGATAGAAAAAGGCACCAGGCATTATTTTGACGTCTCTATTATTTAATTCGCAGTGACTCATCGCACATTTCCTTTGCGTGTCGATCCAAAGACGAACCATAACGTCAAATATTACCAAGCTTTACTGACGGCCCGATTCGAACAATGCTTATAAGATGTCACAGCGATACGATACTGATCTGTCAGTGTCAAAAGCAGGGACCGTTACCGGTATAAGTAACTAAAAATCGAAATATCTCATAGCATTTACAATATTTCTTTGACATTGACATAATAGAATAGTAAATTAAGGTTTAAAATATTCGTGATATCGAAATAGCACATTGGTTAATTTGTATGAAAAATATAGGTACCGGTATTCGATCCCTTGTCAAAAGTGACGTTCGTGGTTGAGAAATGTCTCATTTGACACTGACAGATCAGTATCGTATCGCTGTGACATCTTATAAGTATTGTTCGAATGAAAAAATGACACTTTTGACACTGACAGACAGTATCGTATCGCTATGACATCTTATAAGTATTATTCGAATCAGGCCGTGAATCATTTTACATAATGCCGGTGCCGCAACCCATATTTTATGGAATCAATAAACCGAGTAAATCTTCAAGCAATTCCTGACAACCACTTTCTCCGGTATGATTGAGTGTTCAATCATTCTGGGGGCCGATTCGACTGGTCTTAATGACGGCTCAAGACATGACAACTATAAGGCAAATTTTTGAAAAAATGTGAGTTTGATGGAAAACTCACCAATTTAACTTAACAATTTTATATGTATAAGCTGTTTCTTTACATCCCAGACTATAAAACTTGATTATCCAATTTACTACCGAATCATCCCTTTTTGTACCAAGTTTGCAACTGAACTGTCATTTTACTATATGGAGTAAAATTTAGATCATGACGAAGATAATTATGTAAAATAATCATTTTTACGGCCAGATTTTAATATCGGTCAAGTAAAGAAGCTTTCACCAAAATTATAATATTTGAATGTAGGTACCTATAAACAAAAACGCGAGATTACCTGTTCAAAAACCGGTACCGGCATTAAATCCAGATAGGTAATATCACGAAAACTCAAAATACACTGCAGAAATAGGTCATTGCCTCGGGTTTGCATACGGATCTTTATTGGTTTCGACCATCAGTCATGTCATGAGTCACGCGGTTGCGAAATGCGCTTATGAGCTGTTGGTAGCAATTCGTGTCAGTATTATTAAACACAATTGCGGTTTCTGTCTATGACCATCATCATAGAGTAAACAATGGAATCACCTTGTGATAGAAAATTTTAACTTTCCGTAGCCAAATTACTTGTATAAACTAATCTACTAGTACCTAAGTAATCCATCGAAATTTCTTATTTATTACCTTGTGAGCGAGACTGATTTTATGTTTTAACGAACAAGCCTTTCTTGGTAGTCTTGGCCTGTCACACTATTTATCATCGTCTAGTAACCAGGGATCGGAACCGGTTTATTGCAAAAACTTCGAAATACATAACCATATTTTTCGAATTAAGTATTTTAAACTCGAAATGTAGGACTCAGTTGTGTATTTAGGTTACGACTTCGTATTATTAGATTGCCCAATTAGAAATGAAATAAATAACAAACAACGAAAAAATACCGTTTTCGTTCCCATACAAAAAATACGGGTATCCGATCCCCAACACAACCCTTATTGAGCTTACCGTGGGGCTAGGTCGATTTCTGTATGTCTTCGTGTGTATTGACAATTTGAGATATTTTTTTACATGTCCTAGCGTTAGGCCCCCGCTGTTTGAAAATAAATGAATAATAAATAAATAATTACACTTATATATGTTATGTTACTAATACCGGTAATTACAACTAAAAAAAAACAAAAATCAGTCTTCAAAGTTCCAAAAAAGTACAGAAAAAGTTTTATAGAAACTGGTACCTGTACCCAGTGCGCAAATTCAGCTGTTCAATATTCTGAATTTAATCCATAAAATGGAAAGAGGAAGACTGAAACACTAGATCTAAAACCACATAATGTAGTCACTGAACCTGCGATAAATAGTGGATTTCCCTTTTATGCAAAGCGTTGCCAAATAATCTTCAACACGAGACAATGGCTGGGAAATAACCTTGCTTGGCCGGATTATGCGTGAGTGCGATGAATTTCAATTAGAAGACTTTAAGTAATTTAATTGTGTAATGTATTAATAGATATGTACCATGTTAGTACGTTATACGGTGGATAAAAATGTAATTGAACATACAGAACAGACTCACATCACTATTCGAAGTAATATTCGAAGGAGATCTGCTTATTGACCGAAGCGAAGCGAAGGTCTACGTTTTGACTCGGGCGTTTTGCTTTTGTATGTCCGGATGTTCTCCTCTACAGGTCGCAATTCTTAATCGATTCTCGTGAAATTTTGTAACCGAATTCTATAAACCGATAATTTTTTTTTGTCGAGCCGGATTTTGAAAATTTTTCAAAATGGTAAAGTTGTGATAGCTCGCGCTTATACAAATAGTCGTATCGGTATCATAAGAGTGTATTCTTTTTGAGATATGTTTATAGATTAAATGGCCAAACATTCAGAACATTTATTTCGCTGGTTTCGGAGGTATTGAGATATTTGATTTTAACTAAATTTAACTTGAGAATGAGTAGCTAAATTTCGTCAGCATATCTAAGAACTATTTGGCTCAGTTTGTAAACGTTCGCTTTTTTTGTTTGCACAGAGGGTCTGGGTTCGATCCCCAGTAATTGTATGCTGGGATATTATAACTTTTTGTATTTTTTTACACATACATTTCGTATTGTTTTTTTTTAATTTACTATATTTAAAGCTCTTAGCACCATGTTATTTAAAGCTCTGCTCGCGAGGTCTACAGCTCACAGAGCCACTAGTTTTATGAGGATATGCTACTTATGGTATGTTGCATTGCAATTCAATTAGAGTTATTTTGAAAGATAATAAATCGATATTGTCTTACCAAACTATTATTAAAAAAAAATTTTTTTTTGCATAAATACAATTATTCGAAGTGGAGAAAATTCTTATTGAATGTTTGCGCAAGATTTGTACTTATCTGTCAATATTTTGATTATTGGTTGTGGCGAAGCTCTGAGTCAATGTCACGTGAATCTGTACAGTGAAAAATAATATAAAACGTTCGAAATACAAACGTTTGCTAAAGGAAACGCAATTAACAAACAACCGAATAAGAGATAAAGAAGCAAACGAAGTCCACAAAATAAATGAACGACTACGCTAAAGGATACTGCTAAATAGCAGAGCGATAACATCAGTGCTAGTGACGACGCATCATGTCGCGATAAACCCCCAATAAAATGGCCTGGAAGCACAGTAAGTATAACAAGGATTGGAGTATCCAGTAGGCTAGTTTAGAAATTTTGTGGCTCGCGTCTACTAGTATTAGTATGTGCTGTAGTGCCGTAAATGAAAATAACTAAATCATCGTTGTATTGGATCCCAAGGAACACGTCAGTGGATTAAAGTGTGTTTCTTAAATTGTACACTGGACGCAACATAACCCTCGGCCGTAGGCTTCAATACTACGATCTTAAGGGGCCCACTGATTAACAGTCCGCCGGACGGTATCGGCCTGTCAGTTAGGACAAAATTTTGATAGTTCCGAACAACTGACAGGCCGATACCGTCCGGCGGACTGATAATCAGTGGGCCCCTTTATACCATGAATCTTTCAATCAAGTTTGCGAAAAATCAGCACTATTAGCAGCCAAATCCGCGATCGGTCACGGACAATTAAATTTTGAAACTTAATTAGGTTAGGTTAATAAATATTAGGTACTGATCATATAAGTCTACTGCGGCAAAACGGCCTAACACTACGGCCGGATTATTGGACGGGGCCTTATCGAGCGACATAGTCTGCCCCAAATTGAGTGAGCAAGAATTATGGCCAAAGTTCCGACACGCCGCGAATTAAACATAATGAAGATTACGATTAGATAAAAACTTGCGGTAAACATCTCAATAATTCTTCCGCCATCTTCGATCGCGTCGCGTAAAATGAAGCAGGCGAAATGGAACGCATTAAAATCAATCAGTTTTCTCTTTCAAATGAAATCAGAAGTGATGAACCAAGACTATTTGAAAAACAATCATACTAATACACTTTCTCGATCTAAATTGCATTTGAGAGTAATCTAAACCTTTATTGAAATAAAATTCAATCCTTATTAGATTCCAAAACCAATGTTTGTTAAACGTTTTCAGCTAATAAAAGTAATATTAAGGAGCCGAGACACGCCAAGAGGGAGGAAATGAAAGGGACGAGAGTGAAATTGGAAAAACTTGTTACAGAATTACTCGGGATGAAAAAAGGAGAAAATGAATAGGCCCTAGTAAAAGTTGGCGGAACAAGCTACGCTTAGCTACTTTATTTACCTGGGGGACGCTATTTGTTTAAATCTAATAAAACGCTTTTCACTTGGTAGTTGTAAGGGATAGGTAGTAATAAAGTTTTTATTGCTTTCATAATACAATTTTGAAACTGCTACATAGAAACTTAAAGTAATTTACCCTGTTCTGATTCGAAATGACAACAGGACCGAATTAAGATGTAGTTTATTGGATCCGTAATAATATCATATTATTGCTTTTTCCTTAAAAAAATCTATTATGTAGGTACTCAGGAGATACAGATGACGGAAGCGAATTCCGTTCCTTAGCAGTAATAAACAATAAATAGGAATTTTAATTGCTTTGGAATTGAAATGTAGAAAAGAAATGTTGATCAGGCTTATAAATTCGTGCAGCAGCCGTTGGGTTTTCCACTGAAAACTCACGAAAAATAAAAGATAAATTAATCAATGACAAGACAAAGCTTCCGTACTAACCTTTTACTCCAGTTTCCGATCTCAGCGTAGCGCCGGCCGTTAGTACATCCGCTCCTCCGCACTTCATTTCCTCTAAACGCCTGCACCGAGTTCCCGTTAGGTGTTAATATTCCGTTGGAGCCGTTATTGTTCCGCTCCCTGTTCCTCGGGAACGTCCCGGTGCCGGAGCGGAAGGTCCCGAGCTGGGGGGTTTGGGTGTCGGGGCTGAACTGTTGGAGTGGAATCGTCACGTTCCCGCTCCAACTCTTACGGTTCACGGCGAAAGTTTTGAACGTCCCATTGCCGTTTGTCGGCGACGGAATCGCTCCACAGAAACTGCTCCTATTATGGCTGTTTTTAATCAGCG
Organism: Cydia splendana; assembly: GCF_910591565.1. NCBI lineage: Eukaryota > Metazoa > Arthropoda > Insecta > Lepidoptera > Tortricidae > Cydia > Cydia splendana. The sequence goes on along the minus strand of NC_085973.1, from coordinate 7,214,783 downwards.
CACTGTTCTGCAGAGACACTTGTGGCTTGATGGGCACAAGAGGGGATGCCTGGTCAACTGACATCGTCCCAACTGTAGGTAAAACTTTTTTTCACATCTACATTTTTGTCTGCAAAGAAGAAACAACGATGTTAGACGCTAATAATCAAAACCTTGTAGTTATTTCCAGAGTTGTTTTATCTCTACTAATGAAAATGGCCTAGTTATAAACTGATTAATATGAAGACTAATTGCGACTTGCGAGTCCCTGACACGTCAATAAATGTTATGAATGCACGTTTATCAAGTCCCGGTTTGAATGAAGAACCCATCGCACAATAGGGTTCAATTTAGGTTAATAGGTATTCGTGTTCCGCAATATCATTCTGTAATAGACGTAGTAAACATCAAGTACTTACGAAAGAGTTTTTGGCGATTAAACCAATAATATTTATTGTAAAACGAAGCAGAAAGTCACACATATGTATAGAAGTAATATACTTAATTTGTGCATAATCTAAAGTAGAACAGCATCAGGTAATAGTCATGCTAAACTTGGCGTCCTATATCACCCATTGTTGCCAATTGCATTCAGATTAAACTCGAAACTCATTTGTTTCCTCACCTTGACCCGCTCTCACATCTCTTTACGGAAATTCAATTCTCTTTTTAAATCAACTCAATACGTTCTTAATGGCTTGTTTTCGGAATCAATTTCATTAAAATGAATATGTTGCACACGTCAGCATGAAAGGAAGAACTTTTGTATTTTGATAAAACTGCGGGCCGATTTTCCCAATCTGCAGTCTGCACTGCAGTGAAGAGTTGAAAACTAGATTTAATATTGCAAATAAAGCTTGTATCGACTTCAGTCGGAAACTTTTTATTTTAGTGAAGAACATTCTGAAGCAAACACACAGAAACTAGGATTTATTACGTGCTACAAACTAAATACACCCGCGGTCTATTTTGTCAAGTAGCATCTAAAACAACCTGATCATCAAGCACAGAGCTTTTAATGCTAACGTTGTTTTGAATGTACCATCGTCGACAAAGTAACAACCCATTTATCAACCTTATCGCGACGAGACAAGGCCTGTTAATGGTCAGTTTAAGTGTTTTGTTAGTAGGTACTCGTCTAAGAAGCCGCGAAGAAATTTCGCCGCCGCTCCGTCCGGCGGACGCGGTCAATTTTGCATGCCCCGGTCCACTCACGCGCAACAACGTTACACCACTATTACACAACCATTAGGCTACTTACATAATTACCAAATTCAATAGAGATTCGTTTCGTTATAGTGTAAAGATTTGTTCTGATGATGAATGTGTAAGGTGTATTGGTGTGCTCATTAGGTATATTCACGTGTGTATTTGAAACCTTTTATGGCATGAGAACAAGATACAATGAGGATTTGCCAAGCGGAATGCTAAAGATAAATTTCTTTTATAACGAATGGGAACTTCGTACTATTGTCTTGACAAGTGATGTCTATAAAAATAGGTTGAAGTCTAATGTAAATATTAACGCCATCTGTTTCTCGTAATCATTATACTATTGTTCAGCACATTAATAAAGTCTTAAGTTCTTATATTGGTATGATAAATATTGAAAGTGATCATTAGTCATTATCCAACGATTTATCCATGTAATCGAGCGTTGGCCGTTCACTTTGAAAATCTTTAATGGATAATTGCAATAAATGTGAATGTTTATGTATGAGCAATTTTAGTATGATTATAGATTATTTTCTATTACCCACATATATCACATGAGAAATGACCTCGAAACTCCCGTGTTACTGTACAGAATAACAACTTCCGAAGGTTGATTGACCCAAATGCTTTTCTTTTCTCTGGAAAAGTGTTACAAACATAATAAAATACGGTGTTTTTTCCACTAGAGCGGTAATAGAAGCCGTCAATGTAACGTTAGAGCGTAAGAGCGTGTCCAAAGTGTCAGATTATCTAATATCGATTAGGGACGCGCCATTCTATGAGTTAGTCACAGCCTTTTTTACTTGCATTGGACCACTCTGTTTGCTTTTTATGGGTTTACTTAGTTTTATTGCAGAAATCACGAATTTAATGACAACGAATTTAACAACCCCAAATTTAAGTTTACAGTTATATAGGTAGTGAGTGACTACTTATATAACTACTACTAGTGACCGTTACCTACCTACTTCATTCATTTCGTTTTCATTGCATTCCAAATTTGCAATTTCGAACATGCATACATCTTGATCTATTCAGTACAGGGGCCGAATACCGGTATATTTACAAACTAACCGGTATTCAATTTCGGTATCACGGTTGTTTATGTATATTTTTGCACTTATTAATTTAACTAATCTGATCAATCATTATCCTTACCTAAATACTGTTCTATAATATTAAATAAATATTGTGAATGCTATGAGAAATGCTATGAGATATTTAGATTTTTAGTTATACCGGCAACGGTCCCTGATTCAGTATAATTTAATTTTATCATTATAAAAACATTAACACTCGGAAGAATAAATAGATCGTAAGAGTAGGAATAACATAGGTACACTATCAATAATGTTATTACTAAAGGCACACTTTGACGGGTTTATAATGTTCCTATTACCTAATCGATTTAATGTGCAATACTTGTCTCATTATAATTTTATTTTACTGCATCAGAGGCATTCAGAGATCAAAAATCACATTTGTCGTTTGTATGTGTACTATTTGCCTGTCGCACGGGGAATAAATGGAATAATGTCATTTGAACACGAATATCTATTCGAACACAATTTCAGTGAGACGTGACTGACTGGTTTCGGCAATAAATTTACAAGTCAACGGACCATTGTAGAACAGAATTTGCAAAGCGGACGAGATCGAGAGGCGAGTCAAGATCTTGATTCGACTAGTATAACTTGATCTTCAGATAGGTACTAGTAGTACACCTTCTATCGTAATGTAAGGTTTTTTAAACTGGTATGTCTCTGACATTGAATAATTTCAATGTTAGTATGTCTCACAACAGTTTAAATTCGATTATGATATGTCTCTGCCTTCGAATCGTTGAGTTTAGCAAGCAATTGTAATGACACCTGGCCTTGACTGAATAGATGAAGCAAGTGCCTCGTATAATAAAATAAGCTATATAATTATTATCAATGTTATTAAACAGCCAATAAACAATTTTAATAGTTTATTGAATTAGTTTTTTTGCACGTAAAATATTAAATGGATTCGTTTTAAGTTCCTAACTAGAGCCATAAATAGACACACGCAGATTTCTCCATATAAATGAATCTTAAGTATCGCCTGTTATTATATTGTTGTAAAGAACACCTACACCACAAGGTATATTATACCTATAAGTACATAAAGATCAGAATAAACACAAAATTTTAAGTATGATTTTTAAAAAGGTTATAAAAACTGTATCCAGTAAGTACTTACATGCATAAATAAAGAACGAGTAAACAAATACAAAAAAAGTGAGCAGATTTATCTTGTTTACTCATATTAGTTAACATTAAAGTTACTTAACCTAACTCAAGACCATTGTTGTTCTAGTTCATTACTTTATAATGGCTTTAACACTTTAGATAACTCCTGTTTAAATAAGATAATGTACAATGTAACAGGTTACCAAAATTCAAATTAGGTACAAGGTGTTTAAACGCGATAAAAATCGAAAATAAAATTTTCGCGCTATCTCTTTTCGTCAACCCTGTTAATGAAAAAGGACAAACGGATATTATTTAAATTTGGAACTGCCTAACTACCTGGACTTATTATTCCAATGGCATCTTACCGCAAGCGTGCGTTTACCTCGGACGAACCAGCTAAACAGTGACCTCTTATTACACAATACTGTCTATGGCGCTAAAGGTCGTACTAAATCGGTTTCTTTGAATTGAATTTTCGCTAAGCGAGTTTGTCCCGATCATCTGCCTGGAAGGTGCGTTTGCGCAGCGCAGGTGGTTTAGTATAATTGGACTTTTACCAGCAATCGTCATTATTATAGCAATTAACAAGCTGGCCTTCACAATTAAGCACGTGCCTCTCAAATTGCATTATTATGGAGAAGTGGGATAACGGATATTTGTTTTTACCGCGAAAGTCTAAGAATTTATTGAAAAGTATTCCAATTAACATCAGGTATGTTGTTAATTACTCGTCTATTGCATTTCCTATAATTTTGTATAGGTATTTACATACCTACTTAACTAAGTGAGATTACAGAGCATTTTGTTACATCAGTTGAATTTTGAGGCATTTTGTAATTAAATTTGCATTTTGGGCCTTTTAAATCATCAGAGCTTTATGAAGATACCTCCTAATAGATAAACAACATCAAGTGTTCCAAGTTTCCAACCCTATAGCGCAATGAGTTTCCAACTCTTCACAAGTTTTGTTTTTCAACATCTGTTTGACAAGCGTCTTTAAAAAAATCAAACACAATTTTTCCTCACCACTGGCTGTACCAACCAACCGTAAACCAACCAACAATCAGTCGTGTAGCTACAAGTCGGCTACCTATACTTACTTAAGACAATAGTCAACAAAAGGCTCGGTTCTCAGGCTGGAATGTCAACATTGAAGTGAATCAGGGCTTGCGCAACCTACCCAAGGACCCGAACGCACGTGCGCCGGAGCAGCGACTGGTTTTACTCTTAGCGAATAAACTAAGGAAAGGACTGTCATTTTATTTTACGTTTGAATTCAATAGGTAATTGGGTCAAGAGACAACAGTAATTCTGCTAACATGCTTTGTTGATGGCTTATGATAGAAGAGGGTATCACAAGTCATAATCATATTTAGTTAATTCATAAAACTACGTAATAGCTAATTTAAAAACTATCTTACAAAATGATGGCAACTAGTAACAAGAAAAAAACGAAGTCGAATACGCAAAAACAAACACGATGTTGTTGAAGTAGATTCCGAGTGTTGCAATAAAATAGTGTTTTTATAACTTTTCTTGCAATCAAGCATTCAACTTAAAATTATCTGAGTCTCGCATAAAAAGTATAAAAACCGTTGCAAATTTTAAGCACTTTGACACTGTCGCCGCAAATTCAAATTCTTTACACTTCGCTTCCTCTTCGGCTATTTGAACAAAAGGTTTTATTGATGCTCCATAGACAATAAACACAGTTCCGAAACCGGAAGCAACTAGCCGTAATGGATTATTAATAATACGTGCCTGACTCGACTACAATCCTTTTTCGTTATTATTGTTTTTTTTATTACAGAACACCTGTGAAGTCTAACAAGGTTATGCCGGGTGATTTCGATTTATGTCAGGGGTCTATAAAATAATTCTTTTTTTTTTTCAACCGAGTGGCAATCACATCTCTCTTACCACCAAGTGATGACATGGCCAAAAAAACCTGTAACTCACTTTGCCCTGTACTTATTCTGTATCTAACACACAATACGCTCTTCTTCTTAGAAGGTTTTCTTAATGAATTACGGCTACTTTTTGAGTTCCTTTTATTATTTTCTACGATCGATATTGTAGATAATAATGATATACAGGATGGCTAAAAAATAAATGCATTCCCGTTGCCAGGGAGGTTTTGGGATTATTAAGTTTCTGTTCCAGGTGACAAATTGTATACTTCTTTTCTTAACAACTTTCTGAAATGTTGACAAGCACGTAAATATTGAGGGTTACTTTTTGTCTATATTTTACAAATAAAGGAACTGTTTACATTCAAATCCATATTTGAAACGTATATATAAAATGAATCCGGAGGGTGTCCATTGTATGAATTTGTACAAAAGATAGATGTCATTTATGGCATTTGCATAATAAAGAAATTATGAATTGCAGTTTAGACGGGATATTGTTGCACGTGTTTTGTGGCAATTATTAATCTTTGCGGATTATTTTTTTGCAAAAAAATATGTAACCAACAATTTTTGAGGAAGTAGGTAATTTTCGTGTTCACTTAGGCATGGATTGTAATTAGACTTAAATAGTTAAATATGAGGAAAATGCACGCTTACTTGAATAATAAGGTGTTTATATGGATGAATTTAGTTGTTAAAAGGAAACACGTGTAATACTGTTTTAAAAGCACCCGCAATAACTGAGGCATGCTGCATCAGTCACATTTCTCTTAGAGGTGTTTAATAAAAATATGCGTAGGTACTTAATAGACGTGCGCGCCGCCGCGGCGCGCCGCCGCCATAAGGAGACAGCGCGCCGCCGCCGCCGCCGGTAGTCTAAAATTCGCGCCGAGACATAACCCGCAAGAGGGTACAAATTTAAAATCAATGGATATAAAGCACGTGCAACGTGCCTAGCTTTAGCGTTCCGACTGTTCCGTGTTTTTAAATTCATTGCTTGATTTATTTTAACCCTTAAATCGATAACGTCACCTATACTGGACATCCCAAGAAAAAAATTCTGCGTTAAGTAAGAAAATATTGGGAACCAGTGTGAACATAATCTTTTTGTCAAAGTCCTACAGAACGCAGAACTTGCAAGGAAGCATCCGACAGACTGACATTTTCCCCTTATTTTTTTTTTTTTTATATGACAGTATTAAGCAGCGTTAAAACGTGTAATAGGTTACTAACTGGTCTGTTTTTTACGTGGCAATATGATTTACATAAAACTGTTTTGTGTTTATGGGTAAAAACAAGTGTAAAAGGTGTAATGTCCATTATTTTGCCCGTTGTCGATTAAACGGCACTTTTGCTAAGTCCAATATGTTGGACGTTGCCAAGTATGCGAAGAGTAAAATTATTAAATTTTCTGGTAGTTTTTGTGGTAAATAAATTAAATAGAGGGATGTTAGGTGTTTCTAAACGTTCTAAAAAGTCATTACTTGCGGTAATACAACGTAATGAACCAAATAGATTAAAAAAAAATATTATTATGGTTTTTTTTTTCCTGTGGATGTGGTGTATGTATGAGTGTGTGTGGATTTGTTTTCATCAAGAGACAGACCCGATTTCATTTGAGAAATTTATTACGAAAATTTAGATAAAAGTGCATGCATTATTGTAAAAACCATTGCTCAGATGTGACTGCTTCCTAGGATACCCCGCTAAGTTAGATTTAATGTGAAATAAATTACGTCAATGACTGGTAAAATTTTACCACCTACGAGATATGAAGTTATTGCAAAAATATAAAAATAATAGGTTTCACTTACTTACTTAAATTCATTACATAAGTTGACATTATCAGTAAGTGTATTTCTAATTAAAAAATGCAATTATTCTATATTTATTTAAAAAAATATGAACTGGACTAAAAAACCCTTATACACATACAGTAGGTAGGTACTATATACTCGGCGTGTCCAAAATACTGGACGTATTCTCATTACGCGGCATATCTTTTTTTTTACACCGATCATAGCAACGTCCAACATACTTGACATATGTTTTTTTCAACATTATAATTAGTTTTTTTTTTCATGATTTTTTTCTACAATAAACCAAAAAAACGATGTAACACAGTTTTTTTTTTGAGATTTTTTCCCTTGTTGATTTAGAGTTAATCTTGGTTTTTCATTATACGTATATTGAAAAGTTGAAAATCCCACGCCGCCGGCGTTACGCCGCCGCCGTGGATTTTTTCGTGGCGCGCCGCCGCCCGATTTTTTTCTACCGGCGCGCACGTCTAGTACTTAATAACAATTAAAACCAGAAATCATCATTATGTCACTAATTCATTGAAACATTGCCAAATAAAGTGAAACTTCTAGTTGCAATCTGCTAAAGAAAAAAGTACAAACTCTTCATTACTCTATAGTTGAAAATGTCACGTCATAACGTTTGTGTAAAAAAGGGAGGAAAAGTCAGTATTGTTAGTTCAGAAGTGGTCCAAACAATCCATTTGTATTCGGCGCGCGCCGCAGGACCGCAAAAGCCACAGTGTGCTAGCAACTTCCGACTACCTCACATTATTTTTATTTACGACTCATATTGGTTTAGGCGTAGAAGTAATTGGCCTATATGTGCACAATAAAAATAAATTCACGTTTCGTTAATTCATTTCCATTTAAAAAAAAATTGTAAATTGGTTCTAGAGGTCGTCTAGCACCTAAAATCATATCAAGCATTCTATATTTTAAGTACACAGTGAATAAATGATATATCAGAAATCGCGAAGAAAACAGTGTTATTAAACAATATTCATAAAACCATTAAACTAAACAAGTTAAAGAGCTCTGACAAACAGTGTAATAAACTTAAGAGTACTTCACCCATCCCATCCCAACTATAAGCTTAGGAGCCAATAAAAAACTTTTCGCGCAAAAACACGGGCAAGGCCAAGATCACAAAAAGTAACCACTGTCGGCTATATATTTTTTTAGTACTGAAACCCGAGCTTAAGTATCTACCCATATAAAGCAGCCGTTATAAAGTTTATCGGTTTTATCGCATCGTAATCTTAAGTCTTAAATTTGCCTTTACTACTCTGTTACACTTTGAAATGTAGATCGAATAGGGTTATCGTTAGATTATGCATTGACAAATCTGATACTAACCACATTCGTAGTAATTAAAGTGGCGTCATATTATGTGATGATAATGTGTGTGTGATTATCAGTAAAATGTTATACAATGCCTATATACTTACTATATACATATACTCTATAATGCGCTTCTTAAGAAAGTACGTGCTCTCATCCGTATCGTAATAACTGAACAATACAAGGTTACAATTAAATCTTCGAATCGATATAGCATTGAATCGATAACTATGATAATATTTTTGTTCTGCTTATCATAAACTTCCAAAAAAAGAAGCGAGGGTTGAAGTAAATTTACCTTGACCATACGTTAGCACTATTAAAATCACATTATTAAATAAGCCATAGGCATATACGAAACAGGAATAAAAAATAAATACATATATTGTTTGTGGTCGGTATGTTTATGTATAAAATGTCCCTTAGAGTTGTGTGCGGTGTGCCTGACGGCATAGGCGTTAGCACTATTACAATTCTGTAAGTACATATATCAATATTATTTATCCCCCTTATCATAAGTTTCCAGGAAAGCGATTGTAACTGTCTACAGACATTAGGATGCGCCTCAGGTTGGGCCAACAACGCCTTGTTGACTTAGGCAAACGATGCGGGTCGTGTCAGCGATCGGGAATACTAATGTAAGGGCAAATCTAGTTACGTGTGGGCGGAACTTACGCAAATGAGCGCAGGTGCGATCACTGTACTAATAGTCTTTGTTTATATACTACCTATATATTCTATATATACTCAACTTATAGAGTTTGATGCGTCAAACACAATGTTAGTGCCTGGTTCTTACATCTTCTCTTCGTCATCTTTCATGGTTCTTTTTGTTGTGGGTTTATAATTTGTAGGTATTAAGTACCGTAACTTGTTGCTTCATAAAAAGAATACCTTCATATTTTACTACCGTACCTTAGTACCGTCAAAATTTTCAACTATGTATAAGCAATGCCAAAAATAACGTAACCTCACAGTCCACATGTCATTTCAGTACTTACCTAATTATGAATAAATATAACTTTTTTACATTTAACTAATATTTGTTTGTAAACGACGTATAACACACGACGACGTATACTTTTACTGTAGTTTTACCATAGAAAACTGCCTTGGGGTTGGTCTGTGACTTTTACTGAAATGGGGAAGTCGGGTAATGCCGGTATGAATGAACTAAACAATGTTGCCATCGTATAAATTCCGTATGCCAACGTCAGCTCATTCCACTCGGGTACGAATGAATAGTACGATGGAGATCTTGAAGTTACAAATGACGTCGAGACTAACATATAAGTAATAATTGCAAAAGTAAATTAGTAACAGAAAATATGCGGGTGTTTATTGAGTAAGATTAATGACGTCTTTATTATCATTTAAAAAGGAAACAGCTCATTAAATGAATCACTTGAAGGCCACAACCTTGACAGTATAGCTCACTATAAATGCTTGAGATAAGACAAACATTAAAATGTCATCAATTTTATCTTGAGCACAGTAATTTGTTGAAATGGTATAAGAAAAAAGCTTATAGCGCATACAGACCGTAAAATTGCTTTTAATGTGTTCAAATTCAGACCAGTAACGGTACAGCACAAGTAATAATGTAGGCGTGGTAAACAGAAATAACTAATAAACTGAAATAAATGTCATATACTAAGAAAAAGTGACCAACAGTGTTGCCAGATGGTCACAAAAGTCACATTTTTCGTGACTTTTCGCCTTCTCGTGTGACCTGTGCGTGACTTACGATCTTGAGGCAATTTTTGTGACTTTTTAAGCTAGACGAATTTTGGACCCATGGTTAAAATGCTAGGGGAACTAAAGTGGAAAACACAACTTTTTTTCTTTCAGATCGATTATTTCCGAAAATATTAAGTTAATCAAAAATAGTCCTTAAAGACCCTTATTCATTTTAAAAGACATATCCAAGACACCCACACTATAGGGTAAAAGCGAAAAATCATCCCCACTTAATGTAGGGGAGTCACCCTAAAAAAATATTTTTTCTAGTTTATATTTTATGACTTTGTCAGTGTAGTAAATTTATATATTCATGCCAAATTTAATAATAGAAAGTAGAAAAAAATATTTTTTTATGGTGGCTGCCCTACATTAAAGTGGGGATGAATTTTTTTTTGCTTCCACCCTATAGTGTGGGATGTCGTTAGATAGGTCTTTTAAAACGAATACACTTCAAGAACCATTTTTTGATCAACTTAATATTTTCGGAAATAATCGATCTGAAAGAAAAAAAGTTGTGTTTTCCCCTTTAGTTCCCCTAACTTTTGAACCATGGGTCCAAAAAATATGAAAAAAATCATAAAAACATAGCTTAGTAAAGACTTTCAAGGAAAAATATAGCGAACCTAATCGGTATAGCTGTTTTTGAGTTTTTGCGAATAGTCTATTTTGACAGACGGGTAACTACGGAACCCTACACTGAACATGGCCCGACATGCTCTAAACCGGTTTTTTTTATATTTTATCAGCAGGCCCCAATTTCACCACGGTGACAGGTGCGACAATTGTAAAACATCACTGTTGCTGACGTCACATGCATCCATGGGCTACGGTTACCGCTTACCATCGGGCGGGCCGTATTTCTGTTTGCCACCATCATTGTATTATTTAAAAAAACTTCTATTATATCGGAAAAACAGATATTTCTCTTGCTAAGTTTATGACAATTGTCACAAGAAACACTACAATTGTCACGAAATTCCGACATATAACTCATTTCCTGTCAAGATTCACCGACAATTCTACAAATATGTCGACTAGAAAAAATAATTCTTGTTTCACAACATAATTGTAAGACATACAATTGTAGCAAAATGCCTGTCATATTTGTAAGTATATCTATAGAAAATATTTTATAAAATTGTAATATGTCACCTGTCGCTTGACAATTGTCGCTCGACATATGTCACTGACAATTGTAGCCGTGGTGAAATTGGGGCCTGGTCACTTAACTTGCTTACTCCAAACTAAAATTTTTATTTATGATGAACAATTACGAAAAAAACCGGGCAAGTGCGAGTCGGACTCGCGCACGAAGGGTTCCGTACCATAATGCAAAAAAAAAAACGAAAAAAAAGCAAAAAAAAAAACGGTCACCCATCCAAGTACTGACCACTTTGCTTAACTTTGGTCAAAAATCACGTTTGTTGTATGGGAGCCCCATTTAAATCTTTATTTTATTCTGTTTTTAGTATTTGTTGTTATAGCGGCAACAGAAATACATCATCTGTGAAAATTTCAACTGTCTAGCTATCACGGTTCGTGAGATACAGCCTGGTGACAGACGGACGGACGGACGGACGGACGGACAGCGAAGTCTTAGTAATAGGGTTCCGTACCCAAAGGGTAAAACGGGACCCTATTACTTAAACCGTCTATTTTTTAACTCTAATTTAACTTTAACAACCTGAAGCTCCTAAAGTATTGATCGTAGAGTAAAATTAAACATAACCAAATTTGTAGGAAATTGTATGATAAAACTTTTGTCCGAAGTAATAGGCTACCTCGCACAACGTATCAGCATTGCGATACAGCGAGGAAATGCCGCCAGCATCCTTGGAACAATGCCTCAAGGGCCTATTTTAGATTTAAGCTAGTTATTAATTTAGTTTAGTAGTACCGAAGTAATTATAATGCTATTTGTACATATATTCGAGATATGAGCAAAAATAAGAAAAAAGGTACCTTTAACCCTCCCTGCACCCTCAGCACACCCCCTACCCTCGAGGACTTTTAGTATGTTTATTTAGACACCACAAGGTATACCTGTACCAATTTTCAAAACTACTCGAATTATTTCCGCAGATTTTTCTAATTTGCTTGGGTTATTTCTTAATTTTTTAACTTACTCATTGACCCCCCAAAAGTAGCCCCCATGCTTAAAATTCATTTGTTTACGTTACATGACTTACATGTCCGTCTTTGGGTCACTAATTCCACCAATTTGTACCAAATTTCAACTTAATTGGTCCAGTAGTTTCCTTGAAAATAGGCTGTGACAGACGGACAGACAGACAGACAGACGCACGAGTGATCCTATAAATAAGGGTTCCGTTTTTTCTTTTTGAGGAAAAATCATAAAAGGTTAGTAGATTTTTTGTGAAATATATTATTTTCTGAATTTCTTCTAACAAAATCGATTTACCTACCCATACAATACAATAATATAAAAATGTGACTTGAGCAGCAAAAACGTGACTTTTAGGGAAACGAAACGTAACTTATGACTCCAGAGCCCTGGCAACACTGGTGACCAAGGCCTCCAGTGCCCAGGCTGGAATCGAACCAGCGTCCTCTGCTATAGCGGCAGGTTCCTGTGCCATTCGGCCACCGGGCCACAGCGGCATAGGTCGAATTTTTCCAAGTATATGCACTTCTTATTGAAGGCTTACGGCGCCTCCTGGCCACCGGCCACCCCTAAGGTGGAACAGTATGTAAGAGAGAAATAACCAATGTTTGTTATTTGTTGACTCAGTGCTGATTGTATTCATTCCGAAGCGAAATCATTATCTTACTGCTAACTACAGTACAACTTTCTTATTATCACATTCTGCGAATCTAATTAGAAGTTGCGTGCTATTTTACAACAACTCACCAATGCAATAACGACGCGAAAATGAAAGCTGCTACACTCAATTTTCAACAACTTTCAATATTAACGTTTCCATGATTAATCGGTACCGAAACAACGCGAAAAAGAAAGATGTGACGGTAATTTAATAAGAATTTAATCATCAAGTGCAAAGCTTTTACGTTTAGGAGCGATCGGAGCTCATCCTTAATGGAACAGTCATTAATCAATGTAAAAAAAAGCTTGACGCGAAAAGAGTTTATAGAAGATGGCGCAAAAAAGTTTCATTATATGGCCGAGCACGCGCTATCAATATTCATTGTTAGACCGTATTTTGTTAAGATTGTTATTGTGATAAAGGAAGTGTGCTCGGAATTGTTAATAAACAGAAGCATTGCAAAAAATGATTTGATTTATAATCAGAAAAAAGTAAAGACGAATGCAATTCAAAATAACATAGGAATATCTCTAAGGCTTTCATTTGCATTTGTTTACTATTTTTATTTTTTATGATATAAAATGGTATTTGATTTCCTAACAAGTACATATAGTAAATATATTTCAAATAAACAAGTGAATGGCTTACTGTGTGGTCGTCTCTCCATAAAAAAAATCTACGTGTAACTTTACTCCCCTCACATGTCAACTTGAGAAACGAAACAATAAAATTGGTACCAATACATTTCTTATAGGGGTCACACGCTGGGCCACTAATGGCGATATGTGACAGACTGGCAAAAAATCTGCGCGATTGTAGCCAGGACCAAAGCAGAATTGTATAAAGTATTCTATTTTCAAGCATATGCGCGCAAAAAACAGTTGACGATACACGCACCGCTCGTAGGGAGAAGTAAGATTTGAAAGTCGACAAAATCCCAAGTGGCTGCAGATAGTTTTCTGTCGTTTTCCCTACACTATGCCAGGGCCAGGACCCTCCACATGTAGGTCAGAGAGAGGAGCATGACGAATCGCTCTCATCAGTCTTTAACGTTATAAGTGGGAGCCGAGCCGATAAGGTTTAGACTAAGCCGCCTTTGAGGTCGCCTGTGATTAATGAATTTTTAGACGCTGAAAAGGCGGCATTGTAAGGGAATTTTATCAGTCGTTAAGCTTACGAAAAACATCAAATAAACAAGCTTGCAGTAATATTGCTTCATCATCGAAAAACACCAGACCGAGCCAAATTGATTTAGATGTAAAAGTTACCATCGCCATTTTAGGAATCAAATAAGTTATCCGAGGATCTAGGACATATTTGAAGAAAAATACAAGCTTGTTGAGACTACGGTACGTGAGGCGGTTAAACTCAAGGCGCCACCGGCGAGCTAATTAACATTAAAGAACACCATACAGGGCTAATTGAATTCAGCAGACATTCTAAGAATTTAGGCACTAAGCTCGGCAAGGCTATGAAGTGGTCCGCTACCCGCAATATAAGGAGCACAAAACAATGGGCCCCGTTGTTCCGGACCGCCCGCAAAATGAAACTTCTCCAACCTCGTATCTCGCTCTATCTTTAATTGAAATAACAATCTTAATTAGACCTACATACAGTTCACATCTCATAAAAGCGCACGACAGATATGACTCAAAGAAGGTATAGTGGAATGCATTAGCAAAATGTTCCGCTACACACAAGGGTAATTAAAAAGTCATGATGCTAAGCCGGCGTGCTTACAGAACGGTAATTTGGAATGTTAGTTAATAATAGTAGCATTATGAGATGGTGTGAACTGTGAACCGAGAAGTTAATCCAGTAGACAATCGTATTGCGCATTCGAGAGGTCCGATTGAGAGTGGTTTCGTAAGCACGATCGGGCGCATTCCATGGCTCAGTGCAACGCCCCTGGAGGATAGACCTGCGCTATAGAATGCTAACTATTGCAACGAAGCGACGCTCGCTACCCACCTGATCACTTAAATCGTGAAGAAGTTAAGAGCCAAAAACGGAGCTTACGACTAACGAAGAAATCATATGCTCGACAACAACATAACGATTTATAATAGGTATGGTTTCATATTTCTTGTTTTCCAAATAAATAGGTATAGGTAACCTTACACCTAAATGGATTCCGATAAAAATGAATTTAAAGTGTAAAATCAACAAGTAGGTACATAATTGTAAACTGGGTAGAGAAGAAATTAATATACAAAATGAAATACTCATCGATAAAAACATACGAATTTAAATTAAATGAACATATGAATGAGTGCGAATAATATTCAGCACAAGTTGCATTGAATATCAATGCGAAAATGTTACCAAAAGCATTGCGTGCAACAGAACGTTTCAAAGTCAATGGAACATTATCTTACGATCAGTTAAACGCAAACATTTGTAGTGGCTGTATCAACAAGACGTTAATCTTTTTAGTTGCAGATATTCGCTGTATTTGCTCTGGTAATCTCGAGATAAACCTTCAAGTTAACTTATATCTCCCATCTTTGGTGCTAGATAGTAGAGTTAAAGGATGAGTTAACTGCTACTGAACTGTAACTAAATGTGAAACAATCTGCTCATACAATTTAACAGTCAATTGCAAATTGATTGAAGCCATTGAAGGACAAATTCATTCGCCTCCCAAAATAGTTAATTGCTTCAGTTTATCCAGATGCTGCTAATAATTAATGCCATAAATACCATATTTATTTAATCTACTTGGATATTAACATTATTATCACTTAAAACGTTGTTTAATAGGTACAACGTCTCTTGTATTTATTTTAAGAAAGGCTTTATATTTAGGTACTAATTAAAATGCAATGCTAATTCATAATTTCATCATAATTTAGCAGTTCAAAATAGCATTCCCCGCTTCTCAAAATATCGAAACCTCAAAACAGCGTCTCAAATTTCGTCATAAAATCGTACATTACGGCTTCCGAATTGTTTAGTTGAAATCGGATACAGCGAGGTAACTTTATCTGACAGCAAGTAATAACCGATTGCCACACAACATGCAGACACGTGCGAAAACGGGGCCGCTTGCGCAATGGTTATCGAAGATTGTTGCCCTCTACTAACGGTACCGGCAGGTAGCGCATTGTTTTGGTCACTCTACGCTCTGATGGATTAGCACGAGCCACTATTGCAATTAGGCGGCAAGGCTGGCAGGCTGCGGCTGCGCTGCGGCGTGCGGCCATTACGCTACGGGCGCGGGAGGGTCTATCGCGAAACACGTTCGACGTGTCGCCTCCCTGTCACACTTAGGTACGAATTTACAAGTGCGACAGAGAGGTAACACGTCAAACGTGGTTCGCGGTGCCCCTGGAGCGATACTCGTGTTAGTTTTGATTTTATATTGGCTTGCCATTACTCGGAGTGCATCTCGTGCAAATTACAATCGACTAGCCCTGCGAAGAAAGTAAAATAATTAATATCAAGTTAAGATTTTAAAGTTCTGCCTGTCTCCAGGGCAATCCTGTCCCGTAATATGTAGTGAGTTTTTAACTCTAACTAAAAATATTATACGATGATGATGAATGTTTATTTATAATGGATATTATTTTATCGACGAAGATAGTACATAAATGTTAAATCATAATTAACAAGTTTTTTTTAAATTCTATTGAGTATTTCGATCGGTTGTTGACTTTTTCATTTGAATTAGTTTTTTTTAATTCTTTACGTATCTAATTTGGCCCGTATGATTGGATCGCTCAATCGCCCGTAGCAACTCTCAGAACGTTAATATAGTTACGAAGTTCCGATCACGTAATCGCATTTGTTTCTAATTTTCTCGATCCCGGCGAAGAATCGGAAATGCTACATACCTTCTAAGAGTTCTAAGTCGGTATGCAATCGGTAATTTCCTTAACCTTCATCTCATTAGTAGAAAACTGCTTATAAACCGCATACAATAATGCATAAAAGGTTGATTTATTACTAATTTATAGTGCTACTAATTTTTAGGGTTCCGTACCCAAAGGGTAAAACGGGACCCTATTACTAAGACTCCGCTGTCCGTCCGTCTGTCACCAGGCTGTATCTCGCGAACCGTGATAGATAGACAGTTGAAATTTTCACAGATGATGTATTTCTGTTGCCGCTATAACAACAAATAGTAAAAACAGAATAAAATAAAGATTTAAGTGGGGCTCCCATACAACAAACGTGATTTTTGACCGAAGTTAAGCAACGTCGGGCGGGGTCAGTACTTGGATGGGTGACCGTTTTTCTTTACCGTTTTTTGCATTATGGTACGGAACCCTTCGTGCGCGAGTCCGACTCGCACTTGCCTGGTTTTTAGGTTTTAATGTCAGTCAATCAAACTTTACCAGTAAGTACATTATCTTCTAGGTGCTTTTATTTTTATAGGGACCTACATTTTGCTTCTACGTAAGATTCGCGGCTGATTTGGCCAAGACCATGCTGTATTATCTAAAAAAAATATCTACATCCTGTCGCTTTCAGTACGGGTCAAACGAATGCCAATGATAGGACCTTAAGAGCTGCAGATTTCTCTAAAACTGTTTAATTTTCGCTGATTCCAAAGAACCGCAATGATTTTTTTTTATATATTAGAGTAATGGATTTGAGTCAATCGGTCCTGGCTAGAAATACGGGCGGCCGTTTGCTCTTTGTTTCAGTAGGAGCTGTATTGGTAGTGGATTGCGGTGTCTGTTTAGTGGTTTTGGACAATTGGCCTTCGTTGAATTCGTATTTTTTTTTTTTTTTTAATTTATTTACTCAATAAAAAATACACAGTAATCCATTACACATATTTTTTCGCCAAACTGCATGACAGTTTGTTGGCGAACGGTAGCACTCAACAATCTTCCTTAATCTACTGTGTAAGGTATAAGTAGGTACTATCGGCAATACACTTACCCGAGCAGTCGTTAGGCTTTATCTCCTTGCAACAAAGTTCAAAACTGGTCAGATAACTGTGACGCCGATGGAATATTTGTTAACAGGTAACATACTTAAATACAATCTTATATCTAGTACTATGCTATATTATATAATAATATGTTTATTCTAAAGAAATTTAACCAATAGGAACTGGTATCAGGTACCTATGTTGCACTTTATAGCATCATTGAACGCTGCATCCTGTTTAAAAGCGAATGAGATCACGATTATACAAAAAATAAGCATACGTGGACTCACGGCGCTATAACTCAACTCAAATTAGTATAGTATTAACTATCGGGGAATTGCATATAAATGCAATCTATACGGTTGTCCAGAATGCTGAGCGTTAGTTGTCGACTGATTTATGGTCGCCGGGCCTGCGCGGGAGCAGGGCGCGACAAACGCATTCGAAACGGTTCGGCACAGTTTGTCGTCATTATTGTCGGCTGCTTGGACATTCAGAGTAAGTACCTACGTGTGGTACATTGTATATTATGAAATGTACCTCTGTGTCGCTGTACGTAAATGTACGCCTTTCCCTAATTTGAATTAATGACCCAAACGTTTATATTTATTAGTACATATTTACGTTCTAATATCTCTCTCTTCAATCGGTCCCTCATTGCTGAGGATCGTGACTCCGTTTGATTCCGTCAACTAGTTGTCTCCATCCCATCCCGTTCTGTAGCTTGGTGGAGTGCGTCGCTGACAGGTATTTTTAGTTCCTCCGCTATTTGGTCCGACCATCGTTTGGGACTTCTACCCCTAGGCCTTTTTCCCTCTATTTTACCGGTCACGATAAGCCGTTCCAAATTGCTGGTTCTAATATAACCACCCCCAAAAAGACGGAAATATATCAATAAGCGTAAAAAAATATACTACGCACTTAACTTAACTTTTCTCTTGTCATGATAACCTGTTTTGTCGATCAGCTAGAAAAATGGGCATCTAATCGCGCGGTGATGCCCACTACTCCCACTATTGCCCACTCAGATGCCAACCTATTATTATAAGATAAATATAACCTTTCTCTTCACTTATTTAATTACGTACGTAGGTAGTAGTACGATACTATTTGCTGGCTGTCCAAGCAGCTTACTTGGACACCAAGGTAGCAAGTTATAAAAAAGAGAAAATAGCCGGTCTTGCTCTTTTAATTCGTCACGGTCATTGTTTTCAATGATTAATGCTACCTCTCGCTCTTCCCCTCTAATGTTCCATCTCATCAATGCAGCTGAGCTTCAATTGTTTCAAAGATACGTCCAAATCCTCGTGTCCGAGGGATTACAGACGCCATTCAATCCAATGAGAGTAATAATCGAAAACGCGATTAGAAATGATATATTGTTAATCCGACGTACGATGAAAAATATCGGTGCAAATCCAGATGACAAAAGGGGCCAATGTCAACGACCCTCGCACCCTATGGTAACAAAAAGATCGGATAAAAAGGGGTCCTTTACCATTATGGGGCCAAATTGACGCTTGAATGGTCAAATGAGTTGCTGATAAGTATTTTTTGGTTTACATCTGGCACGCGCATATAATGATACCAGCAGAAACGATTTCAATATTACGACACTTTTTTTACGCTTAGGTGGTTCCTACAATCCTGTCATCCGCTGTTGAAGGTTTTTATTACGCAGCCTACCATCAGATTCAGGATGTACTTACCTATTTAAAAAAATCAAGTTTTGAAACATGAGCGTGAATGAAACGTGCTGTAACCTGCAAGTATTTTTTGAAAGCCGATTAAGCAAAGGATTCTCAATTTAAATTACGGGTCTTATGTTTAAATCGACGAAAGCTGACACTTCCAATCACTAATTAAAGGATATGATCGAAATGTAAGTAGTTAAATCAGCTGTAAATCACAAACTACTATTGAACAAGAACCCTGACGTTGTCAATGTTGTCATTGTCATGCTTATGTCGAGCCAATCATAGACAACTCCAAGCATTTTTTAAAGTCGTTAGCACGCGCGATAAACAAACCAGAAGTATCATACAGAACCAGTTTGTATCGGAAACGATGTGGTTCAACGGTTAGATAATCGTTGAATAATCACCGTATAATATACCCACCTTCTTTTCTCTCAGCAACATTAACATGTTTAATGTAAAATGAACGAATTGAATTAACGCCCAAAACGTGGTCTTGCCAAAAGCCTCTAGTCAATCTTTAGGCAAACCAAGGCAAAGAAGATATTGAGGATTAATATCCTTTATCAATTTCGTCATTGATTAAGGATTATCCAGGTTTATGTCATTCATCAATTTCCGGGGAATAAAGTATAAGCAACAAAATAAAACCCGAAGTAATCACTGAACTATGTCAAAGTGACGTTGCAAAATTAATTATAAGGCAATTCTGCTTGGCAGTGTGATATTCGCGTGGTTCCATGGATAGTGGTGACCTATTAGGAGGGCCCAACGTTTTGCTTTGTTAAGTAGACAAGAGATACCAACAGCAGATTATAAAACAGTGCCGGTAGTTGCACCCAAGAGAAAGGGCATGATTCATACAGATTCGATTTGCCTTACCAGAACCATATCATCAAATTCGTTAAGTTAACGCTTAGATGATTCAATAATCTCTGTACCCACATGCCAAAGGGAGGAATCAAGACTTAATATAAAGCTCGTAGCGAAGACTTGCACGAGTAAATCAAATTTGTATCGCGCTCGGGGTACGGTTAACCAGAGACTAGGGACTACCCGATCAATTTCAAGGGCCCCCTTATTCAAATCCCTTTTGTCTTGTTCCATACACACAACAATGCTCTCAAACGGTCTTACGATCAATGACGCTTAGCTGTCATTACCCGTCGCAGAAAAAAAAACATTAAAGTTGTATTTTGTTTATGACTTTTATGAGTTCGACACCGTTACATTTGAATTTGATGATTAGGCAGACAGCGGGTACTTATGATGATTGTGGGATTTTTAGCAAAATAAGGTCATTGAACTTTAATGTCCGACGTTCTAGGCCATCTTCAAAAGGTAATATGCATTTATCGGTAGGTAAGTAATGTATTAACACGATAACTTATCTGTATTGATAAAACAACTCTGTTGACGGCATATATTGAGAAATAGCCGTGTTATTAAAAACGCATTCACTACAAAAAATATATGTTATTAAACTAGGTACTTAAAAAATACTGTAAATATGAGGAAAAAAATACCTACATTCTACCAAAACATAACGTCGAAACTAAAAACACTCAAACAAAAACACAACAGCGGTAAATAAATATTTCAAGCACAGAAGTAAAGCGAGCTTTACCGTAAACGCACGAACTTTTCAAACACTTGGAAACACAAGATAGACTACGATATCAAATTTTCGCGTGAAATTCAATATGTGTACTATGTTTCGAACGTACGGGCCGGGGCAAACGCGCAGCGCGGCGACCGGGCACCAACTGACGGCTGAGCCAAAGCCAACGGCCGACTATCTCTGTCCTGCTCCAATACGCATGCCCGGAACTATTTTCCTATACATTTTCCACATTCACGGCAATATTCATTTCCATACACCAATTTCCCGGCACCATCATTAAAAGGAACATTTTATTCAGTTGCCATAAATGGAAAATTGTGGATCTTCTGTCAGTGCCGGCAGGTTGAAAAGAGACAGACGGTACAAGGTCGATCGTGATTGTATATTGCAACATCGCCCATAGCATAGGCGGCATTCAGGTTTTACACCAGGTTTTAGAGATAAGAAGGTAGAATTACGAAGCTGGAAGATGAACAATTATGTAAAACGAATTCGATTAATTAAGAATGTGAAACTTTCTACATTCATATCGTGAAGAGCATTACGATAAAATTGATACAGACCAATAATTTAATGCTTAAATTTTCTATATTCAGTTGACGTTTTTGAACAACCCAAGTTCGTACACTCTAGTTTTTTATTCTAAATAAATACATCTTCTAACTATCTTTTCAAGTAAAAGCCATATAAAAGTATTAACTAATGGTATGTAAAAAACGTAAATCATGTCAAGAAAATACAAATAACGGATGGAAAATTGCATTTACATTCCTTATTGCATTTATATCCTAATAAACATGAAGAAAGATACACTGAAGCTAATGTGTGAATAAATGAAACAACAAATTCTTGAAGCAATATGTTTGAGAACTTCAAACTAACCCGTTTACAGTTCGAATTCAAAAGAACATCCTATAAATCGACCAGGGCATTCTTCGCCATAAATGGCTTGCACAAAGAGACATCGGTACATTCAAATTTTATGAAATTATTACGGTATGTTTCTTTAGCCAATGCTTTATTTGGTGCATACCAACGACTTACACTAGACTCAACCAAGCTTGGCAATGTAAACAACGCATTTCTATTTCATAACCCAAGACCAATTTGTATTCCGAAAGTATGACCACGTATGACATCCGGACTATATCCGAAGTGAACATATTCATTTTCACTATTGTCACGCATATGGGACGATGAAAGTGACACCGTGTACCGAGATATTGCTAATAACAAAGCACAATGGGGATTATAGTGCTGAGAACGGCCTTCGTCACTTTCGAGTGTCCAATTTTGTAGACGATTGTTTTTGATAAGCCACCGTTTTAATTAAGTATCAAGGTTTCCTTAAAGTATTGAGATTATAATTACTGGTAGCGTAGGTCACATATTAAATTTATTTATTGAAAACGACGCTTTCGATTTCGCTTATATAATATGTATTGAAAAATTTTATGCAGCCTGTTGTGCTACTATCAATAATATTACATTGATGGTGGAATCCCGCCTTAATAGAAATAATATTTACTTTTCCTTTTCCGATGGCTAGATCATAATACTCATAGGTGCGTACCTAAGTAATATTATGTTTACGTTGTTACACAATTGTTTACAATATTACAAGTAATTTCAACATGATTGTTCTAAGTTCTAACAATACCATTTATACTAGCACTACCACTACCAGACGTGTAAACGAAACGCTTTCTTGAGCATTCGTTCAATTTTCAATTCAATACTAAATAATGAATTGCAATTTTTCATGCAAACAACTATAAAACGTAGATAGACAGGTTTTAGAAATAGTGCTACTCCTCCGTCCTTGTTTTCTCGTAAATTGTATAAAAAACCGGGCAACTGCGAGTAGGACTCGCGCACGAAGGGTTCCGTACCATAATGCAAAAAACGGCAAAAGAAACGGTCACCCATCCAAGTACTGACCGCGCCCGACGTTGCTTAACTTCGATCCAAAATCACGTTTGTTGTATAGGAGCCCCACTTAAATCTTTATTTTATTCTGTTTTTAGTATTTGTTGTTATAGCGGCAACAGAAATACATCATCTGTGAAAATTTCAACTGTCTAGCTATCACGGTTCGTGAGATACAGCCTGGTGACAGACGGACGGACGGACGGACGGACGGACGAACGGACGAACGAACGGACAGCGGAGTCTTAGTAATAGGGTCCCGTTTTACCCTTTGGGTACGGAACCCTAAAAACCGTTTATTAATTACTAAGAGGTAACTCATAAATAATCGAAACGAAACTTTACGAACTTCAAGATAAAACAGACCAAGCTAAAGAGATAAATTTAGCCAGAACACGTTAGAAACCGTTTAACGGCCATCACTCAAAGCAGTAAGAAAAGTACAGTTAGAAGACCTAAAGGTCATTACTACCCCTACTTCATTACCCCTATTATTACGCCTGGTCTAGACAACGACCGCCGAAGGCCCATCAAACGGTTTATATAATCCAGTCTCTCGCTTTTTGCTATGACTTTATATTGAACTATTGAAGAAAGCTAGATAGCTACAACAATTGTAGAGAAAGAGAAATCCAGACCACAGCCCTTAAGTGAGAACAGACTCGTAAATCTCGTAATTTACAACCCAGGGTACCCATACCCATTAGCCACATTCAAATAAAGATTGTAAACCTACCGTTACTCTGTAAGTTACTGTAATTTAATTAAAATTATATACAGGTTCCAGTTGCAATAGGTATACCGTAAAATCCAGCCTTATAGATGAACATAGCTTAAGTGGCGTCATTGTCGGATCCCCAGGGAGTGGACATTGTCGTCATTTTATTACTCCGCCGGCCTTCAAGCCCCTGGCATTACCTAGACTGCTCCAATTAAATGCTGGCGGTTTTAACCACTCTATATTTTGGTGGATGACGGTTTATAACTATATGACGTAATATGGGCAGACGGGTAGATTATCATCATACAAATACGTGTGAGGTAAACTGGCGATTACCGCAAAATGCATTAGGGACGTTTCGCCATCTGACGAACGTGATTTAAATTTAAGTTAGGCTACATATATGTCTCAATTGGATTTATATAAAATATAACTGACGTAATAACATAGTCATTGATTTATTTTTAAGCATCTTTTCAGCAAGTTGATATAATGGATGATGGGAAAAATATGAATTTTGATGGCTTACAATGGAAGGCAGGAGAAGTTAACACTTCTCATATGAGTGAAGCACTTAAAGCAGTTTTATTGTAAACTTGTGCAAATCTTAGTTAATAAAGATAAAATTGCTATTGCTTAACAAGATAAACTTATTGCTTCGCTTGCTCAACGGCAAACAACGCTTCGAAAATATATCAAATCGCTTGAGCCCGGGGGGCGTCATAGTTCTACTTTAAACAATCTGATGTCAAGGTACTGTGTGGTGTTTGCTAGATTTCAGCTTAATAGGATACCATTAAATCTTAAAACTGACACATAGTAAAAAAATACATACATACATTGATTTGTAATAATTATTCATCAAATATATATATGTTACGACTTCAGTTGTCAACTATCATTATGCACATCGTCCGACAAGGAAAAGAAACAAGAGCGACCGATATATAACCCAATACTATCCAAAACTTATATTTATAATTGTACCTTAATTTACTTTTGAACTTGTGACAGGTCGTTATAAAATTATCTTTCATCTTTATAATATTCCGTATTTTATATCTCTCACTACATCAAAATGACTCATTCATGAATAATAGAAAAGTTACCCCATTCGTGCGAGTTGTCTGTCCTGGAAATTTCAGTAACAACTAGCGGCACAACACCAAATTACTTTCGTAAACCACTAAAACTCTCGCTCGGTGCCAATTACCCGAATGCTCGTTTTATTTTAGTTCAGAATTTGGATATGGACTGTCTATTGTTTTGTTCACGACTTGACTCCGGAAAAAAATATTATTGTTATTTTAGAGCCCACAGTGTCCCACTGCTGGGCAAAGGTCCCTCTTTTTCCACTCGTCTCTGCATAGTGCTACATCTGGAAAAAAATTGGTCAGGGAATACTGTCTTCTTTGTATGAGTAATTACGGTCATAGGATTCGATGTCTGCTTTACTTCCTATCTTCTTATCACAAAGACAATATGAAATCCTTCGTGGTTTTCATATTGGTTGTCACTATGACAACGTGCAATGTGGCACAGAAATCAAATTCCTTAACCTGCTACCAATGTACGTGGTACCTTACCTACTTGGAATTCTGTCCTCTCACTGTCCACTTTGCAACTTGCTGCACAGATGCAGTTACGGGAAAATAATTACTTACATTTAAAATTTAAATTAAATATTTCACATAAATTCAATTGGCATTTCCCTATTGGCATTTCATAATCTATCTATACACCGTGTTTTTTTTGATTTCCGTTAATTTCAAGGGTGCATTCCTGAGCTTAAATCAAGTAACTTTCTCAAAGACACCGATATTCTAACTAACTCCATTTCGGAGATAATCTATAATTTATTTTTTCCTATAAGGCCTCTACAAGCGTGTACACTTGCCTTAGGGCCGGTTTACATATTGATTAGTGTTTAGAATGAGTTCATACATTTGCTATTAAACTTAAGTACAATCTCAGTCGATCGATGTTCGAAATGACATTGATATGTCACAGATTTCAATTGTTTGGTTGAGTTAAATGTAATGCCCGCGTTTTAACAACTCTACATGCTACATTTAGTTACGTTTGAACAGATTTTTTTTTTAAATTAACTATGCCATTTAGTTCTCTTAAACGTACTTAGCCATACCCCGAAGTTAACGGAATTCAATAAAAACACGGTGTATAATACCTTTAAACGAGCAATTCTTGTTTATTTATTTATATGTATATTTATTTATATAATTATATATTTCGGGGATCTCGGAAACGGCTCTAACGATTTCGATGATATTTGCGGGGGCGATAAATCGATCTAGCTAGGTCTTATCTCTGGGAAAACGCGTATTTTTGAGTTTTTATATATTTTCCGAGCAAACCGTCTCCTAGATATTTATTATTATTGACCACTGGAAGCCCAAAGCGGGACTCAAGATTAACGTATCTGTATTTCCATCTCTTTTTTTCATTTCAGCCCAATTACATCTGAGTAGAACGGTTGAATACAATGGAAATGTCAGACACATAATATATTATTATGTCCTATATAAACGGTATTATTACACGTCGCTGTTAATATCAATTCGATCGAAACCCTCCTTATCAGCAAGTCAAATCAGCTTATCTCATATTTCAAGGTAAGCCTTACAAGGTACCGGAACACGGTGCAGCTTTCAACTCCGGGTTTATTGATAGGTATTAATAACTTTAAATATTGATCCAAGATTCACACCATACACTTTGGATGTCTAGATAGCATTTGAAATGTATATTTTTTGTATAAATACATAGTTTTATCCCTTAATCAATGAAAAAATCATAACAATTTGTAACAGCCAACAAAAAATACGCCAAATAGGTACCTATCTTTGATATTTGATAAATATGTGACCAGATTATGGACCCCTCACTGTCCCATCAACTATGAAAAACTTATACGATTATTACAGCAAATAAACATAAAGGTCTCTTCACACAGAACAAGCTCTCATGTTTGCATTGGCTCGGCAAACAGCGAGTAAAGAGCGGAAGCGTTATTACAGCTCAGCACCCACACCACGGTGCCAAACAATATCATTAAACACATGTAAACTTACCTTTACATCTCATACATTACGGGCTACCTTACATATTTGCCCCCGGTGTACCATACTCATACCGCATTGGATTGTTGCAAATGGGTCATTCCATAAGAAACGCTACCAAGGGTTCAAAAATGAAAATTAGTTTAAGAAGTCAACACTAACCTATTTCCATAGAAAACATACCAAACCTTCATGTCAGAAAAAAAAACCGAAAAAAATAACAATTTTTACATGTTTTTCATGTACTTGATCGCAACGTTTAAATGATAGGCGTAAAACTAATTTTTTACAGCGATATTGGCAAGACTAATTAAAAAGAAAGTAACTGTAAACTGTTACAAATTTCCCGCAGTTATTTCAGGTAAAATATCGTAATTTTATAATTTGTCTTTAAAATATTAAAAAGCATGGATTAATCGGTTTTTAGAAGAGTATTCTAGACTGTGGTCTCAAAGTAACACCCGAAACGAAAAAGAGATAAAAGTATGTGTAACTTTTCAGGTAATTAACTATAACCAAACATATTTTGCCAAAGAAAGGCTATGATGTGAACCTATGCAAATGAGTAATAATTATTGTTTTAGCGTCTGCTTTAGTCGTATGTTTTAAAGTTTGAAGTTGTGTAACACCCGAAACGTGTTGATCGTCCGCCTGTCCGTCCCCGGCTTTTCTCCGTGATGGTTAGTGCTAGAAAGCTGCAATTTGGCATGGATACATAAATCAATGATGGCGACAAAGTAATAACACAAAAACTACAAAAAAAAATTTTTTTTAGGTAACCTCCTGCACAAAATATATTAAATTTTTTTTCGACTTTAATCCTGTGATGTGGGGTGTCGTTGGATAGATCTTTCAAAATAAATAGGTATCACCATCAACCATTTTTTGCTTAAGTGAATATTTTCGGAAATATTCGCATCGAAAGAAAAATAATTATCATATCTTCGAGAAACAGTTTTTATTGTTAAGATTAATGTATTTTATAATAATTCAGCATTTATTACTTATGTTTTTAATCGAATTTAGTAAAAAGACAATAATTTCAATAAAATGAGCCATAATTTCGTATAAATCTGTCTTAATTTCGTACTCGTAACACCCGAAACGAACCATGAGTAACACCCGAAACAGGTAATTTATTTTATTAAAATTAATTGAAAAGTGATACTAAGTGTTACTTCAGTGTTTCAGTAGACTATACTAACTATTATTACTTGACATAAATAAAACTGGAGGTTACTTGACAAAATTCGCTAAGTTATGCATTTTGGTACTGATGGTCAGAAGGTATGGGCCAATTCCCGTAACGCCCGAAACAGCTACTTTTTAATGATTCTCTCGTTATTGCTCTTATACTTTAATTGTGTGTGTACAGGAAAAGAAAATATTATCAAAGTAGTAGATGAATCAATAGTTATAACCTCCTAGTTCCTGTTACAATATCGAATAAAACCTTATTTTATGAGTTCAAGTGTAACACCCGAAACGGTGGAATGACCCAAATGCAATGTGTCGAGAAATGTAATAAATTCAAAGTCATTGAGGTTTATGAATACATACTTGGAGCGTAAACTGAACTTTTAGCAAAGCTTTACAGTCCTAATAGGAAGTTATGCGAACCGGAAATTAAATGTACGCTGAAATCGATGAATTTTTGGCAAACTGATGTTATATTACAAAAGTTTTATAATATTATGTTTACACAAATGAGACATTTCTTTGAATGCCACACAAGATAATAGTCTTTAAGTATGTATTCGGTATGCTATGCTGTATTAGCCTGGACACCTAGGTAGACTTGAATATTGATATGGGGCATTATTTATAAAAAGGGACCTTATTGTCGATGGCGCTTCCGCCACACAGCGTCGCGCGGCATTGTATTTATATCGGAGCATCGCTAATAATGGCGTATTTAAGCGCCATCGAAACCTATACTAAGATTGGTCATAAATGTCATAATTTTTAAACAATACTCATCCCTTACTATGTGGTAATAATGCTAGCATAAGAAGAAAGACAGCATCAATCTCTATATATCTCTATGCCTAATATGCTTCTAGCAACTCCAAACTTTACTAGACAATTATTTTTGCTTCAGTTCCAGTTCGTTGGCATAGGCCTCATTATTTTTACTGCACAGCGATAGCGGAAGAATTTTTCGTCGGCGACTGAGCCAAAAAACTGTGCGACTTGTCGAAGTTCGAAAGTTCGAGTCGTAAAACGATAAATACGTTGTAAAGCCATAACTGAGGCACTGAGCCGATCGTAAATTAGAACTCGACTTCGCAACTATTCGTAATAGTGATGGCGCCATCTTGAGTCTAGATTTATTTTTCTTAGACTATAATACACTGTATCTTTAGGTATTAAAAAAAAATAAACAAAATCACCCTCAAATGGCTCGTTAAGCCAGTTGAGGGTAGATAAAAACATTTCACGACCAAATAATGTAGGTTAAAGTCAGGTCGTTATGTGACTGATCCAGGCGGTTTTGTAATTGGTCGGTTAACCAATAAATGTTATAACACTTATACTACCCGAAAATGTACAAATTGTTTACTTTTATTTAAATACCTAAAAGATACAGTATTCGGAAAATAAGTCAGTCAAAATCTTTATTTCAGGCAACTAGTACCCCATAGATATAGTCTGTTCGTTTTGCTAAGATCAAGTACGCCATAGTGAATGTATGGCGAACTTGATCTTAGAAATTGGAGTATGTAAATACCTTAAAACTAGCATACATATAAAAAATATATATCCTAAAGCTAAAAACTAGAAAACACGTTGCGGCTGAGATGCATTACGCAACCCTGCAGTGTCAGGGAGCCGGCCGCGGAACCGCAGGGAACTTGACACCCTTTGGCCAAAACTGATGAAGGTCGCCTCAATACAATGGTCAGATACCACACAGTTTTCGTATTTTTGATGCCACTAGTTTTTTTTAATTTAAATTGACATCCCGCCAGCAAGCAATATTATTTCTTGATTTTTTGCTTTTTAATTTACGGTAAACGGACCATAATATATACGAAAATCTAATCTTAGTTTCTAAGCTGTCCACCGGTGTCATTATCCTAGTACCTAACCTGTTTTCTAGATAGACCCAGAGTTCGGGGCACGTAGTCGTCTGTTCTGCATAGTATGATTGTCCTACTTTGTGCCATAATTAAAGCAGGCGTCCCTGTCTGGCAGGTGGGGAAATGTGAAAAAGATGCATGTTTCATCTACGACAGGAACGGGGTTAATTACAAGTCTAGCCTAGAAAGAAGCGAAACTGCATTTTTCTTGTACATATTAGGTAATTTTTCCTGCCTGGTAATTTTTGTGCTTTTAAAATAAAAGTATTCGTTTTAATTACTTAACACTTGTATTGTAACATTGTTATACAGTGTCTGATAACTGTCCCATCACTAATCGTCGACAGGTCAACAACCTCCATCAAAAGAAAATGATCTACTTGTCTTAACCGAATAACGTACCGGAAAATTGGCACATACGCACACATACACATAGCTACATACACGACACGTGTATGTTTAACGATAACTACAAATTAGAACTCGCACACCGTGACGCTGACGCAGTATTTGCCGTACCCAGTTTAATTCTGCTCCAGATCTTTACTTGAGAAAATGCGTAACTCTCTGTCCACCTTATGCCTTTTGTAATAAGGTCCACCAATGGATAGTTTAAGAGTGTTGCTGCTTGTACTTAGCATTATGGAGGTCGGTCTATCTATGATGATACGCTTAAGAGCAATATAATAATAAAAGCACTTTCTTAATTCAAACTTCAAAGTAGTGACTTAAGAAGAAGAAACTACCTTATATAGTACAAATGTAGTGCATTAATTGTTTTCCATCGAAAACGTTCGTATTTGTCATGCTACTTCAGTCAACCTCAGTACTTGTACCGTGACTGACTGAAATAGCAAGATACGTTAGTTAAGTAGGTTCGTACGTTTCCGTGAAAATACTATGGAGAAAGTATTGTCTCGGAAACGTTCGTATTTGTCATGCTACTTCAGTCAACCTCAGTACTTGTACCGAGACTGACTGAAATAGCAAGACACGTTCGTATGTTTCCGTGAAAATACGATGGAAAATAATTTTGCACTAGATTTGTACGTGAGACAGGCTAGTCTTCTTCTCCTTGCATCGGTTTCCTCATCAGGGTTGTGGCCACTTCAAAGGAACAGCTTTGACAATCTGTCTTATTTTCATTAATTTTGGCTAACCAATTCCTCTTGTCTAATTTTATTCTTACCAGTTCTGTATACTAAGAATACTTGGATGAATGGTGCATAAAAATATATATAGAGAATATGTCGTCAAAGTGACAAAAAAGTCTAGCAATAAAAAATTACAAGATTACTTACAAGAGTTCCGTTTTTGCTGTTTCGGCAACGGAACCTTAAAAAGCTGCATTTTATACAATTGACGTAAAATAAACCTCTTAAAGGTAATCTCGAAAATGTTTACAACAAAGACGCTCAAGCTGTCCAAACAATGCAACGGTATCCCAGTTTCCCCTTTCATATCGCTTATTTTTGTTTTTGCCGAAACACAAGCTATGATAAATTCTACCCAAGGCTTTATAAAAATTTCACCCCAACAGCCCCTTTGGTATTCATATTTTATGGGAGTAGTGTGTTTGTCACATAAGAGTATTATGGGTATGTCTGTTTTATTTTGCGATTGGGGCACGCTTTGGCTCTGATACGTGATGCCGCATACCTATACACAAAATATTGTTAGCCGATCATCAGTCAGAGAAACGTACATAAGTACTGGGCACTATTGTGTTAACTGTCGTACTATTCGCTTTCATCGGGAACTATAAGACGCGTCGTACGATGCGTCAAGTTTTCACTTTAAGACGAAACAGGAGCTGAGTTTTAAATATTTTAGGTAAATATACCCGTCTCGCTAACGGAAGCGGCACCTAAAAGTAGTGCGATAAGGACAAGGCGAAAAATCCTGCGTAAAAATTTCAAAAATCGAGGTTTCGTACTCCTCTGTTTCCTCCTCCAAAACTTAACCAATCGTAACCAAATTTGGAAATCTAAATGATTATGAAATTATCTGTGTCGGACCGTTTTGCTTTTTTGGCTAATTGATATCAGTTTTCTCATTGCGGCATAGTCAATTAGGCCATTTTGGCCATTTTTGAAGGGCTCTAGCGCCTTTAAAACAAAAATATCAAAAAAGCAAAACGGTCCGACACAGATATTGACAATATTAATCTGTGTTGAAAAAATCATTGCTCTAGCTTCAAAAACCACGGAGGAAAACGAGGAGTACGTTTGTATGGAGAAATGACCACTCCCGTTGGCTCTTAAGTTGATTATTTTGTAAACAAAAGTTATACACAAACATGAATTACAATCAATGTACTTGTAAATATGAACTGATCCAGTAAGGCCCGAACTTATATCGATACGCCTTACCGTGGTTAAGATCACTTTGTATTTACTTATTGATTTATTTAAGTATTGTTTTTATCATAGGACAGGTGTCTTTTCTATTATCCTTAGATGATTGATGTCATTGATATCCATATCCTCCCTATAGACTCTATAGTAGAGTCTATTGTTTGACATATGGTTTCTAAGATATAGGTAGGTACAGATACAATACAGTAACAATATCCCAAGGGGCATAATTGATATAAATTCGTACGCCAAACACATCTCCCTGAATGATAAATTGGAACCTAACTACTCACGTATGCGTCCTGCCTTCATATCGCAAACTAGACTAATTAATAGTTAAATAATAGCCCCTAGTACTCACACATAAGGCACACAACGCATTACCAGAGGTAGTTTAGTCACGTAATGGCATGAAGTAGTTTGGAGATTAAGGTGGTTAGGTCATTATTGTTCTAATGCTTATGTAATTTATGCCTCTGTATGGATAATCTGCCTCGTCTCAATTCACTATGAGCTGCGTAATTAATTATCAGTTACGCGCATAATTAATGGGAGCGTTTCATATTTATATGTACAGTGTAAGTACATACATATTAATTGAATATGTGTAACGCAGCGTACTACGTAGGCGAACAACACGCGAAAGCGAAGCGAAGCGATGCGGGGGGTGGTGAATCAATCCTTTGATACCTATAGAAGTGTCCTACGTGGGCGATGCGAACGCGAACGCCTTGGGCCCGCCGCGCCGCGTCGCGTTCGCGAGTTGTTCGCTTACGTAAGACGTTCTTTTACGGTTCGCTTACGCTGCGTAAGCGAACCGTAAAAGATGAAAGACGTGTGAATTTTTTTACTAGGTTTTACAAATGTCTACTTACTTACAAACGTGTTGATTTCCTTGTATGCCTTTATGAATAAAAAAATAATAATTGGACGGCACATTTGACTCATAAAAATACGAGTATCCGTTAAGTGGCTGTGACATCAAAGTGTAAAAAAAGGACAAAATGGTAATGGCCCAGGTAAATTAGCCCAAAATTTTTCTTTACATCGTCTTTTCCCAACAAAGACACATGTCGATACAAATTGATTTTATCAAATCAGCTGCTAAAAACAACACACTTCCCTGTGTAAACAAAATGATACCGAGTGAACTCTCCAGAAAATTCAAACCTTGCAATTTTTATCACAATTCACCGTAAATTTAATTCCTTCCCAGACTGTAACGTATCTTCATATCGCGAGCGTAAATTTCTCCATTCTTTTCATCTCCGTTTGATTTATGTAGCAATACGAAAACGGTCGACAATATTTTCACAAGAGCTAGAGCTATGCCCACCCGAACTGAAAAGGACTATGCGACTAAGATGAAGCCTTACATACAACGTTCAACATTATACCAATATTATTTCCCTGCTCAAGGGAATTCGAAAGGAAATCTGTTGAAATTAAATAATGTCGAAACAATCGACGAAGAATTTTCTATAAATTTTATCGAGTAATGAAGGGGAGAGCGGGGCATTAAATTATTTTTAAGTAGCGGGTCCGCCCTGAGAGTTGGCTGCAGGCACTTCATTGATTTTAAATGCTGCCTTTACATTAGAGGGCGGGGACACTTATATAACAAACTGTGATTACTCCACTGTAGATTAATGAGTCGTTTTATTTTTAATATCCGTTTAGTAAAGTACTTATTATTGCTTAATCGTATAAAAACATAGTGGAACAATGTTTTTTTTTCTATAAATTTATATTACTTGCTAATATTATTAAAATCTATATTTAAAAATGTTTAGCTTTAGAAATAGAGAAGCATGGCGGGAAACAACGAAAAAGGCTGTACAATGACCTTGACCACGACTGCTCTGACAAGAGTATCCGACTATGAATTTATTTTGTATTTAAATGTAAAATGTATAACGAATAAATTGTTAGAACAAAAATGTTAGCTGGGAAGAGCGGGGTCTCCTGTCACAGGTATAATTATGCTTACTAGGAGACTCCATTAACTGTATTGTTAAAACGAAACCTTTACCTAAATATATAATTTTTCATTTTCATTTTCATTTTCATGAAGAAGAAGAAGAGCTTTAGATATTGTTGCTTCGGTAAAGTAACTAGGTAAGTATAATAAACGCGCATGAAAATACGTTATTTTCTTAGAAATCCTGAACACTTTAACAACAACAACGTTTGGTTGTTTCATCATAATATTCATGATCACGATGATTAATCACCATTAAAAGAATGTCATAAAATACCTACAACCCAAATATACATGAAGAAAATATTTTTGCATGGACAACAAAGAAGCAAAAAAAGGAATACGTAGTATAGTTTAGTCACTAAGTTTAACAAATTTTCCTTTTAATAAGTCTGAGTTTCCCAATGAAAGTGACAATTAACAATGCGAAGCCAGATTGTGCCAACTAGAAGCTGCATTAATTATATTAACAGGCCAACAATGAAGAGAAACACAATTAGGTATGCGCTCAGTAGAAGCGACGGTGGAAATTAGATAAGAAAGTAAGGACCTAGACCTGGCTTGGAAAGGTATTGCCAATGCCACTGGTTGCTCGAGCGAGTAGTTCCCAACAAACTAGTGGAACGTGAGCTACGGAAACAAATATTTGAAGTCGATTTTCACCCACATTAGTTCATGGACAGCAGCTGCCATGTTTTTCAGAACAATCACTGATTTTGAATGATCTTTACAACTATTCGCAAGCGAGCTCCGGCCAGGAATTCTACAAATCATCAATACCTAAACACACCATGTAAAAATCGAATTAAATAAGTTCATCTATAAATATATTTTTCTTAGTCTAAGTCAATCAAGTTTAAAATTGCCAAAAGAAAAACTGTTTTCCAATTCCAAAAACCAAGTTTCGGAAAATGTATGTGTTGTTTTACTGGTTCTCCCTGGACAGTCAAATCACTACTACTAGTACTTGGTTAGATAAGTAAATACCTGTATAATTTGTATGTGCACTCAAAGGATTAGCATAATGCACTGACAGGTAGAACTCATAGTGAAAGGTTTCGCATAACATTAACCGTAACACAGGCACCCATAGGTTTACTGTGGGTTAAAGAGGTATACAATAATAATTATATTTGCAATGGACGGGGGAGTACAAGCAGCCATTGGTGGATGTTATGCCTTTTGTAACAAGGTTTACGAACTGTTAGTTAACAGTGTTGGCGATGGTAAAGTCGACGTCAAAGATATGTTTACATTTTTTCACCTTATTATAAAGGAGTAAGGTCTAAAAGTGTAAACATATTTTTGACGTCGACTGTACCATCGTCCACAGCCACAGAGAAAACTAATCATTCGTAAACTTTATCGCAAAGGCATAAGATTCACTTATGCTCAGTTAATGTTGCTATTAGTACAGTCAGCATTAATTATCTGTAATGAAATCAGAAATCAGAAATTATTTATTTGCATTGATACAGTATGGGGATGTTACAATATGGTGTTACAGATCATGTACCTAGCTTGCATGCAAGCGTGCAAATTCATCATTATAATCATAAATTTAAATAAATATAAAATGTCAAATTGAAATAATTGAAAAAGTAACAAAATATTAACACAATAGGCATGTCACAATACAATTAATAACTAAATATCACTAATCTGAATATTGCTGGTATTCGAGATATGACTTAATGTTATTAGTTATTAAATTTGTTTTATTTGTTATGTGTGTTTGTTTGTGTTGTTTGTTTTGTTTTTGTTTGTTGTGAGCCAAATTAACAAAGAGTAAAGTAATTATATTTAATATGTAATATAAAGTTAATATATTTTTGTCAGAATTTGTTTTATGTAGTGATAACTGTGTTCAAAAATAAAAATATTTATATTTCAATAGTAGCGAATGAAACAACGCCTCAAAAGTATCTGCCAACCTGGAATACTTTTAAAAATAGAAATAAATCTCTACAGCTTGAGTTCAAAAGTATCTGTTACAGTTTAATTGTTCTACTTACATATAGGGAGTTAAAGACATATATTTTTTATAAATATATATTTTTTAAGCCATCTTACTACATAATTATTTTTGTTATTAGAGAATGGTAAATGGTAAATGTTCTGATCCTCTACTTTTGGTTTACTGTACAGCAGCCATACTCTAAGTGTGTTCCGCGGAACCCTAGGGTTCCGCGACACCCCTTCAGGGGTTCCGCAAGAATTTAGAACACTATGCTTTAGTCATCCATCCAGAACACTATGACTAGAACACTATGCTTGAGGGTTCCATCAAGCTGCTGCGAACCGCTGCTGTACAGTGTACATCCCGCTTGGGTGTACTTTTACCAAGTCATGCGGTAAAGTATACGCAAGCTACACAAACATGATTGAAAATATCATAAAATGAAGCCAAAGGAAATAATCCTTAATTAAGCTTTGTACTCGTCACCTTCATACAAATGCTTTTAACGATTTTCCTATACATTTCCCACACAAAGCAATGAATAGAGTTTCATTCGCTCATATCGGTGATTAGTCCCATTAGCGCTCGGTCGGGTCTCATTAAAATTAACATCGCGTGCCGTACTTACACAGGTATCCCTTTGAACAACTGCAGATTTACCTGAAATGAAATTAATACACAATTAGCGAGTTGGGAAATACATATTCTGTTTAGAACTAAGTATCTTCTCTTTGACACATTAAAATAGTACTTACAAAGAAAACTGAACTAAACTGAATGTTACGCAAGCATACATACTAAAATTTTAATATCCTATCCTATTTAATATTACATATCTTTAATGTAATAATAATTTTAAATTAAGTATTATTCGTTTTAATATAGAATAATATTAATTGTTGTTAATTTGCCATAAATTAATGCATAGATTTGTTTTCGTTTAGGGCTAAATTGTTACGTGATGCCTAATTTTATTAGATGTACAAAAGAAAGCTACTGTTATGTTTTAAAGTGGTATATAGAATATACCCCCTAGAGCGATGTCGCCGGGTGGCAAGCAAAAGTCACTAAGTACCACCACAAGTTCATAGCCATAGTGAACCATATTAGTACTAAAAGAAGGTCGATTTTTGTTTAAATCTTTTTTAATAATTATTAACTTTTGCTTGTCACCTGACGTTATGTTTAAAAGTGGTTATAAATACACCCCTTAAGAGCCAACAGGAGTGGTCATTTCTCCATACAAACGTACTCCTGGTTTACCTCCGTGGTTTTTGAAGCTAGAGCAATGATTTTTTCAACACAGATTAATATTGTCAATATCTGTGTCGGACCGTTTTGCTTTTTTTGATATTTTTGTTTTTTAAGGCGCTAGAGCCCTTCAAAAATTGCCAAAATGGCCTAATTGACTATGCCGCAATGAGAGGCGTGGCATTCAAAACTGATATCAATTAGCCAAAAAAGCAAAACGGTCCGACACAGATAATTTCATAATCATTTAGATTTCCAAATTTGGTTACGATTGGTTAAGTTTTGGAGGAGGAAACAGAGGAGTACGAAACCTCGATTTTTGAGATTTATACGCAGGATTTTTCGCCTTGTCCTTATCGCACTACTTTTAGGTGCCGCTTCCGTTAGCAAGACGGGTATATTTACCTAAAATATTTAAAACTCAGCTCCTGTTTCGTCTTAAGGGAGGCGAAATAACTAATCCTACGTGGTTGGAACCGCGGGTACAGCTAGTTACCTACAGCTACACCCCTACAGCTACAAGGAACAATTATCTAAATACAATATACTTATAGTATTTATTAGGTCTAGACGCAGCGCCTACTGTTTCCGTCATAGCAAGCTGTTGCGATACTGTCATCGTGCTCGTATAACGGCGCATGCCTATGCGTGCATACCCGTGGCATGCCCACACTAAACTAAAGCAGTTTTACGTATTTACATTAATTATTTTTTACCGATCGATAGTATTTATTTATATCATACCATACATCATCATCATGTAGGTATGTATGACTATTTTGACACCACGCTACCCTCACCAAAGCCTCTGAAGTGTCCTTTTGATCCTTAATTTATCACTGATATGTGTTAAATTTGTTAAATGTGAAAAAGTATCGCCATCTACTCGAGAGTAGGCCAAAGGTATCCATCAAGGTAGCCATCTTTTCGAGCGATTATTTAACATGAAACGGCACCATATCTTGAAACTTTCCAGACAAATTCCTAATCAAGTTACTCGGTTAAAAACGTAGGCGTCGCGTAAAAAATGTCTCGAAAGTCTTAAGTCTGTTTAATTAAAGCTGTCGCAGGCTGGTCACGGAGGCTTGGGAGGGAAATAATAATAATAATGGCCGGAGCGCGAAAGTTAGACGAAAGATTTTGCTTCCTGACGCTTTTTACTTTGTTTATCTTCTTCCGCGTCCTGCCTAGGTACATTTACAAATATATTTTCTCAGCTAGAATTTAAAGTCTCAGAAAACCTGACCCCGAGAATACGAAGAAATATTCGTATTCGGAGGTCAAACCTGGTACGCTTGTGAAAAATATGTTTTAGAGTTTGCGAATAATATTCCTGTTCCGTCCGTTATTGTTCTGCGTTCGAGCGACACTATTATGGAAGTTTAAAATTGTGTCTGTAAAAACAAGAGAAAATTTTAAAAACAACCTGGAACAATTTGAAAAGTCTGTTGTTACGAGAGTTGAATAAAAAGTGACAATTGTTTGGAAAATTATTTTACAAAAATGGGAAACGTAGGTTACGTTCCACATCTGTTTTTCTCTTAGCGAATTCGGGGTTCTAAGAATTGCACAGGCGCTAATTTATGCGCAAGAAACCACCGTCTGAACTTCCAACCCAGAATAAGCGGAATTAAGGCATGGCATTGCAATGGTACTATGATTATTTCGTAGGATGTATTAGGTTTTCTTTACAACACTGAAAAATTATGATATTTCGGTCGTACCAAGACCAAATGATTAAATGATGTTTACCAAAATATGCAAACTAAAAAAAAACTGACGTATGATAATGTACAGTCACCTGCAATAGTATGTGACTCTTTGAAGGCCGCAAAAATATGTAACACGCTCTTATGGCTCTACAAATAAGATCGTGGCAGATATTTATGCAGCCTTAGTTGTGTAACATATTTTTGCAGGTGACTGTACAAAATTCATCATTTTTTTTCATTTTCATTTAATTCAAAATGAACATGTAAATGCAA
Organism: Cydia splendana; assembly: GCF_910591565.1. NCBI lineage: Eukaryota > Metazoa > Arthropoda > Insecta > Lepidoptera > Tortricidae > Cydia > Cydia splendana. Next base: position 7,175,232 of record NC_085973.1, on the reverse strand, counting down.
CCACAGAATAGATAGCAATTATACCCAGAATTATGATACCTATACGCTTATCCGGGTCACCATTTGTTTGCGCATGTCTGGTTGTCTGCAGGTGTCGCATAGAGGAACATAATAATGTCTGCTTACCTCATTTATTTTCAGAAAGTAACTTCTACATAATATGTAGAAATTGTTTCTCTATATTATAACATTATTATAATAAAGAGATTAAGTTTCTCTATATTATAACATTATTATAATAAAGAGATTATAGAGAAACAATGCCTACAGACTGACAAACTTCTTGATGCCAAGGTAATTTCAAATTTGTAAACAATGTTTGGTCATCGTCTTCATACCGAATATATTATCAATGAGTAGGCTTATGTTATTATTCACTTTAATAAATATTATCACTCTTGTGACATGACTTACACCAAATAGTCAAAATTTTCATGAATTTCCATTAAAAGTTATCACAACCTGTCACCCTGACGAATCGTTTACACCCCAATTCCTATGCATATCATTTCTGCAAATTATACGTACACGTACAACCCTGTTTCGTTTAAGTACTTTGCAAAATAAACGTTGCGCAACAGCAAACTTACAGTGGGATCAGACATGTCACTCCCTTCCCGGCAATCATCATTATTTTGACGCGGGGAGGCGGGAGAGGCATCTTCGAGACGGCTAATTGAAACAAATATTTGCGGGGAACGGGCAAGGCACTCGGCAATATCACAACAACTTTGTTATTTGTGATAATTAAACATTGTTGCTAAATTTATATTAGGGTTGGCTTTACTTGGCTTTTTAGCAATAGGAAATATTTCACTTTTGAGTAATCAAAATTTTCCTGGTTAAAGTTATGTGCCTCTACAGTCGCTCTGTGTTTTATCTTGGTTGTTTTACTGGTACCTTTACCCAAATATAGAAGAAAGACAACTCAGTACTGTCCGCATCAATTAGATATAGTGACGGCCAACATGGTCAAATATATCGATACACGTCCTTATTTCTATCGTAACAAAGGTGTTTTACTATCGGTATATTTAATTTAACCACTTTGGTCGTACTCGTATTTATTTATTTGATGATGACTGTAGGTTGGACTACAGCTAGCACGTTAACATGTACTTAGCAACAAAAATATAAGGCTAAAGCATAAATAAGAATATTTTACCTCAAACTTCCCCGTAAATTCAAAGCCACTAGTAATAAATTTCCAAACCGAATTCATAACAGACAAGTCCTCTTGTTCGTAATTCTTGTCACAAATAACTTGTCATCAGAGTCTGATGAAGTGCCATTAGCTAGATTCAATTTTCTGGCGAAGATTTTCGGGAAATAATTGCTTGAGATCGGAGCTCAATCATTATTAAATTTGAGTGCATTTCGACAAATTAAGTTAATCATGAGATAGACTGTTTGCGAGGTTAAGATTAATTGCTTCGAAGGGTAGGTATACAGGCTAAGACACCTAGTGATTAGTCTAGGGTTTAACGCGTTAGCTTTCACGATTCTCAAATAGCTATAAAGTTAGAGAACGTAATATAAATTAGTTTAGTATTTAAGCTTGTCTTCACCACGTGGATTTATTTTGAACTATAAACTTCAACACGCAGTAGTATACCTACTCTTCTTATGTACTTATACGCTTACAACAATATACATTTGTGTATATTATATAAACTGTTTCCCATGGAGTGGCAGTGATCGCAGTGTTTTACTAAATAAACCATTGAGCAAAGACAACACTTTCCTTCGACTCAACAACCATACAACTTTTATAGAACTCTTTCTTCCGACATGCAATTTCTACTGGGTTGCCTGTGGCCTATGGTGAGGCTGATGCCTATTGCAGGCACTTTTCAAAGGCAACAGTCAGTGTAAACTGTAGTATATTTTTAAGCCTTCAGGACTTATTCCCAACCCTAAAATAACTAAAACCATATTTCACAAAACTTAAACCGCCAATAGCGCTCACTACTCACGCCATAAACAGATAAATTGAATCGTTTCCATAACTTGTCAGGTTGTCGCATAATAAAGGCTCATATTGCTTATTAAACACGAAATCCGAATCGAATTAACCCTGACCCATCACCATTCTCCTAAAGCTATGACATCATTTGTGTCCTGCCATATCCTGCCGACGCAGAAACATTGTGCACATTATTTATCTGTAGGCACAACAAACAGGAGTTTCATTGCTATAGCTTAACAAGCTTGGGCCAATGGAAGGTTTATGTGACCAGTAAGATCGCTCTCCGATTACGCATAGTTGTTACTGATATCGTGGTCAGGTTACATTGGTTTGCTAAAGAGCTCGAATCGCCCAAGCACTTGCAATGAGAATATACGGTCAGATATAGTAGTTTAATAATTCGCCGCAATCGCCCACACAACAGGCCTGTTATTATCACTCACTGGGCAATTTGAAGATGGACCAATATCATTGAGGTCTCCGTTTATGAAGAGTTGATAACGATCACTAAGTTACTGTTATACTGGTTTACCGACGGAAATGCGCTTGGGCGGAGGGAATCACAACCCTGGCCGTGACGGAGCTATTGTCATCAATTCCAGTAACTTCCTTCGTGTAATATAACCAGAGTTTTATTTGTACGGCGGTTATTTGATAGTTAGTGATTAGAGTTCTGCACCGCCCTTGGTTTTAAAACAAGACTGATGATAAAATAAACAAAGAGGTAACCTACAGAACCATACTTAACAATTACCTACTATTTCAATCTTTAAACAACTTGAAGACTTCTTAGTCTTCATTTGTATGGTAACTATTGATCTTATTTTTAAACAAGACACAAATAACATTAAGTTCTTATGTAGCTAAAGTGATGAATTGATGATCTAATATCATAGGCATCATAGCAAGTGACAATTCGTAAGTTACGTGATACTCCATCGAAATAAATAAGGTATTATATACAAGAAGAAAAATTTTCAGAAGCGTTTCAAATATTTATCATGAAAACTCAATAAAGAAAAATATATTTAATTTAACCTGTCAATAAATGATAGAAGCTCTAAATTTCCCTTCAAACTAGCTCACAATGGACCAATTACTTAGACAATTAAGCAAACTTCAGACAGGTGCTAGTCGAGTTCATGTCCTAAACCGTTGTACTCACAAGAAAAGCTTTACTTGCCAAAGTAGACAAACACTCAAGCAATCAATTGTGGACCTTGATGCACTGCGATAAAGTCTACTAATGCAAACTTACATGTCTCCATTGTGTTGTAAGATATGCCCTTTTTGTGAGATGAGCCATAAATATGTCCTTCATTCTGTCCTCTCCATTAAACTATTTACCTTAAGGACCTCCCTAGTCTGAGATTAAGTGTACTTAAAGACCTACGAACATGGGTTGATTTAGAATGACTTTCTTGGATAGGAATCAACGTTTGACGGTTTAGGAGCGTATTTCATGTGCTGGTTTAATGGTTTTGGAGCCACGTAAAGCTAAGTGCGTTAAACGTGGTTTTGAATAAGAATTAGAATTGCATAAACTTCTTGACTTAATTACTTATTTCATTTGTATATTGGCTAATGTCCTAAAATTAGTCGGCAGGTCAACCTTACTGAGACATCTTACAATAACACAAAGTTTTCTTCAGAGATCATGATATCTGACGAATTCATCATTGTATCAATTGAAAGACGCCTGCTTCCAAACAAAAACTCCGTCAAGAGTGCACAACAATCGTATCGTGTTCATGTTAACGACAGATTTCTCTGATCTTGACCAGTACGGTTACCATCAGTTTGTCACTGACATAAACGCCGTCGAGAACGTAATTTACTTTCTATACATCTCGCTCGCACTCGCATATTAGTGCAAACGGGACGTATAGGAAGTAAATTACGTTCTCGACGGCGTTTATGTCAGTGACAAACTGATGGTAACCGTACTGATCGTCGTTGTTGAGGGTCACGTACGTGGTCACTTTTCGAGAATTTTCTAATTGAGAGGGCATATTTATACACTCTTACTTAAAGACTAGCCACCGTAGCGTCATTATTGCAATATATATTTTTGCAACCGACCGTTAGACAAAGTCTGCATAAAGTAACTAACTCCTTGATTGAGTCTGAATCGTTAACTGCTGTCCTATTAACATTCTACATAATCACGCCTTGCCAGGTCGTGATGTAATCTCTACTGGGAAATATAAATAAGCAATCGAGTTAAATTCAATTCATTGCTTTCACAGAAAGTTGTGTCGATAACGAGGAGGCATTGACGGCGAAATGTCAGAGTATTGCGATATGGATGACCTAAATGCTCGTTGATAATTAAATACTTCGATAATTAAATGTGTCGATTTAAGCTTTCACGATTATCGCAGATTACTAAAAGCAATGGAATAATTATACCGGCGGAAAAATATGGTTTTGTTAAAAGAAGTACCTAAGTACATGGGAGGTAACTTCAATAGCTCGTACAAACAGCAACACTCCTAACTGTACATCAGTGGACCTTATTACAAAAGACATAAGGTCCACTGATGTACAGTTAACAGTGTGGGCGATGGTACCTCTTCAGTGCCCCAATTCACCTTTTTCAAATTATTATTTATTATTTAAGCATATATAAATGATTTTACAGATTTCTAGTTTTAACATTTCGCCTCGCCAGCACCATTATTTTAAGTTATACCAAAGACATATGTAACTTCGTATAAGATGAATAAAGTCTAAGGAAAAAACGTGCCTCGGAAATCAAGAAAAAGTCATTCTCGGATAGATGGCGCACACACCTTTGGCCTATGCTCAGCTAGATGGCGTGACAACACCGTTTCATATTTAACAATTTTAACATATAGATATCAGTGAATGAACATGGGTCAAAATGATATAAAAATAATAAAATCGTTTATCCATATAAATATTTTTTTTGATAATTTTTACGTTTTCATTTTGAGTTTTAGTCGTGTGTCGATAGATGGCAGTAAATTTACTGTGACTACAAAATTTACTATGACAGGACCCCTCTACACTATCTATTCTCTTTGGTTATACCTATGTAGGTATACGTTCGTTAAATTTGACCTTTCTCTGCAAACCTCAATCACAATTTACGAGCAACACTCACTATTGTGAATGGTGCTATTAATCAAATTTCCTAACTTCTATATAATAAACTGACATTTCAATGCTTATAATTTCTGGCTGATAACGGTGTTGAACTGCAATTGCATAGGTTTGGGTGAATGCAGACATTTTACAAGAGGCCAGTATTGTACTACTGATTTCCTTCGATAAGGAAACAGACCTTACAGACCTAAATGGGTGCAGGTGGCTCGGAATGTGGGGCAAAGCAGTGCAAACACAGTTCAACTTTAATAAATTAAATATCAATGAAATCATATTTAGCATTGCAAGTAATACGTGCAAAGAGAACCCTACCTTTGAAATGAGACGGTTGATTAGGTATAGTTGAAAGGTACGTAAAGCCGCTAGTTCATTGTTTAAATGTAAGGCCAAGACTTAAAAAGTAGGGAATTACACTTTTTGAGGGAATACCTGTAAAGCTGTATATATCTGTAAACCAATTTTTGGTAGAGGCTGAAAATATCGATGGCAATCGTTAGTACTCCTGGTGAGCTGATGTTCTGAAAAATGGAAAGAAATGAAAATTCCTACTGAGTACAGGCAAAGCTTTTGAACTGCCTTGTAAATAACTAAACGAGTAATTTTAATACATAGCACGTACACTTAGATCAATTGCATTGCATTAACTGCAATCGATCGAGTCTACCTGCGTTCCCGCTCTTTAATATAAATTCCATTGCTGCAAAGCTATATGTCGAAATACATATGTTGGGTACCTCGTAATTATCACAGTCGCAGCGCGATCCCGCTGAAATGCATCTGCATGTGCAATGTATGTGCAACCTTACTCTTACGTATTATATGCATACATTATTGCGCGGCCGGCTCCCTGACACTGCGGGGTTGCGAACTGCATCGCAGCCATAATTGTGTTTTTAGTTTTAGGATATATTTTGTAATAATATGTATGCTAGTTTTAAGGTATTTATCTATGGGCCAATAGTTGCCTGAAAATAAATGTTTTCATTCATTCATTCATTATTAGGATTGAAAAACTAGAAGGGTTCCGGTCGACTATGGAACCCGACTATGGATGTTAAAAAACAAACAAATCAATTACGTCGTTGCGTCTTCCCCAATATTTAGCTTCCTCGTGGTGAATAAGCGAGCTAAAATATATGACGCGCTCGTATATGGCCCTATTCTGTTAAATATTTCTGCGCACTTGATTGTAAAATATATAATTACTAGGCTACCAGCGATTTCGTCTGCGTGGGATGATGATGATGATTGATAAAAACTATTTTATGTCCATCCTCAGGCCCTAAATTATCTCCACACCTATCAAATTTTATCTAAATCGGTTCAGCGGTTCAAGCGTGAAGAAGTAATAGACAGACAAAGACCGAGTTACTTTCGTATTTTGTAATATTAGTAGGGATAGGGATTGCAATCAACTGTACTCGTAATTTAACTAAATCCTAACGGGTATCTTTACGATTTCGACACCGACAGCAGAACGTCAACTTTTGACTATTTGAGTTTTACAGCATAGCGTACGGAGTCGTATAGTGCCATCTACATCAGTACGGTTACCATCAGTTTGTCACTGACATAAACGCCGTCAAGAACGTAATTTACTTTCTATACATCTCGCTCGCACTCGCATATTAGTGCAAACGGGATGTATAGAAAGTAAATTACGTTCTCGACGGCGTTTATGTCAGTGACAAACTGATGGTAACCGTACAGGACGTCGCGTGGACAGTAAGTTATCATTAGCGCACGTAACAGGTCACGAATGGCGCAAGTTTATTGCTCGGCACTCCATTAAAACTTTGTCGATTCCGCTGCCGGAACTGTTTTAGGGTTCTGGAAACTGTGAGGTTTCAATTTATTTTTATAGGGTTAATACCCAATAATTTAATAATCAAACGAAAGAATGGTTTGTTTAGTATAACTTACTCGAAAAAGGATTATTTATACATAATAATATGAAAAGATTTCGGCATACCTATGTACTTATAGAAAAAACTGTAACTGTAATGATAGATAGGACGTTCATTTAGAAATACATTGATAAACACAAAAATTAGTACCTGCCTAGTCCATAAATCATGGCGTACACTATATTAAAATTTTTGCTATAAGTATAAATAAGTACCAAAAAAACGGCATCAAAATCTATGTATACTAATGCACTTGTCCTTGAGTAAATCATGCATGACAAGGCAGGCAACAAACGAATTACTTATTTCGAAGCATACAAAGATACGCGTTTAGCAATTCAATTGAAAATTGAATACTTATACAATGCTACCGGTTGTGCACAAATCACGCGAGGTGTTTTTGGCTACTTTTTGACCCCCCCTCCCCCCTGGTGATATTTGGTGAGGTTTTTCGTTACCCCCCCCTCCCCCCACACAACCTCACGTGTATTTTTTTGAAATTTTTTCATTCGACCTAATTTTAAGAAAAATTGTATTGTATGTAGAAAATCTTGTTTATTTTTCTATTTTCGTTAAATAGACTCGCTATTTCGAAGTGCAGAGTGAAGATTTATGTTTAACGAAACAGAGAAAAAGTATCTACTCATGTGGTAGGTGTTTTTTTCATAGTTTCGTTCACTGTAGAAAAATACACACCGTGAGGTTTCCTTATACCCCCCCCTCCCCCAACGTGATCTATCGTGATTTTTTCGTGACCCCTCCCCCCCCCTATCGAACCTCGCGTGATTTGTGCACAAGCCCTTGGGTACTTTCATGTCTTTCAGTAATTTTTCAATTGCCAGTATTTCACTCAAAAAATTATGAGCAGATACATAACACGACACGAGTAAGTACTCGTACAAATACAGAACACGGTATGAGCGTCCGAATCGGACTTGCCAATCTTGCCCGCCTCAGAGTGCATCCCGCGATAAATGCGTGTCCTACGTAGACGAGTACTCTGGTCTGGACGCGTATTCTGATTGTAATCGTATAAGTATACCAGTATAAAAATACTAAATACTATATACTACTATATAGTAAAATAAAGAGTTCCTGTTCACGGCTCGGCCACAACATCGAGCGACTTGCGACGGCGGGAGCGATAACCATAGGTTGGAGCGAAAGGTCCGAACGCTGTGTCACGCTTCAACCTATGGTTATCGCTCCCGCCGTCGCAAGTCGCTCGATGTCGTGGCCGAGCCGTAAGTGTTATAACCTATTGGTACCTACACAAATTAAATGCAAAGGCGAAATCATCCTTTTACACAATCTCTTCTAGTATATAGTCAACTTGTTTTTACGTTAGAGTACAAAGTGTCCTGTCACGTGAAGACGGGAAACTAAAGTATGAAGAGCTTATTTTATTGAGCCTGTACTAGTTGTGGGCTGTGGGACTAGGTCGATTTGAGTAAAATTGTCCCATAATATTTATTTTATTTATTAATGAAGTCACGCACTGGTAAAATGAATTTGAATTAGATTATCGCAAACAGAATGCAGGTCCTGAATAGAGTCGTTTATGTTTCCACAACCACGTCTGGAGTGCTTGATTTGCTAGTGAACTTTTAAACTTGTACTAGCATCACGAACGAAGCCCTTTTGCAATCTTTTAAAATGTTTTAAAGTTGTGATTCCTGGGGCTATCTACTGCTGGAAGATTAAGTCAAACTAAAGGAAAAATATCTAGGTATTCTAGGTAAAACCTTCTTAATACTTATGTATTAAGTAAGTAGTCCGAACATCAATGTAAAATGTTTCTTTTTATTATGTACTTAGTTTATTAAAACTACTTATAACTAGAAATAGGTCTTATCTCATATAATGCAGATAAAACCTATTTCTAGTTTATGAGTTACATGAATTTGACCCTTAGAGAATATAACCAAACGGAGTGGTCATTAACAGGCGTTCCCCTCTGTCGAAAATAGCCGGCCAATGGTCAACCAGATGTCAACCACATGGACTGACGTTTATCTGACATGGCAATTTTGACGTTACGTATACATTTGATGTTCCCCTCCCCCGCAAAAAACGGCAGACTATTTTGTACCGAAAATTATAGACATGGCGTCTCCGTTTGGTTATATCCTCTAAGCTTCGACCTATCCTATAAAACATAATGAAAAACTCCCTTTTACAAATCGAATACATCCAAGGACATTCTAGGTTAGTAGTTGATATTAAACTAAAATAAGATCTCCGCGAACAGTTTTGTGCGGAGTTCTGTATTTTAAAGTGAAATAATTTGAAACAAGTGCCGTTTAAAATATCTTAATAGGTAGTGTAAAATAAATAAATGCCTAGAAACAAATACAAACAACTGATCTTAAACTATTTACACGAGTCAGGTTGAGAGTTTCCAACAGATTATCCGGTTCAATCCGCTGTAACAAGTCCGGCAAACCGGTTCGAGCCAGTTTCAGCTCATCTCGGCTTTCCTTGTTATCTTTTCTTGCTAATTGGCAACAAAACGCACTTCCCGCGAGGTATCTGGGCGACTTGGAGTTTCAGAATATTATATGGAACATTGTTAACATTTTACAGAATACTGCCTTTCAAAAAAGAAGATTCTCCCACAAAAAAAAAGGATTTTTTTCTATTCAGTCTGCAATTGTATGAAATATTCTACAGTAGTTACTATAATAGGGAGGTGAAGACTTACACGCCGTACATTCAGACACTATTGTTAATAACTACATAAATAAGTAGTTACATATGTTTTTAATTCAAAATCATCACCAAGTGATGCCTATTGAAAACTCATATTCAGCAATGAATTTTTTAATTATTAATAATATCAAAGACATATGTAACTTCGTATAAGACGAATAAAGTCTAAGGAAAAAACGTGCCTCGGAATTCAAGTAAAAGTCATTCTCGAATGGATGCCGCACACACCTTTAGCCTATCCTCGACTAGATGGCGTGACGACACCGTTTCATATGTAACAATTTTAACACATAGATATCAGTGAATGAACATGAATCAAAATGATATAAAAATAATAAAATCATTTATCCATATATATACAGTTTTTGATAACTTTATACGTTTTCATTTTGAGTTTTAGTCGTGTGTCGATAGATGGCAGTAAATTTACAGTGACTACAAAATTTACAATGACAGGACCCCTCTATACTATCTATTCTTTTTGCTAATATTGTCCAGTGTCCAGTCTGCACGTTTCCATGCCAATGAAAGTAATTGTAAATAAATAAATGAATATTATAAGACATTTATTTTTACACAAATTGACTAAGCCCCACGGTAAGCTCAAGAAAGTTTGTGTTGTGGGTACTTAGACAACGATATATATAATATATAAATACTTAAATACATGTCATAGAAAACAACCATGACTCAGCAACAAATATCTGTATCATCATACAAATAAATGCCCTTACCGATTCGAACCCGGGACCATCGGCTTCATAGGCAGGGGCAGGGTCACTACCCACTAGGCCAGACCGGTCGACAAGTAGGTATTTTTATTGCGTACATGAAGTAACAAATAACCAGCTTGTACACGGGTGAATTATTGTTTTAAATTCGACGCTGTGATAATTTCATTACCGACATCTTGACAACGATAAATCACGAAAGCGGAATCACACAGCAGATTTATGAGAGAGAAGCTTCACTGCATTGATAAACAAAATGGCCGATAAATAACTATCGACACGACATATTGTGATTATTTTTTGGATTTTGTCCATTGAGAAAAAGATCTGTGGCCCTACAGGTCAAATATGAACACTTTAGGGCAGTATCCAACTACATATGCACGTCGTATATAGGATAGGAAGCCAACGGTGGTTATGCTCTCCAAAAACCGTTAAAATATACAAGTTTTCAATAAATAAATAAAAACGGGACAGTTATGCAGCACAGTCAAAGGTTTTATAACTAGAAAACAGGAAAATTCAAAATTATAAAAGATAACAAGGAACTGTATCAGCTCGATTAGTGCATTCTACCAATTCTTACGAAACATAATCAGTTGAGGATGCAACAGAATAAATGCTAAGAGAAAAACAATCAAAATATCATAACTTATTAAATGTTTATAATATCGTCCCAGTTAAAAATACACTCTTTACCATATCGATACCGGACAGTCGGCCCAAGAATGATGTACATCATTCTCAGTACTATAATGGAATAAAATAAATAAGTTGGGCGTTTTGTTAAGTCAATAAGATTGTCGATATATTGCACCGTGTATCGACATAAAATTTGCATAGGTATGGCGCCGTAGTAATGTATGATGGCGAAAATCAGAGGTGTCGTCCAATCGCTTGCAACAGCGCGGGCAAGTAGTTAAATATGTATTTCAAGAGAACTAGTATAAGAGCGCTCCCCCAGAATCTTCGTTTTGTATTGTTTAGGCTTGACCTGAGGGACTTATTGACGAAGATTTGCCGTTTGTCTGTCAGGGCTTTAGTCACTTTTCACGATTCACAATCAAAAAGCATCAGCGACTCGATTAGTTTATATTATACATTTTTTTTTCACATCCTAAAGTCGCGTAACTTAGAGTGGCTCAAGCTTGCGCAAATGTAATGCGCTTACGATTGGAATAAACGGGTTAAATAGCCATTGCCCAGAGTGTATCCAAGATTTTTAGCAATACGAGTAGCGACGAGTACTTATTATAAAACTGAATGATACTCTTAGGTTGTGCACTTCCAAGAATATTCCTGAGCAGCCATTCTCTATCGTGAATACTCGTCATAACAATAAGTAAGTAGGTATACAAGCTTAGTTTTGCCATTCAGTATAGAACATAAAGACGATAGGCACTCCCTTAGTGAAGCGCTACATTTATAGGTATGAGAGTATTTAGTAATCGCGACTGTCAGTCTGCCATAAGGGCCGTATTTCTTATAAAAACGTTTCTAATCAGATTAGTTTTACATTACACTAAGCAGCAAACGGTTTTACTTTTCATGATTTATCGTGAAAATATTTTCGCAAGTGCTTGTACCTCTCGACTTCAAATGGTTTTTACCCCTCAAGACTATTAATAAAAAGGTCTTTCAATCAATTTTAATAAGTGTGAAATGTTCATTTCAGAAGCCATTCCGGCCAATACCCGATCCTCTATTATCAACGAGATTAACCAGCTCACACCAAATATTTCCATTTTAACCCGCGAATCCCTCACACTTTTAGGAGCCCCCATTTTAGACGAATCCATCCCGTTATGCATAAATTCCAAAATAGAAAAATTCTTTAAGTGTTCCAACCTTTTTTATGAAATCAACCCACATATGGCCCTCTACATCTTACGACTATGCCTTTTCTCGCCCAAATTTTTGTACATCCTTCGCTGCGCCCCACTTTGGAAATTCCCCATAATTACTGCAAACATCGACCAAATTTTAAAGGACACCGTTAGTAAAATTCTGAACGTAACCTTCACATCCCCCAGTTGGATCCAAGCTACCCTCCCGATCAAATACGGCGGTCTTGGTATCCGTTTGACGGGCAGTTTAGTTCTCCCGGCCTTTTTGTCGTCTGCCTATAGCACGCTCACCCTCATTGGTGGTATATTACGTACCCCTTCAACCGCTAATGTGTCGGTGTCGTGCCTGGCGGACGCTGAATCGGCTTGGAGTGCAGACCATCCCGTCGAACGGGTACCAGAGGAAAAATCTAGCCAAGCAACATGGGACGTCATAAATATAAAATCGCAACACCAACTCCTACTACAAAACTGCCATAACGACTACGAACGGGCGAGGCTATTAGCCGTTTCCGAAAAGGAATCAGGACATTGGCTGCACGCGCTTCCATCGCGAAACCTTGGCTCCACTCTAGATCCTTCAGCCCTACGCATCGCTGTCTGCCTCCGCCTGGGCTTAAAAATATGCGAGCCCCACACCTGTAGTCGATGCGCTCAAGCTGTAGATGCTTTAGGACGGCACGGCTTACACTGCCAAATGAGCGCAGGCCGACTATATAGACACGCCACATTGAACGACCTGATCCGCCGCGCCCTTTGCACCGCCTTTTTACCCGCAACTCTGGAACCGTCAGGCCTCTCTGCCACAGATGGCAAGAGACCTGACGGCTGCACTCTTGTGCCCTGGAGCCTTGGCCGCCCTTTAGCGTGGGACGCTACCTGCGTCGATACGCTAGCACCGTCCCACGTTGAGGGATCGGCCCGGAAGCCCGGGACTGCCGCGGACCAGGCCCAGACACTAAAGCGCCGCAAATATGCGTTTCTAACGGACACATACGATTTTGCGGCGCTCGCCATTGAAACACTGGGCCCATGGTCGACCGACACCAAACAGTTAATAAAGGAAGTGTCGGTCAGGCTAATAGGCGTCTCGGGCGACCACAGGGCGGGCTCCTTCTTGGCTCAAAGATTAAGTCTGGCGGTTCAAAGGGGCAACGCCGCCAGCATTCTAGGGTCCATTCCAGAAGCGGGTAGCTTGGGAGAGATATTTTATATTTAGTATTTTTTCGAAATCATTTATTTACATACAATATATATACAGTGGTACTACTAAACGAAATTAATAACTAGCTTAAATCTAAAATAGGCCCTTGAGGCATTGTACCAAGGATGCTGGCGGCATTTCCTCGCTGTATCGCAATGCTGATACGTTGTGCGAGGTAGCCGCCAGCTCTTCGGTCACCAGTTACGTCAACCAGACGCTTCGCGATTTCTGCGAACAACTTATGCGCGCTGGGACCCCATGGACCTAGAGTTTCAACACCAAATGGTAGGCTCTTATATTTGTTACGTTTTAGAATTTCGGCGCTTTCCGCCGCTCCGCCCGCTTTTACAGTAGTCCGTTGGAGGTGGGACGGTGCCAGTGTGTCTACGCAGGTAGAATCCCACACCAACATCCGTCCCAAGCTCCAAGGAACTAAGGACACTCCATCGGGCCTCTTGCCATCATCTCTGATAATGCCAGTCGGCTCAAGAAGAGCAGGCACATTGATGGTGGCAAGAGACCGACGGACTATGTCATTAAGCGACGCATGTCTCGAAAAACGGCCTGCACTTTTTTGACAAGATAATCCGTGGTGTCCCAGTCGGTCCACGTCCGTGCCACAGGAGCATATGTGTGGCGTACACACCGAAACCCCGAGTCGCAAACCAGTCGCCAGTCTAAGGGAGGCCGGATCCAAGAAAGTACCAGTATTGGGGGAAGGATGGGCATGTAGCCAGTAACCGGCTTCCCGGGCTCCGACCGCCAAAAGCCTCGCGCGGTCTGGACCTGTACAGTTGTTTAGGAGAGTATTGTAAGTTAAATCACAGTAAACATTTAGTATTTAGTTTTAGTTGTTAGTTTAAGGTTTTGTGTAAGTATTATTTTAACATTGTTGACAATATTGGCTACAGACTGAAATAAAAAATCGAGTTCAATAAAAAGGATTTGTTCCGCTATGTCTAGTGAGATGGTCAGATTTGATTTGATTTTGAAAAGACTAGCAATTAATACATCAATTTTAGGATTCGAGCACGATGAGCAGATCCCAGACACTTAAAAAAAAACGAAATATCCCGCTTGTCACTGAACGGAAGAATCCTCATCCTCAATAGGCATAAAGTGAAATCGCGTAAAGGTTGGTTGCCTCACACAGTTTATTAACCCGGCGTATAAGGTCCTTCGGATAAGCGACGCGTTAAACGGCTACATTGTGGATATACCACTTTGGACAACTATAGTTCACCGCGGTATACAGTACGGTTACCATCAGTTTGTCACTGACATAAACGCCGTCGAGAACGTAATTTACTTTCTATACATCTCGCTCGCACTCGCATATTAGTGCAAACGGGACGTATAGAAAGTAAATTACGTTCTCGACGGCGTTTACGTTAGTGAGAAACTGATGGTAACCGTACGGGTTCCCTCGAGTATCATGCAAGGGAGGTCCGAAATTTTTGAGATCTTTAGTGCATTTGCATGTGCGGTTTTTTTTTCATAAGGCATATTTCAAACCGGCTGTGAATAGCACTAGATATAGCAGCAGCATCACATAAATTGACCTTTGGTAGACCTTTACCCTTACCATAAGTTTTCCGCAGCCTTAAACGCTAGTGACTGCGTTACGACAAACGAAATGCATCTCGCTTGCACCAATGTAAGTATGAGAAGGTGCATTGTGTTTACGCAGTCGCTAGCAAATATGGCAGTGTCATACTCGTGGTAAGCTAGGAAGGGTACTCGTAGAGAGTACGAACTGTGTTGACGTTGGTAAGTATACGACGTATAAGGTGCAGCGGAGCAATTTCAACTGCGGGATAATTTCAACTAATCGAAATATCTTCCATGTTTTACATTATTAACTAGAGTCAGACACAACACATCTTTTTCGCTATCTGGACATACATGGTACTCTAGTTAATAATGTAAAACATGGAAGATATTTCGATTAGTTGAAATTATCCCGCAGTCGAAATTGTCCCGCTGCACCTGTAACTGCAGTGAGTGTGCACCTTAGGTGACTTCGGATGTTAACAGCCTTAATAGAATGAGTGACGTTCGCCGCCGCATTACTGCCGCGATTATAACGACCATTTTATCAAGAAAATTTACAGATACAGCGGCGACAACAAAGACACCGCAACAGTAAGTAATGCAGCTGCACTCGACATAAAAATAGTGCTTTTTATAAATATTTATTATATTGCGGGAATCATAACAGCTATGTAGCAATGTTGTGACGCTCACAAGCAATGGAAATGGGTCTAAATGTGCAGATTCTTTCATACAATACAGCCCGTTATTATTGCTCGTGACTTCAGCAGATGATCTAATGTTGTCACAAGATTAGTTGTTTGCCGCCCTATTTTCACTGACATACAAAATACGTTCTTATCTGACTAGTTAAGTGACCGTAAGAAATGTAAACATTAGTGAAAGATAGATGACTGCTTGCACATTGTTTAGTAATGCTAGAGTTGATAGTACGTGAGCTACTGCTCCAATTTTTGATGTGAAAACTTCTTTAGCGGCGCTGTGCACTTTTTGTGATGGGGAAAAAATGTTAAACTCGCGACAGGTCACGTGACCGTAAGATTCGTAAGACGTAAGGCGGACACGTGACCTGATCGAAAAACTGTTACAATGTCATTGAGTTTTCACTTCTGCCGGCACTCTCGGAGTGCAACCCGTTGTTTTTTTCTTACGTTTCTGCAATACATGCCATATTTAGGTACTTTGATAACTAATCGAAGTATCTACAAATAAATTAATTAGAAAATATGCATACATAAGGATCACTAGGTTGATTAACTCCTAAAAGTTAATCCACGCGTATCCCTCGCGGCAACACTCACTTTGTGAAATTGTCTAGTAATACACGAAATTCTGTACTTACTTCCAAAGTTTTGAATATTTTTAGACTAAGAGAAGGTTCTAAATTCAAACACAAAACTATAACTTATTCGTCTCAAGAGTCTAGAGAAATTAGAAACTTTAGATTTGCAATCATAACCATTCCTGTAAACATTGTAAACTGAGCGTCGGTGCCGTTTCAAATTATTTCGCTTCGCAATCATATCCACTTTAGGCGAAGCAATGGGACGATGCATTCGACACGGTACCCTAAAAAGCCAACACAATATCCCCGATATCGCCGCGGCACAAGCCCTGGGGTAGGTATGATTTTAATCGCTTGGTCGAGATGATCTCTTGGGTAGACCAGTATACGTGGCGCTCTGATTACGCTGGACCGTGGAGGTTTAGACGTATTAGTAGACCTTAGTCGGAATTTATAAATTGACATTTACATTTCACGTCGATAAATAGCATAAGTCGCGCGACTTTTATATCGAACAAGAATGACATGGAGTCGCGCCAGTAGCGGACATGCTGTTGCTGAACGTATTGTGCTGATACCTGTTCACGCACCCGCGGGCCGCGTTAAGAGTCTACGATCTTATAACCTTAATGGAGAGTTAGAGACTTTGACACTTCAAGCCATCTAGCACAGTTCCCCAGTCCTGTGCAGTGTGCTTCTCCCTATTATAGTTCACGCACGTCACTTTGCGTGTTTGAACTCGTTGGAGAGTCTTCTTTCCTGTGTCCTCAATAAATGGGCTCCCCTTACAATTCATGGACGCTCTCTATACTTATTAAGGATCTCGAAGTCACGATACAGATGTAGTGAATAATTATTTTCCTTCGTCTTGCTATTTCAGTCAGTGTCGGGCCACAAAGTACTGACGTTGATTGAAGTAGCATGACAAAATACGAACGTTTCCGAGAAAATACGAAGGAAAACAATTATGCACTACATCTATACACTGGTTGACCCTAGAACTCGACTCGGTGGCGCTCGCGACACAGTAAAAGTGCACGACATGGGCATTATGCAACAAAGTGCATTGTCCGGGACATTATCTTGCGGATTTATCTTCGGCGAGTGCCTCGAAATCGCAGATAACATCTTACGAAACGACCAATCCTTTAAAGCACGTGTATAGACAGTGAATAACTTACACAAAATCTTATTAACCTCGACAATAACATAGGAATATCACTTCTGTTACAAAAGCAGTAAGTTCCAATTTCCCGGAAAAATTTCACATGATGGTAAGAGCTGATGAGGGTTATGGTGATGCACACGAATGTGGTCAAGTGCAGACACCAGAGCTCTGTTTATTGCTATCTCGAGGCTAATAAATTAGTTGTTTCACGGCGCATGTGTAAGTGCAAATAAGGTACGGACAGTACCACAAAACCACAGGTTTCTTTCAGCTGAAACCTACGTCTCCGTCTGAATAAGTAGGTACGTTTAAAATTTCTAGCTGTTTCGTTATCTGCTTTTATTTCCGGTATACATTATTATAGCTTTTCTTTACACTTTTTTGTTAAATTAATAGTGATATCTGTATAAAAAAAACTAACATAAACAACAATCTCTCTGCTTTGCCTTAAGGTTTACTGGTAGAGAATGCTTTTTGGCATTAAGTCCGCCTTTTGTACGATAAGTTTTCTTTTGTGCAATAAAGATTAAGTAAAATAAATTAACTGTGTAAATGTCGTAATTCCTGATTTAAAGCTTTTTTTTTAAATATAAAGTTAAAATAAATTTTTACTTAATGTGTGATACCCGTTATATTTTTTATATTATGTTCCCGAAATTAAAGAAAATGTTGCTTGTTTTTAACCCCAAAATTGGCAGTATGAAATAGCGGTTTTAAAGTTAATCTCCTAACACTTTCACGTCCAGCTTTGAAGGACAAAAATCAGGATTATCAAGTAGATAACATCACGGCGTTCGCAATGATCTCATCCACAAGGCAAGATATCCATCCAATGCTAACTGCCCACGGCTACCAAATCAACGGAGTTGAATCGAGCATGAAATTAGAAAACCGCTCGCTGATTATCGCATATAGATGTAGAATGTATGAATTCTGATTGGTCTATATCTCACGTATTTGGTGATCTATTTCATATTGAAGATGATAGCAACTACTTATGACGAATTCATTACTGTCTGTAGCAGTATCAACTTGATAAGTTTTGTATTGGTTTCACAAAATCTTTAAGACCATAGAATACTTATTACTCGTATGAGCTTGATACTAATAATTTCATTTCATTTCTGTTAAAAGTATTTTTTAACTAGTTATAGTAATATCCAGAAACTACTTATTTAAGATGATAAGGAGTTGAGTTTTATTATAGGTATTTTCGGAAGCATATAAAAACATTAACTAAGTGCAATGCTACTTTTTGTTATAGAACAGAGAAGAAGTGTAATTTTAAAAATTTTCGTGATCGGCTTGCTTCCATCAGGCCAAGGTAATTTCATCATCTTAGCCATCTATTTTTTCAATTATAGATCATTAAATTAATTATTTTTATAGCCGATCTATCAATCCAGATTTATTACGTAACACAGAGGTCAGTCAAATAGAGTTAGACCAAGATAAGTCTGCAACGATTTTGATAGAGCACGCAGTGCAAGTGTTATTTTAAACGTCAAACTTCTATGAAATTATGACGTATAAATAACACTTGCACTGCGTATGCTATCAAAATCGTTGCAGACTTTTCTTGGCCTAACTCTAGTACGATGTTGAACAGTGAATCCATCAGAAAACTTAAATATATTTGCATTAAGTGATTGATAAACCAATTCATTTAATGGACCACGTAGAAACGGTGGAAATGACTATCTTTGTATCTTCCGATTGCGATATTTTATAGGGCAGAGAAACAACATGACTTGCTGATGTGATATGACTATTTACGAGAATAACTGATTTAGACTTCTATTTCAATAATGTTACGACGAATTAAGTTCTGCTAATGACATACCTATTGCGACTATGGGGCTATTCATAAATTACGTCATTTCAAATTAGGGGGGGGGGGGTCTGGACATCGGATGACGGTAGCATGAAGTAGGAGGAAATGGGGTCATTTGAAGCATGATTTTTGGATGATTATAAGGGGGGGGGTGGGGTTAAAAATCGTCAAAAATCGATGACGTAATTTATGGACAGCCCCTATGCTACTACTATACTTGCCTTTGTGACAAAACATGTTAGTAATTGGTCAATAGCAGCTGCAGTCGCACCGAATGCATAAATGGACGAGGAAGTGTCCAATTTGGGCTCGTTTCTGGCCCGATAAAGATACGAGTAACATGCTCCGTAAATTTTATTATTTCCTCGCCTCGAGAACGGTTACCTTAACCTATACCTAAAGGTGCGTTCGGTTTTATACTGTTGTAAATTTTATCCGTTATTTTTGTACACTAAGGCAGCCTTTTAATGCTAAGTAAGGCCAACGTAGATAAGAAGTAGGTACCTACCTATATAAGTTTTAAGTACCGTCAACCGGGGTGAATAGGGATGGCTGGGGTGAATAGGGACAAAACTTAAAATGTGATTTACACATTGATTTGTGACAATTTCCAAATAACAACCCATACAAATTGTAGCATTCGAAATCTACCATTTTGTTTCATCGAATGATACAATGTGTATAAGTATTTTTTAAGAAGTTTCAGGTACACGCCGGTTGACGGTACCAAGACCTACCAAGTCTGAGAAGTCGCGAGATAAAAATACCTAGTATAAGGGAAAGTACTCCTAGGTACATTTTTATAATAATTTTCTTATCGAGTGGCAAAGAAGGAGGCGGCGGGAGGGCTGTGTTGCAGCACAGAAACCGATAATATTTATGAAATCCGTGGTATTTTCCAATTGTTTTATCGATATAGGTAGGTATTAAAATTACCGGTGACAAATGTGCAGCAAGAACTCGATAATCCTAAATCTTTCCAAGATTTACATATCGATAAGCAAAATGTATAAAATAGCAACTCAACCGGGATTGATACCATCACTATCACATCAGATATTGATAAAGTATCAATTTCATATTCCCTCGACGAAGCACTATTTATATACTCGTAAAGTACCGGTCTTGTCAATCCAAGCGGCTCAATGCAATTGAAACTAATAAAAATGCAATTTACGTAATGCGTCTCGTCTGTATAATGCCTTCCAATGCTAAAGGAAGTATGTTCATATAAACTTCATATATGGTTGCTGCTTTTCATCTAGCTTAGCAACTACCCTTTAGGACCAAGTCTAATGCATTCGATGAATAATAATATCTTTTGTCGCGGCGAGTTGTTTTGCGCAAATAGTAAATGGCCAACATATTTATACGATACATAGGTATACTACGGCGTATGCAAAAATAGCGTTTTATAAAGAGCATTGTCTCTACGCTACTATTTACTGGATAACGAAACCGCTATTTAGACAGATAATTGCTAAGTGCTCTAATCTGGCTCTAATTTACTAAGTGCGTCCATGCAATTTAAAAATGGTTGAGTAAAAACATAGCTATGAGGGGTATAAGTGGATAAAATTCATCATACTATTGGTACGTAGTTTACGGCTCATCATAACTCTCCAAACACATTATATATTTCGATAAATAACTATATAAATAGATAATAAGAAATCCACTAAGTTCTATTTTCTTAATATCCGAAACGCACACGAGCAACAATATCGACAGGAGTATGTGGACGAGACAGTAGGCACATTGTCCCTCTTGTTTCAGAGTCAAATATGTGAGACGGTCTCGCCTGCTGAGTGCTGACTCCGTGCGTACAATCAGGTAGGTACAACTGGTACAAGCATAAAATGCCCATTTCAGCAAAGGCAACATGTATGTACATAGATACAATTGCGATTTCTACATAGGTACAAACGAACTCCAAGATTTTTTTTCTGGCTTTTAACAATAATATACCATGTTTTTAAATAGGTCAATATAGTCAATTTGTTTTAATTTTTTTGGCATCTTTATATTTTTATTTTAACGCTAGAGCACTTCTAACGCTTAAAAAAAGCCTAATTAAATATCCGGTTCTATTATTAGAGCCCATTAGTATACAAATCCGACTACTTTTAACGCCAAAGGACTTAATATTTTCGAATTTTGGCAATCTTATTTTCCACTTCCTTATACTTATTTTCATCACGATTGCCAAAACTTTGACGGAGGCGAAACCAAGCTTCAATTTATCAGTTAGTTAATTTTGCTTCTTAAACGCGATGAGTCTATCAGTTTTGCTAGTCAGCAGTATAAATAATTACCTGTAACCAAGATGGCGCCGCCTGACTCGTCGAGTCCTCGAGCCGGTGTCCAGGGAAGACCACCCGCCGCTATCAGAGCGCGCCAAAGCCAAATTCCTGGCCTCCGTCGTCCGCGCGCTCTCCAGCAAAATCGCTGTGTATTTCGTTATCAACATGTTGCTAGAGCACTGTTACACATTACTTTTAACTCACTATTTTTGCACTGAATAATTCGACAATGTTATACAAAGGAAGTTTCAACGTTTTTCTGCGAACCGTCGGAAGTTTTTAAACGAAAAGCAACAAGTAAACTAACTAAGTCGGGCCCGGCATCCGTCTGCCGTCATGCCGCGCTGGTCACCACATCACATATCATGATTATTATCCCTCCGTACAACGGGATATTGTGAATTATGTACTCCTACGCTTTAAGTTCAACCGAGTGTTAAGAATAAGGGCACGTTCACACTCGGCTTACAGTCAACGACGAAAAATCTGATTCAGCTCGTGGTCGACGTGTGGACGCTGACTGATGTCTCACCGTGAGCCACAAACTATAAGCCTAATACTAATGTGCCCTAACGAAATAAAAAAAAGACAAACGATTTGCAACATCAACTTACATGAATCAAGACAGCAACACACAGACTAATTGACAGACAGCTAAGCAAAATAGATTAACATTACACCGTAGGACTACTACATTTAAATCAGGAATGCGGAAATTTCCACATGAATATGCATTAAGTGGGATATTTTGCCGGCGACAGATAATTGGGTAAAATGAGGTGCCTATATAGGGAAACCTATTTAGCGTTTTGAATAAATTATGTGATAGATTATACTACCGCAATGAACATTTAGTATTCATAATTTCATACATATGATAAAGAGCAATTACAGTGTACCTAAAGCCAATATTACCTACTCTACTTGTCGTGTTACCTTCGGATTTTACTCAAATATTAAATTAAATTGAATCCTCATTATATGTATATCATGTGATAATTATATCAAGTGGCGTGAAGCTTACAGACTACCTGGTTGAGCTTGAAACAGTATGTTATTTGAAATAACTTATTTTAGATTTTTTATGATCATCGTAGCCAATATTGATATACTTACTTGCTAATAGAGCTATTGAGTGATACTGTATTAAAAGCTTAACAATAATAGTTTACGCAATAAATATGTAGTTATAAATAAAGTAAAAAAACATGGCATTATTTGCTTTCTTAAAAAAACTTTAGTTTTGTCATAAGAAATTCCGCTTTCTATAAAATCGCTAAAATTATATCTAATGCATCGTTTAAGGAACTGTCGGGAATGTATTCGAGTAAAGGATACGGCATTACGGCAATTAAAGACGAAACGGCACGGTCGTTGACCAAGCGAATCCTGGCGCAAATAAACAATCCGCTGTAGAAATAGTCGCTGTATCGCTTACTTGGTGTTTGAGCCGCGTTTAGGACTTTCCGAAAATAAAACCACCAAGAATATAATGCCTTGTATATGACATTTCGTGTAAGTACAATATTTCTTCAAAAGTTGCTTTGTCACTAAATAAGACTAATCAATTATCATACTACGAGCCCCGATGCAAATTATTTGGTCTAGTTCCACGCAACAATTTTGTTTATTTTCATAAATTTTACACATGAACATAAAATGACCCAGTAATGGGAACCATAATAGCAATGTTTAATGTAGTTTATTTTGATCGTATAATAAAATTGTATGAGACTTTTATTGCTGAAAAAAAGGACTTTTCAAAAACGTTGTCCAAATCATATTGTCCTCTCCTACAGCACTGCTGCATGCATCCATGCATGCCCATGGGCTCGAAACAAAATTGTCAGTAAGGTATACTCGGGTAATTCCGAATGTCGAAAACTGTCGGATAATTACGAAAAGAGACTCTTATTATGATGGAATTTAGGGTGATTTTCATCTGAATTTCGGAATTATCCGACTTTCGGTATTACCCGAATACACCTTATATTGGCAGAAGCAATAGCTTTCCCTAGTAATAGCCCTTTCCACATATGTTGTAATCCTACCACCCGTCAATAAAAAAAAAAAAACTTTTTTTTTTCTTTCAGTACAAAAAGGTATTTCTTGTATTTGGATTTAGTTATTGCAGAGTATTACCATATAAAATTAAATTACATTAGTATAAGCATTAAATATTAGTAATTTTTAAACAAAAACATTATTTTTGAACAAACGCGAGAACCTCAAAAAATGGTCTCACTAGACGAAAACATGTGCATCGGGGCTCGTATGTCATCAAGCAATTGATGTATCAACATCAACATAAATGATGTAAATGAATAAAAAAAATGCCTTACATCTACAATTTCTTGATAGAATAACAACTTTTTGAGAAATACTTGACACATTTGGAATTCTTGTAATTTAATACGCTAGAATGGTAAGAATGGAAATGATATAAAAAAAAAATTCAGAATATTGTTTTAAACTAACTTTCTTTCAATTACCAAGTGTTATGACAGGGACAAACAAATACACCAAGGATCCCCTAAGCAAACGTATGCTATTTACAGAGCTTATAGATCTTAGAGAGACTTAAGAGTCATCCTTGACTCTGAGATGAAACAGCGTGGAAAGATGAAAGCACCGTAAGCAAACCGAGCGTGGAAACACAGTCTACCGGTAACGGATTGGACTATCTCTATCTGTAGCTCAGATCTGAGATAATTATCGTCTGTAGTCTAGTCAACGATGGCAATGACCTTGGGCAACTTGGCGATAATATTTTCGTGATCTTTGTGAACTTAGGTACTTTATGTATTATTTGAAAAGATTTTGTAACTAATATTTAAAGTGGTCTTTTTTTATGGTGGTGCGAGGTAAAATGTAATGTTTCAACTATTTTCCGAATGTTTAAGAGGCCTAGCCCAGATGATAACCGTTGATAGAAAATGCCAATCAAACTCAAATAATGTATGAAAACAGTCACATGACATGACTTTTGGAAGCGTCTGTCTTCCCGATAAACAAAATCTAATCGTTTGACGTTTGTCGATGTTCAATTGTTATCTTGGCTATGCTGGGCATCAGGACACTTTGTTTACACCTAGTACCTATATAGCGAGCTAATTCAAGCAGGCGTTCTACATGACATTAAAGCTCTCTCTACGTGTTGGATCTATATCCCCACGCACGCCTATCAAAAGGCCGGGATTTATAGGCCCGTGAAATCATAGGAGATACAAATAATAATTATTCAGCCTATATACGTCCCACTGCTGAGCACAGTAGTATAATTGTAAGATAAAATACAACGAGAAACTCCCCTTAGTGTCAGTATCATTATCTTTGTTGATCGGAATACAAGAGGCTGTATCAAGCGCTGTTATCATATTGTGCATCTTGGATTGCTTACTGCGATTTTATTCTTGGTTGCAATTAAAACTACAATGACTTTACGATCAGTGACATCCGTATATTTATGACCTACCTACGATCTATACCAAACGATCAACTGTATTATCTTTGACGAATATGCAAATAGGTATCAATATCGTTTATTTAATTTGAAACCAATATGTTAACGGTTCGCGTTTGGTCACGTTGTTCTCTATATACTGATCTGATCAATCTGTCTGTCATCGGGCGCGGAGAGCTGCGGCCCGCAGTCTGCGCCGGTCCGTCACCGTAAACGCAAGCTCCTGATGAGACTCCTCGGTACTGCCCGTTTTTAATATATTTAATATGTCTGTGTCTCACGGAAGTTTTGTTATTAAAAATGATCTGATCAATATGAAATGTAAACCGAAAATAATTCATAATCTACCGCGATTTAATGATGTCTAACTATAGTGGATTGGTTCAAGAAAAAATATGTTTGTGAATCGATTTCCTTTAATTTCATAGAAAGTATGTAGTTATACTTATATTCTCGTCTAATGCATTGTTTCGTCGTTCTTTTACCATGACCGGGATAGGTGAAGAATAAGAAGGTCTTCGGAAGTCCTAATAAATTCAATGACGCCATTGTCTTGTATGACCATTCAAATACTTACACAAAACGGCAACGTTGAATTACAATCCGTACAATTTCGAATGACTAGTATTAACATTAAATTCCCTTTTAAATTGGCTCGTGTCTGCAATACAGTATGAAACTCGTACAAATAAATAAACCAAACGTATGTAAATAAATCCAAGAGATGTTCAGCTAAACAGCAAATGTAAGGCATCCGATCGTAAATAATCTTAAGCGATATAGGGCCCTCGAGGAAAATTAACCACAAAATAAACGGGTACTTAAATAAAAATAAGAATAATAGGTACAATTGAGAATTTGATCGAAATAAAATTTCGCAACTTTTCATGTAAAAGTTATTACAGATGAATCTGATACTAAATATTTGTATCTCTTTCATGTTTTTTAGGGTTCCGTACCCAAAGGGTAAAAACGGGACCCTATTACTGAGACTCCACTGTCCGTATGTCTGACCGTCTGTATGTCTGTCACCAGGCTGTATCTCATGAACTGTGATAGCTAGACGGTTGAAATTTTCACAGATGATGTATTTCTGTTGCCGCTATAACAACAAATACTAAAAAGTACGGAACCCTAGGCGGGAGAGTCCGACTCGCACTTGTCCAGTTTTTTTTTTGGTAATAGTTACGCTAGCTAACACTTACGCTTATGTACACATCTTTGACATCTTTATAATAAAAAAAAATAGTCGTTCAACACCTGCATGGCTCCATGTGGCTCCACCGCTCCATGTGCATAAAGCGACCTAATCTCATACAATTCTAACACCCGTGAGCAATTTATGCGTCTAACGCGTACCAATTTGCACGTTTCTGTATTTAGCAGACGCAGTAATGCGAATTAATGGTGTAATAGCCTCAAGTTCGAGGCTAAATTGGACCTGTAGCCGTTAGGTCCTTAACGAACGGCTCGCACCATATACGGGCTCCATCAATTACTTGGTGACATTTCTTGTTATAGGTCACGTCTGGTATTTGGTAATCGTTAAGTCCGTTATTGGCGTTATTGTAAATGTACATACAATTAAACTGGAGAAAGGCATTTTCTCTAGATAATTTAGAAGGTAAGTTTTTATATTCGTATCAGTAGAGATCGCCAATGTAAATAATGTAATTGTTCAATCGTTATCCCAATAACAATTGATATTATATTCGATATTATTTATTTAATAAGGTCTGTTTTTCTATCCAACCTACCTACTAAAATGACATTTCCATTGCATAATCTACTACCCAATCCATTATAATCACTACTGAATGTAATTATAGTATGAATGATTTCATATTATACCTAAGGTGCAGTACCTATTTAGATTGGGTAGTAATTTTAGTAGTATCAGGAATATAAAATGTCTTATACTTATCAATTTAGTGTAACTATCCTATGCTTATACATTTACTGATTCGTTTTTTTTGACCTCAAAATGGACACTAAATATATTTTTATTTTTAATATATTTTTTTACATTTTTGTCCTCTTCCAACGCTTGCTTTATATTCGGCACAAATTAGCCAATCCTCGTAATGGTTCCGCTGCTGAGAAGACAAACTTCTTAGGTTGTAATAAAATAGGGTCATGTCAAATATACTTAGTTTAGCAAATAATGTGTCTATTTCCGCAAACGGAACACGTTCCAATATGGGGCATGCTCTTGACACAGTTTGCTCAAAATGATGGTCTGTCTATCTTCGATTACTCATGTCGTTATTATAGCGTGCTCGAATAACACGTGTATGTCTTGATTCAAAACAACATAGGCCACTAAGTGGTGGGAACTTCAATGTTGCAAAAAATAACGTACCTAATCAATAAACGTGTTAGATGTCTGTAATGGAAACGAAAGGAAGGTTTTTTTCATGTAAATAATGACATCTGTTATCTGCTATCTAAGGATAAATTAAATTTACTTCGCAATTAGTCAATTACTCTTATAATAAATATTTAAAAAATCTTAACAAATCCCGCAGGTAAGTTAATTGTTTTAATTTTATTCATCTTGAAATCATAATCAAGTAAACAAATCCAAATTTAGACAAAAGTTTTTCCTGATACTTCGTTAACAAAAAATAGTGATGAGTAGGTGTCAATTAGATCATCACATTTCCTATTAAGCTAACAAAAAATATGCCTGAATCATATTAAAGTAGATATAAGTACATAGTCGAGTGCCTAACAAGATATTAATTTAATTTTAATTGTGCAACAAGTCACTGAACTCTGCAACTTTAATACTTTAATTAAGCTCTAGAACTAGATTTACGCTGACCAATTGAGTTTATTGGCTTGACCGCAATACTATAATACAATCACTGTTTTTTTTTTCGCACAGTAAACTTCACTGATATCAAACGATTGCAAGCAAGATTACACACTTGTGCAGAATTCACGGTCGCGTATGAAGTGTTCGCGAATTTCGCGCACGCGTCGTCGCGCCGCGCCGCTATCCAATCGTCCGATCGGAAACATCGACTCAAGCGCACTGAGTACGCGCTCCGAGTCCTGTCGCCTAATTCACAAATTACCTCAACTGCACCGCTCGTCACTAGTACAACTTGATACAAAGATCTATTAAAATTATACGTAATTGGAGACCAGAAGTAAACTGGTTCAGCTGAAACGATGCGCACGCGACGTGGAAAACAGTCCTGCTGAACGGTTTAATTTGAACTTGGAATTTATTAGCAAACGGGATGGTTTTGGTCGTCTTGTATGCGACGCCGTTGGTTTGGGATACTGCAAGGTCCTTCACCTTTTATAATTTTATCTAAATAGAATAAAAGGAGGTTCACGTGAAGTCCAAAGCACACAAGAAGCTTAAAAAAGGAAAACACACTGGTGTTTTCTTTTACCTATAATAATGTAATGTAATACGCAAAGTTTATAATCTTACCAGCCATACCTACAAGTATCTCTCCTATGATTAAATTACACTTTTATTATAAGCCGTCGGCCCGCTTTAGCTAGAATCAAAAGGGAATCTTTTGCAACACAAAAAAGCAAAATATGCACCCGAGTGTTGATGTCGGCGAATCCTTTATTGTGATTCAAACTCGATAGTATCCGAGGACGTCCATTTTCCTGTTCTCGTGTCCAATAAAAAGCACAGTGGCCTTAAAAGGGCGGTGATTTCTAAAAAATGTTATACAACTTTCCTTTTCAAAGGGATGGGACGCATTATGTGGAATAAAGTTATCTGGGCATAACCTTTTATGGCGGCAATCGTGGCTCGTATTGCAAAAAAGATCAAGAACGGGTCGCCCATTGCGTAGGATAGTCGCTGAAAGTAAAATTTATTCATGGATTTCTATTTTTATACGATGTTAAAATGCAATAAATCTTTTTGCGGCTTATTATTACATAAAGATAACGCAGTAATGCTGCCAGTATTTACTAAATAAGTCTTTCCTATAATATTCACGTATGTTTGATGTCTTTTGTATCACATTGAAAAACATTTAATATGATAGGTAGAGATCGGTAAAGGTCTGAACGTCGGACACCATCTAGCAGTAGATGTGAAAATAACGTGTTACACTCGAAGACGATTTCCTTACCTTACCTACCGGTTTCTATAAATGCATTTAGGTCTGATTTACAGGAAACATCTAATAGTGTTAGGTTTATGCCATAAAATCATTTACCAAAGAATAAGACCGAAGCAGGATTTAATTTAACTGATACCTCCTAAAATATTCACTTTTTTCGCAGACGTGTTCTTTTTAATACCAAATAAACCGAAAGTCCTAACACCTCTCAAGGGTACACCGGTCTGAAAGACAGTTCTTCACTCCGAAGCTAATGAAAATTATATCACTTTTACCAACAAGGTTACCCTTTGGGGAGACTCACTAATGAAGCCTGGACTATGAATACATATTGGCGCATTACAGCTTCAATGAGGCTGCATAATTAATAACAACTGCTCTTAAGTCTTGCATTGAGACCCGTTTTAGTTATGCACTTGGAAATGGATAGAAGAGGACGTTTTGTAACCTTTTTGGCGGTCGTGTCTTACTGATAGGCCAAGGTTTTTTTCTATACTCATAGTCATTAATTACGAGTATTGATTGTACCTATATGAGTATCTAATAATAAACTCTAGTAAGATTTTTTGGAAGGCCAATTACAGTTACTTGTTTATTTAGCATTAAAAAAAAGCTCAGAGATGTAAGCATTAGGATATTTGGACAGATGCTAGATTTACCGTACCGTTTTCTAATCCTAAACATAAACTGTGTTAAGTTGGTACTATTCATCAAAAAAAGCTCATATTTTGTCGCAAAAACTACTGATAAGTAACTTTTTGTTGTAGTAACTGTCAGTTGACATTACATAAAATCTGCATGGAATCGTACATTGCTGAACCTCACTTTTTGAATTAACTTATTATACCGATCACAATCCATATCTAGAACATTCCCAAGTCTGTGACAATCCTTAATTAATTTACCGTCTAGTGAGACTCGAAACGCTAAAACGCTGTAATTGGTGGAGAGGACCGATTTCGCGGCTCTTAGCGTTTCTACCGGGCTTCATACCGACTCTATCAAGCTTTCTTACCGATAATTCACTCTATTAAAGCTCTAAGTACCAGTAGCGAAGTGTCTAACTTTACCGTTAGGCAAGGAGCTAATTTGGCTTCAAGATCTATCCATTGTGGAACTTAGGTGTGGTTTTGTCTCGAAATAGGTAAAGCCAGTGGAAATTGAGGTCCTTGAGTAGCTCTCTTGTATAGTAATTGTAAAATTCGGCTATCTTTCCAGGCAAAATCAAAGTCAAAGGCAAAGTCTAATTGTGCAGGGCAGACAAACTGAACCAGGCCGCGTAAAGGGGCTCACTGATTAACAGTCCGCCGGACGGTATCGGCCTGTCAGTTGTTCGGAACGGAACTGTCAAACTTTTGTTCTAACTGACAGGCCGATACCGTCCGGCGGACTGTTAATCAGTGGACCCCTTTAGGGTAAGTGGCCTCTTTAGCGATGAACTGACCAGATGTAATCTGCTAAGAACGGACAAGGGACTTGAAGCCGTGAAAAATTGGAAGAAATTACACAGCGACCAACATTTGTCTTACACTGCCAATGGGGTTGGCAATTGTCATAGAACTCGCAGGTTTGTATTGATGGCGCACATCATGAATCATGATTCTAGTTTGGCTCTATGAGATTTTGCTTAACAGGCCATAAAACTCCCAAAATTCTGTCATTTTTCTTAGGACTGACAACCTAATGGAAACCTTAGTTGGAAAACCTATGCTGGCGCAATCTGTAAAATACTTCAACCTGCCAATCCCATTGACCACCACTATAAAGAGTTTAACGACTGAGAAGAAGTTGTAAGGTTCAAAATCGTGAAGACAATACTTCTTTGTTGCAAACTGAGCAAATTGTCTTTAAAGGGGGCCCACTGATTAACAGTCCGCCGGACGGTATCGGCCTGTCAGTTAGAACAAAATTTTGACAGTTCCGAACAATTGACAGGCCGATACCGGCCGGCGGACTGTTAATCAGTGGGCCCCTTAAGAGTTAAGAGCAATTGGCGAATGTTTAGTTTATGAGTTCACGGTAATTTTGTTGTAGTTAGCAATTATAAGAAACAGCAATAAAGTAGTCAATTTGTTTCAATAGTTAACAGTTAAAGCGTAAACAATGTGATTGTAGTGTTTGGAGATTGCTTAACCTAAATAATATAACTACAGATATTTAACATGTAATATCAATACCACACACTGCACACACATATACTTGTACATTTTGAATTCAAGCAAGTATTTACATTTATTACTCGATGCGTTTTTAAAATCTATATTTTGTAGAAATAAAAATTTTGGATAGTTGTGAATCTTATCCGTAATGCTTTATCGAATGTTTCAAATGGGAAAGTAATTTTGACTGTCCATCTGTTACCTTCTATAAGGCTACGACTTACAAATACTGAACCGATTAGGATTAAGTTTAGTATGAAGAAACCTGCAGCCAGGGCTTAGGCATGATTCAAATAATTGCTCTTCTTTTAAATTCTGTCTTTACAGAAAAGGCATCTGAAGATGGAACGCCTAAAGCATCAGTGTCTGACCGAAGTTTCAGTTTCGGTTTCGGCATAAAAATCATCGGCCGAAGATTCGGTTTCGGCCAAAAAACAGCCAAACCATCTTACAACAACTCACAAAATTGTATTTTCGGTAATGTCCGATCGAAGATTCGTTTTCGGCATAAAAATCACGTTTCGGTAAGACACTAATACAGCAAGACACCTTTTTCATCACTCTTTTAGTAAGACCTTTTTGTACAATAAACTAAAATTTTCTCGATATAATTTTCCTCACGTCTTCCAATATCTCTCTAGCAACCCTATTATTATCAGCGTTCGAGATAATTCCGTACCTGATCCGAATCAGGTCTCAGTCCGGGTACAGTCCAACCACATTGACCAAACAATCGCAAATACTTTAACCCATTGACTTAAAGTATATTTTTGCTAAATTCATAACGCTAATAAATTTGTTAGCCAGTACATGGAACTGACATGGACACGTGGGCGAAAGGTACCCAGAACTGGTGCAATTAAACGCTGTATAAATAACATCAGATAAACAACTGCTTAGGTTACAGAGTGATAGACAACCGCACAAATTTCTTATGTTAATCTAATATGCTGAAGCAAAATCTACCTTAACCATAGCACAGAAAGTTGAGAATGCAGACAAACGCGAAATATCCTTACGAGCTTGC
Organism: Cydia splendana; assembly: GCF_910591565.1. Classification (NCBI taxonomy): domain Eukaryota; kingdom Metazoa; phylum Arthropoda; class Insecta; order Lepidoptera; family Tortricidae; genus Cydia; species Cydia splendana. The sequence continues at coordinate 7,142,831 of NC_085973.1, read as the reverse complement.
GTTAGTTACCTTGTGTACAGTACAGTTACTCTCGTATAGATATGTATATATATACAATTATATCTAAGGCAAAAGATTAACAAGCACTTGTTTAAATTATGTAATAAGTAGAACTCATTCAATTTCATTTAAAAGAGTGAATAAATAACAGTATTAAATAAATAGCATAGACAGACGTCCATAAGTACACGTATACTCATAAGTTATGAGTCATAACATAATTGTTCTAAATTAGAGAAAAAATATAATACAACACTCTTTATTGCACACCTCACATACAAATATTAAATCAATCAAAGATCTATTTCGAAAGTTACCCGGAGCAAAAGTATATGTCAACGAACACTCAAAAATCTATTTGCAACCGAATTGACTATGTACACAACACTTTCAGTGTCATTCTAATTACTTAATCAAAATGGTGTCTGAGTGATGAAATAAATGTAATGATGACTGTCTCTGTAAAAACACTGAACAAAAATAGCCGTCATTTCGCAGAAATACACTTCTGAAAATACACAAATCATGTACAGTTTTAATGACAATTATCTGCTTATAGCTACAGCTACACTTTATCATTCAAGCAAAAGAATTTACGATTGTAAAAATGAAATCAAGAATTTATTGACTCGCTATAGTAATTAGATTTTTTGCGGAATTTGAAGAGTGAAATGAATTGCCAGTCACATACCATTTGGAAAAGGAAACTAACATACGTCTCGTAGCAAAGAAATTCTATTATCATACATTAAATTCCTAAGACAAGTATTGCGATTAACTAACAAGAAATCAGTCCAATCAAATGAAATTGTTGTGATCAATTGATTTGTGTTTATATACAATTTTGATCTTAAGTAGGTGTTGTACATATCCTTAGGTTAAAATACTACCTATGTATTAACTTGTTTGTTGATAACTGCATACAATAATACCTCTCCAGGATATCGTATTATATTGTTGTAGTAATTAAAACAATTTAATACAGTGGCGAACTTTACTTATCTCTCTGAATTAACTAGTATGTATTTATCTTAAATTAAATTCCCTAGATTGTCTAAGGTACAAAGCCTTGACTATGTTTACACACAGCTATAAATATCAACAAGCATAGAGAGATATTTTTACAATACTTTATCAGTAGACAACTTTATAGGTCGGGAAACCGACCGGCTCGGCATCTCAAGGACCGGAATGTATGACTCAACCTTTCCATGCATAATGTCATTATTTTTTTATCATGGACGTTATTGACATTAATGCCTTACAGGCCCGCCTACGTGCTTATAAATACGTTCCTTATGACACGATGAAGTTAATATTAATTGTGTGTTTATTACCTTTAATTAAACTGTAGGTAGGTACATTTTACTCGTACAGTACAATTTGACTTAAAATTACTTTTTATCTATTATAGTTAATGAACCATAATTTTTAGTAGATAAAACCATAGAGTAATATAAGTAAAGAAAGAGTGGTAACTGTCAAAAAGTTATCAGATCTCATGTAGGGTCAAGCTTCTAACTCTACACACCCGAACTTTCCAAACTCTACACCTTAGTCAAAATATGTGGCTTGGCCGTTTCAATGGTTTCTAAGAAAATTTGATGTTTATAATGGACACTCCCTCACTTTAAACTCCCTCGCTGTTCAAGGCGGTGCAAAGCATAGACTGACCCTACAGTTCTTTTTTGTGAACAAAACGAGATACTTAAACAAAATACTTTTTGAAGGAGTGGCCAGACACAGCATTGGAAACAGATCTGTGGAGAAATTGGGTGGAGGTTTTTGCCCAGCAGTGGGACACGTAAGGCTCCAAATAATAAATAATAATAATAATAAGGTCTTAGACTTAGCCCACGAGATAACCGCTATGTGGGATGTTGACTCGACGATCATTGTTCCTATAGTCGTGTCAGCGAACGGTCTCATAGCGAAGAGTCTCGACCAACACCTAGAGAGACTCTCGCTGGGTGGTTGGATCAAGGGTCAGATGCAGAAGGCGGTAATTTTGGACACGGCGCGTATAGTACGTCGATTCCTCACTCTGCGGCCCTGACCACCGGCAGCTTGGACCCTGCCCCGCTGCCGGCGGCACCCTAGGTTAGGTTTTTTATAATGTGTTTATATATTTTTGTTATGTTTTGTAAGTGTTTTTATATTTTACTTTTATACTCACATTGTAAAACCCTAACCTAAGACCCTAATTGAATAAAGAGATTAATAAGGTCTTACCAAGATTTCTATTTAAAATGTAACCTCAATAACAGACAAGATTTCTAAAAATCAATATAATTGTTGGATAACTGAACTTGCGATAATCGTTGAAATAACATTTCGATTCCTATTTACCTACTGCCAAATGAACTTAATAAGCGGAAACCCGGAAAGTTAAATTATTATCTATTATTATTTAATGGTTTTAAAAAGATGTTTGTTCTTACTACAGTCTATCATCCATCAATGTATGCAAAATATTATATCGCATATCAAGCAATTACCGAGACTAGGAAGGATACATAAGAACAGAAATAACTTAACAAGAAACAGTACTTAAAAACATTACAAAACAAATCACGTTTCACTACAAACACGAGACAAATTTATATACAAACAAAAGACGATCTACGAACATGCGACACACGATGATGTATTCAAATTTTAAATAGATGCCAAGACTTGAGTATAATCTGTGACAAATGAAAAAAATTAAGGATTAAGATCTTAGATGTTTATTTGAACCTGGATTAATAATTGGTTTCGTGTGTAGCGTCGATACATACTCTACTAGCCCCGTAGACAACATGCCAATCGTTAACACTTACGTAGCGAACGAAACACAACTGTCACTGTCACACTAATATGGAAGAGTGATAGAGAGACACAAAGCGATTCGACGGCGAAGCGGGAGCGATCGTTCCTTGGCTAGGCCGCCTGAGCCTAATTCTATAAGACATAAATCGATTTGGTATGACACAGGCTATCATTTTAACAGACTTCCAAAACCAAAAAAGGAGTTTACCTACAAAATACAAAAAAAATCCGTAGCCAGGCAGTTGTTGAACACTTAACTTGTTATAATCTGAATACCCCCCCCGGACAATATGTTTTGGTTCGAACACCGGTTTGCATCAACAATGACCTTCGTCGGAATGTGGTGATTCACTCGCGTTGTCTACAGTTTACACAAAAGCATATGGTCGGATCGGATGTGTGACCAGGCGTTCATAGAACTACGATATCAAAGCACCGTTCTCGATTGTGTCCAGGCTCTAAAACATATAAACATTGATATTTATTTTGCGCTTGTTTCTGCCTTAATTGCGGTTATATATAAAACGCCGTGTATATGTTATTTATTTTACCATCACGGTCTAAGTACAGACGTCTTAAGGGGCCCACAGATTACTAGTTCGCCGGACGATATCAGCCTGTCAGTTGTTCGGAACTGTCACCTTTTGCGTTTATAGTTCGTAGGTTTCTAATAGAGCCCGACGGATAATCCTATTGTCTATTGTTAAGACGAAACAGGAGCTGAGTTTTAAATATTTTAGGTAAATATACCCGTCTCGCTAACGGAAGCGGCACCTAAAAGTAGTGCGATAAGGACAAGGCGAAAAATCCTGCGTAAAAATCTCAAAAATCGAGGTTTCGTACTCATCTGTTTCCTCCTCCAAAACTTAACCAATCGTAACCAAATTTGGAAATCTAAATGATTATGAAATTATCTGTGTCGGACCGTTTTGCTTTTTTGGCTAATTGATATCAGTTTTGAATGCCACGCCTCTCATTGCGGCATAGTCAATTAGGCCATTTTGGCCATTTTTGAAGGGCTCTAGCGCCTTAAAAAACAAAAATATCAAAAAAAGCAAAACGGTCCGACACAGATATTGACAATATTAATCTGTGTTGAAAAAAACATTGCTCTAGCTTCAAAAACCACGGAGGAAAACGAGGAGTACGTTTGTATGGAGAAATGACCACTCCCGTTGGCTCTTAAGTAAAACCGCTCGTGCCACGTGCCACAACCACCTGCATAAAAAGTACAGTACTTCGATTACTGAGTGCCGGCGAGTCGAACGCTACAGAACCAGTCTAAAATGTGTCATCGAGATGCGTAACAAAGGCGCGATATCGGAGAGCGCACCTACACTGGTTTTTTGAGTGTTGGACTAGCCCGCGCTCAGCTAACAATAGACAATAGGATTAGCCGTCGGGCTCTATTAGAAACCTACGAACTATAACTGACAGGCTGATATCGTCCGGCGAACTGGTAATCTGTGGGCCCCTTTAGCATCTACCAAAAAACGAAGAAACTACATTGAAATTTTGATCAATCCTAGTATAAGAATAACACCACTAGGTTAAATATGTATGTATTGTCTGCTGCAACGAATATTTTATTTCTCACTTACTTACTTACAATATCGAAGGCCATAATAAATACATTGAAATTTTGATCAATCCTAGTATAAGAATAACACCACTAGGTTAAATATTTCTCACTTACTTACTTACAATATCGAAGGCGATAATAAAAGTATGTTTTTATAAACATTTCGATCACCGCAATTTTTCCACCTTCGCGAAAATCCAAGATTACTTGGTAATTCATTGGCCAATCAAACTGTATGTTTAGTATCAGTTTAGTTTAGGATATAAAATAACAACAGAGCTTAGGTTAGATTTTCCCTTACAAACTTCTCATTAGTCAGGAGCGAAACAAATTGCTAACATATTTCTGGAAGCTCTTAACTTTTTATACTTAATAATTAAGAAATAAAAGTCAAACGAAGGGACAAGTTTCTATAGGTTAGGTATGATAATATCCAAAGAGGAAAATGGTGTTACGACCGTATGGAGTTATATAAATTTCTACAACCTACATATACCGTTTACGACGTGTACGTAGTACGTATAGTAGACAAGCGTGGACAATATGGGCTCGCTTCGAAATAATTTATGATACCGGAATTGATTTCTGCGCGATATGTATTTAAATTGGCAACGTTGTTGTAGGTTTGAGAATAATTTATTTGTTTACATAAGAAGAACTATTGAAATAGGCTGATAGATTGTAACAGAGCGTAACAGTAATAGAGCTTTTTGTGATGTTTGTGGACACAAGTATATGATGGTGATTGTACCACAACCCAAATCCAAAACCATAACTCATAAGCTCTGCATAAACCAGGACTTTACCTTCAAAGTGCAGTGAAAGCCAAACCCCGCAAACCGTTCATAATACCGCTTATCCCTATCATCGGTGCTTCATAACATATAGTAGTAATCGTATTATGCACTTCTGTGGCCATTGTTTTGATTCGCGCTGAGGGGCGACTCGGCGCTGTAACTTTCAAAACCTTTTATTTCATTCGGATGCTTGATTCAAAATTGAACTTTATGCTCATTATATTAAGGTTCACTTTCAAATGTATACGAAAGTAATGTGTGAGATTGTGGGAAATGGTCGATATCTGATAAATTATTGTTTTCAGTGCTAATGGCCTCGCACTTAACCCTGCGCTTTGAGGCGCGTCTGTTTGTGATTGTGTGCTTATAGAAAGATAAACGATTGTGAGGACATTACCGTTTTGAATGTAGTCTAGTCTAGTGTTCACAAATATGATTAGGAGAGTCAATGTCCTTTCAAGGTAAATGACAGTATTAACAGTTATGAGTAATTGATTTCAATGAAATACAGTGATTCATACATTATTGTGTAATATTGTCAACGTAGAAATACCTAAAGGTCCCACTGATTGCCAGTTCGCCGGACGATATCAGCCTGTCAGTTTAACGCAAAATTTGACAGCTCCAAATAACCGACAGGCTGATATCGTCCGGCGAACTGGTAATCTGTGGGCCCCTTAAGTTTTAACTCTAGAGGTTCTTACGTACTACGGAAAGTTTGTTTGAGGTTTGGGATCTTGGGATGGAACACAAGTTAACTTTTAAACGTTGACTTGTGTGATTAGTTCGAGAAGTTTTACAGAAGATGCACTAATCGGCACGTCAAATGTTCCGAGTAAGTACAGCTGTGTTAAAGATGAAATAGATAAAGAGGCCCACATATTACCAATTCGCCGGACGATATCAGCCTGTCAGTTAAACGCAAAAGGTGACAGTTCCGTACAACTGACAGGCTGATATCGTCCGGCGAACTGGTAATCAGTGAGCCCCTTTAAAAGCAGCTCGTTCGCCCAAACTTCAGTTTTCATAGACAAATATTATTTACATTTTAAATAAGTAGAAACAATCCTGTTCATATACACAGGTACTTCAGTCTCTTTTTAACAAGAACAGCAGAATAATTCATGAAGCAAACTGACCCTAAACTGGTTGCCTAAATAAATAACTAGATTTCCACGAAAACAACACATGACTCACACAAATCACTAACTTGTTAGGCCCTTTTGTATCCAGAACGGAAGTACTACCAAATACAGCAATTAATTATTAGTTACACGAACTCATATCGCGGTATTATCGTGCGCAAAACAAATAAGTTGCTTGTATAAATAATGCCCCTTTCTATCTATGTTTATCTTTCGGGAAAGTTCGGGAAACTTCGGGAGGATCATTGAGAAGGTACTTACAAATAACGAACATATTAATTGTGTTCCGTATCTAAATTAATAAAATCATAGTCTTCGTCGACTTCGTGAAGTTGAATGCGTAAAAACTGTTGTGATGTTATGATGCCAACATCATAATACAAATACCTACCGAAACATACAGTGATTACTTGGAGCTCTTACTTCGACCATAGACCAGAGAAAACACTTTTTTAGTTGTTGAGATATAGTTGGTCAAGCAGATCGTGTCAGTAGAAAAATTCACAGATTTCGTGCCTCACACGACTATCGAGCACATTGGAAATGAATCTACGGAATTCGAAAAAATATTGTCGCTGAGCGACGAGAAAGTCTGGATAAGGAAAAAGTTACAAAATAAAACTACAACGTTGAATGATAATTATTTTATTCTTAGACTAACACAAGTATCCTGGACATAACGCATGTGAACAAACAAATTGCAAAATTTCCACACGCGTATCCAAGTTTGAATAATTGTCGCCGTGACGCATAAGTATAGGTACATATTTCATTTTTCGATTAATAAGCAGGATATATACTTGGTTAAGCAGATCTTGTCAGTAAAAAAAAGCGGCAAATTTTAAAAATGTAGGCGTGAAGGGATATCGTCTCATAGAAAATTTGAATTTCGCGCCTTTTTCTACTGACAAGATTTCCCCGACCATCTATATTAATGTTCAAAGTACAAGAAAATTATTACACGGCAAATCCGTAGTCAACTCGAGAAGTGGTAGCCACATCGCCGTTATCGTCACTCGAGTCTTGATCGGCATACATCGTACATATTTCATTTTTCGATGAATAAGCAGGATATATTAATGTTCAAAGTACAAGAAAATTATTACACGGCAAATCCGTAGTCAACTCGAGAAGTGGTGATCGGCAGCGGCCCATTTGCTGCAAGATATGAAATTTTCTTGACAGCAGTTTGACGCGACGAGAGATGACCATAACAGCGTTTGTCTATATTGCACCAAACCTGAGTTCCGCTAGGTACAACCAGGGTTCAGCATCAGCTCTATCTTGGGTACTACTCTCCTAAGTGCTCATCAAGACGAGTCGGTTGACCAAAACAGCGTGTGCCTATGTTGCAACAAACCTGAGTTCCTTTAGGTACAGCCAGGGTTCAGCATCAGCTCTATCTTGGGTACTACTCTCCTAAGTGCTCATCGAGACGAGTCCGATGACCAAAACAGCGTGTGTTTATGTTGTATTAAACCCGAGCTCCACTAGGTACTGCCAGGGTTCAGCATCAGCTATCTGCTAGCAGCCGCCAGCAACATGCTGAAATGAGACCATTTCGTGGCATTTTTTCTTTTTTATGTTTCTCTGTATAAGTTTTTATTTTGTGTCTCTCCCTCTCCCTCTCCCTCTCCCTCTCCCTCTCCCTCTCCCTCTCCCTCTCCCTCTCCCTCTCCCTCTCCCTCTCCCTCTCCCTCTCCCTCTCCCTCTCCCTCTCCCTCTCCCTCTCCCTCTCCCTCTCCCTCTCCCTCTTTTTTCACAACAAACACCGATAACGAACTCTGCGAAACATGAAGTCATAAATGTCCTGTGAAAAATGTCGTTCTGACTTTTTGACTATTTTAAGGTTAGGCTACAGGGCAAACCCTTAACCCGATCGTCTTTGTTTTAGGCTCAAATTGTAGCTGACTAAATTTTCCAGAGCCGTTTTTCTCAAATTTTTGATATCATTCTTCGTTTCCAAATTATCGAGCACCAAAATCAAAAATTCGGAAAAAATTGAATTTTATTTTCACTATTTCGACCATAACTTTTTTTGTTTTTGACTTTCTCGAATAATTATTTTTGCACCTTACAGCTCTCGTGATTATGCGTCTTTTGAGCCTATTTTTTAATATCATATCTTCACAACTTTCCGAGATATAAGGGGATCGCACTTTTTCGTGAAATCGGACCGTATACTGGAGCGAACGAAAAGACATTTCCAATGTCAAAAGGCGGCAAATTTGAAAAATGTAGGCGCGAAGGGATATCGTATAGAAATTTTGAATTTCGCGCCTTTTTCTACTGACAAGATTTGCTTGACCATCTATAACTTAGTGTTGGTAAATTTTTCTTGTTATTATAAGTACCTATTTACTTAAAATTATGTTTTGGTGACGAAAACTTGAAATTAAAGTTTTTAAATGCAACGGCTTTGGATATTAACACAGTGTAGATAATCAACCCGCGACACCTAATCGTGGGCAATGGATCCAGTGCCGAGCAATAAAAACTCTCCATTTAAACTATAATTATAATATGTCAACAAATATGCGAGTAAATAAAATAATGAAGAAACGACTAAGCTCACCCAGCTAATATTTACAAAAGCCACTTAAATGACACTGAGTTACACTTGTTCACGGTGTGACAATTAATCATTCTGACACCGAATAATTTAACTTTTGTTGGTGTTCAGCCCTTGCTTATTCCCATTGATTATGTGAGTACTCGCGAGTCGAGTTCTCGGACTAACTTTTATACCATAACAACTAACAACATAACAACTATAGATTTATATCCGCCGAAACAAAATTATTTTATTTATTTATTTATTTATTATTTATATTTATAACCTCAAGATTATATGTAGTTACAATGATTTTGTTATGTCTGACCATCTATACTTTTATACGAGTAGGCCATACTGAACAAATTTTACTATGGGGCAAACCCCTAAACCGCGAGAAAAAATCTGCTGCCTCATACATTTCGGCGAATCATATGTTAATGTTTTTGATGGAACAGCAGATTTTTTCACGATTTCGGGGGCTCTATAGTAAAAGTTGTTCAGTTCAATATGATCTACTTCTACATATTCACCCCTCAGAGTATGAATGAACAGACGTAACAAAATTCACCCAGTGTAACAACAATTATACTATATCGTCTAAGTTGAGACTTTGACTCGCCCGTGCTCAGAAAACATTTGGAATAACAACGCTGCCCTGTCCACTAGTATATCACAGCATCGTGCTATTCGAAAATGGACTTTATTTGAATGATTCAAGGCTCAGTACCTCAAATGTGATATTTGTGCAAGCCGGCGGGGCCATAGTTTATTCAATATTCATTCAGTTAAAATTCCGAGGGTTGTCACTTGTTTATTTGTTCAACATCAGTTAATGGTGGGTAAGTGATCTGTCATGTTACAATATTGTAATAGTAATGTAAAACATAAAAACTAATATTGAACTGAGCTGTTATTAAATGTACTTAATTATAAATGTTCAGTGATATTTCTTTCATTTCTGATTATTGTTTTATTTACGTTAAACCAAGATTCTTACAGATACCTATTACGTCGTGTATACTTGCTTCCTGGTACTAGGGAACACGCCGGTAGGCATAGCGAAGTTAAAGTTATTAAATTTCTTAGTATTCTATGACGAGTACACTATAAATATAGCTACTATACTGCGTGATGCTCATAGTTATACCTAAAATAGTTTAAGATGCTCGTAAGATTTGTTAGACAACCCTAACTATTAGCCGAAGTAACGTCCGTCAAGCGTCTACGCCAATTGTAGTGGGAATTAATCAACTCAGCAAAGTGGTATCTAGATAAAGATAAAGATAAAGATATTTATTTGCAAAAATGTAGTGGTAAACATAGTTGGACAGTAGGTGATTTAAGTGCGTACATTTACTTAAAGAAGCATGCAAACTTTCCTTATTAACTAGGTACTATAACTAAGTATATACATATAAAAAGTTATAGAACAATAATAACTCACATACTAATTAATTTATGTCCTCGATATACAATATATTATAATTATTATCCATCATCATTATTTCCATTACTTATCATATATATTCATTATTTACACATGTCAAATATTCGTCGATTCTATAATAACACTTATCCAAGCAAAATTTATATAGTTTGTTTTTAAATTCAGGCATGTCAGAGTTTCTTATTTCTACGGGTAGATTATTAAATATTTTTATAGACATACATAACACATTGTTTGCAAATAATGCTGTCTTTGGGTGGAACGGATAGCATAGATCAGTGCCGTTTCGAGACGGATATATTGTGGTAGTTGCCTTATCTTTATATATAAACGCGAGCGGCTTTGACGGTAGAAACAAATTAAATTATGCTCAAACAAAAGAGCGTAAAAAAATAACACTTTTGAATCGACAACATATATCCGCAAAATTCGTATTGTCGCGTATTTTGCATTTAAAAGTGAAAAAATTTCGACAAACAATACTATTTGTTGGTTGACATTTGACAGCTATGCGTTGCGTTTAGAAACTGCAAACATGCTTACAAGTTAGGTTGGTCGTATTTTTTTTAATAAAAAGCAAGACGAATATTACTGTTTATTTGATGACTTTCCGGTATGTATAATGGTTATTATTTGCATTAAGTTTCGTTTCATATGGATATGTATACCGGTATAATTATTACATAAATTTGTTTTTAAGCCAGAACGTGCGATAGTCTGTTACGGCTTTTAAGACGATAGCAACACTGCCTAGACGTCAACGACGGCTGTTATTCGAAAATACTTTATCCGGTACTCCAGACGTGATAAAAACCTGTTAAATAGTGTATTGTGTGTTTTAACAATAAAAAATAGTCACCGAACATAGTGCAAAGTGCAAACGCCATCGTAACGTAACGAGATTTGAACTTCAAAGCGTTCCATGGGTGTATTGTGTTTAGTATAAACATCGGTCTCTCAGTTGTATTTTAATATTTCAGAATGATTCCAAATATTCTTACATGTCAAGGCACTACTAGCTACCTGGAAATGCAAGTGAAAGCAACCTTGAAGCAGCTGTGATAAACTAATAAGTGAGCGAGATGAAAATGACGTTGTTCAAAGAAACTTTGAGTTAAGTGCCAGCTGACTGTAACACACTCTAATTAAGTACATTGCCAGTGTGAAACAGTGCAAAAAGCTACAGTGTATTGTGGACATATTTAATAACTGTGCTTTAGACTATGAATCAAATTTGAGGTGTATCGGTGAATTGGAAAGTCAACTGCATAAAGCTAATAAGTTATCTCCGGAGTCAATGTAAGTTGAATATAAGATTAAATATAATAAGATATATAGATAGTATATATGTCGCAGTCAAAAGTGTGAACTGGTCAAAAGAACTTTTAACCGACAAAAACAGGCAAAACTGCTTTTGACTGAGCATGTTGGTCAAAAGTAGTTATACCTGAAAATCATTGGTTAATAGTAATTGTGTTGTGACTGTTACTATCAGTCAAAAGTACTCGCAGAGATAGGTAGGTTAGGGTTATTTTTTTTTACGCCCAAAAAACTAAACTGTTCCCAGAGATAGGTAGGTTAGGGTTATTTTTTTTTTTGCTACGCCCTAAAAACGAAACTGCTGCCAGAAATAGGTATGATTTTCAGGTAAAACTACTTTTGACCAACATGCTCAGTCAAAGCAGTTTTGCCTGTTTTTGTCGGTTAAAAGTTCTTTGGCCAGTTCACACTTTTGACTGCAACAGGTTGGGCTGGACATATGGCAAGGGAAGGTAAAGATAAGTGGGATAGAGAGGAAGCGGAATGGTATCCTAGAGATGGAAAAAGGAGAGAAGGGAGACCAATAATGCGGTGGTCGGATGACATAAAGAAGCATGCGGGACCTAATTGGATAGGGACGGCAAGGGATAGAGAGCTGTGGAGAGAGCTGGGGGAGGCCTATGCCAAGAAGGCAGACTGAAATAATTATTAAAAAGCAATGACATAAAAATTATTTAATAAAGTTACTAAGGAAAAAATATTGAAACTAATTGATATAAATGAAATGTGAATTTATTTAAATGTAATATGTGCTGAAATTTAATTTTTTGGTCAATAAAGGCTATTCTATTCTATTCTATTCTAATTTGACAGGTGACAACAAAAAAAATATTAATTCCTGCTAAAATTTCAGAGTCATAGTGAAGCATAGTACATAGTACCAAAACAAGGTTGATTTTTAGGGTTCTGTAGCCAAAGGGTAAAAACGGGACCCCTATTACGAGGACTCCAATATGTTATTAGATCAAAACAAATTATTTTCAGAAAATATTTAATTTAGGCTTAGGGATGGCGAGGCTCCATAAACCTTCAGTAAGTAGTGCATAAGTATCCTTGGAAAAATTCGACCTATGCCGCCGTGGGTGGCCCGGTGGCAGAATGGCACAGGCACCTGCTGCAATAGCAGAGGACGCTGCTTTAATTCCAGCCTAGGGCACTGGAGGCCTTGGTCACTTTTTAGGGTTGCGTACCCATAGGGTAAAAACGGGACCCTATTAAATATTAAGACTCTGCTGTCCGTCTGTCTGTCACCAGGCTGTATCTCAAGATCTCATGAACCGTGATAACTAGATTAACTAGACAGTTTCAATTTTCACAAATGATGTATTTCTGTTGCCGCTATAACAACAAATACTAAAAACAAATTAAAGAAATATTTAAGCGGGGCCAATGCAATGCTAGGCTGGATATGACTGATGAATAGTAAATTTTTCGAGTTATAATTGTATCAAAATCAAAAAAAAAAATCAAATCAAAAAATATTTATTGTATGGTTATGGGTGAGGTTTACAAAGGTGGTACAAAATATTTATGTTCTCCATATCCTGCCTTACAAAAGCGTACAATATTGGTAAGTTGTCTTAGAACTAAATACAATTTTTAAACTTCAATAACACTTTTAACAATAAACTATGCTAGATAGACTCAATAATAATGAATAACGTGTACTAGCTCTGTAAAAAGTCATTTATGCTATAAAAGCACCGTTTGATTAGCCAATCAAACAAGCTTTTTTTGAAAGGTAATGATGCCAATTGTTTAAGGTCTGTGGGAAGTTTGTTAAATATTTTTATACTCATACATATAACGCTTTTTGATAAGAGTGCCGATTTAGGGTTAGCGCGTATTATGTCATACATGTATTTGGTTCGGATTGGTTGAGTAGTAGACTTTTTTACGGGAAACAAATCTGGATTATTTTTTACAAATATGCAGACTTCATATATATAAAGTGATGGGAAAGTAAGTATTCTGTTATTAATGAAATATGGTCTACATGATTCCATTTGATTGATACCGTAAATTGAACGAATGCATTTTTTTTGTAATCTGAAGATTCTATCTTTATTGCTGCTGTTTCCCCACATTATTAGTCCGTAACGCAGATTTGACATTATATATGAGTGGAAGGCAAGTAAGGCTGTTTGTTCTGACGATATATTTTTTAGTCTTCGTAAAGGGTATATGAATTTGGCTAATTTGGTTAAAATATGCTCTGTATGGTGGTGCCAGTTGCTATGTGTATCAATTATTATATATGCCGCCGTGGGTGGCCCGGTGGCAGAATGGCACAGGCACCTGCTGCAATAGCAGAGGACGCTGCTTTAATTCCAGCCTAGGGCACTGGAGGCCTTGGTCACTTTTTAGGGTTGCGTACCCATAGGGTAAAAACGGGACCCTATTAAATATTAAGACTCTGCTGTCCGTCTGTCTGTCACCAGGCTGTATCTCAAGATCTCATGAACCGTGATAACTAGATTAACTAGACAGTTTCAATTTTCACAAATGATGTATTTCTGTTGCCGCTATAACAACAAATACTAAAAACAAATTAAAGAAATATTTAAGCGGGGCCAATGCAATGCTAGGCTGGATATGACTGATGAAATGAGTAAATTTTTATTAATATGTTTTAATATGACATGTTGGTGGCAAACAAGCATACAAGGCTGTTAATGCCGATGGTAAGTGGGAGTTTAGACTAGACCTCTGCTTCTCCAAGGGACTCACATTGCTGACCGAGTAAATTTTTATTAATATGTTTTAATATGACATGTTGGTGGCAAACAAGCATACAAGGCTGTTAATGCCAATGGTAAGTGGGAGTTTAGACTAGACCTCTGCTTCTCCAAGGGACTCACATTGCTGACCGAGTAAATTTTTATTAATATGTTTTAATATGACATGTTGGTGGCAAACAAGCATACAAGGCTGTTAATGCCGATGGTAAGTGGGAGTTTAGACTAGACCTCTGCTTCTCCAAGGGACTCACATTGCTGACCGAGTAAATTTTTATTAATATGTTTTAACATGGCATGTTGGTGGCAAACAAGCATACAACTCATACAAGGCTGTTAATGCCGATGGTAAGTGGGAGTTTAGACTAGACCTCTGATTCTCCAAGGGACTCACATTGTTGACCGAGTAAATTTTTATTAATATGTTTTAATATGACATGTTGGTGGCAAACAAGAATACAAGGCTGTTAATGCCGATGGTAAGTGGGAGTTTAGATTAGACCTCTGCTTCTCCAAGGGACTCACATTGTTGACCGAGTAAATTTTTATTAATATGTTTTAATATGACATGTTGGTGGCAAACAAGAATACAAGGCTGTTAATGCCGATGGTAAGTGGGGGTTTAGACTAGACCTCTGCTTCTCCAAGGGACTCACATTGCTGACCGGTTACAAATCTATTACACTCATACTAGGGTTCCGTACCTGAAGGGTAACTAAAAAACGGGAACCTATTAGCGATTCCGACTCGCACTTGGCCGGTTTTTCTTAGTAGGTATATGACATTTATTTCAGTTTTACTTCATTGTCCGTCTGTCTGTCTGTCTGTCTGTCTGTCACCAGGCTGTATCTCATGAACCGTGATAGGCCTAGGCAGTTGAAATTTTCACAGATGATGTATTTCTGTTACCGCTATAACAACAAATACTAAAAAGTATGGAACCCTTCGTGCGCGAGCACTTGCCCGGTTTGACATTTCAGGCTCCGTCACACAGGCGCGTTTCGCGTGCGGCGCGTGAGCGGGGCGCGCCGCTTTTTCATATAAAACGCTCAGGCCCGGCTCTGAAATCGCGCCGGTGTGACGGAACCTTTATTTCAGTTTACTCCACTGTCCCTCTGTCACCAGGCTGTATCTCATGAACCGTGATAGCTAGACAGTTGAAATTTTCACACATGATGTATTTCTGTTGCCGCTATAACAACAAATATTAAAAAGTGTTCCGTTCTTGATGGGTGAGTCCGACTCGCACTTATTCAGTTTTTTTTTGTAAACGAATTTAATATTAACGGATAGGCATTAATATTAAAGAATGAAATAGTAGTGATAATTTCCATACTTATACTTTAGTGCCATGAAGGGTAGGTACAAAAGGGTTCCCTCTTTTGAGATTGGAAAGTGGGCTAGGTTATAAATGCGGCCTTCACAGAACCGATCTGCGACCAGAAAAGTGGGTCAGGTTAGAACTGTGATCCTTACAGAACCGAACTGCTACCAGAAAAGCGGATTAGGTTTTTTTAATTACATATTTGTTATTAGATATAATTATCGGAATAGTAAATTTTTCGAGTTATGATTGTATCAAAATCAAAAAAAAAAATCAAATCAAAAAATATTTATTGTATGGTTATGGGTGAGGTTTACAAAGGTGGTACAAAATATTTATGTTCTCCATATCCTGCCTTACAAAAGCGTACAATATTGGTAAGTTGTCTTAGAACTAAATACAATTTTTAAACTTCAATAACACTTTTAACAATAAACTATGCTAGATAGACTCAATAATAATGAATAACGTGTACTAGCTCTGTAAAAAGTCATTTATGCTATAAAAGCACCGTTTGATTAGCCAATCAAACAAGCTTTTTTTGAAAGGTAATGATGCCAATTGTTTAAGGTCTGTGGGAAGTTTGTTAAATATTTTTATACTCATACATATAACGCTTTTTGATAAGAGTGCCGATTTAGGGTTAGCGCGTATTATGTCATACATGTATTTGGTTCGGATTGGTTGAGTAGTAGACTTTTTTACGGGAAACAAATCTGGATTATTTTTTACAAATATGCAGACTTCATATATATAAAGTGATGGGAAAGTAAGTATTCTGTTATTAATGAAATATGGTCTACATGATTCCATTTGATTGATACCGTAAATTGAACGAATGCATTTTTTTTGTAATCTGAAGATTCTATCTTTATTGCTGCTGTTTCCCCACATTATTAGTCCGTAACGCATATTTGACATTATATATGAGTGGAAGGCAAGTAAGGCTGTTTGTTCTGACGATATATTTTTTAGTCTTCGTAAAGGGTATATGAATTTGGCTAATTTGGTTAAAATATGCTCTGTATGGTGGTGCCAGTTGCTATGTGTATCAATTATTATGCCTAGGAATTTTATTTGGTTAACATTTTCTAGCTCACAATCCTTATAACTAATCTTTGGTTGCAATTGTTTGCCCTGTGGTGAGTAAAATTCCATTAGTTTGGTTTTTTGTAAATTTACTTGAAGGTTATTGGCTTCCATCCAAACATTGTATGTTATGTTACGTATGTTACGGATTTAAAGTTTTCTGAGATGAGATAGGTTTGTAACCGCCTTGATGAAGGTATGAAGTCTAAAAGTAAATAATTACTTAATTCAAAATGAGTATTACCTATTACTATTATTTATTTTACCCGAGCGAAGCCGGGTTTTCATCTAGTTTCTAAATAAACCTATATTGTGTTTGACATATAAACTTATCTCATAAATGTATAATGAGGGTGGCGTCATCACTTTTAATTTATTGAAAAGAGGTCGACAGGGTTCTGTTTGATGGACACCACATATAGCCCGTATACATTTCTTTTGTAGCAGAAATACTTTTTGCATATTACTACAGTTACCCCAAAGTAATAGACCATAGCGCAAATTGGACATTACATGTCCATTAAATGCTAAGAGTGCAGTTTTTTGTGACGAAAGTTGAGAGAGCCTTCGCAGGGCAAATATAAACCTGTTCAATTTATCAATTAGCATTTCAGTATGGTCTTTCCAGTTGGTGTGGCAATCTAAAATAACACCTAAGAAACGAATTGATGACACACATTCAATCGCATGACCATCATAGTTTATATTTACATTCCTCGGTTTACCTTGTGGTGCATAAAATTCCATAAATTTTGTCTTAAGTAGATTAACTTTTAGATTATTATTAACTAGCCACAAGTTTACATCATTAAAGACTTGGTTGATTTCATTCTCATAATTTTGGGTATCTTTCTCTTGTACTACTATAGAACAGTCATCAGCAAAAAGCGTCATCTTGTGATTAGTAAGAGATGGCAAGTCGTTAATATAAACAAGAAAAAGCAATGGTCCAAGGACGCTGCCTTGAGGGACGCCAGTTGTAACTTTAAGACAATCGGATCTATATTTTATTAAAATTTTTGTGGTATCGTCATATTTCGGTATTTCTGTACATTGCACACGCTGGTTTAAGTAAGTTCTTACCCATTCATGGCAGTTCCCTCTAATACCAAGGTGGTATAGTTTTGTTAATAATATGTTATGATCTACTCTGTCAAAAGCCTTGGACATGTCCATAAAAATGCCAGTGACAGGTATTCTATTATTCCTACAATTCAAAACATTTTCCATAAGATCTAGTACAGCTAATGTTGTAGATTTATTTTTACGGAAACCAAATTGATCTTTTGATAAAATATTATGTTTTTCCAAAAAATCTGTCATTCTTTTATGCAAAATCTTTTCAAAAATTTTGGATAATATTGGTATTAGAGCTATGGGTCTATAGTTTAATGGATCGGTTGTGGCACCCTTTTTCAGTAATGGTTTAATAATAGTGAGCTTAAGTTTGTCAGGAAAGACGCCTTCAGCCATTGACAAGTTTATCAAATGACTTAGTACAAAAGCAAACACTGTAGTATTTTCTTTTATAATTGACGTGGGTAGTTCATCATAACCAGCTGCTTTAGAGTTTTTAAGTGTCGTAATTACTCTTGCAACCTCAACTGGGCTTGTCGGATATAAGTAGATTGTTGAATCTAAGTTATGTAATTTATATTGGTATTTGCTTGTGTTACTGTGTACGTTGTCTGTTACAGTAGTGAATTGATGATTTAGTTTATTTGCCATTTCTTTTGCATCAGTAATTTGTTGACCGTCAAAAATCATACTGTCAGTGAAATGGCTTGGCTGGCGCTGCCCTATATGACTGTTTATAACTGACCACGTTGCTTTCCCTACATTATCCGCTTTATATATATAATTGTGATTCTGTAACCTATGTGACTTCTTAATGCACTTTTTTAGTAGAGCTGAGTATTTCTTATATTTTGCTTTATGCATGTTGTCAGATGAATGAATGCATTGATAGTATAGTTTTCTTTTTGTCTTTATAGCTTTTTTTAATCCTACAGTGATCCACTTAGGTTTGCAACTTGCATTTATTCTCACTTTTTTTAAAGGAAAGCACAGATTAAAAAATAGATTAATTATATTATGGAAGTTATTTAAGGCACTGTTCGTATTATTGGATGACGAGATAATATCAGAAAAAGATAGGCTTTGTATAGCTTGCTGAAACTTCTTACGATGTTCTATATTGAAGTCTCTTTTCCATTCGTACCAATATTTCACAGAATTAAGACTCTTAACTGGGACAGATATTGTTTGTGCTTTGTGGTCTGAGAGACACAAGTTGTGTACATCACATTTAATTGTACCTTTAAAGTTAGTGGCAATATTGTCTATGCATGTGTTAGAGGTACTTGTGACGCGTGTTGGTTCACTAATTTGTAGTTTAAAATTATAGCTTTGCAATATTCGCTCAAATTCTGTATTAATAGTATTGGTATTTAAACGATCTATATTGTAGTCACCGCATATAATTATACGTCTAGAATATTTTTGTGATTTTGTAAGAGTAAGTAATAAGTTATGGAGTTTTTCAAAAAACAAGTCTAAATCCGCGCCTGGTATGCGATATATACATATAATTGTGATATTATGTGACGGTATATTAACACCACAACACTCGAAAACTTTTTCAACACATATGTCTTTAATCCATAGCAAAGGGTTGAACTCTATATCTTCCCGAAGCAATATACACATCCCGCCTCTACTTATCTTTTTACGGCAATAACAAGCTGCCATTTTGAATCCATTGAGTATCAAATTACACTCGTTTTTTAATTGTATAAAATGTTCAGACAGACATAACGCACTTATGTGATTATTATTATTAGCTAAGTTCTGCAGTGACAGCTCAATGACATCTAGTTTTCCGAGAGCGCCTGCAATGTTTTGATGCATGATATTAAATGAAGAGTTAGCATCGAAAGGAATGCTGCATGGGTTGAGTCATATTGAATGCAGACATTTCACTTATTCTATTGCAGTTTGATGATGATGAATGTGAACCACTTATTATACGTATGAAATCAGAGACATTCTTAAATATTATATTAAGCCCTCTATTATTAATCGTACCTACGCCTCGCGAAAACATGTAATTTGTGTATGATATATTTTTGTTCGAATCTAGAATATAAGCATATTCGTATTGTGTATTGTCTAGGTACAATTGATAATTAAAGTAATCTACCCTTTTGTTAAATAAAGCTGCCTTATGGCTAAATTTAAAAGTAGGAAGACATATTATAACGTTAGTATGTTGTACTTTTTGGAGTTGTTCTCTTATAAACATAATTAACTCAGCATAATTAGATGTTACAGTATAGTCTTTTTCGCCAATATATATAATACAGAAGTCATCCAAGGTAAAGTTGTGTAGTTTTCCTTGCAGCTCACTAAATAGTTGTTCAATTCCACCTCCAGATATACGATAGTGAAGACAGTTATTGAAATATCGGTTGGTTATTTTTAGTAAACTTGAATTGTTCGCACTTATAACACATATTTTCGGCGGCATTGAAGTGTCTTTTCGTGGCTCGCGAGTAGGTATTTCCGGCGGCGTCGGTGGATCCCTTCGCTTCTCCTTGGTAGACTCGCTGGCGAAGTTGTGGCTAGTGTTAAATGTGAAAGAAGAACTTGAAGCTTTGGAAGTCTCAGGACACGGCTGGAGACATTCTGTCGGCTGTATTTTTGTCACCGTGGAGTGTAATTGTGAGTGTGAGGTTTTACAGTTTAGTAATTCTTGCTCAAGTCCATTAATTGCTTGGCTAAGATTTTTAATATCTTGTTGCGACTCTAGCAGCTCAGTCTGTAGTTTGCGTATAGTTTGTTCCATTGCCAGTATTTTAATTGAGCTTTCCGCATGTAATTTAGATTTAAGACTGTCGATCGGGCTCGCTATCGGCGACCGACCCTTACGAAGCATGGGTTTAGGACGTTGCGGAGAGTTACATATGTTTTTTAATGTGTATAATTCTTGAGATAAATTTTCATTTTGGCGCATAAGGTCATTTTTTTCAATAATTACATTTTGTAACTCATTTTCGGTGCTTGCAAGGTCAAGTTTTAATTGGTCAATTTCACACTTTAGTTCGATCACAATACTGGCCTCGTAAGCTATTTCCAGACTTCTTGATAGATCTTCATCTAAAAGTTGAAGCGTAGATGGCATGGAGTCATCGATGAGTGACACTGATTCAGTTGACTTCGATTTAGGGCTGACTCTTTCCCTTTTCAGGATTCCCTACCGTATATTATGTACCCCAAACCCCAACCACAGAATAAATAATAGTACTAGGTACAGAAGACCCACTCTCTAACAAAGCGCGTCTGTTACGATCAGGAAAGATATGGCCGCTAGGTGGCGACAGCGCCACGCGCGGCTTATGGCTAGCCACCAAAATTGGTGTGGAACGGATGTAGCTACCTGTAGCAAAGCGACGAAATCGCGGAGTGAGCCACGCCTGCCCCAACGCACCTTACATAATACGAGTATGTTACATGTATTTATTATAAAGTAATGGGCGTTAAAGTGGTTCTCATAACAGTTACATTACATTACATTTTTGAACTTAAGTATTTTGTGTTTTCTATTAAACGTCATCAAAACATGTTAAACAATTAATAAAAAAAACAAATGAAACATTGGCATTGGCATAACTTATCGATGAGTACGGTCAAGGAAACTGATTTATGTCGACGTCAAAAATATGTTTACACTTTTGCACCTTACTCCTTTGTAATAAGGCGAAAAATGTAAACATATCTTTGACGTCGACTGTAGCATTTTCTAACTTGTCACAGTGACACTTAGAGGATATAATTAACCAACGGAGACGCCATGTCTAAAATTTTCGGTACAAAATAGTCTGCCGTTTTTTGCGGGGGAGGGGCACATCAAATGTATAGGTACGTCATGTCAGATAAACGTCAGTCCATACATATGGTTGACATGTGGTTGACCATTGGCCGCCTTTTTTCGACAAAGGGGAACGCCTGTTAATGGCGGCTCCATTGTTAATTACTCCGAGCAGTGACAATACGAGATATCTAGCGAACAAGATACGAAACGGTAAATCAAATTGACCATAACATAACGTTAAAGATAAAATACTAAAAATACTTAAACGCAGATCTCAAGCCAAGAAAAAATCTATAACAATTATAAATTGTATCACACATGATTACATTCTTAGGAAAACCAATCTGAATGTCAGTATCGGAGCACTGGGGCCATAACTGGCCACGCCTCATTTAACAAGCACCTATTAACCCTACGTGTTACAGATAGCCCCCTCTGCAGAGCATGCATGGAGGGAGAGGAGACAGCCGCCCACGTCATTCTCGAATGCCCAGGGGTGCCAGAATACCGGGCACAACACCTCGGCTCACCGGGGTCTCTCCCAGAAGTCGTCGGCAACGTCAAGGGTCTGCTAGGCTTCTTAGTAGAGTCGGGTTGGCAAGAATAGTGCCGCCAACCCACCACGCAAAATAGGCGCAATAATATGACGTCGAGTTGCGGAAACCGAGCCCCGCGAGAACCTATAACCTATACGGAGCACTGGGTGCGCGAGTCCGACTCGTACTTGCTCTATTTTTTTCGATCTCACTGAGAATACGGGAAATTTGATAATAAAGTTACAGTTCGGTGAACTTTGGTACAATTTATTGACAAGTGCGTGACTTGGGTTTTGTACTGAAACTTTTCCAAATGTCAAAACAACGGCACAAAGAAATGTTTGAGAAGTTATACAGATATTTATGTATTTCTGGCAAATAGTACATAAAATTAGGCATACATGGACTTTTTATTAGGAACCTTAACCTTTATATTTCTGACGGTATAGGAATGCACTTAGGCTTCGTCCCCCCGGACCTGAGGTTTGGAGCTTGGGGTTTGGGGGGTATGTGGGACTCTCGCCTCCCGGCCCTTTCTGCTGAGAAACCTACCCACCAAAGCCACACCTGCGTTTCCCACAGTTAAAAAAAAATCAAACCCTACAATATACAAAAATAAATTCATTCATAACCAGCCAGCGGTTGCAAATTATTTGTAAAAGTAAATTATTCTATTGTAAGTATAACTATGTGAAATGATCTAATATTCTGCCAACTGCAACATGACTGCAACCATGAGAATTGGCTGTTCGCTTCCGTGGGAAAAAGTAAATAGCATCGTGACTTTACGATCAGAGCTCATTACGGTCAAATTATGTTACTTACCTATATAAAGGTCTTGTCTTGGTCTTGAATCAAACTCACTTCCAGTAGATATTTTCATATATTATTAGTGAAATTAAGAAAATCAACAGGACAATGTTTTACAGCAAAAACGTCAATCCTCCCTCCGAATTATCTGTCAGGCTCTCATTAAAAAAATAATATATAGTATTGCCATATCAAAATGACGTTACCCAGTTTGACATAGAGTTGTCATATCAAAATCTAATAACACCCTTGAACATACATACAGAGATATAGTACAGAATTAGTATTAGCTGTTATACATATTGTTATCATTATGAACCTTACAGCTCGGCCGTCCTTTTTTTAAAGTGGGGTCCTCCCCATATAATTAAAGAGAAAAACAAGTTCCATTAAAATTGCAACATTAACACATTAAATATTCAAACAAAACAAAACAAGGGAACTTCACATTTTGTAAATCTAATTACACAGTCTGTTGTGATCTACGACCATCTGTGCGGTGTTAATTGCTTAACACCATTCGTTTCTGCACTGATCACTTACAATCTAAATAACAACAATAATAACACTACTAATCTCATTAAACTATGTTGTGATCTACGATCATCTGTGCGGTGTTAATTGCTTAACGCCATTCGGTTCTGCACTGATCGCTCACAAACTAAATAATAACAATAATAACACTACCAGTCTCATTATAATCTGTTGTGATCTACGACCATCTGTGCGATGTTAATTGCTTAACACCATTCGGTTCTGCACTGATCGCTCACAAACTAAATAACAACAATAAGAACACTACCAGTCTCATCATAATATGTTGTGATCTACGACCATCTGTGCGATGTTAATTGCTTAACACCATTCAGTTCTGCACTGATCGCTCACAAACTAAATAACAACTATACTAGTCTCATCAACTCATCACAGTAAATAGCCATATGTGCAGTATTAATTACATAATACCATTCATTTCTGCACTGAATATAGTCTAATCACTAAACATCCTCAAGAAACAATATAACAGCAATATCTTTCATTCTTTTTCATATTAGGTTACTTATTATTGTTTTTCTTTTTGTTAATCCTTCTATGTTCAGTATAATAACGTTAACTTTAATCAGTCTCACTTGAGTTACAATTATCTTTATCATTCATATCTATTGGCATAGTATCAAAAATTGTAATTAAATGTATGTTCCTTACTACTAGCGCCATCTATCCACAATGTGTGTGAAACTTATAAGTACCGTTACTCGTTGAATAAAGTCAGTCTGTTGCGAATATCTAACGTGTTTTAATAGGTTATGGGCGTTTCCAGTTTTTATCAGTTATTTTAGTGTAAAATAGATAAAAGTGAACGTTTATTCGTGGAAACATGACTACGAACTATATTGCCAGTGTGCCTAAGTTGAAAGGCAGGGAGAATTACGACGAGTGGAGTTTTGCGGCCCAAAGCTTGTTGGTGCTCGATGGAACTGACAAGTACATCAACCCCCCGGAGGGATTTGAAAATAAGCCAACAGAAGATGCAAAAACGAAGGCAAAGTTAATATTAACTATTGATCCAGCATTGTACGTGCATATCAAGAACACACAGAGCTCAGCGGAATTATGGACTAAGTTGAAGACCATGTTTGACGACTCTGGTTTCTCAAGAAAGATAACCTTGCTTCGACATTTGATTAATATAAGACTTGAAAACTGTGACTCGATGTCTAACTATGTCACACAAATGGTCGAAACAGCTCAAAGGTTAAACGGCACAGGATTTACAATAACCGATGAATGGGTAGGATCATTGTTGTTAGCAGGTTTGTCTGACCGTTATTCACCCATGATTATGGCAATTGAACATTCGGGTATTTCGATAACTGCAGATGTCATTAAGTCAAAGTTACTTGACATGGAAGTAACGAAAGATTCTGAAGTTGGCAGCAGTGCGGCATTTGTAGCAAGAAATAAATATCACTCTAGCAACACTAAGCCGAAAAATAATGGCGGGCAGTCAATGTCAAACAAGAAGACAGTGACAGATACAACAACAAAAGAGGTTAAAGAGGTTATTTGCTTTAGATGCAAATCCGGCGGACATTATCGAAATCAATGCCCGATGTCGAAGAAAAACGCTAGTAAATGCGTATTTAGTGTTGTTTTCCTCACTAGGAAGTTCAGTAAGGAAGATTTTTACGTGGACTCAGGTGCGAGCGGGCATTTTGTGGTGAACAAAGATTGGGTGAAAAATGCAAACTTTACGCCGTGTTTACCAGAAATCATTGTGGCAAATGATGAAAGAGTGCCAGTAGTTTGTTCCGGAGACGTGGAAATTGTTTCGGATTTGGAATGTCAAATAACCGTGAAGGATGCGTTATGCGTGCCTAGTTTGACAACAAACTTGTTATCGGTAAGCGAGCTCACCAAGAATGGCAACAGTGTCACTTTTGATAAAAAACATTGTTATATTTGTGACAAAAACAATGCTTTGGTTGCCATAGCCGATCTAATTAATGGTGTATACAAGCTGCGGCTACAGAAACAAAGTTGTTTGTTGGCAGCTCCAGTAGTTACAGGACAGCTTTGGCATAAACGTCTGGCTCACATTAATAGCCAAGATTTAAACAAAATGAGAAATGGCATTGTTGATGGTGTGTCATATGAAGGATCTTTGGACATAACTAAGGCGCAATGTGAAACCTGTTGTGAAGGGAAACAAACGAGGTTACCTTTTACTCATGTTGGTACCAGGAGCACAGAGACATGTCACAGAATACACAGTGACCTGTGTGGACCCATGGAGGTTAATTCTTTAAATGGTAACAGATACTTCATGCTGTTCATTGATGATTACAGCAGAATGACCTTCATTTACTTTCTTAAACAAAAGAACGAGGCTTTTAGTAAATTTAAAGAATTTAAAGCACTAGTAGAGAATCAGCAAGGGAAGAAGATCAAGATATTTCATACTGATC
This sequence comes from Cydia splendana, assembly GCF_910591565.1. NCBI lineage: Eukaryota > Metazoa > Arthropoda > Insecta > Lepidoptera > Tortricidae > Cydia > Cydia splendana. Next base: position 7,116,833 of record NC_085973.1, on the reverse strand, counting down.
AAGGTCTGGAATATTGCAACCGTGAGTTTAAAACCTACCTTGCTGCTGCTGGCATTATACATCAAACTACAAATGCTTACACTCCAGAACAAAACTCAATCCCAGAACGAGCCAACCGCTCCGTGGTCGAGAAAGCTAGGTGTCTTCTTTATGATGCAAAGTTGGACAAGACATTTTGGGCAGAGGCGGCCAGCACCGCAGTTTATCTGAAAAACAGGTCCATTGTATCAGGTTTAGAGAAAACTCCGTTTGAACTATGGTATGGTTCAAAACCTGATTTAAGTCACATTAGATTGTTTGGTAGTAAAGCAATGGTACATATCCCGAAGGAGAAACGCTTGAAGTGGGATACGAAAGCTGCACAGCATATCTTGGTTGGGTATGGAGAGAATGTGAAAGGATACAGATTGTATAATCCTTCAAAGAAGACCATTGTTACCAGCAGAGATGTCATTGTGATGGAAGGTGAAATGGATAGTAGCGACACCTGTGAAGATTTGGCTATTTGGATACCTAATGAAGAGGCACTGACAAACAGTGTGGAGGAGAAGAGCAGTGTTTCAGTGGGGGATTCGCATCCTGATGATCCAGATGCGGATCATTCTGTACTCTCTTCAGATTCTTCAGTATACGCTGATGGTAATGAGACATTAACCGAACCTCTGTCAAATGAGGAGCCAGAACAACCAGTCCAGAATACATCAACACCTGAGCTGAGAAGTAAGCGTCTGAGAAAACAGCCTGACAGGTATGGCTTTAGCAACATGTGCGTTCCCAGTACTGTTCCATCATCAGAGGAAATCTCATACTCAGAGGCTCTCGAAGGGCCTGAGAAGGAGCAGTGGAGACGTGCCATAGCTGAAGAGTTACAGTCGTTCGAGGACAATGATGCGTGGGAGCTCGTCGAGAACCCTGGTAACGTGTCTGTAGTGAAGTGTCGGTGGGTGTTCAATAAAAAAAGTGATGTGGACAATAATGTGCGTTATCGTGCGCGGCTCGTGGCCAAAGGCTTTACGCAGAAGCCTGGTGTTGACTATACGGACACTTTTTCTCCTGTAGTGCGTCATTCAACTCTGAGACTATTATTTGCTCTTAGTGTAAAGTTAGGAATGAGTATAACGCATTTAGATGTTACAACCGCTTTCTTAAATGGTTTTCTGAAGGAAAACATATATATGTCAATTCCTGAAGGTTTTGCAAACAAAAGTGGGGGAAATGTGTTGAAACTAAAGCGGGCTATTTACGGGCTGAAGCAGTCTTCTCTAGCATGGTATGAGAGAGTCAAAGAATGTCTTTGTAAATTAGGCTTTAAAAACAGTCAATATGAACCATGTTTGTTTGCAAAAACTAATGGGAAAGTAAAGATAATTGTCGGGCTCTATGTAGATGATTTTCTAATTTTCTCAAACAATGACACTGAAACAGAAAAATTGAAAAATGTATTAAGTTCAGAGTTCAAGTTAAAGGACCTAGGCCCTGTAAGACAGTATCTTGGCATGAGAATAAATTTAGATAAAAATAAAAGTGTGATAACTGTGGATCAACAGCAATATATTGAACAGTTAGTGTCTAAATTTCAGATGTCAGAGTGTAAAACGCAAACTACTCCCATTGAACCCAAGTTAAATTTAGAAAAAACTGAAGGAAGTTTACCTAATGTTCCTTACCAAAAGTTAATAGGAAGTTTGATGTACTTGGCAGTTTTGACAAGGCCGGACATAGCATATTCGGTAAGCTACCTAAGTCAGTTCAATAATTGTTATAATAGTGAACATTACAATTATGCAAAACGCATTTTAAGGTACTTGCAGTTAACAAAAACCTATTGTTTGAGATATAGTAATAATAATAGTGATTTGCAAGGTTTTGTTGACAGTGATTGGGCAAGTGATTCCATAGATAGAAAGTCTTATACTGGTTTCTGTTTTGTTATGTCGGGGTCAGCTGTTTCGTGGCAAAGCAGGAAACAGAAGACTGTTAGCCTTTCTAGTACAGAATCAGAATACACTGCTCTCTCTGAAGCTTCCAGAGAGGCCGTTTACTTAAGAAATTTATTACATGAAATTACAGGAAAGTTTCATACAATTAATTTGCATTGTGACAACCAGAGTGCTTTGAAGTTAGCATCTAGTCATCAAAGTCACAATAGATCTAAACATATAGATGTACGCTATCACTATATCAGAGATGTTGTTAAAAGTAATTATGTTAATATTAAGTACATTCCTACTGAGGAAATGCCAGCTGATTTATTGACCAAGGGTTTGTGTTCTCTTAAACACTACAAGTTTATGAAAATGCTTGGTATTGTTTCTTTGTAGGTTTACCTATATACCTATGTATGGGGTTGTTTATTTTGTAGTGGTGGTGGTTTTTTTGGTTTCTTAATTTCTTAAGAATGTTTATCCTTGTGAGTTATTGAGGATGTTTAGCTTATTTTGATAAGTGGGGGTATTGGCATAGTATCAAAAATTGTAATTAAATGTATGTTCCTTACTACTAGCGCCATCTATCCACAATGTGTGTGAAACTTATAAGTACCGTTACTCGTTGAATAAAGTCAGTCTGTTGCGAATATCTAACGTGTTTTAATAATATCACTACTATCACTGGTATAATCTTTAAAACTAAGCCAGGGGTGAATCTTGTCTAGTGCTACAACATTTTCATATTTTCTGTTTCCCTTTTTAGTTAGAGGTGTATCTTCAATTAGAAACCTATCGTTCGGTAGAATTTTTACAATCCGGTACGGCCCATGGAACTTAGGGATCAACTTTTTTGATTTACCAATGTGATCCTTATCTGTAATAGTCCTTTCTACTCTAACCAAATCGCCGATATTATAAGACTTGCCTACCCGCCTATGTTTATTAAATTTCCTTTGAGAATATTCCTGTTGTTTATCTATTTTATCTTTAGCTTCCGTTCTTAATTGTACTAAGTTATCACCTGTTACTCGCTCAGAAATTTCATCTATTGCATCATTTAACTTATTTTCTGATGTAGTTATAAAGTTACAGCCAAATAATAATTCCGATGGACTCTTACCTGTCGTTTTATTTACGGTAGTATTAATTCCTAATTGGATTTCTCCTACGTATTCATCCCAAGTGTTATCATTTTTTCCATGACATGAAGTACTTAAAGCGTCCAGTATTGTTCGGTTAAACCGTTCAACTTGGCCGTTCGCCCTTGGTGAGGCAACTGCATTTAGCACGTGCTTAATACCTGTTTCGTTTGTATATTCCTTAAATTTAGCACTAGTAAAACAGGACCCTCGGTCTGTTATCAAACGAGACGGAGGCCTGAAGTAACTAAAGTGTTCTTTAAAAACTTTTATAGCAGTACTCGTTTTTGTGTCTCTTACAGCCCGAATAGCAACATACTTTGTGAACGCATCAACTATAACAAGTATATACATATTGCCTCTTCTAGAGCGCACGAACGGACCTAGATGGTCGGCATGAACTGTGTGAAACGGCTTTTCGATCTTTGGAATCGGATGCAACATCCCTTCCTTGCATCCTCCTGGAGCCTTATGGTGAGCACACTCAAGACACGCGGCTACGTATTTTTTGTAAATCGCCGCATTTTCGCGAACCAATAAGTGTTACGCAATCGGCTTAAAGTTTTTTCGAAACCGAAATGCCCAACATTATCATGATTCATGCGCAAAACCTGCCACCTAACACCACGAGGCACAACCCACCTTAGACTCCCATCCTTTAAAATTCGATATACATAATTTCCCTTCAACCGGTAATTCTTTTGAACATCTATTATCAATTTAGTATCTTCGTCTTGCAAAATGTGTTTAATACGCTTCAATTCATCATCGTCATCTTGTACTGTTGCTATCCAATCTTTAACATCAATATTCAGAACATCGATAACATGAGGCCGTGAATCATTCGTGGGGTCAGCAACAGGACCACGGCTGAGAGCGTCTACGTGTGCCATACGACACCCTGGCCTGTACTCTATCTCACAGTCGTACTCCTGAAACTGCACCCACCAACGAGATATACGAGGTATAAGGTCTCTTTTGGTAAGTGTAGTCCGCAACGCGTTACAGTCAGTTACGATTTTAAATTTTACGCCAAGTAAGTACACTCTAAAACGGTTTAAAGAAGCGACTACAGCAAGTGTTTCTAATTCAAATGAGTGCAATTTTTGTTCGTCTGCTGTGGTTTTTCGACTGTAATACGCTACGGCTCGCAGCAACCCATCCAAACCACGTTGCATCAAAATGCCAGCAATGCCAAATTTAGAAGCATCACAATGCAATTCTGTTTCTAATTTAGGATCATACAACGCCAAGATGGGGCGTTCTACTAATTTCTGTTTCAAAGCGTTAAAAGCTTCTGTATGTTCGGTTGACCATTTCCATTCTAATTTAGTTCTTAATAGATCAGTTAAAGGACGTGCAATCAAAGCAAAATTTTTGACAAATCTTCGAAAAAAAACTAGCTAACCCAATAAAACGTCGTACTTCATGAACATTCTTTGGTGTCGGGAAGTTTGAGATAGCTATTGTTTTTCGAGCACCCGGTCGTATACCTTCACCACTTACGTGAAAACCCAAGAAATCCAATTCTTTATAGAAAAAGTAACATTTTTTTAATTTAAGTGTTAATCCAGCTTCACTTATGAGATTCAATACCTCATCTAAACGTATTAAGCCCTCTTCAAAATTACGAGCTGGAATTAGTATATCATCCATATAGATGATAACATACTTAACTTTTGCAAGCACCTTGTTCATCGTCCTTTGGAACACGGACGGCGCATTGGCTAACCCAAAAGGCATACGTTTATATTTATACTGACCGTCCGGGGTCACAAACGATGTCAGATCCTGTGATGATTCCGCAATCGGAATCTGGTAGTATCCAGAGGCAAGATCAAGGCTAATAAACAGAGAATTACCTGCTAACCTGTCCAGCTGATCATCTATAAGTGGAAGGGGGTAATGTTCCTTCCGCGTTTTGCTATTCAAAGCCCTATAATCAACACAGAGTCGCTTTTCGCCAGTCTTCTTTTGCACCAATAAAATCGGACTAGCGTAAGACGAATTTGATTCACATACTATGTCAGCATCTATCATTTCCTGTACCATTGTACGCACTAACTCTCTTTCGGGATAAGACAATCTATAAGGACGATATACAACTGGCTGTTTGTCTGTCAATTCAATTTCCATCTGAACTACATTTGTAAAACCTAAATCTTTTAAGTTATTTGAGAAGCAAGCCTCATGTTTCTTTAAAACCATTTTCAATTTTGATACTTCGTCATCACAGAGGTGTTCACTTATATTTAAATCCGTACAAGTATCATCTACAAGGTTGAGAGATTTTACATTGAGACAGAAATTAGTTGTTGTTACGCGAGTAACCAGCTCCCCTTTTAGCAATGTGAGTGGTAAGTCAGAGATGTTTTGTACTAGTATTCCACATTGACCTTTTTCAATAATATATTCACCCGGCAAAAGATATAATTCAGCATTCGGTTTCCCGCGCAAACCACCTTTTACATATACCGAACCTGAATAATCTGTGTCTGCTCTTACGTGGATAACCATCATTTTATTTGGTGAAATTTTTGTGTCTTCTAGTAGTATAAGCTGTAATTTAACCGGGAATCCTTTTTCAATAATAAGGGTATAATCAGTTTTTGTAATAATTATCCCAGGTTTCTCTGTAAAACTATGACCTACTAATACTGGATATTTAATGACACAATCATCAACAATATATGTATCTACCGTTTCAATTATATTATCTATCTCCATCTCAACACTCACATGACCTAAAGGCACAATGGCATTTGGTCCTATTCCTTTCAAAAGTGGAAGTTGACTATGCGTTTTCAAATTTATTCCCATCCTAACTGCCTCACTATATCTCAATAATGTGCCTTCGCTGCCCATATCTATAAAGCCATGTGTAAGAAAATTATTTATTTTAATATTTTTAAAATATTTGCTATCACGGTTAGTGTCGCCCTCAAAGTGTTTATCAAAATTAACACGCAGAACATTTTTTTCAGGAACACTCTCACCCCTGTCATTGCCTGGTAATTTTGGACAGTCTGTAGACAAATGCCCAATTCTATGACAAATATTACACCTTAAAATGGTTTTTGTACATTTAAAACTAAAATGACCCGGTTCCTTACAGTTGTAGCACACAATAGATTTTGAATAGGATTTTGGATCTGTATTTGAAACGCTTTTTAAGTTATCACTTACCGCATTTGAAGTTTTGAGTTGTTTTGTCCAAGTACCAGAATTAAATTTTTGTTTTTCTGAATCTCGTGATTGTTTGGCAGATTGAAAATATTCCAACACTTGTTCTGGTTGTTGACATTTTAAAGCCTTAGCACCTAACCTAACCGATCTATCATCAATTCCACTCAAAATACAATCTACAGCTCGCTTTCCATGGATATCACAACGATTTAATAAATTTAATTTGGCATAAAAGTAAAGCTCTAAAGATTCATTATACTTAACTCGCTTATTCAGCATTTCTGTTAACAGTTCAGCATAATCATCAACGCTAGGGAATGATTCAATTAATTTTGTTTTCCATTCCGGCCATGTAAATGACATAGATGGCAAAGCTAAATACCAATTCTTCGCAACACCAGACAATTTGGGTAATGCGTAATGGATGATCTGATCATCACCCCAGTTATACAATTTTGCACACTCATCTACCTTATTCAGCCACATATGTACAGTTTGCTCTTTAACCATTGGGTTAAATTCTGGTATTACATTGCCTAACATAGGAAATTTATTACCCTCTGGCCTGTTCTGTTTTAATGTTTTAACTAATTCTCTAAGAAATAGCTGATGTTCATTACCTTGAAATGTATTCACATTCTCAATAGTCGTCAAAACTGGTTGATTCTCACCGCTCTGCTTGGAAGTACCCGGCATGTCTGCATGGTTGCGGCTCCCTAGATTGCGCCTGCTGTCATGAACGCGGCTACAGCTTCGTTGACTACGGCTCCGACTCTGCTGATCACATCCGCCGCTCTCACGACCACTGCTATAGCTCCCACTATGGCTCCTATGATGAAAACCGCGGCTTCTACCATGGGAACTACGGTTACGTCGACCACGGTTTGAGCTGCGCCGACGGCTGGTACTACGACTTCTTCGGTTTTCGTAGTCGCGTTTTCGACTGGGTTTTCTGCTTCGCGTACGGTACCGGTCACGCTTCTCTTCGGACCGACTCCTCCGACCTTCTTCGCACGCTACACGACGAGCACTTCTCGAACGCCGATTCCGTATATTTCTACTTTGTTCGCGTTCATGGCGCCGTTGGACCTTCTTTTTTACACGCACAGATTTGTGTTTACTGCGGCTGCGATCATTCTCTTTCTCGTTACTATCCATCGTTGGAAGTTTCGTCCACAACGACGAAACAAAAATGTCACATTTATTTCAACAATTGTGGGCTTCTTCGGTAATTGTGCCACTTCTGAGTTATAAAGGTCTTGTCTTGGTCTTGAATCAAACTCACTTCCAGTAGATATTTTCATATATTATTAGTGAAATTAAGAAAATCAACAGGACAATGTTTTACAGCAAAAACGTCAATCCTCCCTCCGAATTATCTGTCAGGCTCTCATTAAAAAAATAATATATAGTATTGCCATATCAAAATGACGTTACCCAGTTTGACATAGAGTTGTCATATCAAAATCTAATAACACCCTTGAACATACATACAGAGATATAGTACAGAATTAGTATTAGCTGTTATACATATTGTTATCATTATGAACCTTACACCTATGTGATGTAAATGATCTATTTTATAACGTTACATTATCAACGCATTCAGAATACGACTACAGAAAAAGTTTCCATCGCTGTATGTACTTATGTAGATGCCAATATATACGGCTTATTTACTTATTAGTTTGATGTTGTTTACTACTCGCTTTTCGCTAATCCGGACAGCTGTTTTAGTTTCGGAAACAAAAAAATGCTAGTTCTGCATGACTCATGACCATAGTGACCATACATCGGGGTTTTTGGTGCGGAAATGTTTTACACTATCCAAAACATAGGTAAAAACTGTAAAAACATATTTTAACATTTCTGAGCACATTTAGAGCTTACTACCTATTTTTAATTCATAGTTTCGTAATTATATTTTACAATAAACAAAGTTACAAATACACGAAATCATTCCCGCACCAAAAACCCCGATGTATGCTCATAATTAGGAAACCATAAGAAGAATCAACGCTTGCGCCCGCCCAGATCAACCTGCATTTTGGCCGGCTGTATTCGAAACTAATCCCTGTTCTATTTGTCTGACAAAGATCGGCTAAGGCGTCCCAATACTTACAATGATAAGTATTTCTACTTAACTAGTAACGTGATAATATCGCAATCAGCATTTAATCCCAATCTCTGTTCCGTGTTCGTATTCGGTCGAGTCAGATCGCCTCCGCCCCTTCGCGGTTCAGAGGTCCCATTGCAATTGCTTACCAGATGCAAGCGAATTGAACGCTAGGCACACCATTTAAGAACACTCTCTGATCACTCACAGTAGTTACGGATCTAAAGATCATGTTACACTGGTAGATTAAGAACTTGATTTGTCCGCGCTTGTGTAACTGATTGAACATTGACCGGGTAGGTTGGGTCCTAGTGTAATGAAAGACCTATTCATTATTCGCCACTGTTAGATTACAGGTATGAGTGGAAACCTGTGTTCTACAATTGCCTCGTTGAGATTGAAATAAATTATTTACATATGGATAAGTGTACCTACATCTACAGAGTACTTATCCATTTGTCTATCCAACGACAAAATGAAAGAGCATTTTAGGGTTAAGGCATTTAAACGCGAGATAATTATTATTATTGCATTTGAACAGTTTGTATTTTTTCCGTGTGCGTGTTTTATATAAAAAATTAAAAGTTTCAGATCAAAACTTCAAACTACAAAACCTTATTATTCTGAAAACGTAGAAAACTGGGAAAAGTTAGTTTTCGAGGGCAAAAAAGTTGCGAAGACTGAATTATAATAATTTAACAATAAAGGTAGAGAATGATTGGCACACTCTATCAAACGGGGAGGTTACAATAATACGCGTGCTGAATAGTAGCCTCAGGGAAGACAATAAAGATTTGCAAGCCATTTGCGTAAGTCTAAATTGAATGTCAGATTTGAAAGGCCGTCTGTCAAACTTCGAATAAACTTGTGATAAAACGGTCAGAAACTTCGTTTCACAACTAGCCCACAGCTGTTGCTTCCACACTGCAAACGTACGTAGCACCTTCGAGTGAATGTTACAGTAGCAGCGATTATTTAAGTGTAAATTTTTACTAAAACTTGTAATAAAAGCGATGTTGAGGGCATAATAAAAAAGGCATTAGTTACTAGTTCCAGAAAGGGTAAGCATTGTAGGTATCTACGTAGTCAGTTCCATGCTTTCGTATCCCGGAAGATTTCTTGCATCAGTTCATGTTGTTGTTGTCGTCAATAGGTAATTGTTCCCCTCGTATTTAAGATAATTTAATTTACCTTTAGGTGACCTTTAGGTATTTGTTTGATAACTATTACGATAGTAAACATATAAATTAACGATATCTGCTATGTGTGGCGAAAACGGGACCTCAAAATAATTAAATTTAAGGTCGCTTCGCTAAAAACGCTTGTTGACGGAATTGGCCGCATTAACCTTAAATGCAAACTATCTATCAATAACGATTGGGTTCAAATACAACTCAAAGTTCTACCAAACCTGTAACTTTATCAAGAAGTTCCGTCGAACGGGCAGCATTATGTAAATATCTCCCTTGTCGGGGTGTTTCAATTATAACATGATATGGACTAACACGAATGTATAGAACTAGAACCGTCGTTAGAATAATGAGAACTTTGTCGCCCATCAGAATTTAATTATAAAGGTTAATGATCATAATAAACTGCAATTAGTGCAATTACTATTCCTTGTATTCGCTTTATAGTAGTTTAAAGTAATGAATGGTTAACACGGGAAAAATACAATTGCGGAGTGAATTTAAATAAACACACACAAGAGAAAAATTTACATTAAAATCGTCTTTTAGAGATCAGGCACCCAATTCTGATGTAATGGTTTGTTGTGGTTTTGATCTTGGTTTGATGAAGATCGCTTGCGCTTATTGGTGCATGCGAAAAACAATGAAAATCATGCATGCGTGGAATGCGCACCAATCACCATTTTATTTCTAGTTTTACTTAGTTTTAATATTGTATTATTCTGATTATTCTTTTAAAATAAATCACTAATATAAACGAAATCAACAAGACGATCGTCAAGGTTGCATTAAAAAATATCAAAATCATAATAATGCGAATCGGCCCCCTGATCTATTTATTTATTTATTTATAGGGTATATCTTTTAAACAAGAATCAAATTAGCAGTTGTTTAATAAATCCTACTCATCAGAATTTGTTGATTCTCTCCCATGCATTCGATTTGGTATTATTTTACTTTATCGGTCTAGGAATAATAGCAGAGATGTTACGCAACAAACGAACACAACGTTGAGCTTTTAGAAAATCGTTTGAAAAAAGCTCTTGAATGCCAAATACGCTGGGCAAACGTTCCGCGTGCTCTTTCCACAAGGTTCAACGTTAAAACGTTCGGTTTCCCTCTGTTTCCACGCACTACGTGATTTTTTATTGGAATACTGAAGGTGTAGGGTTTGGAGATGTATTTTAGCAACGTGTGATTTTTATACCAATTTCAAGTGAAACTATGCCAAAATGGCGTTGAAATTCATGAAAATCTCTTACTATCTGTCAATTTAAAATTTTGTTGTGACCATTTTTCTGTAGGTACAAGTAAAGTCCAAATTTATGGACACTACGAATTAGGTTTGTGCAATTTTTCCGTCAAAGCTGGACTCTTCTAGGCATAACATGATGGTCGTTTATTTAACTTGTACTTAGGTATTTTGCGCCCGACGATTCAATGCTCAGAGCAAAAAGGAGAGCGAAAATTGAATCAGCATCGCAGATTATGGACGCTCTTTCTGTAATTAATTGAGAATAGCAATCAGACTGGTCTTATAATATTATTGTATGCTAGCCTGGCCAGTATGCTAGAAATATAAACCCACTCCAACATAACTTAAGAAATGTAAGGCTGTCATTATTAAACTGAAATAGATATCATATCATACACTAAAGACAAAAGTGACCTAGTCCACCGTTATTTCTTCCGTAGTTTCTTTAAATGTATGATATTTATTTCAGTTTATAATTTGTATAAAGTAGTGTGAGTATAAAAAACCGGCCAAGTGCGAGTCGGACTCGCGTTCCAAGGGTTCCGTATATTACACAATGTTTAACAATCAGTGCCGGATTAAGATATTTTGATGCCCTAAGCATTTCTAGGTGCCCCCTCTCCCTAGGATCATCAAGATTACATTGATTTTTTGGTAAATTGAGAGAAGTTCATTGCCGCATTACAGCTGAGAATGGAAATTTTTCGATATAAAAACGCAATATGATAGACAGTTGTACATTTTTACTTTTAGTATGGAAATCAGTCACATCATTTTATCACGGAAGTTGACAGTACTGCAGCAGTAACGTTGCAATAGAGTAATGTTGCTGCAGTCGCCACCCGAAGGTCACCTTTATCATACCTTATAAAGTTATTGAAAACGCGAGCGAAGCGAGCGCGATAATTTTTCGATATAAAAACGCAATTTTAGTTTTAGTCCCAACCAGGCGCGAATCCAGGATTTCATACAGAGAAGGGATGGGACAGTTTTCTATCAGCCTAGTTTCGCATAGGGCTCGATATTTAAGGGTCTCAGCGAGGTTGTTTTCATGCATAAAATATGCAAGAAAGCAGAGCTTGGAATTGAATTGGCGAAGTGTGAGAAAGGCAGTAGGCCCAGCTGCGAAAGAGGAAAGCTTGGATTTGGATTCACGCCCAAGTGTAATTAAGGCAGAAGATCAACTTTGCCGTAAGGCAGAAGGCCTCGCATAAGACCTAACGCAGAACCGCAAAAGAGTGGGTTGAAATCGAATCTATACATGTAATCACGACTCTTCTACTGCGACCGATTGTTTCCCAAAGAATTACGCGCCATTATTTTTGCAAATTAGCTTTTGGACAGCTAAAAAAATCGTGTGGTAAAAACTATGTGTCTGTCCCTAATTTTAAAATTTGTTCACCTTTTTCAACCTGGCATTTTGGTGCCCCCCCTGAACGTGGTACCGTAAGCACGTGCTTGTTTTGCTTATTGGTTACAAAGTCTTTATTAATTCAACCATTAAAGTCGACGAGTACAAAAAATTTTGAGCTAGCTCTCAATTTAACATTTTTTTTTAAACATTATTTTTAATTTGACCTTACAATTACTCGTAAGTAGGTAAGACCGTTAAATATTTAAAATGATTATCTTATCAGAAAATTATCACCAATTACTCTAAGAAAACTACTACTCTAAGTAATCCGGCACTGTTAACAATGTATTTTTTATGTGAAACGTGAGTAAAATCTCTTTAAAAAATCCGTAGGGGTCGGATCAAAAACTGTAATTAAGTCCGACTCACGCTTGACTGTACATTTCTAATAGGTTTTCCTGTCATCTATAGGTATAGACCTATTTTATGTATTTTTTTTTTAATTTAAGACTTAGTAGTTTCGGAGATAAGGGGGGGAAGGGTAATTTTTTGCCTATTTTCTTGAATAACTTCTAAACTGTTTATTCGAAAATTATTAAAAAAAATATATTTGAGATCCTTACAATAAGCTCTTTCATTTGATATGTAACATGATATTGTTTGAAAAATTAAATTTTTTCATTTTTTCATTTACCCCCCAAAAGTGGCCCCCATGTTTAAAATTCATTTGTTTACGTTACATGTCCGTATTTGGGTCACAAACTTACATATGTGTACCAAATTTCAACTTGATTGGTCCAGTAGTTCCGGAGAAAATCGGCTGTGACAGACGGACAGACAGACAGACGCACGAGTGATCCTATAAAATAATTTGATTGAACCACCACAGATATCACTTTCAAATTACGATTAAACATTCGCAAAACCGTGTGAAACAAATTATCTAATTTAACTCGCGTGTGCCCTTCTATCAACAATGAATAAATTGCGGTTATAGCTGTATAGAAGCGATAAAAGCCTGCAGGTGGCAAGGGTCGCGCGATATTGAGACATAACTCAGCCGAGCTGTGCTAGCGGTTATTTCATATTTACGAGAGATGGCCCTTTACAGCGATTTGGCACCGGTTCGCTGTTCTTCATAACGCTGGCTGGCCATGTCGATATAGGTGGTCTAGCGTAAATCTGACTTCCAATTAAAAGTACTTTTTATAAGTTCTGGGCTCAAGTTATACTAAGGATGTCTAACGGCGGTACAGACACAGTGTTGTATGAATAGACGGGTTGGTAGGCTTAGTTATTCGCTATTTGTGACCAACGCCGCAGTAGGAGTATTATTTTCGGTACGATGGACGAGCGGGTGAGAAAAAACAAGTTAATTGACGTAACTACAAGTGCTGACAATTTGGCACTCCCTAATTACCCTGTTACTTCCACAAATGCAGCAAAGTCACAAAATATAAGAAACGCGCAATCTAGACGCGTGCATTTCGCGCTCGGTGTATATCATACGGAATTACGGATCAGGATTGGAAAAAAAAGTTACATAGCTCTTTTTCCTACAGTAAATGTGATACGGGTATATAGATAAAGACCCTTAAGACATTGTGCTCCGGTGGAGTAAGTTATGAAGGATGCCGTCTCATTTCGATGGCATGAGATTTATGAACTCAATTATATAGCCACCCGCCGCGCCGGTGGTTTCGGCTACCGAAGATTCACTGAAAAAAGGAAACGAGTGAAACCACATTTGAAACAAGTGATATTATATATGCGCTGAACTACCAAAAAAGAAGCCAAATTACAGGAGTCGAGGAAGCATAAATTTACGGTACTGTAATTCATACAGGTAGTCATATGCACTCTAGAAAAAATGATGAAAAAAACGATCACGTAATATAAAATAAAATTTATACAGCTCGAGTTCATGTAAATGAAATATGAAGGCAGGCAAACGACTGCTGTTACGTATCAGTATTCCAGTTGATTCCCAGTAAATAGACCACCCAGTGCACAAAGCTTGAGAATAGATCACTGAATAAAATATTTTTTTAAAGATCTTCATCGACGATCGTGCGCGTACCAAACCAAGTTAGCCGCATGCAATTTTTAAAAATTTTAATATGTCAGCAATTGTTACCATACAGTAATCTTCATTACATTTCATATTAATTTTATTTAGAGAGCAGAGTTTTCATTTCATTACCGCATTATTTTGTTGCACAATTAGCTGATCAGTCTATAAAATCAGTAAATAAGATTGGAATTAAAACTACAAATCAATTTGTCTCTCGCCTCTTCGATTGGCCCTCTTCAGTGCAAAATCCGCCGTAAATCAGGATACGAGTCGACAGGACTCTGACAGCCACCAAATCTATTAAACTTGGGGTGTTTTCTATAGTAACCGTACTTTACAGCAGCAACTATTTAAGTTATTTAGGGTCCTGTAAATCTTAATCGTTGAAAGTTCGCGGATGGACGGTCCGAAACGGAAAGTGTGTTTTATGGAGACCAGAGAGGCTTAAATTGTTGGTTGGCCAGTGCTATTAATCACAGGGGCTGTGGGTGCTCTGCTCTGGTCTCGTTTGGGCCGTTTTGTTGGTTTTGAGGGGGTTTAATGGTATTTTGATTTGCATGTGATAGCCGTGCTCATAGTTGTGTGGTGAGATAATAGTCATGAGTGTACCATTTAACGAAAACAAATATTAAATGATTTAATGTTAGTTTAAGTTACTAAGTAAAGCAATTTGTAGTAAATGATAATGAGCTTAAGCTTACCTCATTATTCGTAAGCCAACCTTAGTATCTGCTACCGGTTTAAAATTACCTGTAATCAAAATTTTATATGTATTACTGTGGTAAACTCTGGATAAGTAAAGTTTTACGACCAAGCTGTGTACGTATTTACAATATGTAAATACAAGATATATGATGCGAACTAATACAAGAAATTAAAAGCCTTAATTAAATATAACAAACTTTGGGGCGTATGTCACTCTCCTAATAAGTATACTTATTACTTATTATTACGACGCATCTTATGGCATCATAAACACATAAAGTTCAAAAACGTCTCGTCTGCATCATCTCCTGTATACCTAAGATGACTATTTTCTAGTCCAATATATTATATTCGGGTCACGCAAGGTTTAATAAACCAACACATGTTGGCCCTCCTGGTAGCCACTTCTGCCAAACTGGTAGAACAAATAAGGGTCGAGGGCCAAGTGCGCACAAACAGACGTTTGCTGTATCAAAACAATTGTTTATTTTACTGTGAGATAAACTTTCTACATTTTACATGAGACTTTGTGAAATGTTTGAATTTATTTTCCTGGTTATCTATAAATATAATTTTAATGAATTTAAGTAAGTACATAAATGTTATTTCACATATGAATCAGCAGTAGGTATGTCGGTGCCTGAACAGAACAATGCAATCATAAATAAGTTAATAATATTTAAATAGTAGATTGTACAACAAGGGCATAAAGTGACCCATTTTTACCCGAGGCAATTTTTGAGCCAAAATAGTAGACGAGGGTAAAAAATACGGATTTCTAATAAATTGTAGCAAAAATAAAATAATATAACAAGTTTTGTCATCTACACAATTTTATTGTTCAATAAAATTGTGCAATATGTTTTAACTGTTTGGCTGTTGAGACCGATTACCTTAGTCTTAAAAGAAAATTTTACTTTTTTTTTTAGAAATTTAATTCAGGCAACAAGGCCCATATTACAAATACCTTACAGACTAACATACATATGTATTTTATAAACTTAAAACTAAACACTATTTACTGACACACAACACTATTTATTTATTTATTTACTTTTATGCTCTAGGTACCTAGAGCATAAAATGCGATTTTATGTCGTCTACGGACGACATAAAGGTGCACTTTTTGAGCATGAGAAGTGAAAAAACCATTTTACACACTTAATTTATTAATAGGTAGATATAATCGTTAATTAGCTATTGCTAATTAACTAATCTATCCAGGTTACACAGTACACACTCCGCCTGGTGACCATGGGTCATTTTAATCGGCATTCCTAGAAATGTTAAAACCAACGCTAGTGAATAAAACCGCCTCAACTCTCAAATCCCGAAACTTCTTTCAAAGCCACAGTTCATAAAATTTCCACCCTTTCACTTTTCATACCCTTTAGCACACCACACCACCTCCGCAGGGCTGATATTCCCATAGCTCACTGAAAAACTAGTAAAAGAGTGGTCTCTTGTCACGCAAAGTTACTAAGGGACTTGTAGACCATATCTAAATGGTTTATCTGTAGTAATGTTCTAGGTAAGTGCCGGAACTAAGCCATGCATTTGGTAAGCCAGTGCAGAGTTGCCGAGTCAGCGTGACCCTCGCCCGGTCAGATTTATCGTCGCTGCACTGCATGGTAATGGCCGGATTAGACACACTGCTCTAACACAGTGTGCGGACAATGAGGGCAACACACAGATTTAGGTGTTAAATTGTTTTGTTCCTGAAAATTAAGAACATTGATAAAACTAATGCAATAATTAGCAATAAGGTTTTCTCAATAAATTATTCTTATTCTAATGTTCACAGTTTTGATTACTGCCAAAACAACGACTTGGGCGTTTTACCTGTAATGATTAGGTAACTAATTTTATAGTGAGCGCAATAAAATTAGAGATTTTAAAAATAAATAGTATAAGTCAGCATCACGATTATCAGTAAACTATAGTTACGAGGCTACAGCTATAGTTCCATTAGGCTTTGCAGGCAGTCGGTTGAAAATAGCAAATTTTCTTGTAACCGAGCTTTTCACTATTTAAACTACTTACCTACTAAACCAACGACCCTTCAAATTGACCTAACTAAACAAAACTCCTGCCGGTACTCATTACTTGATAAAATAAACATTGCTGGCTCAATTCAAAAGGCACTTGTACACGTTGTAGTTAATGACGATTTCAAGCTAACATGATCATTTCTGAGTTCACGATATTTCGGCACTGTTCTCATGAATCGCGAACTCTGTAAAACAAAAATACTTACATAATAAACATGCATCCCATCTTTAATAGTAGCAGTAATTTCGATTACAGTAGCAGTAGTAGGGCAAACCTTGGCTTATTGGTGATACTTGGTATAATTCGGTGATACTCCGTTATAATCTTACACAGTTCTCACCATGAGGAAACGCGAGCTATAAAATCATTGGCAGCTGTCAGTTTTGATGCTTGCAATTGGGTTGGCAGCGATTTAATCGCTTACATTTCAGCATTGTAAGCTCAGCGAAAGATAACAACCCATTATCACCGAATTACCAAGTATCACCGATAAGCCAAGGTTTGCCCTATATAGTATTAGTAGTTGTATAAAACTACTTTGAAGGGACCCACATACATATTACCAGACCGCGTAGTCAACATGCCAATCGCTTACACTCCGCAGCGATCGAAACGCAACTGTCACTGTCGCACTACGGCACTAATATGGTAGAGTGATAGAGAGACACACAAAGCTTCGTTGTCGTAGCGATAGCGATTGTCACCTTGGCTAGGCCGGCAGTTCGCCGGACGATATCAGCCTGTCAGTTGTTCGGAACTGTCATCTTTTGCGATTAACTGACAGGTTGATATCGTCCGGCGAACTTGTAATCTGTGGGCCCCTTTACTTGTTGGCAGGGACCGGAACCGGTTACCTTAACCGGGGTTTTTCATAGGGTTATTTTAGAAGTGGTTATAAAAACCCCTACCATAACGGTAACCGTCTGATAAGGTAACACTTTGATTCGGTAACCGTATCAGATCGAGTTAACCTCGGTTACCGGTAACCGAAATAAAAACCCAGTCGATTCAGTTACCTCATAATAAGGTTTTGAACCAGTTCAAACGATTGTAATCTTTACGCACACTTAAATTGAACTTATTATTGAATAACCTTGGTTGGCATGGGCGGTCTATTAAGTCTCCAGCACAAACACGTTTTTTTGTCGGTAACTTCGCTTATTGTCAATTCAAACAATATTGTACTTTGAGTCCTTAAGCTAAAATTGAAAACATTATTGAGCGATTACAGTATTATTTTGGAGCGACAGCCGCAGCGCGGCCATTCCTTTGTTTATCTTTATACCTGTGTGTGTTCTTATTGTTTTTGTTCATTTCGGAGCAATTCTAGTTTGGAATTTTTAGAAAAGGGCTTGCTGCAAGTATACACCATCCTATCCTAGCAATATCTGCTATTATTTAGTTATATTTTTAATGCTACTTAGATATTATTTTTCTATTTTCGGGTTCAAACTTGGTATGTACCTACAGATTAAAGACTGATTTAAGGAAAAATTTTAACCTAACTAGTAATTTTACTGGTAGGTATAGTTTATCTTTAGATAGAGTGATTAAAAAAAACACTTTGTGATAAAGATACATGCGTTAGCGGATTGTGGTAGTGTGGTAGATATTTAACCATTGTTGACAAATTACATAATAGTTATTATGAGCTTATTTTATAATAAGCAATTACTTTTAAACGTTTTCAGATGCGGTGCGTTGTGTCAGCTAAAAGTCGTAATTTACCTTGTTTTGCTTAATGCAGCGAGCAGAAAAATATATATATATATTATCTATAGCAGTGATAACCTTATTTTAATACTTCAAATCTTTCATTAATACCAGAATTCATTATATTTATTAAGTATCTGTAACATTGGTAGGTGAAATAATTTTGATTAAATTAAATAGATACATACTTAGTAAGCAGTGTTGGGCATTCAAGAATAAAATCATTATTTGAATAAGAATTCCTAAGAATAAAATCATGTTGATTTTATACCCGTCAAAATTATTCAAATAAAAAAATTAATAAGAATAATCTCATTCTTAATCAAGTAAATGTAATAATGATTTTATATTCTTAATAATATTCCTGGATTAAAACGTAGTCTGGGTGCCGTATAGATAGAAGTAAATAATAATAGTTTCTTGTCTAATTTATACCTAATTTTATTCAATAAAATCTTAAGAATTTAATTTACTGCCGCATAGTCTTTGTCTTGGTCGATACCCGTATTGCTTTTAATGTGATAACTAAATCATCAGGTACAATTCAGCTGATCTGATCGGATGGTGGATAGCGAAACACTTCAATGGCTCACTGTGCCTAATTAAATGTAAAAAATAAAATACCGGCCAAGTGCGAGTCGGACTCGCGCAGGAAGGGTTCTGTACCATTACGCAAAAAACAGCAAAGAAATCACGTTTGTTGTATGGGAGCCCAACTTATATATTTATAATATTCTATTTTTAGTATTTGTTGTAATAGCGGCAACAGCAATACATAATCTGTGAAAATGTCAACTGCCTAGCTATCACGGTTCATGAGATACAGCCTAGTGACAGGCAGACGGACAGCCGAGTCTTAGTAATAGGATCCCGTTTTTACCCTTCGGGTACGGAACCCTAAAAAAGATGTTTTTAAAGGTATGATAAGGAATAGCTCGATATGGTGTATTCCTATTTCTCTCCGCCGGGCACAGATGGGAATAGGCACTTCATTTAAATCATTCCCATATATATGTCCCCACCTCATGTATCGCGGCGGTCACGTTGGGCAGGAACAAATGGGGAAAGTATTCATGATTTTTTCTGTTTTCGAATTATGTTTAGTATGTAGTTTCAGTGTCCGAGTTACTACCGAGACTCATTGTGTTTTTAAAAGTTCAGCTGATATTTAAAATTTACATTCATTATTAGACGGAAATGAATAGATATTAATATCGTTTGACACACCGCCTACCACACGTGTTTTACAAATGCTGACAAAAAATTCACCACGCCACGACTTAATCTTATTGTTATTGCCAATGAGTAATAAATGACGGTCTCAAGTGGAAACACGCCAAATAATACAATACAATTCATGCTGCGATCTGCGACTTTCTGCAAATCTAGTGATAAGCGTAGGACTATTTTCTTACCTGCTGTAATTTGCTATCTCATTCACTTTCCGTAGGTGTGAAAGCGATAGCATACGCAAGACCTCAAGGCTGATAAGAATAATAAACAAAATACATACTTAATTGGCAAAGGAATATACATTCAACCATCATAATTATAATTTCGCAGTTTACTTTATATATAGTTTCATTATCAAATTATCATCGCCACAAAATAAACAAAATAAACCAAATAAACCAAATAAACAAAATAAACAAAATAAACAAAATAAACAAAATAAACAAAATAAACAAAATAAACAAAATAAACAAAATAAACAAAATAAACAAAATAAACAAAATAAACAAAATAAACAAAATAAACAAAATAAACAAAATAAACAAAATAAACAAAATAAACAAAATAAACAAAATAAACAAAATAAACAAAATAAACAAAATAAACAAAATAAACAAAATAAACAAAATAAACAAAATAAACAAAATAAACAAAATAAACAAAATAAACAAAATAAACAAAATAAACAAAATAAACAAAATAAACAAAATAAACAAAATAAACAAAATAAACAAAATAAACAAAATAAACAAAATAAACAAAATAAACAAAATAAACAAAATAAACAAAATAAACAAAATAAACAAATTAAACAAAATAAACAAAATAAACAAAATAAACAAAATAAACAAAATAAACAAAATAAACAAAATAAACAAAATAAACAAAACAAACAATATAATTAAAATAAATAAATAATATAAATAACATTAATAAAATGAATATTATTAATAAAATAAACTACATTAATAAAATGAATATTATTGATAAAATATGAATAAAATAATTATTATTAATAAAATAAATATCATTAACAAAATAAATGAATGATAGTAAATAAATAAACAAAAAAGTTAAAACAAAATTAAGAAAATTAACAATTAATAAATTCACTATTTTTTTTAGTATTTCACTGACGGCACATCACTAAATACGGATGTAGCAAACCTATAAGCAACCGATAATAAAGGTTACCATAACTGAATAAAAACCTGTTAAAAGCCCCTAACAAAAACCCTATCGCGATTGGGTTTTGAGATTAACTCGGTTAAAGGTTAAGGTTACCGTTTCAATAAGCTTACCATTACAATCAGGTAACAGTATGATAGGGTTACCAAATGATACGGTAACCGAATCGATTGGGTTACCGAATGGATAGGATTAAGCGTAAAGAGGGGTTTTCCGGTCCTTGCTTGTTGGTGTATTAATTATAATTTTTGCTCTTGTGGCCTATTTGCTGAATAAATGTTGAAGTTTAAAGTTTAAGTTATTATTGGCATTGTGCGGCAACCGCGATGTTTTGTATTCTCGTATAATAAATATATCGCGCCCAACGAATTTAGGAGGCAGTCTGTCGCATTAAACTTAAACTGTGCAACTGTAAGATTCAGTAGATCTCATAAAACAGCAGGTTCCCAGCCCAAGCCACCCTAAATCAACCCAAAGCCGAGCCGGCTTTAATATACGTTGGAGAATCTAGATCTTGTATGAAAACAGTTTCAAGAGTAGAGGGATTCTAGGTCTTAGGGTTAAGTATAAGGAATAAGTTATACATGAAATTGTATTGTTGAAAGATAACTAGCTAGGTAGATCTTAGGGTTAAGTATACGTATAAGGAATAGTTATACCGTGAAATATTCTTGTTCGAAGATATTATAAATGGAGAAATAATATGGCTTTGTTACTTTTCCTTCAAGTCGCAAATTGGAGTACATGGTCAACGACCTAAACAAAGCAAGCCAAAATATAGGACTAGAGATGAACTTTGACAAGACCAAAGTTATGACAAACAGTTTAAAAACGCCCATCAAAGCCTGTCAAACTAACATAGAATATGTAGACTCATATATTTACCTTGGCAAAATGATATCTTTTGACCCAAACAGTGGCCCTGATGAAATCAAGCGTAGAATAAACTTATCGTGGAAAAAGTTCTGGGCACTGAAAGAAATCTTTAAAAGCTATATGCCTTTATCAATTAAGACAAAAGTTATGGACAGTTGTATTTTACCCTGCCTCACTTATAGCTCGCAAACCTGGCCACTGACTAATAATAGCAAGCAGGGCATACGTTCATGTCAATCAGCCATGGAAAGGTCAGTACTAAAAATCAGAAGAATAGACAAAGTACGCAACGTGATAATTAAGGAAAAAACCAAATTCATAGACTTTTTAGTACAGGCACTAAAGCTAAAATGGAGATGGGCAGGCCATCTAGCAAGACTGCAGGATGGTCGTTGGACGAAAGCAGCTACGGTGTGGCCCGGACCCACAGGAAAGCGCGGCAGAGGCAAGCCGCGCACGCGCTGGTCAGACGACCTCACGGCGATCGCTGGCCCAAACTGGATAGCGACAGCTTCAGACAGAAAGCTCTGGAAAACCTTGGAGGAGGCCTATACCCTATAAAAAGGGGTTCTCATACATTCTTTTTATCTTTATTTAATTTGTAAATTTTCATATTTTTTTGTGTAACGATGTTGAGAAATTAAAGGCTTTTTTATTTTTATTTTTTTATTTTTTACTTTTCCTTAATTCAACAGTGAAAAGTATGCAATAAATATATATAAATATTCTCTCTAAACATCCAAAACTAAATCAAGAACGACAGAAAAAAACTGACCCCGCTTCCCGCAATCATACGTTAGATAGATAGATAAAACGTTTATTTGGGCGTTATATTCTTATTCACATTATGGAAATTAGATATTAATCATATTATAGGTACTACAAAAGTTACCGAAACTAAGACAACAACAATCTCGGTAAAGTTTCGGTCCCGGCAATACTTTTCCCGTTGCCCCGTGATTAATTTCTTGTCAGAATATATCCAGACTGACGTAGACAATGTTACTTTACGTAAGGGTTGCTACGCGCCGTTATAATATAAATCTTATAATCTTACATGGTTTGAATCTAATTGAATGTGAAACTGAGATTCGTTTCACTGGTAGTCGATGACGACACATAAAAATTGCGACCATCCGTCAGTAAGGTAAAAATTTGGGAAATCGACTTATTTTACTTCCGCCACCTAAAGTTAATCCTGAAGATATGTTTTTACTCATAGCGATAGAAACGCACACATTACTTCATAAAAATATTTCAATTGTAACGAAAAAATACATAGAGTTAGATCAAGATAAGTCTGCAACGATTTTGATAGCACACGGAGTGCAAGTGTTATTTTAAACGTCAAACTTCTATGAAATTGTAATGTATAAATAACATTTGCACTGCATGTGCTATCAAAATCGTTGCAGACTTATCTTGGTCTAACTCTAGTTAAGAGTCAAACAATTAAAAAACAAATGAAAACAGTGGCTTGCGAGCCGCAGTTCGGCTTTTTATTTTCCTGAAAATAAGTCTTAAACAATTAGCTCTTTAAGTTTCCTGAATCAAATATTTTTATTGTAACAAGTCCTTTTTCTGAAAAGTTTTCTGACCCTTGTCCTATTTGATCCGGACAGCCCTACCGTAGCGCCCGGTATAAATAATGTATCAGAAGGCACGAAGCCGGAGGGCATTCGGACACGGCAACACGTGTACTGTTGCGACTCACTGAATATTCGCGGATAATTGAACATTAAACATCCATCTTAAACATGAGAAATAACGGGGGCGAAAATGAGAAAAATACCAACATGTTCTAATTAATGCAGTCGCCAGATCGAATGCGATTTTTATTAAAATGCCTTATACAGTTTCGTTTCCTTTTTCGGAAGGCATCCAAAAAGGAGTTGTCGCATTCACCTCGCGATTATCCTCCTTATTCATAAAAATTAGCAACATATTACAAACCTATAAAATTTTGCCTCTTTCTAACGAACAAATTGTGAAAATGACGGAGAGGGACAAACAATTATCAACGGTTTGTTAGATTTGACGGATGTTTATGAATGACGCCATAAAATACATGTAGTCTGGGTCTAGGTCTCATTAAATGCTAAAATTTCTAAATGTTTTGTGACTCTATCCATCATGTAATGCGCTAAATAAGCGAGGACATAGCCAGTATAGCGAAAAACTTTGTAATATGTACGAGCTCTAAGAAAATGATAACTTTTCCAATCCCAAGGCACGTCAAAAGCCTCGGCAAAAGGGCTCAGTTTTTAATCGCCCCGAATATAAAAGGGCCCTACAGCCGCCTTCAAAAGCGAAAATAACTTTTGCAACAAAACGCAACCATTCATCTCCCGCTATTCCAGGTGTCAAGGGAGTAAAGTGAAAAGTTTTCATTGTTAACAGTAGACTCTTTATTGCGCAGCATTTTCACACTCGAAAAGAATCCAAAATTTCTGAATGCGATTACAGAATTCACCCTTTGAGGGATAGGAATTCTATTTGATCGAAATTTAGTAGCAGTAATGAAAAGGTAAAGGACCAATAAGTAGCTCGATCAAATTGCATTATCGCTGTAGCGCCCCCTGGTGGGGTAGAGGATAAATTGAATTACGAAGCCCGCAACCTCTGCCCGTCTGTGTAAAAATCGCCTTTCAATTGCCTCGCGGACGTCGAACGCAGATAACTAAGATGACCGGAGTGCTAAAAGGTTCAGTGAAGGTACAATTGCATTACCACCTTTATTGATCTCAAAATGCAAGTTTTATGTAAGTAATTGTAAAAAGATCAGCCATATCTTGGCAAGTAAAACCGTATTTGTTGGGAGAATAAAAAGGTTTAAATAATTGAAACGAATTTACGATGAGATCAGAGCAGAATTGTAAATATAATAAAAATATTATGGGACTACTTACCTACCCAAATCGACCTAGTCCCACAAGGTAAAGTGTCATTCTATAAAACTTGCTATAGATGGTCAATCAAATCTTGTCAGTAGAAAAAGGCGCGAAATTCAAATTTTCTATAAGAAGATATATCCCTTCGCGCCTATACATTTTTCAAATTTGCCGCCTTTTTCTACTGACAAGATCTGCTTGACCAACTATAACTATGTAAACAGAAGTCACTAGTAAATTCATCATTCAGAGACAATTTGAATATGGCGGTTTGTTTACATAGTTAGCAAGTTCCATAGAATGACACTTTAGTTTTAACTGGGGACTAGCCAATTGACAATCGGTTATAGAAAACCTGTATCGAAACTTTTAACTTAACATTCTGAATTATTTTACTGTGGGCGTTTGTCGATAAGTCGCTTATATTTATGGCTATGGCCCCTGGTTAGCCCTTCGGTTGTGGTATGGCCCTAAATGGGCCTAATTTGGCATTTTTGATAGTGTTCAATGGATTAAATTACTTATGCGGTAACACAAAACCATTAAGTAGCATTGTGAAAATCTTTAGCTACAAAAGATCGAACATAAAGTATAAATACTTAGTTATTTAAATTTCAGAGGACCCACCACATCATAATTATCTCTCTTATTTAACTCCAACTAATGAGTCTGATTAATTACAGCATTAAATTAAATATTCCCAAATGGCGTCTGGTGCGGTGAGGGGTCCCAACCACTACGGTTCCGGCACGCAATCACGGTCTATTGTTACCTGGCCCCTGTACCCCCATCTTACCTAGTTTCCTACCCCTGCCCGACCAGCGTAAGTGGGACCTTGAGACTCGTAACAGCTATCTTCTTCTGCGTTGTCATACCCTTCGTATCCTCATGGCTGAGGAACTTGACGGCTGATCAACCTTCACCAACGCTATCCAAGCCACTCAATCTTGGGCCCGGTGCCGGCTAGATGTAATGTGAAATTATTTTCCGATGTTATTCTGCCTACCCAACGCAACGCGGGGCCAAACGTCCTACGCTTCCTTGCCATTCGTCTAGTGATAATGAGCTTCACCAGACTCTTTAATCCAGACCTGCTAGCATGAGTTGCGTTCTCGCGCGCGACCCCATACATCTAGCGCGACTTCAAGTATGGCCTCGCGCGCGATAACTAAACTCATGCTAGACCGCCAGATCTGCTCAGAAGGCCGAAGAAACACACGTTGGCTGTAACGTAAATAGTAGAGAGCCTCGTTTTGATATTGACTTTACCGAGAAGACGCATTTTTACGGCGTTCCATCCATGAGATCCGGGATCCGGACCATTCACCGCCAGCACCACAACCCGCACGCGTAATACTACTATAGGTAGCTAAATGGGATATCAGACTTATACTGGTCATGTGATGATGATGAGGCAAATGCTTTCCTGCGGTGAGCGGTGGGAATAAGCCCCTGCGACAGAACCCTGTTTTAAACGTACATTTCAATCAATCAGAATAAAAAAGTAATAAGAGGACTCATATCTGTTTTATTTTAAACCCTATGAGACTAGAATCAGGGTTGATATTGCCAACAGTTGATAGACGTATTACACTTTACTTTTACCGATCCTTATACGTAACTTTGTTTATACCAGAGGCTTAGTGCGTTGTGATATGGGTTCAATAAGAGTGGATTTAACAAGAATATTTTCAATGAACTGCTCTTCAAAAACTAAAGCGTAATTCCTTTTTAGAGAGCGGTATACGCCATTTTGAAGTCTTTTAGACTTACTAATGACTGTTAAATTGGGGCCTTTGCTTTTATTCCTGTATTGAAAGGCCAATTTTCTTTCAGGTTTTATTAGGAGTCGCTAGCAGAATAGGCGGATTAGTTTTTCAGTACAATTACTTGTATTGTTCGCATCAAGTATCAGATACTCCGATGGATATTTGTAATAAGTCTTTTACAACCTTCTATTCCAGATATTTTGAATTCAGAGCGTCAGCATAAAAAGGTTAATTACACACTTTCAACAATTAAAAGAAACTGGAGCGTTGGAAGTTGACAACTGTGGTGTCACCTCTATACATCCTTAACCTTCGTATATTTAAAGAGGAACATTAGAAATATAGTCAGTATTATTCCTGCATTCGCTTGTTTCATTACTTATCCTTTCCGAACTTTACACAACTTTGAAATAACATTAATTATCATCATCATCTTCCTCGCGCTATCCCGGCATTTGACCACGGCTCATGGGAGCCCGGGGTTCGCTTGGTAACTCATCATCATCAAACATACAATGTTCATTATCATTTAACATTTTTAAACCACATGACAATACTATGTTAAACTCATCGTAAACAATTGGCATTCATTGTTATTTTACTTTCTAACCTCTCTGCTACCATCCAAGCTAAACTTTGCTACGCCGTAACCCGTAGCATTGTTGTCAGATTTGTGCTAAATAATAATTTCTAACGGGTCTATCGCGATTTCATTTACAAATGACATTTACCTTTATTATCAACGTTTCGGCACAGCGATGGTATCATGGTCGCATTTTTATCACTTGTCATGTCATGCGTCACTTTCGCATTTACATACTTGTTAGAACGTGACAGGCATGATGACAGATGATAAAAAACCGACCATCTTAACCCTACAGGTTTCATTTGTCTCTAATTCCTATCTAATACTAATCTAATATAGGTACAGTCAAGATTTTCTTCACATGTAACACCCTGCATGTCTATTGCGCTGATTATGTCAGACTGCGATGGACAACAGTAATTTACTGGCAATTTGACACACGCCACGTGAGCACAATGAGGCGAATGCACCCGTAATGTCCCCATGACGTGTCAGTGCGCTTGTCACCAACAGCATGGAACAAAAGTATGTACGGGTATGATTGCGGTTTACAAGGAATTTTGATTTTAATGTTTTAATTTCCCCATTCTGTACAATACTTTTTTACAATAATACATAATTTAATATCTTAAAGGTGGCGACTGACTTGTATCATTTCGGTGTAATGTAATGTAACATGATACAACTCCAACATTACAGCAATCAGTGCAGCGAGCCGAGCCGCTCGACGCTCGCGCCGCGCGCTCCACTCGGCTGTCGGTATTTTCGCGAATCCCTTTGAATGTTACATTACAAGTCAGGCAGGTTCGCGAGCGCTCTCGTCTCGGGTCTTTGGTGATCTGAAAATGGAGCACAAGTGAGCAGAGCGTTCGAGACGAGCGTTCGCCGCGTAGCTGTAATGTGACACGTTCGCTGTGAACGTTACATTACACCGAAATGTTACAAGTCAGTCGCCACCTTTAAGTAGATCGAATAGCTTTACTCATTTTAGCTTGTGAGGTTTCGATAGATTCGACTACCTAAGTTGTGAATATCACACAGCCTTCACTATTGGTGAAAATGATGAAACACAACTGTGGCGGTATCATGGTCGGATTTTTATAATACTTGTTGGAACGTGACAGGCATGATGACAGATGATAAAAAACTGACCAATCTTATCAACCAATTGGCATCTACTGTGTAAGTTGTACTTTTAGCCGGAAAATTTAATTTACCGTAACACACTTGATATTTCCATTTCGCCATTTCATCACGGTGACCATTAGCTGCCAGTGATTAATATATATTTCTCAAAACATCCTTAGGGCAGGTCAGTGACACGATATACGCATCACGCTCTAAACGCGATTAACGACCTGCGATTAGGGTGGCCACACGTTACGATCGCCCATAAACCGGAATCAACGCCCAGCGATTCCACGGGATTTCATTCGATAACCTCAATTTTTCTCAAGAGTCAGATAAATTACGCCCAGTAACTGGAACGTTTTATTTTTAGAGCAATTTTTGAAGTGAAAACTTCTTTAGCGGCGCTGTGCACTTTTTGAGGTGGGGAAAAAATGTTAAACTCGAGACAGCGTAAGGCGTAACCCTCTCTTTCTACCGCGCGGCGAAAATGTATGTCTGAGCCTGCTGTTTCGTTTAGGCGGCGCAGGGCGCTTGCGTGACGTCATGTGTGACGGACAATGTTTTTTTTTAAATGCCATCTAGCGAGTTTCCCTCAAACTGGTATTAATATAACTGTGTACTCACAGTCATGTGCTTAGGGGTTTCAAGTAATGCGACGAAATAACGCCTTAATGCGACTAAATAACCTCAATTATACATAGTGCTGCAGACATTTTGCACTAGATGTCGCTGTTATTAATATTTTGAGTTACAATGTCGTTGAGTTTTCACTTCTGCCGGCACTCCCGGAGTGCAACCCGTTGTTTTTTTTTATGGAGTGTCCTGTGAGGTTTTCAAGGTGCACGGTCAGCGTATTCATGCTAGTACTAATGGAAAAAGCTTGTGGCCCGCGGCGCTGAAGGGTTTTGGGCGAGAGTTGCTTGTAATTTGATTAAAAGCAAAGCGAGTGTCATTAATTTGACCAGATGGTATTATTTTGGCATGCCGACGTGATTTTTCTATCTAACCTGTTATGTTAGAATAGAATAGAAATATTTTTATTCGTAAGCACAAACACAAAAAAGAAAATTATACAAGCAGACAAACAAAAAGGGGAAAGTGCCACGAAATGGTCTCAACTCAGCATGTTGCTGGCGACTTCCAGCGCTGATCTTCCGATGAGACCGTCCGGTGAAACAATCACGATAGGTAACATGAATATAACAACAAAATTAATATATACATACAAAAGACAAAGATAGACATTAGTTAAAAATACATGACAAT
Source organism: Cydia splendana (assembly GCF_910591565.1). Classification (NCBI taxonomy): domain Eukaryota; kingdom Metazoa; phylum Arthropoda; class Insecta; order Lepidoptera; family Tortricidae; genus Cydia; species Cydia splendana. The sequence goes on along the minus strand of NC_085973.1, from coordinate 7,087,181 downwards.
AAATTACTATGTATGGTACAATACAGCTATTTTATCTGGTCAAACTCATCTTGGCCGTATATTGTTTATATTACTAATTAATTAGGATTATATGTTACACGATGAGCGTGGATTACCGGTATTCGATAATATTGTAAAATCTGTATATCGGACCCATATCGGACGATATTAAAACATTCCGACACAGAAAAGAAAAAGTTGTCTCCTATGTTTCCGAATCATAAAGTTAAATTAAAGGATATTGGAAAAAAAGACACATTTTGAAACTAAATATTTGTAATACAACCAATCCATTATCTTCCAAAAAATCCATTTACTCGAATACCCTGCCTCTCAAAACCCGGAAAACAGTTATCCATGAACAGAGTCCATTAAGGCCTGTTCACAACCCGGCCAAATTTAAAACACGTACAAGATGAACGTAAAGGTAAGAGTATCCGCCACTTTCCCGAGTGGGTATTATTATTTCATAGCGTCGGATAGCATTAGCATAAAATACCCGAGTTCGCCTATTCTGAGGTGGGCGATATTTTTGAGGCGTCGTAAAACGGTACGGTATTGGGTCGTAACGTCGTAACCATATTTACGAGAACTTTTTAAAACTTAAGGCGTATGCTACTATTTTCCTGAAAACAAAATGTTATCACGCGAAAATTTGGCTCCGCATATTCTGATATTTACTACCGATTTGTTAACCTGCCATCACCTATTGAATGGATTAGAACAAATTTTATTAACAACAGTATATTTAGCACAAGTGTGTCGCGCGCGAGATACCCGCCCCTTTCTAATACAGTTTGAAAAAAAAAGACAGATAGAGCATCTCGCGCACGACATATTGTCGCGGCGCACTCGTGCTAATCGTACAACATGACCACTCGTGTATTTTTTTTAAATCTCCCCATATTAAGTAATTTTAAAGTAGCTGATATTTCTGCTGTTCAAACTAAGTAACATTTCCGATGTGAAGCCGATGGTCCTGGGTTCGAATCCCAGTAAGGGCATTTATTTGTGTGATGACACAGATATTTCTTCCTGGGTCATGGTTGGTTTCTATGTATTTAAGTATTTATATATTATATATATCGTTGTCTGGGTACCCACAACACAAGCGTTCTTGAGCTTACTGTGGGACTTAGTCAATCTGTGTAAGAATGTCCTATAATATTTATTTTATTTATTTATTTAATTACTTTTTCTTGTGATTAAGTACATATTTTAATAAAATGTTAATATAATAATTAAACAAAGCTGTAGCACCCTTGTTTCAGAATACGGCTTCATTACAGCTGCTGTCTGAAACTGAAATTTATTTCAGCATCGGGAGTGTCCGTAAGAGACCCACTTCGGTTTATTAAACATCTCCGCGTTGTTTATTTTCTACCCCTTTTGTATTATTAAATTTCACTTAGCTGGACATTTTGCTTAAATATTAATTTGAACACGTACAAGCTGTAACATATCTGTAAATAGTTCGGTAGTAACTTCGTACACCTTTTAGAAGTATGTATTAAAACTGAACCGTTTTAATGTTGTTGAGGCAGGTTTTTTAAACTCTAACAATTACACAAATTACGATTTTGATGCTCTTTGGAGTTAAGAGTAATATCTGGGTGACCGAAATTTGCTCGGAAAACATATAAAAACTCAAAAATTCACTTTGTCACAGAGATAAGACCTAGCTAGATCGATTTTCCGGCCCCGAAAACCCCTATATAGTAAATTTCATCGAAATCGTTACAGCCGTTTCCGAGATCCCCGAAATGTATATATACAAGAATTGCTCGTTTGAAGGTATTAAATAAGATGGACACGTAACTTCAGCAATGGTAACATGCTTATTCCGGAAAAATATTGAGATTTATCTTTTTATTTCAGCTAAAACATGATATAATTTCAACTTAATGATATTAATAAGCGTTACTATTACGAGTACCTATGTTTATCGCAGTGGACATGGCTATGGCAAATTTAGTGCATTATAGCGACAATGTCATAAGCTGTAAAAAGTATACAACATTGCCTAAGATAATGCTTTGTGAATGTTGACTTGAAAAATGTGTATGTCTAAACAATACCTACTGCATCTTTAGCCAAAAATCACGACAAAGACACAAAATCCAACACAGATCTTGGCCTAATAAGTTAACAGACTCAGTTGTTTTTTGAGCAAAGGCAAATCAGTTATGTACAGTCACCGTCGAACATTTGAGGGCATTTTCCGCCAAAGCAGAGCAAGAGCAATTTGCGAAGTGTAAATATATATTTGACGTCAACTCTGTTACTGTACATTCGCAAGGGATATCAGTTCACGGTGCATTACCGGCGGTTAGGGCCTAATTAAATCTGCGGAGTGACGCCCTATTCAGGGGGCGCTCATGTCTCGTGAAGTAAGCGGTTACGTGGCGGTTACGCTAGCACGAATAAAGAGTACATATTTCATATATTATGTTAAAATAATGCTACCGACATAGGTTACGAAAGAAACTAGTAAAGTAACGAAACTTTTTCATAAAACTAAGGTAGTAGTTAGCCGCCTTACAAAGCTAAAGCATTTTGTAAGCGATATTCGCGTGGAATGCTCCCATAAAAGGTCGAATATGTAGGAAAACGGCTTGTTTTCTACGAATGTAAAATTTTTACACGTCAACCGATTTGAATCAACGAATTCAAAATTCAAGTACGACTTCTTAAACATTTTAGACGAGAAATTTAAATGCAAATGTGTCTGAATTTACGATTGTCCATTTGAAACAAACGTGAACTTCCATAATATATTATTGTTATACAAGTCACGAAGCTAGTGATTTCATGAACGGTATGTAGCGAAATCTTATTTAGCTAAAGGGATCAAGTCCCTCAGTGGAATGAAAATTCTTGAGCCGTTTCTTATTTAGGCCAAGAATATTACATTCGTGCTTGAGCCGTGACACGAATCAACGAGGCGAGCATGAAAGCCTCCTTTAAGTTGCTTTTCTTGCTCGGTTTTGTCCCAAACGTCTTGCGATTTGACACTTTAATACATTAAGTAAGGGGGAAAAAACAGAAAATTGGATAGGAACTATGGGAATGACGGTGGGAATTTATGGTATTTTTAAGAATGTTGTTTTGATAAACGACTTTCTTATGTAAAAAAATCAACAAAATGGCAACAAGACGGCAGACCCTCCAACGAGCAAGGCCCTATGGTCCTTTACTTTATCCTATATGGATGTACCTACCTAATTCATTTGCAACCCAATCGCATCACTTCAGAAGGGTAGGCTAGAAGTAGAAAGTTACGATTGTATGGCAACTCGCAAGTTGCGGAGTCTCATGTCAAACAGGGCTATGCACTCAGCCCCCGGGACCGAGAACTAATCTAATGCCAAAACTTCTGCAAGGAATCTAATATAGGCTCCGGGACTGGTTTGCTACTTGTTTGAGTGATATGTTTAGTATAAAGTGCCTCGAGCGATGGCTTTGAAGAAATTAAATAAATAAATAAAAAATCTGTTTATTTCATAAAAAGGCATGCATTTTTACAGACTTAATTACTAATCTTAAATTAAAAAGATTTGATTTGATGAATTGAAAGATTTTAAATCGTTTTGTACAAAATAAAAGAGGCCTATTTTATTTTGTACAAAACAATTTAATGCCTCTTTTGATGCTTCGATCAATTGCACTAGATAACTCTTATGAAACCATGTGTTACAAAATGAATACATCTTTTTTTATCGTCGGACAGGATTTGGAAACTGAAATATTGATATTTTATTTTAATATTACGTGCCAAATACTAATAATAATAACGCGTAACGCGTTTTTAACGCGTGTCGTCTTAATTACATATTAAAAAGTTACTTAAACGTAATATTGTATTATTTTCAAACCCCATCCTTTTCAGAATACACTGTAAACAAGGCAAGCTTTATCTATGCTATAAATTTCACGGACTCCAAAAATTGGGTCCATTAATTCTAGAAAAAAAATCTTTTCCTTATATTTTGGGCGCACGCAGTATCTAAGAGTAATTATTCAACCACATCTGTGCGTTCACAATGGAGGGATCGCTTTTTGTCTTAAGCCGCGGTACACTCATCTCACGAAAAGTTACTGCTGTTCTTATTTATATCCGTGTATACTGTCTTATAAATATAATTAATTTAATAGTTAAGATAATACCATGTAAGTTATAATTGTCCTAAGAAAAATATTGTTTATTTTGTGCTGAACAAAAATATCAAGAATTTGTGGTTTGTTATGCCAGTGATCTGCACAAAAATCAACTAAAATTAAATTATTAATTTAATTATTGGCGTCTCTTTGAAGATTTCCTCACACTTTTTGCTGTTTGCTTAGTTTTAGATTCTGGGCAGATTCTCATTGGATATTAATCCAATGAGAGATTTCGGTAAGTAAATAGGTGAATAAGCGATTGTATAGAACTTATAGGATTGTTAGTCTCGGTACTCCTAAATCGCATCTCTTGCGTAGAGAAATAAATCAAGCACAGAAATAGAATAGAAGTTGTTCAACTAATCCATTTAGAAAATGTTGAAGGGGTTGTATTTTTCCCCTGTAACAACACTATAATATTTAAGTATTGTATTATTATTTCAACTGTACGTGTACACAATGATTCTTGAATTCCTACGTATATACGCCACAAAGGGATATAAGCAGGGATTACCATGGATTTGTGCGCTTGAAAATATCTTCCTATTTATTCTTCTTCAACTGTTTTCACAAGTTTATGACGGGTGATTCATTAGGGAAAAATGTTTTCTTTAAGAATGGAATTCTTTGTAAAAACAAAGGGCTAAAGGACTCATAATTATTCAACGTGAATCACGTAGTCATAATATTTCTTAAGTAACTCTACTTCTGCTTTTCGGTGAAGGAAAACATCGTGAGGAAACCTGCATACATCTGCAAAGAAATTCAAAGGTGTATGTGAAGTCCCCAATCCGCATTTGGCTAGCATAGGGACTAAATATAACCTAAGCCCTCTCGCGCATGATGAGAGGAGGCCTGTGCCTAGCAGTGGGACGTATATAGGCTGAAATTATTATACCTATTTATTATATATATCTAACTCTACTTGACTTTTATAGTTTTATTTAATGGGAATCATAGTTAAAGCTATTGCAATTTAATTTAATTGCGAATGGAACGAATTAACTTATAGTATCATTTACGTATATGTACTTATCATAATAAAAGCTATGTTCACCTATCCCAAGTAACACACAAGCAGGATAATAGAGTAAAATTATCATCTTATTCAAATTATGATTGCATAAATTTTGTGTATAAACGGTGGAAATTACTAAATTCGGATTAAAGAAATATGTGGGCCTAGTGGGGCCTATATACCGATTAATGCTGAATAAATTTTGCATAGTATCGGTTTTGCATATTAAAACTGAATATTACTTATTTCTTACACAGTTAGTCGGACATTATTTAGCTTAAAGCATTTGTGGTTACTAAAAGCTGCATAATAGCGGCATTAGCAGCAATTAGCTGTATATATTCTGTGTTGTGAGATATTAAGCAGACAATATTAAGAAAAATGTGATAGTGGCTACTAAATGCTGAAAAGAAGCGTCGGTGGAGACTTTCAACTGTATAAAAGCGGTTGCAGTTTCTGTTTTAATGCTAGTTTTTGAATAAAGGTGGACGCTATAACTGGAAGCTGTAATGAAAACCACATCTTATTTGTTATTCAGTAGCTGCATATATGGGTTAATTATGGCTTTTATAGACATAACGTCTGAATAATAAATACTAAAACAACACTTATACTTAAGTTATAGCGATTTTAGTACACATGTACTATCTTTTCTTGCTAAAATCTGCAAAATGAACGCAATGACAAACGCTATTCAAACTACTGCTTAGTATCAACAAGTGCGCGGTGGAGAGGGTTCCGTAGCTTTATATACACGGTCAACGGTGCTACTTGAGCCTGATTACCTTGAGCTTGAGCTTGTTTTTATTTTATTTTGAACACATCTTGCGTATTTATTCTTTAATCCAATCATTATTTAAAAAATCGAGGTTTAGTTTTCTTAACAATTCTTTTCGATTGGTTATTTTACGTAAACAATTACTAGCTTCCATCGTAAATACTGTTAACGGACCATTTGCATACCTTACTGCAACGAGATAAGGTTTACCAATGGCCATTTAAGGTTGTTGCTAGTTGGCAAACAAGGTGTCAAATGCTAGTTATTGATATTGTTGCATTAAAACTTGTAGACTGGACTGGGTATGTAAAAAATAAAATAATCACCCCCATTAAAATATAGCGAAATCGGTTCTCCTGTCGATTTTGAACGGACTGTTTTTAGGTTTCAAGTGGGTCTACTCATACCCATCCCACACTATACTCGTACTCATACCTAAACAATACTTCCCATACCAAACTATACTTGTACTCATACCCGTGATACCCGCTACTAATATACCCGCACCTTCGCACCTATACCATATTCATATTCATACCATACTCGTAACCATACCATACTCATACTATATACATCTTCGTACTCACGTCGTACATCTTTGCGTGTACCTTTACCTACTACATATTTGTCGGAACTGATAACGGAAAAAATAACTGTGTAATCTGCCGTGCCCCCAGATTTATCATATAACTTAAATATTATATCGCGTTTATAATAATTATTAGTAGGAAGTAGGATTGAATATTGCCCGTGTTACATACCTATAATGTTTCTCATCAAACTAGTGAGGATCTATGTGGTTTTTACCATTTGTGTATAGAACCCTAATAGGCTTTAAGATAGAGAAAACAATTACTAGTATACTGATGTTATTCAAAACTTGTTGTTCTAAAACCATTATTATCTAACATGTAGCTTAGTAACGCGAATAATGTGAATGCCTATTCAGAAATTTAGCATATAATAGCTGTGACAGCAGCTTATATTCAGCACAGTCGGACGCCATTACGGTTGCTCATATTCTATTCTAACCTCTACAATTAAATAGGAATTTAAAATGAACTGAAAAACCCATTTATATTCATTTATAAAACTAGTTTTATCGTAGCATAACTTGTTAAAGTACATTTTCTATCACTACAACATCTAAACACCGCAAAAAAATTACAAATTTAAAAGTGGAGTACTAAATTTTCTATATTTACTTTTTAAACAGTGCATTATTTACGCGGCGCTTTAAAATCAATATATGGGTAATGTCCTCCTTATTTTGTATTCACTTCAGAAACTACACTTTGACACGAGTTCACAAATTAAAATGGAAGACAAATCATACACAAATAGCTGAATATATTTTCTGTAACAATGCACTTTTGAACCAAAAGCTGCATAACGTGTGACTAACTGAGTCATTCTATACAAAGCTGGATAACTTTGGTTTAAAAGCGGTATAGAAGATTTTGACAGCCTCTATACAAGTGTTATTCAGCGATCCAATGTGTGGGCACACACTTATACAGCTATTACATTACTGTTATTCAGTTTTAAGCGGCGTGGGCATGCCCACTTTGCGCCCAAACCTTCTGTATAACGTCTGTATTAGCGCTTATACAGAAGATATACAGCTTCCTTATTCAGCATTCAGTACGGCATGCTCTATTATTCAAACAATATTCAGCTACTTTTGTGTTACTTGGGATGTATCAGCTAACCATACTTACTAGGTTCACAAAATGTACCGTTCATATCAAAAACACGTTTTTATTTTTCGCTGTGTTTCTATGAAACAATTTGTAAAATACATAGGTAGTTTAAAAGTTTGGCGTCGTTTCATTGGTGAATCCACAAAGATTGTTCGAAGAAAGAAAAACAACTCTATTTCTAGGTCTAATTAATTTTAAAAGCACAAAACGAATATTAGCTTAATTCAGATTCTCAAAATCCGGAATATTTATCAACATGAGAATCTTTCTATTTGCATAGCCTTTATAACAACGCCATAAAGTTTACTTTCGGGTGGCTTATATATATTTTGTAGCAAATGTTAGTATGGGTTTGGTAGTAAATTGGCTTGGTAACAGTCAACAACAGTGTATTACAAACGCTTACCGAAATAATCGCTAAAACTAACAAGGAAATATATATAGAGGCAGCGACGCCAGCGACTGGGCATCAGCCAGTAATCAAAAATATTGAAAACGCACTCTACAATGTTCTGACAATAGAGCGTATTATTTGAGAGCGATATCTGACGGGGACTATAACTCTGACTGAGCGTTAGATACGGAATAACTAATCTACATAGGCAAGTGCAGCTATGGGGAATCAACAAATAGTTACCCATTTCACCTCAGCATTTTCATTCCAGTTTATCAAAAAGTGTGTTTCATTTAAAAAAATGGTATATTGGGTCATTATATTTATTAACCCCTTATTCAACCTTCAATATAATTGGCCGATTGTTCAAATATTTTTTTGCATTTCTTTCCCGATCGTTTTTTTCTGCTCTGTACAGCACAACCGAGGTATGAACCCTCGATTTTTGACCACCACTCACATATGAAAGGTTGACACATTCACTGCCCCCAACGCACATGTGCGTTCAGCGTCATATAAGTTTGTTCCTAGGCCACGCCCCCTGGCAGTGAATGCGTTAAAATATTGGCGATGAAAAAATAATGTTCTTTATGTTCGTTACACTGGTTCGCCTGTAAGCATTGGTCTCTCCAGCGCTCGTAATAATACCCAGGGAGGAATAGACAAATGTTATGGTTAGTGTTACAGTTATTGGCCGTTGTCTTTGTCGCTTCGTAATGGCTGCCGACACTTGCGGTGCGGCTTATGACCTAATATTTTTATTGGGGGAATGAATGTTCCTCGTTCCCTGTTTTTGCGTAACTTTGGATTGTTGAAAATAAATGTAACTGGTTGAAGACAAAATGTATCCAACTAATCCAAGTAAAGGTTTCCTTAAGAGTTCAATAAAATAAATCGTATCGTAACGTTGCGCGTTGCTAAGAAACGTTGAAGCTTTTACAATCAGCAAAACTACGAGTAGTAGTTTAACGCCACTGTCATAGAGAAAAAGTACATAGAGTGCTCACTCCATACTTCAGTTTTAGTACCAAAAAGACTATTATTTTCGTAGTCGACATCTAGCATCGAGTAGCGGAATTATCAGTACTGCTACTTGACAATAGATGTTGCATCGACCGAAAACGATATTAGATCAATACAAAACAGAGTAGGTAGATACATTTTTCTATTATGGTGGTCTTGGTCATAGATTAACGCTCTCAGTTTGTAAACTCAGTCAAAACATGTATCTAGAAGTTTAATGACTAATATATATTTAATTACATTCTACTTCTATCAAAAAACCCCAACAAACGCCATTAGCCGCACATTTGCCATAGGCGCAGACCTTGATGGTCCATTACAGGGTAAACGCGCCGATCGTTGACCATTGGGGCCGTCGTTCGATTTAATTTAGCGCAGCCGTTGCCCCAGCCGCGGTTAATTTAGAAATAATTACCGCTCTCCCCTTGATGGGAAAGAAGGAATGCAACGATATGGGATATACGCGGAAAGCTGCAAACTTTTTTCGGTCATTCATCATCTAGCTAGGTGAAAGATGATGGTAACATGTGTACCTTCACGGTATACCTATGTAGGTAAATGTGACAATCAATTGTTCGGGTATATTTGAATAATTGACATATATTATGTAGCATCTTTTTCCACACATGTTGTCTAAGTAAAACTTGCGTCGGCCCCCTGTAAAACATATTAATATTATGCGATCGCATGAGAATCAGAATATCGGAGATTTAATATTACTTAGCTACCTTTATAAGGGATTACTTAAAGAATATTTTTTTTTATTTTTAAATTAAAGAAGGCACTTTTTTATTGATTATTTATCCAACAAAGTTCACCTGAATACCGCCATAGTTAATGATTGTGCAGTATATTCTGGAGTGTAAATAGGCACTAAGTAATCTAAGTATGTAGATTGTGGTAATTGTGTAATTACTTATGACTATGAAAAGTCGGAATCCTGTAGTAAATGTTTAATTTATGAACAGCTTATTTGTTGAATTTGGCGGGCTTCATACCTGTAGGCAGAGAATAAATCTGCAGTATTGATTGCGAAAGCTACGCCGTTGCACAAACAGCGACAGTCATACAATATTCCGATATGGCGGCGGATTGACTCGCCGCATTGTTTGCGCCTGCAATCACTCAAAAGTACCTCTAGTGATGAGTATATACTCGACATTCTGTTTACGCACAATATTATTATATAAGGTGAATGTGGAGAAGACCTGTATATAAAATGTATTGCTGGAAAGACCGTCATAGGGTAAGAAGTCTCGTATTTGTATAGGTAAGTAGCTAAGACACAGCCAGAAAGGAAGAATTTCACTCCTGCTCCACCGACTTTCTGTGACCTAAGTGGAGAATGTGTACAAACGCGTTAAACCGATGGAAGAGTTTGTAGACTTATGACTATAAGGGAAGGTCTTCCCTACATTGAACTTAACTTTGTAAAGAGGTTCTCGAAGTGGTGTAACTATTTTGCGAACTTGATCAAATTGCGCCGACAAAATAATGATTAAGCTGAGTTTTATTTTTAGGCGAATATTTTTTCATACAAAAATCAAGAAATGTTAGTGTCGAAAACTCTGTCTCTATCTAAATGTCTAGTTGAGTGTCGGTAAGGTAAATTTAATAAATAACAAAGACCTATCGATTACTAGTGTTGGTTTTCCATATTTGAGCGTCAGCTTTTAAAAACTTATTTCATAGATATTAACACCAACAAAACAAACAAAACCACTTTCGAATTCAAAGTTACCAACGCAATACTTTTTAATCCATCACATCTTTCATAAAATCTCAAATCTCAGCACAAACATCCCTATTTGCGACTGAGGGTTGGGGGTTGAGAACTAAAAGCGCAGTAAGTAGAGATATGGCTCAAAACCACAAAAGGGTAGTCAGACTGTCAGCTCACAAAAGCATTGTGGGCGCAGACGTTGGATTTGCTTTCGATAAAATATGTTTTCAATGGCTAGTTCTTAATATCTGTTGAAATTTGGTTTCATTTTATAAGGATGGCTAAATGCCTTTATTTCTTTTATGTGTTATCATAATTATGTAGTCCCATCAATCACCATCAATCATCAATGTAGTTTATGTCTGTTGTTCCATATATTATGAAAGTAGGTAGAATGATGACCGTATTACTTACCTTTCAAAGTAATTTTAATTATGTTGGCACATTCATATACATAAAAGTAAAACTCCTTCAAACCCGACTCCACGACCCCCGACTGAAGTACAAAAGCTTGAGTAAAATGAGAATGCCTTTAGAACTCCGTCCGCGCACAAGAAAACGACATAAATTTAATATCAAACAACTCTTTAAAATTAGTTAGAGAAGCATTGCTCGGTATAAAGATGTCATAAAACTTTTCTCCTCACCCGAAACTTGAAACGTCTGTGTGGATGCCACCAGACCTCTTAAACTACATCACGGCAGGTTTTAAAACTTAAATTCAGTCTGGCTAGATTTTCGTACGTTTTTAAAGTTTGAATTAGTCTGACATTTTTAGTGCTTCATTTACCAACTCGGACTTAGTCATGTTCGCAATCATAAAACCTTTTTTTAATGTGGTATGCAATCTAGACGATAGGGTTAAAGCAATTCGAATGGAAAATATTTTGTCTATTCCCTATTTCTTCTGTGAACTCAAAATGCTATAGTCGTTGTCGACGCAACTAGACGGAGGGTCTGTATTCTGTACCTAATAGCGTATTCAGAATTCCTAGGTGCTTCCGAATCAAAAGACCCTTTGTTCAAATGACGGCAGTTGAAAATTACAGTAAATCAAGTACAATAGATTAAACTTTTTCAATTATTCCGAGATTTCTTCATTACCGCAAGACTGTCACGCGGATGTCGTTCATACACCTCGTTTTAATTTATCACTCCGTAAGAGATAGCTGAAAGTTCCATAACCGAGAAACGGGGGACCTTTTGGGGCAGTCTTCAGGGAAATTCGCGCTAAAGTTCCGCTTTAAATATTTTAATAAACTCGTATTAAAGCCGTAAAAACACTTTGTGTCCCCATTTTTTTCGCTGCGACACCCTACCGACGATTTTACCGCAAATTCTGGGAGCGCTGTAGTTAGATGCTTGTACTTGTACATCTAGAGAATGGGCTCACAGTCGAGCTTTGTACAGAGGGTGTTTCATTATTCATAATGCTTTGTCCGGAACTTCGGGCCTCTGTTTTGGACACGTGCTGTTGTTTTTGACGGCTCGCTTCATATAATACAGTAGATATGAGTCTATTAAAGTTCGAATGAGTTTGTATTGTGCAGTTAACACATTGTATGGTCCTAAATAAACGTTCCTTATCAACCTGCGGGATATATTATGTGAGAAACGAATAATAATTTGTTGGTAGAATCAAGTTATTGTTTTTAACTGACTTGCAAACGAGGATTGTAATCCTAATTTCTAATCTTTTTGTGCGGCAATTTATGTGTTAAAATAGGCTAATAATGCAGATTAAATCAATTTTATTTTTGTTACTGTTCTCAATGCCTAGATCCAAATAGAACTGAAAAAAAATATCCTACTCAATGATTCTTCCTTCAAAAATAAAATATGATTTACGGAGATCAAATTTTAGTTTGTCAACTTTTTCTAGGTATTATCAAAGACATATGTAACTTCGTATAAGATGAATAAAGTCTAAGGAAAAAAACGTGTCTCGGAAATCAAGAAAAGTCAGTCTCGGATAGATGGCGCACACACCTTTAGCCTATGCTCGGCTAGATGGCGTGACGACTCCGTTTCATATTAACAATTTTAACACATAGATATCAGTGAATGAACATGGGTCAAAATGATATAAAAATAATAAAATAATTTATCCATAGATATATGTACATTTTTTTGATAATTTTATACGTTTTCATTTTGAGTTTTAGTCGTGTGTCGATAGATGGCAGTAAATTTACTGTGACTACAAAATTTACTATGACAGGACACAGGACCCCTCTATACTATCTATTCTCTTTGGTATTATCATAGTACCTAATAATATTCAGTTCGTGAGTCTTCAATTCTATTAGAATAAGTGTAGTGTGATTCGAGTGCGAAATGAAAGGAGTCTTTCTCGAGTCCTTAGGTTTAGCCGCGGGTGATAACATACGGTACGTTTATGATAATGACGCACCGTTGTATAATGCGATGGCGTGTCGGAACGATTTCAGCGGATTTTTGTATGCAAAATGTGCGTGGGTGGATTTTACGCGTGCAGAGTGCTGTGCACGGCTTTACCTGTGTACGTTATGTATCATTATCATTACGTAGCACGATCTATCTTTACACTTACTTATCTACAGGTATATTTTGTACTAGAGCCTCTTACATTATTACCCATCTCTAGATAGTAGACATACTTACTTATTATATTTACGGAATACCTGCCGAAAAATACGATTTCACGTTAGTCGAAAGCGAAGTACCTGATCGATTATCTATTATTTTTCTTACCCTCCGAATTGTTGTTTGGTTTTCTTCTGGAAGAATAATTTAAGTATTTTTAAATTAATCGAATCGTCTCCATAAAATAGAATTAGATTTTTCACATTATTTGACACTGACTATACACACACAAAGCAACTGTCGCCGCTTTGAAGTGTCCACGTGTAAATTGAAAGGATTAATAAACGAATTTTCCAGCGGTCTCCCTTAATCCGCGTCTGCGCCGCATGTCCTTTTGTTGGGACATGTTCTCTTATTGCATACATGGCATACTCTCTTTAAACAAAACGCATGAAGGTTTGGAGCGGAAAATGTCAATATAGGCAATTTAGTATAACCAAAGAGAATTTGAAATAGAGAGTTCCTGTCATGGTAAATTATGTAGCTACAGTACATTAACAGCCATCTTTCGACAGACGATTAAAACTGTTAGAACACCATCTACTTGAGAGTAGGCTGAAGGTTAGGGCACCATCACTCGAAAAGATTGCACCATAGCTTTGGCCTATAGTCGAGTAGATGGCGTTAATATTAATATTTAATAAGTTAACACATATCAGTGAAAGAATAAGGATCAAAGTCAAATGGCGTTCTAACAGTTTTATGTTCTCGCTTTTATGAAATCGCTGCAGACTTTTCTTGGTCTAACTCTATCAATTTTCTTGAAAAGTTACATTGATATCTCGCCACCCCTACTGCCGCGATTAGAACGTTTAATCCGTCAATTAGTATATCAAGGAGATTAACAGTGACTATGTATGTAGCAGTAAATAATACAATAACGCAGCTGCAGTCGCCATCCAAATGTCACCTTTTCCGTCAAAGACAAATTGACTAAGAAGCCATATATATGTGTGGAATATTTCTAACCAAAATGCTCAGCTGAAAATCCGGCAAATGTTCAGTGAATCCCATTCATTCAGTCATTCACTCACCACCCAGCCGACCTTAATTCACTCACCTGGCTAAGTTTTTGTCGTCACAAAGCTCCGTCAGCATTTCCTCCAAATCCGTAGACAGGGTGTTCAGTAACTGCGAAAGGAAAAACAATAATTACGAACTGAAATACTCTCGAACTCAACTCTACATACCTACAGCATCATTGCTTACAACACTTTACTAACATAGGTATGTATACATAACATGAAACATTTAAGTAATATGAACAAAAACCACTTTTGTGATGAATTAGCGTTTTATGATTATAATTATACTTACACATATATGTAATATAATCGCCATATTAAGACTATGTGAATCATGCCATGACTGTATTTTTTTATTCATTAAGAATATTGGGATATTCATTATCATTAATAAGTCGTTAAAAAACTTTATATCGAGATTTTATGACATTTAAGAGTTCAAAGGGCAATTACCTAAGCACTTGAGCAACCACCTGAACATCAAAGTTGTCGAACAAAAACGAAAATCGCCAGCTTTCCGCCCTCACCACTCACTTGTTCAAAACGCCATTCCAATTTGAAATCGGAATCCAAGTAAAGAATGAATGAATGATCGATCCGTTCACCTTCGCCCCGGGACCACATATTGGGACGGTGTCCGGGAAATGAGTTAAACCTTGTTGGAGCCGACAGTTTAGGTATTTGATTTGGGAGCTTACTGGCGCCGCTACTGACGAACTACCCAGTCGGACTACACTCGTAAATGTAACTTGGTTTAGAGTTCTTACCAAATTCCTTTCAGCTTTAGTAACTGTAAACTGAGTTTGAATGCAAAATCTGGAGTTCAACCACATGGATAAGTGACGAGAGGTGAACCTCATCATTTTTCTTCACTCATTTCAATTTCTCACATTCAATTTTTTTCTCTAAACAATGGTGACGTAACTAATATTGGTGGTTTACCAAATGTCATAGAAAACAATCAGACATATTTATCCTCCTGAGACGCAGAAGCAATTGTTTTATTTTTGAAATTGGAACCCTTAGTTACACAATAATAGTTCAAAATAGATTTTGGAATATGTACAAACAATTGTACGCAGGAACTTAGAAGGTTATATATTGACATTTTGTCAACCCCACGTTCAACTAGGTATATTTTTTGGGTTGGTAAGAATTTGTAAATATTTTTCATATACAATTGAACTAGTTTTTCAACCCAAAGTTCGTCAAGCACACTAGCCCTGTGTACTAAACTAGGTATTTGCTGAGGCCGCAGACAGGGTGGCTGGGTAAAAAGTTGCTCAAATAAAAATCTTTCGCGGCTGGCGGTGGCGCGTGCACCCTGCGTTATGACGATTCCCTTATTAGCACACCCTGTACGTACAATAAGGGTTGCTATACATTTTCAGGGTCTAGTTTTAGTGCCAATTATATGTATGTGCTGTGATGTATTTAGGTACTTAATATTTTTTACAGTATAAAATCGTAGAAAAAGAACTAAACTTGGCACAATGAACTATAAAAATTAAAGATCGTTTATGATCGCACCATACAGCAAAAGTACTCGTACCTAATTGAAATGAAAATCTTCAAATAGCAATGTTGGTGGTAACTCCCAGTAACATTAATTTAAAGTTAATCAAATCTGAAATCAGAAATAATTAATAATGTGTTTTTTCGATACGCCTCGAAAAACTAATTCAAGTAACCTTCCTTACTTCTGATACCCCGACATATTAAATCAAAACCACAAAGTAAGTAGACATATATTTCTCATATTATCCATCATTTTAATGTGTCATCGTGTAACAAATACAATGTAGGTCTGTATCAGCAAATAATTTAAGTGTTTATAAGTATGTGATCGTTTCCTTTGACTGAGCCTACTAAAAGTTCAACGAACTCAGGCGTACACAAATGGTTGCCATGGAAATTTTAACAAAACACCAAATCAAAATGTTAATTTTGTATTTTATTATCTACGCCATAGGGGTTATTTTTATTGATTCTTTTGTTCTATTTTGTAAAGTAGGACGAAAAGTGTTCTTGGTGAGTGGTTTGCCGCAATCAGTAGTAAATAATCAATGGTCAAATATACAGGTATTTTTTTTTTCATATTTATACGGTGGATACACTAAGAAAAAAAATTGCATAAAGTGAATGAGGTCCTGGTATGTTACAGAAATTCTATAAAGGTACGAATCATTTTACAATAAAAGTTTATTTGACAACGAAACGTTATCTCTGGGAAACAGCCAAGTCTTGCAAATAACTTTTTATGAACTACTAACACGGAAAAAACTGAACTACTAAAGTTAAGAACTTCAATTTAAAAACGAAGTCTGTTTGAAAAACCCAGTTAGTACACTCACGAGTTGACTGTTTAGGTATGCATTTATTATCGGACAAAATTAAAACAAATGATAGTCGCGCCAGCCATTCCATCTCCCGAAACGAGCCAAGTCTCCGAGTGCAAAATTTACTTTTTATGAACTACTAAAACGGGAAAAAACCGGTGGAAATCGGCGTAAAGTTAACGAGCTCCGTCTAATTGTTTGGAAGTGTCGCCGGGGACGGGTGACGCGGGACTTATATTTCTTTTCGCCATTTAATGTTATGAGATGATATTTCATTTTACAGTATTCAGGTGTTGTTGAGATGAAGCAGTAACTGGAGAGGCAGTTTGACTAAGTAACCTTTTTGTCTGAGAATGAAACCGTGATTGTTCTACGTGAAGCCTTGATTATCAATTCAAAGACGGGTTTCTGTTGAAGTAATGAGAAAGTGGAGTAACTAGTGCTCAAAATTTGCTTGAAAACTCTATTGTCGTCGAGAGAGCGCAGCCAACACAAGTTTCAGAGACCAGTGTATAATGGCATGTTACGCGGGAAATCGTATTAAGCTGGTTCCACTGTAATCAGACATTGGGACTAGTTTTCCTATGGAACATAAGATACAATACTCTTTATTGCACACCTCACATACACGTAGTAAGATACTTAACATTCAAAACCGTGCAGGTTTGCTTGGTATCATTCTTATGTCGATGTGGTTCTGAATTCATCTGTACTCCCTACAGATACTGCGGTATGCAAATTTGGACATTAAACTGCGTCCCCCAGGACACTCCGCACCGGCTTATGAATAATGCGTTCCGTTACGGTAAAGTGTCATTTTCATGCCCGAAACAAATAAAACGGTAATCGATCGCTGAAGCCTTCCGGACACATTTAGGGTAAGGTGAGATATTCATTTGTTTGAGTATTGGTGCCTCTTAGATAATATTACGAGCCTCAAGCGCTTACTTTACTTCATTTATAAAAACACTGCATTAAGTAGGTACTTTTGATGATTAATAAGGAAGGAGAAGTAGGTAACTACAAGTACTACTTTCAATTTAAATAGGTACACACTTAACATCAAAGATGATATACTGTCAGTAACCGCTTAACACAGCCTCTAATAAATGTATTATCGATTAGTAGTACCTACCAATAATTTTAGTTAAAACATCAGAAGATGGTTTAACTCTCCCGGCGGCTCAATTTTAACCTACGGCTGTAATCGAACACCTGTCTCTCACCAAGAACTAGACTAGACAAAGCTGACCAATTTTTACGACGCGACAAGCACTGCTATGGCACATAACATAGATCCCTCTTCAGTTTGTCCAATCCTGCGATTTGACAGTTTAATTAAACGACGATGTCGATCGCAAAAATAAAACAACTCGCAGAAGAAAATTAATGGCGTCTACGTCCACAATAAAAAGACATAAAATTACAAATAGGAAACAGATAAAAGAGCATTTCGATAACAGAGACAAACGGGTCTTGTCTTGTCTCAATCCTTTTGTGAACGAAATTAATTATAAACGGGCTATTTGTTTTGGATATAGATTTAGAATGGACGGAATTAGAAAGGGCGGGGCGGGTTACGTGAGTTAAATACAAGACTGTTCAATATTAGATGGAATTTATTTATTTTAGTTTTCTTTGAGCTTATAATTCACAAAGAGCAAAATCATTCAAATTGAGCACTTAACTTACCTATTACGACACGGTTTAACTTTCAAAATCTCAAAAAAGAAGAGACTAAGGAAAAACGATAACGGGCTATTTTACCACATATGTATAAGTGCTCGTATTCGTGAATTTTTTTTCTAAAAGACCTTAATCCGAATTTATTATAAACTGTGTAGCGGGCTCTAGACAAACACTTGGCCGGCGAGCGGCGTTATGGTGTTGTTCATTTGGACCTGTAAAATTGTAGCTAAGTGTATACGAGTAAAATGCTCGCCTGTCAGTTTATTCATCCTACATCCGTAGTTTTTGGGAAATTAGTAAGTACTAATACATGTTTTGAGTTTTATGTTTACAACAAATTTTGTGCCTATTTTTTGTGATAAAACACGCCTCACTCGTGTTCATGCATCGCGATAAAAAGTTGAAAACAAACTCGGTCCGACTGAAGCGGGAATTGGAAACAACTAATAGGCAACTCGGCGTTGTTTACAGCAGTGCAAATGAAGAAAGTTCTGCATTGATGCCTGTCGTTGGGGATTTTCAATACGGGAAACGGGGGGCTTGCAGGGTTCCCTTGGTTATGAACCTTTTTTGAACTAACTTTATCAGTTGTCTCAACCAATCGTTAGATTCTAACGGCGCGATTCGGGAAATGAATCCTCTAATTCATTTCCCAAATCGCGCCGTAATTCTAATTTCTAACCCAGGTAAGTAAATACATAGCCCTGAGCAGAAACAAAGTAAAAAATCTTTAGTTAAGGCAGAAAAAAATCACGCACCTTCTTCTTCTGTAATGCAATGTAAACGAATTAATCATCGAAATTGGCGTAAATAAATTTGGTGAATTCTTTGTTACTCAATTTTGTTATTGTAATGAAGAGTATGGTGAGAACTAATTTTCAAATCCCTACAAAATGATACACTACTCGACATAGTATGGCGATTTTTTTAGATTTCGTGTCTTTAAGTTACACTCGGACAATTAAGACAAATCGATTGACGTTAAGAATCATCAAAATCGGCCCACGTGTTTGGTCTCTAGAGTGCAGTGCACAAAACAACAAATATACATACCTACATAGACTGATAGCCTTCTTTACTTTGCGCTCTCGGACAAAAAACTTAAATACGGAACCTAACGACAATTAGCGAACCGATAGAGAGCGCGCTTTCCCCACTTTTCCTTGCAAGCTATGTAGCCACGTCTGATTTGCTTCGGTATTTGTTATTTTCCCATTGATTCTCCGCCATTGTTTATTCTCTTTATTAAGGCAACAATGCGAAGGCAGAATTTTTAATTACGCTCTTACAAAGACATGCTTAGGCGATTGTGATTAGTTTTTTTCTAGGTAAAAAAATCTTCTAATATCTACCTTCAACACATGATTGTTAAAAAATAAATCTAATAAAGGAGAAAGAGGTTCTCGAATCACAAGTACCACAACAATGTATGATTGATCTTTTTTTTTATTTTTACCTATTTGTAGACTATTTCTTCCTTTCTAAAAGATGAAAGAAAGAAATAGGCCGATGTAAAGGCTTCGTCAAAACCATATTAACCATATGTTAGTACAGTCGTCATTGGTTATATACCAGAGTGGCTAAGTTGCTCAAAAACATCTGAACATGCACTTAAACATCTTGAATAATAGAGCTTTTGTTCAGTTATTTTTGAACACCTTGTCCGCTCCAATATAACTGCTGGTAACTGTAAAATGTATTAGGTATCCTCCATCATTTAAATGGTTCATGCCATTTGATGTAGATAGTCATGAGTAGCCTTATTAAAACAGCTTATGTTTACTATAATTTTAGTGGACTAAAGACTTTTTCGAACTGGTAAGTGTCCATCACGTATGCCGGCACGCGCGGCGCCGCTCTGCGGTGCGGTCGGAAATTGAACGGCGCCGCTACCGTTTACAAACTATCTGCCTTTTGTTTATGTCAGCCTGGTAGATGAATAGCAGATTTCACCCATCACGTCCCTTTTTGTTGGTTTATTCACGATGTCAATCAAAATGGCTCTTTTGAAATTTGATGAAACAAGCCTTAATGTTGAAAATTTTATTTATAAAAATATGAAGTTTGGAAGCCAACTAAATTCAGCTCACTTCAAACATTATACTCATAAGCTCTCCTAAAGACATTAAGCGAAGTTTTATCAATAGAAGTTCAACATCAGCTAAATGTTCTAAAGCACATTGCTCTGAAGATCCAGTAATTAACAATCATCCATTAAAATTTTAATAATCTTAACGAGCTAATAGAATTAAAGACAAACGCTAATGAAGTGACTTCCAAGTCCGAAAGAGCGAGGACCTCAAATCGTCAAACAAGAATAATTAGAGTTTCCGATCCTTGCACTGGTGTTTGCTTAGAAAACGTTCACGGCTGTTGTCGACCCCTGCTAATGTGCAATTTTCATGATTTCATCGCTAACTTTTAATGATCCTTTTGTGAACTTTACCGGAACGCTTCTAGTCTTTAATTTTATTGGAATTATGAGTTTCGGCCCCTGAGTGTTGACAAACTCTGAGATTCACCCTGTTGGATGCGCTTAGTGACTTTTTGGGATTCAAGTGCAAACTTTTCATCTTTCAATATCAAAAGCTCTTGATTTGATTGTGTTTCTACAGGCTTTTTAGTAACTTGGTCGTTAAAAATACTAGGTAATAACCACTTATTGGATAAGCTAAACTAGCTAAAGGGACTATAATAAAACAACAAAAGCAACTTTATCAAAACGTACTCAAGGAATAATGGTAGGATTAATTACATACCATATAAGCTTGTATTAATAATGAAACTTAAGACGAAAACATATTTATTTATAAACAAAAGCGCCCACCCGTATGGATTAGCACCTCTTACCTACATATTGCTACACGGAATTGAACAGGCGCTTATATTAACTTATTGTTTGTATTGAGACAGAGACAGGACCTGTACCGTGCGTCTGCTTGATATGTGTTTGAAACAATAGGTGAATACATGCGTGAACCCAACACGTGTATTGTGTAGGAGAGCGCAGCTGCTCTCGTCTACCTGTAGGTAATTATGGCGATGATTATGCCTAGATGAATCAGCATTGACTACAAGCTGCTGTTGGTTCAATTAAATCTTAGCTTAAGTCAGGATGCATATTGCATAGCTAGAAATCGTAACCGATTCTATTAGAAATGGTCAAAATGTTGTTATTCGAATAATCCATAACAGCATTCATGATGGCATTAAGAGTCCGCAGTTAAAGGAAGAAATTTTCATTAAAATAATTTGACAATCGCAATAGGAGCATTCCATGAAATTGTCTACCGTTTGTCCCGTACAAATCGCGTCTGAAGATTTGTAATTTGCAGGTATAAGAGTTTCCTTTTCTATGACAAATGGTCAAAAATATGCACAGAAAAATAATCGCCTGCTTTTAATGTCGAAAAAAGACGCAACACAGGAAATAAAATGCGTTTGTACGGGACAGCCCGTGGAATGCTCCAATAAATGAAAAATAAATATACAATAATAAACTTCCTGCAAATATGCAAAAACAAAACGAAACCCGTAAACTTTGGTATAGTCGAGTTCGAGTTCATAAATGTATATAAATTATTTCACCTTATTAAGGTGAAGAAATGTATACATATTTATGAACTCGACTGTACATACTACATGGTTTTCCGTGATACACACGTAGTCAATAATTATTGTGTCATTTCATTAATATATATACTGCTCTCTTTATATTTATATCTGTTATTCGGAAGGTCGGAACAAATGAGGAGTGTTTTCAAAAGGGCTTATTTGTCTAAGTCCTTTTCAAAAGGCACTCCTCAAGTAATTACATTATTGTATGATACTTAAAGAGAAAACAAAAACGATATTCTCGACGTTCTGTATTAATTTACAAAATATACCTAGTTCTACTGCTCTTAGGTTTAGTTACAGTTCAAAGCTAAGATGTACTGACTGAGAAATGCAAGCCTATTTGATATTGACGGTTCTATTCAAGTACTCGGTACAGTACAGAATGGAGTGGTATTACATATACGTATGTTGTAACGTAACATGCCTGTCCGCAACCATGGAGCATAGGCATAACGGAGTCGCTCGGAATGTATTTTATCAAGAAGATATTGAGTAAGTTGGAACATCTTTAATCTATAGGATGCTTTTGGGATAATGACTAACATATGTACTAAACTAGAAGCACTTTCTCCTGTACCAACAGTAAGCAAGATGCCTTGATAAGCGTTGCAGTAGCGTATAAGTGTGTTGCCAAAGTACGAAATGCATTTAATCGAATGCACCTTACTAGATTTTAGCTGTTGTCGAGATTATTATAATTGATATTATTCGTCTATAAAAAAATATAGTTTTATTAAAAAGGGGAATTAAAAAGGGTTACTGTAACACCAGATATGCCCTAAAAGCTTTTAGAACAATAAACAATCAATGTCGCCATCTGCATTAATTTTATTTCACACTCCAGGTTGGCAATAATTTTATTCAACTGGTTGACTTCACCAGTCACATTTTTAGTCCAACAACCCACCAGCCGACTTTTTTCTAATTTCCGCCTAAATTAGTTTGCCATACTACAGTTCCTTGTTCCTTGGTCTTTTCTTTAAAATTTTTGATAAAATTTTAAGTACCTACTAACTATATTAATCTCACTGTCAGGATTCATCCACCACCAATCATCAAATATTTATCTGACGTTCAGGCAACGATCTTATTTCAATAATAAAATAAGGGCTAGATGCAAGTTAGATGCGTCTGACGTGTAGTAAAAGCTTCTTAATACAGCCGAATATGACCATTCTAATGGATATAAACGGTTTATACTGCAAATTTTCCTTGTTTTTAAAAATACCGGGATCCCGGTATTGCATTTAAAAATACCGGTATTGAAAAATACGTTTAAAAAGACGGGATCCCGGTATTTCGGGATCCCGGTATTGGAAGCCCTAGTCCCGAACGCATGTCAACCGTGGAATAAGGGGCGCACTGATTAACAGTCCGCCGGACGGTATCGGCCTGTCAGTTGTTCGGAACTGTCAAAATTTTGTTCTAACTGACCGGCCGATACCGTCCGGCGGACTGTTAATCAGTGGGCACCTTAACTAAGCGAGGGTTTTTTTTTTTTTATGCATCAGGTAATGTTCAGACTTAAATGAGTGTATTTTCTTTCTTTAATATTCCTCTCGGTCGCAAATAATGCCTCGCTAAGCATAAGAGCAGTACCTAACTCAATTTGAAATCTCTTTCAATTGTAAAACATATAGTACAAGTACAAGGTATACAATTGAATGACATTTTAAAATGAGTTAGCATGGCAGACTATCAAATATTTTATGATTTCGTTCTCAGGCCGGACGCCCCGATAGTCGGGTATGACTAAATTTTTCTGGCCTGGCGCGGATGTCTTGTATGGCTGGTTGGCAATAAATGTGTTAAGAATCATTCACCTCCGCTCTCAGCCGTAGCCCGTGCGTAATGGACAGAGCATTATCAGCGCGTGTCTATCGGCGCTGGACGCAGGAAATGGAAATGTCAAGCACATGCATGCGGCTTATGAGAGGAATTACACAAGCGGTCAGCGAAGCTAAATACTGTGCGCATGGGCAATCTATTGCGGTCTATATTTACCGATCAAAATGGGCTGTGTTGTCTATACAGGGTGACTAAAAAAATAACTCATTCCCGTTGCCAGGCAGGTTTTGGGATTATAATGAGCAACTTTTATTATATTATTAACCCCAAAATCGCGAAAAAAGTAATTTACCTTCCCATAGAAAATGGACCAGCCAAAATGTATGAAACAGCCAAATTTATTTATCGCGATTTCGGGGTTGGTTTCATAGTAAAAGTTGCTCAGTATAATCCCAAATCCTCCCTGGCAACGGGAATGCAGTTATTTTTTAGCCAGCCTGTATAATCATGGATAACTTACAAACGATTTTTAAGTTAGTTACTCTTGGCTTGATCATACTTTGTAACGTCTTTGGACCCCTGCAAGAGAATAGTGACTCTACCTACCAATTGGATGTCGAATATTTAGAATAGTAAGAGCTTTTGCTTACTTTTGCTGGCAAGGGGGAGAAGGAGTTAATTATAGCAAAAATATCTGATTACATAATCTTGAAAGGCCCCTATGCGAATATTACTTAAAAATATAAAAACTTTAACCGGACACTATAACGGGCTAAGGAAAAAAAATACAAAATAAAAATCGTTTTATATTTTATCTTGAACCTATAAGTCTGCACCTGCAGGCTATAAATAATATAAATATAACATTTATGTGATAGTTTGATATTACGTTAACTTACGAAAGTCCTTTAAGAGGCTGGCATGATCATCCATAACGCAGAAAGTTGCGTCTAATCATGAACTCGATCTCCCCACATTATGAGTCCATATCACGCGAGGAGTTTGAAAATAGCAATATTAGGTAGTTTAATTGCTCCTGCAGTGCGGATATAATGGTTGGAAAGATTCTTCGTCAATGATACGCCCTTAACCGATTGAACACCTTTGACTTGCCCATTACACGAAGAACGTTTAGATAAGTTTTAGCGTAGTTATGCTGTTAAATTAAAGTAACCTCAACGCTTTCAAGTAAGCTTCTCATTTGTTAGCTTAATATGGGCTGATTTGTAAGAGCTTTGTACTGAACTGTAAATCAAAATTATCCTATTAAATCCGCGCCATCTTTTCTTAATGCATAGCTATAAGTATATAAGGTCAAGGTCTGGAAACCCAGCATACTTATATAATTTATTGGTAGGTGTCATAGTCATAGGGCAAGAACTTTAGCATTAGTATACGTAAGTACGTCGCTTAGGGCCGATACAGACGGACTGCAACCCGACCGCAATTTGTATGGAAACTGCACGCCGACTGCAGGCCGAGCTTGTAGACGGTCTTCCCTTATATACGGTCTTCGCCATTTACCTTGCACCAATGATGTTGGAGATATAAACAAAATGGCGGTCTAAATTTAAATAAGTATTAATTTGTTACCTTCATATATGAGCCATTTCTCTCCTCGCAGTGCCGCCTGATGTACCGTTGGCAGATGTTCGACATCGCTCATCCTGGAAAAGAAAGTGTTTGTTAATGGTCTGTTTTACCAATTTAATATATCTTGAGCCGTATATGGTTTAAAGTGGGCATTAAAATTAAAACGAAAAGCTTCACCAAAAAGGCATTGCAAATTTTAAGAAAACTAACCCTCTTTACATTGATAGAGTCTGTGCGGAAAGGAAAAGTCGTGGAATGTATTGGGTCCCATACATTCCAAGACTCTTCTCTTTCCGCACAGACTCTAGAATGGTGAGCTATTTGTACTTATTTATTAAGAGCTACTAATAACATTATGCCAATGCCACCAAAGATCCAAAGTATAAACTTATACTTCAAGAGAATTCACGTCAACTAATTGATAAAATTTCGTAACAATGAAAAACTAACACAACATTAAACTGCAAAGCATTTTATCAAGAATGCTATCACCTTAGAGAATATAACCAAACGGAGTGGTCATTAACAGGCGTTCCCCTCTGTCGAATATAGGCGGCCAATGGTCAACCACATCTCAACCACATGTATGGACTGACGTTTATCTGACATGGCTATGTTTACGTTACGTATACATTTGATGTGCCCCTTCCCCGCAAAAAACGGCACACTATTTTGTATCGCAAATTATAGACATGGCGTCTCCGTTTGGTTATATCCTCTAAGGCTATCACCTATCACTTACTGGAGAACATAGGGTTGAGTCTACTTGAACTACTTTTCGTGCCAGTTAATTCTATTAAGATTGCCCGTGTGACAAAACGGCATCGAAACTTATGCTTACTTGCTTAACCTATTATTGATTAAAATGTACAATAATTTACGCAAAATTCTAGCCTTCATTATATTACTCATGCAAGTATGTCACTTAAATTTGACTTAAATGTCAAACCTTTAAACTGTTGGCCTTTTCGACGCCAAATGACGCAAGTATTAATCAGACCTCTTAACCAGATATAAAAAAACATTCCTCCGATATCCGCAACCATTCCGCAACCTTAAGCTGAGCAGGCCACTGACGAGCCTTCCAAATGGATGCCGTTACAATGGATTCATCCAAATGGACGGCATCCTAATATTATACATTGTACGTTTTTGACATTCACGGACCGATTTTGGATTGTAGCCACGCTATTTGGACTGTTGGAAGGCTCGTCAGTGGCCACCTTCATATGTATTTATAGGTATGTACTTGGTATGTACCATGTCCACAACAGAAAATTATATTTAGATCATATACGTGTCCCAAAAACTATTAGTCAAATGATATCAGTGAGCCGATGATAGAGTAGGACGATCGCGAAAAAAAGAAGAAACTCATTTAAACATTCATTACATTACTTAAGGTACCTAATTTTATCTAAATTGTGGTGTTTGTTTTTGATCTTTTTAAAGAATTGTCGAAAAAGCTGCCCGATACTACCGGTGACCAGAAAGCTGGCAGCTTTCTCTCGTAACTCATTGTTATTGCCATTCAGCGAGGGAATGCTGCCAGCATCTTTGGCACAATGCCGCGGGGGCATTTTTTAGATTTATTTTAATTTAGATTAGTTTAGTTTTTAATTTTAGTTTTTAATTCTAGTTTTTAATCTTATTATACTGTATTATTTTTGCTGAATAAACAGAAATTGCGGTTAAACCTTTTAAGACTCTGAGAATTTAATGATGAAAACTATTTAGTTTTTCGAGAGGTACTAAATTACTAAGACTACTAAGCAATACTCGTAATATAGTGATGCAGCGTGTTAGATATTGGCCAAACTAATCAGCTTTTGTAAACATTTGCATCTCGGACATCAAACAAGATGAAACTCTTCCTATTCCATTTGCCGGCATCTGCATAACATTCGTTTACCGTTTGAATATGGGGGATGTTATTAGGTAAATTTAACTGGAAGAGTCGAAGTCTTTTTAATACTTGTCAAATTTGACTTGAGTAAGTTTTTTTACATTCTTCCCTGAACTACCGATGTTCAAAGTTTTGGCAAAGTGTCTACGACAAGAAATGGTAGAATACATGGTATAATAATATACTCCGCCTGGTACTCCATTCCCGTCTTTTCTAGGTCACCTAACTGACACAAGCCTACGTCATCATGCGACAGCGCTATATGATAATATGCGATAGCGCTATATATAGCGGCCATGTTATTGTGACGTAGGCCTGTGTCACTCTGGGAATAGAAGACCATGTTTTATTAGACTATGGTAGAATATTATTGAGGTCGCCACTTCCTACGTAACTGTCACATTTTTGACGTAAAATGCTTAAACATGGTAACAATTTAATATTGTTTTTTTTTAGTTCCATTTCATTAAATTTCTACTATTTTATGTCGCATATAGCAGAGAAGCCATTATTACGAATAAAAAATAAAAAACTACCGATGTTGTAATTTTATTTACATTCTAAATAATTCGACGATTCTAAGTGAAATAAAAGTAAAAAATTGCTGTGTTTTACCTTAATTGTCGGTGTTATTTGGACGCTGCTGACATTGAAATACGTACCGTGATTATGATTAATAACGGTAAATTGTTGTGTTTTTATTCTCCATACTAAATTGGTTAAAACGACAAGGTACCTACATATTTTCGTATCCTCTTCCCGTGAGTGTCCATACTACCTACAATACCTAACATGTTACCTAATACGTGTTTTCGTACCCACCTACCGGGTAAGTGTATTTACATGCAACTGCATTATCAGTGGCGGATTTGCAGTCTTTGAAGCCCTAGGCCCCAGGAGGCCCTGAAGCCGCCCCTTTCTCAGCACCTATCATATTTACTACATGTTGAGTTATTTCTTGTTATCAACAGCGAATTTTTTGTCACAATTTGCCGCCCTAGGTACGTGCCTACTGGGCCTTAATAGGGCAAATCCGCCACTGTGCATTACCCATACGTGCTTTAGGAATAGACTCTTCTAGTTCCTCTGGAATCGTGGGAACCAGTTGGGCAGCCAGCATCAACAAATATAAGCAATTCACGCCCCATCCGGATCGTGTAACTCAAGAACATTAGGAAGAATTGAGTGTACGTATTCCTTCGCACGCCTTAATAGAATTAGTTGGGCTATTTTGATTTCTATTTCTAATCCTTGTTTATATCCTGCATCTGGCGAAGAAATCTACGCACTTATGCTTGCTGTTGTACCTACCAAGTAGTGGGTATTGGTGTATAGGTTTAGGATGTTTGGAAGAATAGCTATCTAGAGAAATAATTATTCAAGCAAAACTCCCTAAATAACAATTACCCCTTGCGAAGTAGATTGTTATGTTTGTACTACGAATAAACAGAAGATTCAATATTGATTCAGTACGTAACTAACACGTTTCTAAGAGTAATGGGAGAAAAGAAAACACGAAAAAAATGTGTTAATTAGTCACCATAAATAGCCTTTATCTATTCAGTCAATTAGTTTTAGTTACTTATCTCTTATCTCCTTTTTAAAAGGAGACACTTTATAGCGAGGTCCAAATTACTTTAAGTACAAGTATAAAACCTATTTTTTAGGGTTCCGTACCCAAAGGGTAAAACGGACCCTATTACTAAGACTTCGCTGTCCGTCCGTCCGTCCGTCCGTCTGTCTGTCTGTCACCAGGCTGTATCTCACGAACCGTGATAGCTAGACAGTTGAAATTTTCACAGATGATGTATTTCTGTTGCCGCTATAACAACAAATACTAAAAACAGAATAAAATAAAGATTTAAATGGGGCTCCCATACAACAAACGTGATTTTTGACCAAAGTTAAGCAACGTCGGGAGTGGTCAGTACTTGGATGGTTGACCGTTATTTTTTTTTTTCGTTTTTTTGTTTTTGCATTATGGTACGGAACCCTTCGTGCGCGAGTCCGACTCGGACTTGCCCGGTTTTTTATATTATATTCCCGATGATAATTTGTACTCAACCAATCAATTTATACTTAAATTCCCATTTCTACGACTACAATGTCATCTTGAAAAGTTAAACAAAGTAAAAAGACTGAAACTATCGAGAAAGTATTGCAGACATAGTTCAAGCTGTTAAGGACTTTAAAGTTTAACGGTGCGGCTCTGATAAACTACCCAACTTTATTTTAAACGGTCTCATTTTGCAGTTAAAAGCTTTAAATTATTTATCGTAGCGTATCGTGTGCCCTTTCATAAAATAAATACGATGTGCAAGTTGGTCAAAGTCTCAGCTAAAAAAAATAATGTTAAGTAGGGACTCTTTTCAATCTAATCAACTGATAATTAATTTAACTGAAGATTCCATTTGGAATGTTAACTCTTCTCTCAGATTACCGACACATTACTTCTGCATCTTAGACCAGGACTTTATCACATCAGTTTGTGTGTTCAAAAGTAATTTGCTTTAATGTTTAATTTGCATGCGATTCAAATTAAAACGATTCCTAATCTGCAGGCGCGTCGAAAATGCACAACGCAATGTGTCATACAAAACTATTTAAGCTATTAATTGTTCTTATCGTGTTTGACTAGCCACTCGATATTAATTAATTAAAAAGTCACCCTCTTTGACTAAGCCACAAGTAAAAAACTCTTAATACTCCTTAGTGGTAGAAGTTATATTATAATTTAAACGTTATATGCTAGGGCGACAAAGTCGCGTCTTAGATAGTGTTCTTCTATTTTTGTTATATTTTAGGTTATATTCTGATTGCGATTGCGGCAGCATGCAGCTGCTGCAGCTTTACTGCTGCAATGTTGCAGAAAGAGGCGAACTTCCTGTCAATCTCCTTGATAAAATGAGTGACGAGAAGGTTCTTCTAATCACGACAGCATTACGACATCGACATCAACGCCATTTATCAATTAAGTAAACTGACAGTAACACCGTTCGCGTCTACGCTGTAACATTAACGATGCTGCAGTCGCCAACCGATGTAGCCTTTATTCTCGTAGACCCAGAGTGATTTTTGTGTTTTTGCAATATTCCAAAAACCGGCTTCGTTTAGGTTTCGATCCCTTGATATTACTAATAATAAAATAAAC
This sequence comes from Cydia splendana, assembly GCF_910591565.1. Classification (NCBI taxonomy): domain Eukaryota; kingdom Metazoa; phylum Arthropoda; class Insecta; order Lepidoptera; family Tortricidae; genus Cydia; species Cydia splendana. Next base: position 7,056,647 of record NC_085973.1, on the reverse strand, counting down.
GCAATACACAGTGTGTAGAATGTTCTACTGTTTACAACGTCCTTGTTGATAAGCCCTTCTAGGTCCAACATTAGCTAGAACTTCCTAGTCATTTATGTATCGTGGCCGTGAGCAATAAATATGGAAATGTCCGCGCGTGAGCTGTCCGCGAGACTGGAGATTACTAGTTCTTTGTCCGGCTGGGGAGATATGTCTGTGGATCTATAGATAAGGGGTCTTTTTATACATGTCTGTGAATGTCTGAGTGATAAGGTAGGATATAATTTTTATATGTTTTTATTTGTGCAATTGCGTTTGTTGCGTGTATTGCTTTGAACACGCTCTGAACATCTGCGTCATGTTGATGTTAAAAGATCGACCACATCAGACCTTGAACCAGCCTAGTTACCTATACGCAGTGACGTGTCAGTCTCATACATACATTGCGCTTATGTCATACATTTAGCGGTGTCTGTCCGATCCTTTATAAACCGCAAAACAGAAAAAAATTATAACATTAAAAAAATCAGTAGTCTCATTTTTGAAGACGATCGAAAGAGGTCCCGTACTTTTACTTATAGTTACTTACTTAGGGATACTTCTGGAAACAGAAATGCCATCAAAATCTAGAAGTAGGTATAGTATTAGAATTAAAAGATCAATAAACGAAAGTGATTCGGAAGGAATTTGTCAAATAGTGACCCTTCATCAAAAGCTAGAAAGCGTAAAAAACATTAATTCGCATACAAAATTCAGTGACGTTTGGATAAAAAGCCAAACGTCACGTTTGGTGGTAAGTTAGGGCCAAATATGGACCGCGCAAAAATTAATATTCACAGCTGCATCTCTAAATGATGAATATTGTCCCCTACCGCGAACCCTCCCGCGTAATCCCCTCCCATTGCCACCTATCACTGTTAACACTCACGAAATTCGCATATTTCCTATACATATACATGCTATGCGGTGCGTTTAAAATGAATGATGTTGTAAAGCTTCATACAACAGTTACATTAATTTTGGATTAGATTATGTTAGCTTAGTGCATTCTCTCGTGGTTTAATTTTAACCATCTTTAACTAGGTATACCTCTAGAATTCTCTTGTTTCTGTCATAAATCTTAGCCCACCTCTTGTCTCAATTGCTGTCAGAGGCTGTCGTAAAAACCAGTGCCTACCCCTCCCGTTCTTGGGGTTAGCTTGTCAAAAGTGGACCTCGGACTCCTATAGCACCTGAAAAGCGGTACGATGCGATGCGAAGTTTGGCTGTCATTTATCCATTCAACCTTTGGTATTTTAGCCGTAACCGCAAGTTCCTAAAGACATTTTTTTATACAATAAAAATAAATAGTTCCTACCCTGTATCGGGTCACATGATTAAGGCTTACCTTCTAGATTACCCCAATCGTACCTTAATGTGTCAAAAGGAGTTCCCATCGTCCTATCTAAACATGTCTGTGAAGCTCTCACGCAAATTGGCGGCGTTTACGGCTACTACATAACTCACGCACGGCCGGATGCAGGCCCTTTTGCCGACTGACACTTACGTTTGCGTTCACTAAGGGCTTGGACATATGGGTACCTTTCTGAATGTGTAATGTGTTCTTACTTGATTAACAAAGATTGTTTAATGTTTTCCAATGTCTGTATGTTTGTTTTTCTACGAGACTAACTTTCTTTTTCCATCGCTTTGCAGGTGTTAGCGCATTAGAATTTTAGCGGCTATTAAGTTTGGGTTTGAGGAGTAGATAGGCTATACAATTTATGTTTACTATTTCACTATTCTCCTCTTTCTCGTTCTTCTTTGAGGAAAAGAGGTAGCTCTTTAGGTATATATACATGATTATTGATGCATATTTTTCATTTGTTTACGCGTTATTATTGATAACCAAATGGAATACTTACCTGGCTCTTGAAAGATGAAATCACTTTTGAGAAATGTGATGATGATAAGCAATATATAAATGGAAATTATGTTTCTATTGTATTGAGAGTATACAATACATATATGTTATGTATGTTATACTGAATAGATATGTTGTAAGAATTGACAATGGATTATGTCACGATCAGTCGTCAATAATATGGTATCAAAGCTTGAGACTTTCAGTTCTCAATAGCTGTGTGGATTCCATATTTATGGTACCACGTACTGACGTGCCGTCGAATAGTTTCTAAAATTGCGAATTTTTCACATGGGACAATTTCGGAAACATCTCATACTGTTGTATGGGAATCTAAATTTTCCATTTCCAAAATTAGAGTTTTTGTTTTCTGTTAAATATTCCTGAAATTTCCGAGAACTTTCCACAACATGCACACCTGTTAGTCCCACGTGATCAGTGTGCATGCTGCTTTACTCGCTTTTTAGCAAACCAAACACTCTTTCGCCACGAATTCGGGCCTTATTACTAGAGCAAGAGTAGCTGGGTGCTTGTAATAAACGCTTTAATCTTAGAGGCAATTTGTTAAAGCGGCCGCGAAGGGGACCCCGTTATATGAGTTATGTTTTATAATGTGGGCTTTTAGTCGAAGGAGTTTTACTTTAGGAAAATGACGGTCATAAAAACATGTATTTGCGTATGTAAATGTTTGCACACCTGCCTATGTTTTTGAGTTCTAAAGTTTACACAACTTTAAACATTAAAATTAAACGTTAAAGAACATAAATTATACTAGTTTGAAAAAAACAAACAGATAAAAATTGAAATTTATTATAAATATAAAGAAATAATATATTTTAATTTTTTTATGCACAAACAGCAAATTAAATTAAAACGATTCCTAATCTGCAGGCGCGTCGAAAATGCACAACGCAATGTGTCATACAAAACTATTTAAGCTATTAATTGTTCTTATCGTGTTTGACTAGCCACTCGATATTAATTAATTAAAAAGTCACCCTCTTTGACTAAGCCACAAGTAAAAAACTCTTAATACTCCTTAGTGGTAGAAGTTATATTATAATTTAAACGTTATATGCTAGGGCGACAAAGTCGCGTCTTAGATAGTGTTCTTCTATTTTTGTTATATTTTAGGTTATATTCTGATTGCGATTGCGGCAGCATGCAGCTGCTGCAGCTTTACTGCTGCAATGTTGCAGAAAGAGGCGAACTTCCTGTCAATCTCCTTGATAAAATGAGTGACGAGAAGGTTCTTCTAATCACGACAGCATTACGACATCGACATCAACGCCATTTATCAATTAAGTAAACTGACAGTAACACCGTTCGCGTCTACGCTGTAACATTAACGATGCTGCAGTCGCCAACCGATGTAGCCTTTATTCTCGTAGACCCAGAGTGATTTTTGTGTTTTTGCAATATTCCAAAAACCGGCTTCGTTTAGGTTTCGATCCCTTGATATTACTAATAATAAAATAAACGCAATACACAGTGTGTAGAATGTTCTACTGTTTACAACGTCCTTGTTGATAAGCCCTTCTAGGTCCAACATTAGCTAGAACTTCCTAGTCATTTATGTATCGTGGCCGTGAGCAATAAATATGGAAATGTCCGCGCGTGAGCTGTCCGCGAGACTGGAGATTACTAGTTCTTTGTCCGGCTGGGGAGATATGTCTGTGGATCTATAGATAAGGGGTCTTTTTATACATGTCTGTGAATGTCTGAGTGATAAGGTAGGATATAATTTTTATATGTTTTTATTTGTGCAATTGCGTTTGTTGCGTGTATTGCTTTGAACACGCTCTGAACATCTGCGTCATGTTGATGTTAAAAGATCGACCACATCAGACCTTGAACCAGCCTAGTTACCTATACGCAGTGACGTGTCAGTCTCATACATACATTGCGCTTATGTCATACATTTAGCGGTGTCTGTCCGATCCTTTATAAACCGCAAAACAGAAAAAAATTATAACATTAAAAAAATCAGTAGTCTCATTTTTGAAGACGATCGAAAGAGGTCCCGTACTTTTACTTATAGTTACTTACTTAGGGATACTTCTGGAAACAGAAATGCCATCAAAATCTAGAAGTAGGTATAGTATTAGAATTAAAAGATCAATAAACGAAAGTGATTCGGAAGGAATTTGTCAAATAGTGACCCTTCATCAAAAGCTAGAAAGCGTAAAAAACATTAATTCGCATACAAAATTCAGTGACGTTTGGATAAAAAGCCAAACGTCACGTTTGGTGGTAAGTTAGGGCCAAATATGGACCGCGCAAAAATTAATATTCACAGCTGCATCTCTAAATGATGAATATTGTCCCCTACCGCGAACCCTCCCGCGTAATCCCCTCCCATTGCCACCTATCACTGTTAACACTCACGAAATTCGCATATTTCCTATACATATACATGCTATGCGGTGCGTTTAAAATGAATGATGTTGTAAAGCTTCATACAACAGTTACATTAATTTTGGATTAGATTATGTTAGCTTAGTGCATTCTCTCGTGGTTTAATTTTAACCATCTTTAACTAGGTATACCTCTAGAATTCTCTTGTTTCTGTCATAAATCTTAGCCCACCTCTTGTCTCAATTGCTGTCAGAGGCTGTCGTAAAAACCAGTGCCTACCCCTCCCGTTCTTGGGGTTAGCTTGTCAAAAGTGGACCTCGGACTCCTATAGCACCTGAAAAGCGGTACGATGCGATGCGAAGTTTGGCTGTCATTTATCCATTCAACCTTTGGTATTTTAGCCGTAACCGCAAGTTCCTAAAGACATTTTTTTATACAATAAAAATAAATAGTTCCTACCCTGTATCGGGTCACATGATTAAGGCTTACCTTCTAGATTACCCCAATCGTACCTTAATGTGTCAAAAGGAGTTCCCATCGTCCTATCTAAACATGTCTGTGAAGCTCTCACGCAAATTGGCGGCGTTTACGGCTACTACATAACTCACGCACGGCCGGATGCAGGCCCTTTTGCCGACTGACACTTACGTTTGCGTTCACTAAGGGCTTGGACATATGGGTACCTTTCGGAATGTGTAATGTGTTCTTACTTGATTAACAAAGATTGTTTAATGTTTTCCAATGTCTGTATGTTTGTTTTTCTACGAGACTAACTTTCTTTTTCCATCGCTTTGCAGGTGTTAGCGCATTAGAATTTTAGCGGCTATTAAGTTTGGGTTTGAGGAGTAGATAGGCTATACAATTTATGTTTACTATTTCACTATTCTCCTCTTTCTCGTTCTTCTTTGAGGAAAAGAGGTAGCTCTTTAGGTATATATACATGATTATTGATGCATATTTTTCATTTGTTTACGCGTTATTATTGATAACCAAATGGAATACTTACCTGGCTCTTGAAAGATGAAATCACTTTTGAGAAATGTGATGATGATAAGCAATATATAAATGGAAATTATGTTTCTATTGTATTGAGAGTATACAATACATATATGTTATGTATGTTATACTGAATAGATATGTTGTAAGAATTGACAATGGATTATGTCACGATCAGTCGTCAATAATATGGTATCAAAGCTTGAGACTTTCAGTTCTCAATAGCTGTGTGGATTCCATATTTATGGTACCACGTACTGACGTGCCGTCGAATAGTTTCTAAAATTGCGAATTTTTCACATGGGACAATTTCGGAAACATCTCATACTGTTGTATGGGAATCTAAATTTTCCATTTCCAAAATTAGAGTTTTTGTTTTCTGTTAAATATTCCTGAAATTTCCGAGAACTTTCCACAACATGCACACCTGTTAGTCCCACGTGATCAGTGTGCATGCTGCTTTACTCGCTTTTTAGCAAACCAAACACTCTTTCGCCACGAATTCGGGCCTTATTACTAGAGCAAGAGTAGCTGGGTGCTTGTAATAAACGCTTTAATCTTAGAGGCAATTTGTTAAAGCGGCCGCGAAGGGGACCCCGTTATATGAGTTATGTTTTATAATGTGGGCTTTTAGTCGAAGGAGTTTTACTTTAGGAAAATGACGGTCATAAAAACATGTATTTGCGTATGTAAATGTTTGCACACCTGCCTATGTTTTTGAGTTCTAAAGTTTACACAACTTTAAACATTAAAATTAAACGTTAAAGAACATAAATTATACTAGTTTGAAAAAAACAAACAGATAAAAATTGAAATTTATTATAAATATAAAGAAATAATATATTTTAATTTTTTTACTGCGCAAAAAATGTAATAATCTTACATGAACCTAATATTATACTAGTCAACCCTGTTATTGAGGAAACCTTTCTGCGATTCAGTTGACCCTTTTACTAAGAAATTATCCGTGTTTATTTCTCACCGCGCCATACAATGGGTTTTAGAGAACATTTTCCTGTTATTTCGTTTTAGTACAAAATATAGTGAATCAGTGGGCCCCTAAAGGTATTTTATGGGGGGATGAATTGAAATGAGTCATCGACAAAACTCCATTGTACACAACCATCATAATAAGTTTTTGGCAAAAATTTCATTTTTGGTACAAGCTTTTATCGCTGACTGTACTTTCCTTACGACAGACAACTAATACTCATCGAGACAATTCTAAAAACCCCTAACACAATTAGGTTGCGTTGTTTCATCACAGAGTTCCTATGGCCACCTCCTGTCTCCATCATCAGATCAGCTCGATGGTACCATAATATTGCATTGTCATCCGATTTATACATGCATGCAAAATTTCAGCTCAATCGGAAACCGGGAAGTGGATCAAATTTAACTTGCAAGATTTAATTACAGAACGACAGACAACGGGACAGGTGAAACTAAATAAAAGCTTGTAAAAAAGAGTACTAGTACGAGAGGAAGTAAGTACATACAAATATTGTAGATGTACATATTTAAAGACTAGGCGACGTTATCGCTACTGCCTTTGATCAAATTTGAGAAGGGGAAATAGATAGATTGAAAAACAAGCAGGGACATATCGAAATACTAGAGATTTTACCTCTTCTACATAAAAATAAAATTATTTTGTAAACTATCTCGTTTTCAAGTTCAACCAATTGGCTGAGTGTAATGACAGCCTTTAGGGCGCGGCGGTGTGTGTTTCGAATGCACAGAACGCACACTTCACTTCTACACAATTTAATGCAGTTATTACAGAAAAAAGTTTGTTTAACCCTGATACAATGTACCACACAATACAGGTATACAGGTTTGACACGTATATATTTGCAGATCATCGATGGTCCCCAATAATCCTGTACAACGGTAAACCGCGGCACACCTTACTCGCTGTGGATTCAGAGGCACGCTCCAAAACGTGTCATAATTGTCATGTGGGATTAATGTAAAATGTAGATAGTCAAACTATAGGGGTGGTTCGTGAAACAAATATTTAGCGACTCGACAAAGGCATTTGTACAATCTTTGACTGCAAAAGTTAAATTTTGTTTGAGAGAACATGGTAGTTTTGACCAAATATGAACGTGGTATCATAGATTCTATGACATAGAATATGTAAAAATAACCACAAAACACGAGCCCACGGACGCTGATAACCAGGCGACTAGGGATTGCAATCCGGTCCGGCGGATCCGGTAATCCGGCCGGATCCGGCACATTTTTCAACATACCGGATCCGGTAAAATTCACCGGATCCGGTCTCGGATCCGGTAAAGTGAATCAAAGCGCTAAAATATAAAATAACAGCTTAAAACACTGCTAAAATTTAAAATTTCTCGCATGTACCTACATGTTCTTTCGTTTTATTGTGTACAAACCATTATAGCCCAGTTATAATAAGTGTTACCTGCATTTAAAATAATTATATTATAATGAATAAATATTTATAAAATTTCATTCAGCACTTCAGCAGTTAAGTTAAATGTTCTGTCGAATTAAAAGTAATTAGAGGAATATATGTTGACTTTTGATGACCGGTCTGACCTAGTGGGTAGTCACCCTGCCTGTGAAGCCGCGATCCTAGGTTCGAATCCCGGTTAGGACATTTATATGTGTGATGAGCACAGATATTTGTCCCTGAGTCATGGTTGTTTTCTATGTATTTAAGTATTTGTATAATAATGTAAATTACGCATCTGTGACAATGTATGATCAATACAAATAAAGAATTTGAATATGAATATATATCGTTGTCTGAGTACCTACCAACAACACAAGCTTTATTGAGCTTACCGTGGGGCTTAGTCAATTTGTATAAAAATGTCCTATAATATTAATTTATTATTATTATTTATTGTATATTATTTTGTTATTAAAATGCTACTAAATAAAGCGGGAAAATGTAAGTACATAACACAGAGAGAATACAGTAAATGTGTACAAAGGCGAACTTATCCCGTTAAAAATGTTAAATGTTTCGTGTGAATAAATGTTTTAATGTATACTTGTGTAGGTATGCACGTTCATTGATTTTAATTACTCAAACTAAAATGGTTGAATTCAAAGCACCTTTTTGTCTGAAATGTGGGTTGGGCTATAGATATTTTAAGAGAAAAAGAAGATTTCATTCGTGAGATTGATTATTGTAACAAGACTTAAATAAATAAATAAATATTATAAGACATTCTTACACAGATTGACTAAGTCCCACAGTAAGCTCAAGAAGGCTTGTGTTGTGGTTACTCAGACAACGATATATATAATATAATACTTAAATACATAGAAAACAACCAAGAGTCAGGAACAAATATCTGTGTCATCAGGTCATCACACAAATAAATGCCCTTACTGGGATTCGAACCCAGGACCACCGACTTCGTCAAAACTAAGTGGTTAATAGTGGTTAAGACTTCGTCATCATCATCATCATTTCAGCCTATATACGTCCCACTGCTGGGCACAGGCCTCCTCTCATGCGCGAGAGATCTCATGATGAGAGTCATGGTTAAGACTTAGTGGTAAAGTAATAACATCGTTGATTTTTGAAACTTAAAACAGCCGTTTTATTAATACATTAAAAAATATCCTTAACATCGCATAATATAACGCTAAAAAACATAATAAAATACGTGACTTGATAATTTTTTTATCTGCAACACCAATCCGGCCGGATCCGGCCGGATCCGCCGGATTGAGGCCAAAATCCGGCCGGATCCGGCCGGATTCAAAACCAGACCGGATTGCAATCCCTTCAGGCGACTAGGCGAGTCACAAACTACTTGTTTGTCAATACAATTTTCAAATTATAATAACTTGCGCGGAAGCTTGCGCCGCGTTGGGGAGACAAGGGCCTGGTTGTCGGCGAAAAAAGGTTAACTAACCTTCGCTTCGCCGATGATATAGTCCTTTTTTCCTCAACGGCATCCGAGCTACATCTTATGCTAGAAGACCTTAGCAACGCAAGCCTCGAGGTCGGACTGAAGATGAATATGTCAAAGACCAAAGTCATGTCCAACAGCACAAAACGTAAGAATGAAGTAAACGGAGAACACATTGCATATCTCCATGAATACCTTTATTTGGGCCAAATAGTCTCTTTCCAGGCGCGACAAGACAAAGAGGTCAATAGACGGACCGAGAACGCCTGGAAGAGCTATTGGTCCATGAAACACCTCATGAAGGGAGACCTACCTCTGTCTCTCAAACGTAGGCTCATGGACATGTGCATACTTCCAGTCCTCACTTACGGTGCTCAGACTTGGTCTTTGACGGAAGCTCAGAAGTCCAAACTCGGGGTTTGCCAGAGAGCTATGGAGCGCAGCATATTGGGTGTGTAACTAAGGAATCGCATCCGGAACACCACGCTGCGCTCAAAAACTCAGATAATAGATGTAGCTCAAAAAGCGGCCAAGCTAAAGTGGGACTGGGCTGGTCATGTCTGCCGCATGCCGAACGACTTGTGGGCCAAGTTAACCACAGAGTGGGTGCCCCACGAGTCACACCGGGGATCCGGCAGATCTCGTCGGCGATGGCGGGATAACTTGGACTCCTTTTTGAGAGACTGGCCAGATGTAGCTCAAAACCGGGACGAGTGGAAGAAGAGGGGGGAGGCCTTTGCCCAGCAGTGGGACACAACAGGCTCATAATAATAATAATAATTGATAACGAGATAACCGCCATGTGGGATGTTGATTTGACGATCATTGTCCCGATAGTCGTTTCAGTGAACGGTCTAATAGCGAAGAGTCTCGACCAACATCTTGAGAGACTCTCGCTAGGTGGTTGGATCAAGGGTCAAATGCAGAAGGCGGTGATCTTGGACACGGCGCGGATAGTCGGTAGCCGGTTCCTCTCTCTGCGGCCCTGACCACCGGTTTGGGCCTTGCCCCGCTGCTGGCGGCACCCTAGGTTAGGTTTTTTATAATGTGTTTATATGTATTTTTTATCGTTTTGTAAGTGTTTTTATATTTTACTTTTATATTCATATTATAAATAACCTAACTTGAGATGAAAAATAAATAAAGAGGATAATAATAATAATAACTACTGAGTTAGATATAATAGTATCCAGCAAAAGTAAGCAAAAGGATAGTGGTTATTGTGAATGGGGTTTATATAAAAAACATGACAATGACGTGTTCTTCACAATGAGCATTCCTACGTTGTATATCATCTTCATCTTCGTGGTACAATTCCAAAGCATCTCAATTATATAAATGGTCCTCATCATAACTATTCATAATACTCAATAATGTTTTATTTTTCTTAAATGTTCATTGAATAGAGTTTTATGTCACAATTATTGTCACGCAAATCCTCGTTTGCGGGTTTATAAGCACAGAATTTTAGATACAGGGCGTACATGTAGGTACATATTTTATTAAAGCCATACAATCTAACCTTAATACCACATTAATACCTTATATTTGTTACAGAACTCTTCCTTGAGTAATCTTCACAGTCCCTAATAACAGAAAAAAATGCGCCAATATGAAACTAGTGACAATTACCGAAGCCATCGATCCTCATATTTAAACTACCTCCAATCGACGAGAAGTAATAAACATAAATAAGACCCGACAAACAAGAGCGAAGTCTAAATTTGAATCCGGGTGTGTTCGAATTCGGATTACCGGATTGTTCGGGTGTCATTTTGGTTTAGCAATTTATTTGCTCTCACCTACCGGTACGAGTGCATTGTTTGCCACGGATATAGTATTTTGTATCATTGGAAACTAGGTTTTGAAACTATGCCAATAAGGTTTAGGTTTTACTTCGGCCGTGTCGCCGATCAGTAATGGTATAGGTACGGTGAATAAAACATAACGCAAACAGTGTACAATTTTGTAATTAATTAGTTATTAGACTAATCCGGATAATCCAATATTTAATGAACTAAGCTGGATTATAGGCTTGCAATTCGAACATCATTGCACGTATTGCTCGACATTTGCTCCTGTTTCCACCAAGGATTATCTAACAAATGACAACGCATAACGCGAAAGCTTATTTGAAATTTACAAATTACCGCAGCTCTTGCTAAATGAGGAACACGCAAAAATTCCATTTCACCCCGAAAACAAGTGAGAACCGCGTGCCGTAGCGAGGAATCAGATAGGCATTTTATTCCATTTTATTTGCCATCAGGTGATACAGGGTGCGTCTCATTAGAGCTCTAGGCTGATCATTTGTCAACGCCCTCACTTCCGAATTACACGGGGTTTTTTATTAACGCCAATTCCTCTGGTCTTAACGAGGGTAATTTTTCCTGGAATTTCCGGGTATTTTTCTTTTCGATTGTGCAAAGGTAAAGTGTTTTTACGGGTCGCTTTGGGCAGCGAGTGACCTTTGTTTAAGTTAATGGCACGTCAGCTTGAGTAACTACGGTTGAGGAGATGTTGATGCTCATAAATCAAACTTGGACACTTTGTTGTGAGAATTTTAAGTCACTCTTTTGCATTAATATCTTTCTTTCCCAGGTTTTAATATTTGGAAAAACTGGACTATAAAAATTCGTCCGGCAATAGCGTCTTGTGTGCGAAATATCTATTATCGCTACACCTTATAAAACAAAGTCCCCCGCCGCGTCTGTCTGTTTGTGTGCTTGTTCGCGATAAACTCAAAAACTACAGAACGGATTTTCATGCGGTTTTCACCTATCAATAGAGTGATTCTTATAGAATAGAATAGAATAGAATAGAATAGAATATTCTTTATTTGCTTAAAATATGGTACAATGAGTTGGTAAGGATAACATATATCTGTGCTTAAACATATTTTGCTAGTTTAGCATGCAAATGTACACTTAAACTAAACTTAACTAAATAACTATTTAACTTAGTCTACTCAATATTGTCTAACATGCAAAACAGGTCATCTGTAGTGTAAAACATCTTAGTTTTTAGCCAACGACAAAGTTGTGCTTTAAATGAATTAAGAGGGAGATCCTTAACATTATCAGGAAGAGCATTAAATATTCGTATACACATATAATAGCTACTTTTCATGAAAAGGGAAGTATTTGGAACAAAATCAATTACAAGTCTGTTTGGGTTCCTTGTGTTTCTATGATATATATCTTTAGCTTTTTTGAACAGATGTGGGTATTTCTTTACAAAAACAGCTGCTTCAAAAATATACATACATGGTAATGTCAGAATTTCATGCTTTGCAAATAATGGCCTACATGATTCCCGTTGTGGCATCCCACACATTGCCCTTAAACATTTCTTTTGTGCTATGAAAGCTCTAGCCGCGTCACTGGAATTGCCCCATACAAGAAGTCCATATCTTAACTGAGACGCAACATATCCGTGATATGCCATCAGTACTGTGTTCCATCCAGATATGTTGCGAAGTCGTTTCAGAACATATGCAAATTTTAAGAGCTTGTCACACACTGCGTCTATATGGTTTTTCCAACTACAATTAATGTCTAAGGTGATTCCTAAGAATTTTATAGTATCAACTTCTTTAATTTGTGTATTATTGTATCGGACATCTAATAACTTTCCATTGTTTCTTACACTACGGAATTGGATAAATTGAGTTTTATTAAGATTAATAGATAAATTATTGAATTCAAGCCATTCGATTATAGATTGTATAATATTATTAATGTCATTATTGTATTGCATTTCATCATTGCATGTCACTAGAATTGATATGTCATCTGCAAAAAGCGTACATTGATGTGTAGTTATATCTGGTAGGTCATTGATGAAGGTTTAGGTGTATAATTTGTTAACCCGTGCGAAGCCGGGGCGGGTCGCTAGTAACTAATATACTCATGAACATTTCGCTAGAACTCTTTAGTTTCTTTGCTGATTTGATAGTCAACCCCTAACTGACACAACTAAGAGACACCGTTAGATACTTTCTTTTCTCACCAAGTCAACACCCATTTTTCAAAACGGCTTCCATTACACTACACGCCTACCCTTTCACCGCAAGAGCGGCTGCGTACGAGACGTCTCAAAGTCACCCCCTTTCTATTTTAAGCCTACATTTGCACCCTCGCATATTCCGATGCGTTAATGCCAGTGCTCGGTATTACGGCATTTTTCAGCCCACATTACTCATATTGCTGGGGAGTCATTGGCAAATGCATCCGTCATCTAGACGAGATATGTATTCGTGAGTAGATATAATGCATGTACAGGACTGGATTTTGGTATGTAAAGATTAGCAGATACCCAGCTATGCTAGCTAGATGTCGTCGCCCAAATCTAATGTTTAGCCAAGTTAGATAAGTTAGTTTATTTTTCTTTTTATTGTATGTTTAGTTAATTTCATTTTTATGTGTATTGTTTTTCTGTCTTTTCTTTTATTTTGTAGTTTCACAGTGCCTTGGTTTTATACTGTAATGCTGTGTTACTAATTTGATCAATAAATAAATAAATAAATCATCGTCACGAATTCCTATTCACATCTCACTGCTACCTACTAGATAAAGTACTTACTTCTCCCTTCCTGAAAACGTATACCTTTTTTGGAAACTTACTTACTGATGAGATGATTTATAATTATTTTATTATAGCTACTTACATATTGTTGGAGAATGTTTATGTATACTACGCCATACGATTAAATAAATAAATGAGATGATTTTAATATTTCTTTATTATTTTATGGTTTTGATAGAATGAGAAATATCAGCATTATTTTATAGCTGGTATTCCTACACTTGGCACATTATTGCTTAGGCCTTAGATAGTGGAATTGATATTTTTATTTAATATAGTAAATTGGTACAAAATATGTTATTACATACATATACAACGTCTGAGGGTAACTTTTTGCAAAATAGTCACCTCAACGCAAGTACATCTATCATTTAAGCCGTTTATTTTTGACTAACACACTCTCTATAGCTGTTAACACAATTCGTTTACATTACACTCAATACCCAAAACAGAAACTCAACCCAATTAAAAATAAGCTCTCTCAGACAACTCTAAACACTCAGTGTGACTCATACATAAAAATCTGTTGATTTAACATGCCACCAAACTCTATTATTTTAATAGCCTTTAACCATTAAAGCTAAGTTCACACAGGCAATGCTTTTAGACTCCTTTTTCGCCTTTCTTCAACGTATTGCTTGAAACGACAAAGCAAATTAACTTGAACTCGATGAATAGTTTCATAAGCTAGCGCACTGTTTTGCATAAAAATGACATGTAGCTAGACGATATATTGCATGGGCCTTATAGGAGTCAATTTACCACGCTGAGGTTTTCTGAGACATCTGTGTCTCTTAAGAAAAGTTCAATAAAAGAACCCCAGCTGCCCAGTACCTACCTACCTACCAACTGTTGTGATGATATTCAAAAAAGTAGTATAGGTACAAGTTTTTAAAGGATCAGAAATCTCTGCCTTGGAATTGGCGTTGCTGATGCTCTTCTCTTATTTCAATTCGATGATGTGGACATAGCTTTACAGTCATCAATCCGAGTTCGATCATTCAAACCAATCGGTTTCTAACTGGTGTGACGCAATCTCTGATCGCGTAAATCGTACGCTATTGATGCTCGATTTGAACTCGATCTATCTCACGGCACCTGTTTAGGCTCCGGTTGTGTTCTTTGATGTCGCGAGACATTGATCGATGTAAGGATGCTTGGGATTAGGCTGAGGACACGGCTCTTCGATTTGTTGAGTGAGCTAACGATTATGTTTGAGAGCGTTGTTTCCATTTTATAATTGAAGCATGAACTTCGCCAATAATACAAACAATATATTATTGTGTTCAGTTTGCTTGATTAGTATTTCGTACCTACTGATTGAAATTAGACGGTTTTTATGGTTGTCATTTGGTCCTCAGCTCTTGTTTCGACAGAATAACTTATCTCGTTCACCAGTTTTGGTCAAAAATGTAAAATTCCAAGAGATTTCTGAAGTTAAGGCCGGTTAATCCCAACATAAAGCTTAATCACTAATTAGAAATTCCCTCGAATTACCCATTAAAAATACTTATAACATAAAAACGAACGATCAACAATGGAACGTCTTCAACTCCGCAAAACCGCGGCTTTCTACTTCTTGTAAAAGATAATCTCAGCCAATTTCAGCATTTACACTTTAGACAAGCTTTAGACTGAGAAAATACATCACTTAACAATAATATTATATTGGCTATTTTTACATAATATGTCATAGATATTACGAAAGTAAAATAAGATACCCGAACACTCGACAGCAAAAAGTACAAACCAATAAATTAAATAAAAACAATTTAGGAAATAATTTAAAATCGTACGGCACATTAATCCACCCCAGGGATTTATCTGTGGGCCATTTACCTTGCTACCCTCTTCGCAATTTCCTTCGTACACACACCAGTTTTTTCACCTATGGAGCTTGTGAAGAATTTAAGATCGTAAAATAAAGGGGGCCTGAACGCTACCTGCGGGGCGATGCCTAAAAATTGCGAGGGGATACAAATGTAGATGGATACTGGATATGACATTGGAAAATATTGCTAACAAGAGCTTGCACTCAGTAATATCGGACATTAAATAGGGTCGGACCAATCTAACTCTGCATGGCATTGCTGATGAGTGGGAATGTCATCGTTGGTGTCAAATGTCTATAAAATATCACTTTCTGTTCAAATCAGTGCAAAGTTAGCTTAGACGGACTCTAGCGCCCACGTACCTAACCCATTTAGGCCAAAAACTATTTCTGCTTTTGCTTAAGTTTAAATACAGGCTCAAGGATATTTTTCCAAGGGTCAAAAATGTACCAATTTAAGGCTTTTAACTTTTAATTTTAAGGCCTTAGGAACCAGGCGCTAACACCCATCAGCATTAGCGGGTCCTGGGTTCTAGACCAAATAATCCAGGGGCGCCCTCTGTATTTAAATAATTGACAGCACTTAGCCCCACTCAGTTAAAATTTGAATAAATTTAATCCGGATTATTGGTGCGGCGCACTCTTGCACATTCGTTTCGCTTCGTCGGTGGAAGTGTGGACCGATAAGTTTCTAGTCTAATTACCGAATATCAAATTATCATGCGAGAATAGGGGATATTACTGCAATGTTCTGCCGCCAGAGTGCAGCACTACCGACTCTAGTAAATTCATAGACTAACTTATACATACTGTGCCTTAAACTGTTTTTTGACAAGTTTTCAGAGACAATAAAATATGACATTAATGCATCAAGGCGGTTTGTTAACAGGGGCCTACCAGTAAACGCGAAAATCGAAATTCTTTCTTAATCTGCCTCTTTATCGCTCGAATACGCAAGAGTGATAGAGAGGTTAGATAATCTGGATTGTGACAGATAGTGGTAGTGGCGCTACCTACGCAGAATAATGAACCTGCATTCACGACCGAAGAAATCAAAGAAGCCATATATAATATGAATCCTAAGAAGGCTCCAGGCGTAGACCACTTAACCTCAGATATATGTAGACATTTCATCGACTCGTACCCGGCACTTATCACAAAATTATATAATAGATGTTTGTTACTAGGATACTTTCCAAAGTCATGGAAATCCGCGTACATAAAAACTATACCGAAACCAAACAAGTCAGGTTATGGCGAGCTCGCCTCATATAGACCTATAGGATTAATAAATATTTTAGGGAAAGTTCTAGAAAAGCTTATTGCGAGGAGATTAACGTACTACATGCATACAAGATACGCCTGCAACTCCAAGCAATTTGGTTTTAAAGAACAGCAAACAACAACAGATGCACTAATTACCGCTATTGATACCATGAAGGAACTAAAACTTAACAAAAAATTAATTATAGTAATATCCTTAGATATACAAGGAGCTTTCGACCACGCATGGTGGCCAGCCTTGATTAACCGGCTTAGTAACATAAACTGCCCGAATAATATATTAAATCTCATACGTAGCTACTTCACAGAACGAACAATCACTTTAAACTATTCCGACGCCACCGTAACAAAAACGCAAACCAGAGGATGTGTCCAAGGATCTGTCCTTGGACCTATCTTCTGGAACACTATAACCGACACCTTGCTGGAACAAATATCACGAACCAACACCCACATACAAGCGTATGCGGACGACATTCTATTAATTTGTCACGGAAAAGATTTAATTGAACTGGAGTTAAACACAAATAGCATCCTAGAGATGGTATATACGTGGGGGGAAAACAATAAGTTAAAATTCGGACCTGCGAAAACACAAATGATCTCACCAACGCCGAAAGCCAAAAACGCCAAAATATTTTTTAAGAATATCCAAATCCCATTTAATAAACATTTCAAACTACTCGGAGTAATTATAGACCAGCGTTTAACATTTATTCAACATGTAGAATACATAATTAATAAGGCACAAAATATTTACAAAAAAATGTGTATGTATGTAAGACCTACATGGGGGGTCCATTCTGAAAATGTTAGCACAATCTACCGACAAGTCATTGAACCCACAATAACATACGCGGCTGAGGTATGGCATCACGCTATTAAATATAAAAAAGTGAAAAAAGCACTTCTAAGCCTGCAACGCGGGTTCGCTATCAAAATTATACATGGCTTTCGAACTCTCCCAACCATACAATCGATAGCACTAGCTGGACTCACGCCCCTTCCGCTGAAAGTGCAAGAAATTGCTTCCATCGAAACTGTTAAACGAACCAGACTGACAGAATACCTACCAGACGACATAACATATGACAAAAGAGTACCAGTGACTGGCTTATTACACCCCGCAGACAGAATTACTATAAATATAACCGACATACTTACTGAAAACGACTTAGAACCTTATTATACGTCAGATATGCACAGAATCTACACTGATGGAAGCAAGCACGATGCAGGAGTAGGAGCGGCATTCGTTATACACTACCCTGATGGAAGTGACAGAACTAAAAAATTTAAGCTACATAAGAGCTGTACAGTTTTTCAGGCTGAATGTGTGGCTATAGAAGGAGCGTGTCATGAATGCATCATACTGGGCCTTGAAAAAATCACAATTTTCTCGGACTCGAAGTCTGCGCTGCAAGAAGTTGCAAATCGCAGCAGCACAAACAGAACAATAAACAGTATCCATAAATTAATCCGCCAAATCCAACAAGCAGGAGAAATCCATTTTTGTTGGATTAAAGCCCACGCCGGCCTTCACGGCAATGAGGCAGCAGACACAGCCGCCAAACACGCGGCATCATTACACAGAAGTCCTGATTTCTGCAGATTTCCCCTATCCTTTCATAAAAAGAACCTACATAAAACAATAGTAGGAAAACATGAACAAATGTACACAAACAGTACAACAGGAACCCACACAAAGCAACATCTGCCTACACTTACACATGTAACAACACTTCGCAAGCATATGTCACTCACCTTCGAACTCACTCAAATACTTACCGGTCATGGATATCACAAAGCCTATCTAGCACGCTTCCACATCACCGACACTGATACCTGCCCATGCGATGACACAACTCCACAAACTATCGACCATCTCCTCAAACACTGTCCCAAATATTCATACTTCCGCTGTGACCACGAGTTTCTCTGTGAACTACATCAAATAGACCCATATGATATATCTAAAATAATAGAAAAAGAAATAACAAAAACATCGTTCGAAAAATTCATAAGTAAAATAATAAACACACTTAAAAAATTTAATAACACATAAACATGCTATATACTATAATATGTTATATACGTAAATAAAGTGCCTAATATATATGCATATATAATTATATTTATAATATTTTATATATCTAAATAAACTGCATAATAATACATTCATAAAAACTAATGAAACGAAGTAATAATAGTTATAGGCCGCCCGTATTGAAAGCGAGGACCTACAACTATAATAATAGTAAAAAAAAAAAAAAAAAAAAAACCTACGCAGAGTTTCGCGTAATATTCCCTATTAAGGATTTCGGACAGAATGGTTTACCTTAGTGGCCAGTATTTCATGGTATGACATGACGTCTCGCATGATTCAGAAACCTTAGGCTTAGTTAAAATTGTGGTTTATAAGCAAATTAAATATGTAAAGTAGGTACATAATATTGTATAAGTATCGTAACATATTCATGTTCACGCACAAGTTCTAGAGGTAAATCAATGCGTTCAGTACATTCGGCATTTGTAGTTTTAAATTAAAGTTATAAAATTTAAACAAATAAATAATATAGCAGACTGGCTCGCTACGATTTTAGCAACAGCTGACAAAACAACATTTGAGGTTAACATTAACGACGATATACATCGTTATCATTAGGGTCGATGTACTGATGTGTGACGCAATACCTATTGATTAAAAAAAGCTTCATAAAACAAAAAACTTTATTGTATATATTCCGCTGAAGGAAAGTAACATATAACTATGAAAGGCTTATGCCAAACAGTATAGTATATGTATAACTGTCTACTGAACTAAAAGTCATAATGTAATCCATTTGGGATTGAGACGTTAAAATCAGCTTTTCAAAGAGCAAGCTAAAAGACTGTTCGACATCATTGGCGACTGAAGAGCTGGCAGCTTCCTCGCATAATGTATCCAGACTAGAACTAGATAACACAAAGGTCGTGCCTACAATAGGGCTCATTGTGTTTACGTTGCCATTTTCAGACGCTCTATATCCACGCTAAATAGAATTTTATTGGCGGGCTGCTGATATATCGTGGTGCCAATCGTAAATCTGTTGTGGCGAAATAAATAATTTAAAACTAATAAAACCGACTTCGTTCTCGTAATGTTGAGGTGGTGGGCTATCTAGATTTATTTGGGCTCCCGAACGTGATTTGCCAGAAATTGAGAAAGCTATTGTACCTCAATTTGTCGTTATTTTATTTTCTTTACTTGGGCTAGAATTTAAAAGTAGATTGCTTTTGGAGCCGAGGGAATTGGTCGAGAAAACTTAGTTTGAGTACAATTGTACAATGTAGTAGTGTACAATGTAGCGTGTCTTTGATGCAATGCCATTCTTTGGCCTTTTTTGATGACTCTTTACAAAGTACAGCGAATAGCAGAGAATCAATGATAATTAGTAACTACGTAACATATTGGAAGCAAGATATGCAGTTGTGGTTTATAAACCATATGGCGGCTAACTTTTCCACTATTGAAGCATCATTCATCATTTCATCAATACTGACAGATTTATAACTGCGGATGGTAGTCGATGCTACGTGTTACGTTTACATTACATGAAAATCTTACGATAACGAGTGCGCTGGCACAATAATATCCAACAAAGGCGTAATTCTATTGACAACTGAATCTAGTACCAATCGTACCTTTGTAATACATATCTACTGTTCGAAATAGCAAGCCCCGCTTGCTCAAGGCGTAGTAAACCAGTTAGTATCTGTGGCCTGCATAAGTTGATTACAATTGTTTGCCGCAAGCTACAATCGTAGGTACGCTAACGATGACAGAAGGAATCCTCATTAAAGTTACAGGCCATAATGCACCTTACGTCTACTAGGTAAAAAACCTTATCGCTTTAATGCGTTAATTTCCCATAACTTAAGCACTGCACGGTTTTCTAAACGGACGCAATTATTCAGTATTTTTCTTATCCCACATCAGCGTTATGCATGAATTGCACTCGATCGATATAATCATATGCGGAAATTCTTTGTGCGCAGATTCATCGAGATAGCAGTGCGTCTAGCCAACCATTGCATTAACCTCTTCAAGTTGAGCAAATCTATCATCTTCAGATACTTGAGATCCGGTTTTTCAATTCAAAGACTGCGTGAAGCATCCACCGTGAAACAATCCCGACAAACATGACCATCATTATAAATTACGAACAAAGCTGGTGAAACGGCTACGCAAGACCCAACGGGCTGTAGCGATAGCTCGGACGACACCATTGTTTAGACTCCTATCAAATTGTCAACCCCCACTTTCATACATTTTATAAAGTACAATATGAAGTGGCAGCTCGCTATGTATTGTGATCCCAGGCAATATTTCTTGCGCGTTGTCGTGCTCTGTGAGTTACTGCCGCAGAACCGGACTTTACTATGTGTGGTGTATCCGGGGAATTCCTTTTACGAATTCTGCTGTTGAATTTTGTGTACATTGAGAACAATTTTGTGACATGTGAGGAACTTCCGAATAATGTTTTCAACGCAAACATAAGAGATTATTATGTGAAGGAGGATGATGTAAGTACTTCAGAAATGACTTTCTTTAAGTACATTCAATAGCTTAGAACAGTAGCATAAAAGGTCTAGCTGGAAAAAGCAAGGAAGGAAGGAAGGCATCCGAAGTGAGAAACCAGTAAAACAAAGTTCTACCGTCCTGGTTGCCTCATAGTTGAATAGTCTTTTTCAGTCGACGATTAATACGATTATTGACGTAAAATAGCTTCACTTATTATAACATACCGGCTCCAAGCCTAGGCCCTAATATTTTTAGTTTAATAGTGTTACTCTAAAGTTGCTCACCTATTTATTTTAGAACTTGACTAATGTGAAAACCCTGCAGAAAGAAGAGGTAGGCAGATATGCCAGTTTTGCTCCGATTCGCAACCCAATACGATTTAAGGTAAGATTTCTAAATGCACCTTTTACTTTTTGTATTTTTATCAAATGTATGTAGATACATCATAGGCATGCCACTGAAAATAACAACTGTATTTTCATAAAATTATATCTAATTAATTTTAATCACACTCGCTCAGTAAATGTGGAATTGCACGCAAGCTTAGCGGGAGTAATAGAAAAAGCGGTTTCCCTAGGGAGTAATGAAGTTTCTAGTACCATAATTAACAGTTTTTTGTCTTTATACTTCATTTTTGTATCGCAAGTGTGATGAAAAACATTGTGTGTAACTCGGGGCGTAATCGTATTGCAAACTCGAGTCTATAAATCGCTCCGGCAAGCCGTCGCGATTTAACTTACTCTCGTTTGCAATATTTAACTTACGCTCCATGTTGCACAATAATCGTACCTAAAAGACACCCTGCCACAAGTATGCACCAGCCCTAACTATACTCTTAACTGTAAGTCACCACTTCTTTTGTTTTAATATGACATCCCAGTCTTAATTGTGACTAATTTAATAACTGTCGCAACTTGAAGGATGCAATTACACCCAAGGAATTAACCCTAGGTAAATAGGCTGTTATTAAGTCTAGAATCTCGCGTAGGCTTATAATGGCGGCGGTTTGAGGTGTAATTACCATCACGCTTAGTCCATTCATCGCATATCAAATGCAGAACTGTGGGAATATCATTCGCCGTTCCACATTCCTGATAACTTGTCAGCGGAAACGTGACTCAACTGTACAAGTACAGTCGAAATAAAGTTTCAGTTTATATGATTTGTGGCTGTTATTATGTTAATTCGTAAACGCGTCGCATCAAACTGACCAGTATAAAATTGGCCTCTGAATCGTACGATTAAACATAGGTGCCCGAGATCCCGGTATCCTCATCACAGGTGTAACAACAGACGACGGCTGCCGCGAAGTGTTTATTGTTGTACACAGCTATCACCCTTTAGTTTCCGTCTTAACCTAACCAAAATATATGTAATGTATACATATTGTAGGGCTTAAATTGTTTATTTAAGGCTTACATTCTTTGGGCTAATGAAATGATGCTCGTGAAGTTGACCACCCCATATCGTTTGCCCGCAAATGGCATATTAGCTATATCGTTTGTTCATCGTTAGTTCACGTTTGTTCAGTAGGTAAAATCGTAAGGACCCGATTCTAACATCATTTTTTTTTAAAACAAAAGGGGGTGGCTGTCTTCACGCTAGCAGATTTTCTGTTTTGATCGCCCGCAAATTACCTGTCAATCGTGAATCAGCGTGATCTGCTGACGTAATTTTGCAAGTGGCATCGTAAGGATCCGATTCTGACTATTTTTTTCAGCCGTCGACTTAGGCACTTTAGGGACTTTTAGGTACTTGCCTCGGCTGGCCCATATATATGAATTTTTCGATTTTATTTTTTTAAGGCAAATCTAATGAGATCCTAACGATTTTAATGCCTGAACAAACGTGAGCTAACGCCGCTCGATGAGTTCACATGGTTAGTTTGGCTGATTTCGGGGTGGGGTGGCTAGCGTGAAGACAGCCACCCCACTTTGAAAAAATAAAAAAAAATGAAGGAATCGGGTCCTAACGATTTAAATGCCTGAACAAACGTGAACTAACGAATATCTTGCTATCTAGACCAAAAAAAACTACAAAAAGTGATTTGGGGTGGCTAGTGTGAAGACAGCCACCCCCATAGTATAAAAAAATATAAAACGACGGATATCTCTTATTATGTTTTGAACGCCCGCAAGGCACTGTTATTTATCGCTTAAATATCGTCCATATAAGTTTATTCAAGCTAAAGAATCGTTAGTATCCGCGTCGATTGCTTGCTAGGCCACATTACTTGGCTCCGCTGGCCCATATATATGAATTTTTCGATTTTATTTTTTTATGGCAAATCTAATGAGATCCTAACGATTTTAATGCCTGAACAAACGTGAACTAACGTCGCTCGATGAGTTCACATGGTTAGTTTGGCTGATTTCGGGGTGGGGTGGCTAGCGTGAAGACAGCCACCCCACTTTGAAAAAATAACAAAAAAATGAAGGAATCGGGTCCTAACGATTTTAATGCCTGAACAAACGTGAACTAACGAATATCTTGCCATCTAGACAAAAAAAAATACAAAAAGTGGTTTGGGGTGGCTAGCGTGAAGACAGCCACCCCCTTTTGTTTAAAAAAAATGATGTTAGAATCGGGTTCTTACGATTTTACCTACTGAACAAACGTGAACTAACGATGAACAATCGATATAGCTATGCCATTTGCGGGCAAACGATATGGGGTGGTCAACTTCACGAGCATAATGAAATGACATACCCCCTCATTCAGAAAACTTTACAAACCTATTAGTAAGTTTATGTTTTATCCCTTTCTTACTATTTTTTTTTTACTTATACCAAAAATACGTAAGTCTAAATCACGGATCTATGTATCTATACCACATGTTTTTGCACCGCCTACAACTTATCTGCTTTGCCTAAAGGTTGACTGGTAGAGAATGCCTTATGGCATTAAGTTCGCCTTCTGTACAGTGTGTTTTCTTATGTGCAATAAAGATTAAATAAATAAATAAATAACTAAAGATTTTTTTAACGCCAGTAGAAAGCACCTGTGAGATAAACAGGCAGACAACGATATTATTAAATTTTCATACTTACGCAACCACGCAATAAATATAATCATAATTTGTTATCGAGACTTGAATCTGTTACAGATCGCAATTATGCTAGCTGCTAATAGTCTACTCAAAACGTTTTATAAATTAGGTGGCATTGTAAGTTAATGTGTAAATTCTCAGCATTCACAGCAATTTGCCGCACTAAGTGGGATCACACCGTGGCATAGCGGGGAACACTTTCCCGTGACGGCTGACGGCGGCCTCGAACGGTTAGCGATATCAGATTCTCGGTATAGATGAATCAAGGCAATGAGATGACCTCTTGTTGATTCATTGGTTCCTGGTAGGATAACGGATATTTGAGAAACAATAACAAACAAGTTTATAATTTCCAATTGCGAATAGCCAATCTGCAGATGATTAAATTTTAAACAAGAAGATTATTATTTTATCAATAAAAAGTCGAAACCTCCCATATATGACTTTTTCTTGTTTATTTCCTTTTATATTCGTTGACGCGAAAGGCGATTAATTGGCAAATCGAGCTGTTCCTAGAGTAAGCTTAATAAAGCTTATGTAGTGAATTAAAAATGGTGTCTTTTCAATCAACCCGTAGGGTGGAAAGAGTAAATACAAACTTCTACGCCTAACATGTAGCGTGCGAAGGCTAGTCTCATAATATTTAGAACAACTATGTCAAAGGCGTCTCCAAGACACCTCGGGACTGCTCCGTCAATCGTAAAGGGCCGTGTGAAGGGGCAGTGCCCAGACGATCGTATCGAGCCAGCCAACCGTGCCGCCCGGCCTTCTAATTGGATTTAATTATTAAAAAAAAACGAAATTGTACCTCAATTTCATCGAATGTCTTTTGAGGAATACGTCTAGCGCCTTTTCGAGGAAAGGACAGTCGATTTTTTTTTTTGATAAAGCGTTTGTGATTATACACTAATAAAAAGCTCGCGTATCATTGTGTTGGTTTACGTCATTTTTTGGCTTGCTGTAGGGTTATTAAGTTTTATTACCTACATTTATGTTTTTAGGAGATTCCGGACAATGCTCTCTCCAGTTCAAGTTATAGCCGAGGGTTGCTGCATCACGACCACGGAGGGCATCATGAAGGTATAGCTACTACTTAATTATTTTAAGTTCTTCATTACCATGATGATATCCTAAAGGTTAAATTCCGGTCGCGATGGCTGGAACTAGGGTTGCTAACCGTACTATATTATATAGTATTGTACTATATTTTGGCTCTCTGTACTATATACTTTTGGAAAAATATATAGTACGCTAAAATACTAAGTATATTTCCGATTAAACGTTATATTACACTCATGTTTAGTATTTTATCTAATAGTACTATATTTTTTTGAAATGTACTATATTTTTGATGCCTTATTCTGGAAAATACTATATTCCACCAAAAAAAAGTTGGGAACCCTAGCTGGAACAGCAGCAAGAAATGGGTAATGTCAAAGTTCTTGATAAAATGAGGAACGGAGTTCAATCGAACATTCCAATCGCGACAGCAATGCAATGCAAGTAACTCAATTTATCAAGGAAATTGAAAGCAACATCACCCGCTGCGCTGCTGCACAAGGGTCGCTGCAGCAATAACGCTGCTGCAGTCGTAATTGGAATGTAAACTGTATGTCACGTCATGAGCTACTCACATCACGACCTTGAGAAGAAACGTCGAAGAAACAACGTGGTTTGAATCTGCGTAGTGTGTGTGGCACTTTCGTTTGCCATATTAAGGAAAAAGATGCAATATTTGTTCCTTGGGAAAATCCAGATTACAAATAACGAAGACGATTGGGAGCAACCTCCAAGTCCCCGAGTCATTTTTGCAGTTTTGGATTTGGAATCTTCTTTTATTCCATTGTAGTTCAAATTCGATTGGAATTAGTCCTTTTAAAAGGACATCGGAACGTAGGAGGATAAGGCACCCTAATTTACAAATTCATCTCTTGAATAATAATAGTAATTGCAGATAGTTAGTCACGGATGATTAAATGAATAAATACGAAACTAGTTACACTTATACTAAGGCAATTACAATTAGCAATGTTGGTACCTTCTGCCAATAAAAATATTGCGATATAAATCCTCTAGCGACCGGTTCAGAAGCTCGACAGGAACGAGAACAGGTTCTGAATGAAACGGCTAAAAAGCGCAAGTTCCCTTGCAACCCGAAATAATACAGCGGCAAGCTGGGCAAAACATCCGGACAGGTCGTCTTATTTGTAGGCAGGTATGTTTTAACGCATTCACTGCCAAGGGGCGTGGCCTAGAATCAAACTTATATGACGCTGAACGCACATGTGCGTTGGGGGCAGTGAATGTGTTAAGGATGACACGTTAGACCGGGCCGTGTCCGTGTCCGAGCCGGAGCTTCCGGCGCATCGTTTTCCATGGAAAGCGTCACGTGATCGCCTGTCATCTCATAGAAAAGTAAGCTCCGGAAACCCGGACACGGCCCGGTCTAACGTGAGTCATCCTTTACTCGTAATTGTATGTCTTTCAATAGTATCCCAAACAATCGGGAGGCGTAAACGGAGCTAAAGTCACATAGAGACCTTTAGATAAAAAATATATGTTCTTCTTCTTCGACCTAGCGTTTTCCCGGCCTGGCGCCAGGGTCCGCTTTCCTGCTCAGTCTTCTCCACTTTGCCCGGTCTTCGGCATCCTCGGGTGTGAGATTGTTCTCTCCCATGTCCGCTGTCACGACGTCCAGCCAGCGCTTCTTAGGCCTACCGCGTAATCTAGGGCCTTGGACAGTGAGATTGAGGCATCTATTTCCGACGTAGTCTACCGGTCTGCGGCGAATATGGCCATACCATCGGAGGCGACTTTCCTGCAGCTTATCCGCTACGTCACGGATTCCGAGGCTGCCACTGATGTGTTCGTTACGTATGCGATCTAGTCGCGTAACGCCACACATCCATCGCAACATCTTCATCTCCGTGACGTGAAGCTGCTGGACATGCCTTCCGAGGACAGGCCAGGTCTCGCTACCATAT
Organism: Cydia splendana; assembly: GCF_910591565.1. Classification (NCBI taxonomy): domain Eukaryota; kingdom Metazoa; phylum Arthropoda; class Insecta; order Lepidoptera; family Tortricidae; genus Cydia; species Cydia splendana. Next base: position 7,029,207 of record NC_085973.1, on the reverse strand, counting down.
AGTAGGACTGGTCGGATGATGCTCTTGTACACAAGGCCCTTTATCTTCACCGGTATCCTGGGGTCGCAGAGGACACCGGTTACTTCTCGCCATTTTGCCCAAGCAGCGCTAATTCGGGCTTGGACGTCGTGATTGATTTCACCCGATTCGTGCAGCACGGACCCAAGGTATTTGAATTTATTCGTTTTCACGACAAAATCGTCTCCTACCTTTATGGGGTCGGGGTGTCGGGGTCCGTGCCGCCACATGCCATGTACTCGGTCTTCGCAACATTTAGTTTCAGACCGCCGTTCTCTAGCGTATAAAAAAAATAAAATAGCGTATAAAAATATATGTTATTTTTAATAATTTTAATATAAATTAGAAGATGTCGGTATTGTCGGTACAGCATTGGTTGTTATTAATGTGTTATAAAATCAGTAAAAAAACCGTCTGAACTTAAAGTTTTTTTAAGATGTTCCAAATGTTCAGCTTTCAAGTAGCATTCGGACACCTTGAAAATTCAACTATACTATAACCTATAACCGGTCCCCTAAGAGTGGTGTAAATACTCCAACTTAATGCATTGTTAAATATGCGTTTACATTAATTACAACTTTTGCAGGTTACGGAATACACGATGGCTACTACGAGGACGGCTCTCCCTACGGCCACGGCTACGCCTACATCCACGACGACCACGACTACGACCACGATGGACACGGACATGGACATGGACACGGTCACGAGCATGGACACGAGCACGGACATGGACACGGACACGAGCACGGACATGGACACGGTGGGCATGGACATTACGGACACCATCTGGGACACGGACATTATAAACACCACGACCATCATCATGTAAGGGACAATTTATTTATTTATAAATTATATTCCCCAGGCATTGTGTGTTGGGGACTTCTAAAATCGTTTGATTTTTTTTAGTTAAATCCACTTTTTTAATGCGTTTTGCTTCGGTAAAAAGTTTACCCAATCAAGAAAATTCAGAGAAAGTCGTATTCGCGCAAATATATACTCTTCTAACAGATGAGATTGTCTCATATTTGTTTGCGCTTTATAAATACCAGCCAGGATTCATCCTCCTGTTTGAATAAAAGTTGCTCGCCTAACCTGACTGTCGCCTCTTGGATTATTATGAATATTGTCTTCTTTTGTTTTGTAATCATTAGTCATTATGGTATCTCGAGATAGCGTGACCGTTCCGCTCTTCATTGCTCAGCATCTCATTGTTACATGATTCTGTGACAACACATCCGTACTATCTCAATAGGTCGGACATTTGTTATGATGGAGGCTGGCTTAAGGAAATTACAATCTAGCTTTTGTTGTTATAAACTGATAATAAAACGACTAACGACGAAAAGAGTAATAAAAAATAACAAACACCTCCAATGGTCTCTACCATGGATTCAAACCGGCGTCAGCTTACGCGACGCTTACGGACTACGAGCCGTCCTACCGTTTAGCCGTTTGTAGGACGGCTCGTAGTCCGCAACCCCCATACACAGTACAACCCAACGAGGCGGACTACGAGGCGGCCTACACGGTAGGAGTGTGAATGGGGGGCTTAACGTTCTGGACCTCTAGCCGGCGTCCCGTCACGTCGGTAACCGTCCCAATTTCTCGAGTATATGTATCTAATCTTAGAAAGACTAAGCCGCGTTAGCTGAAGAGAAGACGCCGGTTCAAATTCAATCAATCAATCAAAGCATTTATTTTCAGGCAACTAAGGCCCATAGATACATACCTACCTTACAAACTAACATATATATCGGGTGGAACAAAACGAAGGACTTTTACGCAAACGGGGAATTGTTTAGGCTACGTACTTTATTTTTCACTTATTATTATAATCACGTTAATATTTCTAACCGTTTTTGAAATATAGTTTGTTAAACAATAGTGCAAACATTTGTATGTTTCAACCTTAGCAAGTAGAGCCTGTTGAATGACAGTACATGTGTCAACTTAAAATGTAAATAGAGTCAGACCAAGATAAGTCTGCAGCGATTTTGATAGCCCACGCGGTGCAAGTTTTATTTATAGGTACGTCATTATTTCATAGAAGTTTGACGTTTAAAATAACACTTGCACTGAGTGGGCTATAAAAATCGCTGCAGACTTATCTTGGTCTAACTCTAACTTTGTGAGGTTGTCACTGATATAAAAATATTTCATTTTAATGGTTTTGTTTTACTTTTTAACCCAGCTTTACGATTATATTAACTCGATTGTAGATCACTTAGATAACACTATCCTTTCAGCTCAGTTTTAAACTGAACAGTTTGACTGAACAGTTAAAACTGTGCAGTTAAAACTGATGGTCTGTGGCCCGCTTAAGACTCCGCTGTCCGTCCGTCCGTCCGTCTGTCACCAGGCTGTATCTCGTGATCTATAATAGCTAGACAGCTGAAATTTTCACAGATGATGTATTTCTGTTGCCGCTATAACAACAAATACTAAAAACAGATTAAAATAAAGATTTAAGTGGGGCTCCCATACAACAAACGTGATTTTTGACCGAAGTTAAGCAACGTCGGTGGATGGTGACCGTTTTTATAGATAATGGTACGGAACCCTTCGTGTGCGAGTCCGACTCGCACTTGGCCGGTTTTTATTAAGAGCCAATAGGAGTGGTCATTTCTCCATACAAACGTACTCGACTGGTTCCTCCGTGGTTTTTGAAGGTAGAGTAGAGCAATGATTATTTATAAATATGTCGGTTGAACTTGACATTAACATTTTAAACTGATACTGTGTGTGTATACCGAAATGCATTGAGATTCAATCTACGAGTAATTATCGAATCCAAATCCTTTCTAAATTCAAATGTACGGTTAGTACTACCCACTAATTTCCTATGCAGCTGCTTTATTATCCCACACAGTATCCTGTTTAGGCGTTATTTATGCAATGTTTCGAATATTTACGACGATATTATCCCATCGAAAACAATAATGTGCACTGTGTGCAGCCATGTCTAGTGTCTTTAACCTCTTGGGTCTCTTTAAACTGCCTTAGTAGGTACTTACTTAGATTATTTTCATTGTTGCTACTTAACTGGTTTAATATCCTCTTTTTACCAACTTGCAACCTGTCTAGTTTTACGTTATGCAGAACGGGCGTCTTATAAAAATGGCGTACGATTTCTAACTTTATCATTTTACTTTCGTTGTTATTCCCAGTTACACTAGGTACTTAGGCAGGTACCTAGTAAGTACACAATCGACATATATAGGTATTTCTCAAAAACACGCAGGTAATACAGGTGGGTAGGTATTATGTACTATCTTCATACATGTAACACCGTTTATAAGGAAAAGGTACAGGCTAGTTTGGTCTCTGAAGGATAATTATCTAGATTTTGGTATGTAACCTGTGTTTATAAATAAAGGTTTATTTACTTGTGGGTAGGTACTGGGTAAGTACCTACATGACATGTAATCATTAGCTGAAGTAGCCATAGCGGGTGAAGTATTCAAAATTTTCTGAACAATCTAATAATCAAAGTGCACACGTTTTTAATTACACACAAGATAAACTCGAACCTTAAAAAATGGGTCACCTTGAAAGGATCAACTTAGTTTGTTTTTACTAACAACATCGCCAGCTGATCCCTCGAACATCTGCCGATAAATTCACTTGTTTTCCAGCTGGCCACAAAAGCGTTGTTATGGCCAATAGCAGGCATCGCCCTACTCGGCGCCGCTGCCGCCCTGGTCACCAACCCCGTCCTGCTTCAACTTGGTGTCGTCTCCGGGAAACGACGGAGACGCGACACCTTGGAGATATCAGGAGAATCAGGATCTGACGAAAACTGGCCACTTGATCCGTACAGCGTCGATAGAAAGAGCAAGAAAGGATCGCTTGCTAAGAAAGTACCTGGTCATGTTTCGAAATCGGAAAATAATAGATTTGTACCGATACCTCTTAAGTTTAATAAAGAGCATTGATCGATATGTAAGTTACTGTATGTATTTTTGGTAATCTTTGTTTTCTAAATGCAAGTAAGAAAGTACTTTCGGTTCGATTCGATGTTACTCATGTTATTCCTAATTAGCTCTAATTGGTGGGCTAATCTTTACTTTATGGACCCACGCTTTGGAGGGTGTGTTGGGTATGGGGGGGTAGAGGGTGCAAAGGGCTACCCCCCAGTCCAACCCCCATGGCGCGGAACCCCATGGTTATGGAGATATCCATGGTTAAAGTTTGTATGAAATTACTATGAAATAAAGGAGAAATGTAATAGCAGATGTCGATAGGTGCCGTTTTTTGTTAATTTATATTACCTTTTATACCACACCACCATCCTCAAGGTCACCAAAATCTCAAGGTCACGAAATTTTATGGTGACCAAAATCTCAAGGTCACCAAAATTTTTGGTTACCAGAATCTCAAGGTCACCAAAATCTTTGGTCACCAGAATCTCAAGGTACCCAAAATGTCAAGGTCACTTAAAACCGAATCAGAGCACCCCACTATCCACGTGGTCTTGTCTGTCCTACCCCTAGAGAGCAATTCCAAAAACGGAGGCGCGGAGGGAGGGCAGCCCTCGCCCGCCGTGACGGAGCGCGGGAATGAGCGAGGCGAGCGGCTGAGGCTGGTCGCCGAAGGCGACCAGTAAGCCGAAGCTGCGGAGCCGAGTGTAGTGAGCGTGCTTTGTCACGCGAGGGCGGAAGGGCTGCTCTTCCGCAGCGCCGGAGCTAACCCAGATCCAATAGCGTCACCGCTGAGGTCGAAGGCTCGCGGAGTAGCCCCGAGGTCAGCGAGCGACCGAGACCAAATAGCGAAGCGCAGGGGGGGGAGGTGGCGAGCGTAGCGAGCCGGCGACGTCCACAAGCGAGCTATGGTCTCGTCAGCTCGCGACCTCAGGGGCGACGAAGCGGGCCTTCGGGCGAAGCGCGCCCCCGCTCACCCCTCACCCCCTCCTTCAAAATTTGCTGTAATCCCTTATTTCTTAGTAATTCCATACAAACTTTAACCATGAATATCTCCATAACCATGGGGTTCCTCACCATGGGGGTTGGACTGGGGGGTAGCCCTCTCCACCCCCTCCCCCCTCCCCCCCCTCCCCACCCCAAAAATCGTGGGTCCATAAAGTAAAGATTTACCAAGTGTTGTAAAATAATAAATTCTTATCAAAACGATGTATTTACAATTACTTACTGTTTAACTCCCTCAATAGCCCAAAACACTTCCCAAAAACACACACAAAACCTAAACCAAAAAGTTCACAATGCACACACTACAACACAAACATTATGCGAATAAAAACCCGAACAGATTAATAGCCACACAGTTTTGTCAACAGTTCTCGATAAAACGATCTAAACAAACTGTAAACTGTCAATTGTTATAGCGAACGTCATCTGCGCGTACCGATCATACGGTGTTTAGCTTGCGAAATGAGTGAAGTTGGGTCCAAGACAGTTGCATGTCGCGTGTAGTTTTGAATGAAGTTAGCACCTGATTGGTTGGTTGTTCGCATGTGTGCGCTGCGCTCGCGCCGGTGTTGAAAAAACTCGTCCAAGATCTATCAGGATATGTAGGTGTGTGTGAGTATGTGTGCGTAATTATTGGTCGGAGAGGAAGAGGGTTGTGGGGTTAATTTGGAAATATTATGTACTTATGACAATTTTGACCCGAGGAATTTTAAATGTTTTATACGATTTTCTTTGTTGGCTCAAACAACAGGCTTTAGTTATATTTTTATATTTAATTAAGCTTAGTCCTCGCAATATTTACAGTTAGAATTTCAAATTTAATCGCTCTTATAGTTCTTAATTTACTTGCAGTCTGGGCTACACTACACGTTTTCTGTGCTGAGCGATCAAAATCGCTGCCAACTTGGTCTAACTCTATAATTAAGTACCTAGGTATTTTATTAACCGACTTAATTTTTTTGTATTAATAAATTCAGTTATGATACTCCACCTGACATTGGACATGTGGAATACCTATCTTAGTACCTATATCTATACGAGGGGCAAACTGAAAGTTTTTAGAATAAAGATAACTGTACCTAGTAATTAGGGCTTCACTTATTTAAGATAAGATATATTATTTATTTAATTATAAAATACATTATAAATTTGCCTTAAATCAAACCTAAAACGTACTACTACTACTACTATAATGATCGTCAGAGATTACGTTCATGAAAATTAGGAATACAATTATGTATCCCATCAAAAACATTACATGTAATAAAAAGATGCAAGTCTCGCAATGCAATTCTTCTACTACAAAAAAGTTTTGAGATGTTATGTGAAACCAAGTCGGTCATTTTAGTCAGTGCCAGGGGGTGTTAAACCGTATCAATAAGATATCTTTAATTTTTAATACGTATAATGACTTGGCCATCGCACGGCTGCATAATGACACAAGGATCATCGTCAACTAATAAAAATTATTAAACGTAACGCTAGCGCGCTAATCGCATGCAGTTTGAGCATTATACATATTTACGATTACGGTACGAGTAAAGCATTATGTGCGATTGCCAAGTCATTATATGTATTAAAAATTAAAGATATCTTATTGATACGGTTTAACACCCCCTGGCACTGACTAAAATGACCGACTTGTTTTCACATAACATCTCAAAACTTTTTTGTAGTAGAAGAATTGCATTGCGAGACTTGCATCTTTTTACATGTAATGTTTTTGATGGGATCTCATCTCTTTTTGTAGGTAGTCCTTCTTTTCGAGTACCACTTCTTGTAGGTCAGCTACCACTTTTATCAAAGCTCATATCACATAACCATCCCGCACTATACTCGTACTCATACCTATACAATACTCATGGCCATACCAAACTATACTTGTACTCATACAATACTCAATACCCAAGTACCCATCCTACAACTCCCACACCATACCCGCACTCATACCTAATGCCATATTCATATCCTTACCATACTCATAGCCATACCATACCTACTCGTACTATACACATATAATAACTACATATACACATCTTCATACTCACATCGTACATCACAGACCTTTACTTCACCTAGTATTTGTTGGAACTGCAACAGTAACTTTGTAATACCATATATTTATATGGGACTACAAACTTACTTATGCAGTTCTTAAATCTTTAAAACGTGACTGACATTGCAATATTTTTATTTTTTCTATGGCTTGATAAGCTGAAAACTACGTATGTTTAATATTTGAAGCTTGTGGGTATGCTAGAAGTACCTTAGAATTATGATGATCGTGAGTGAGTGAGTGTGTCAGTGTCGAAACTAAGGAACTTTGACGTACAATAATTCTTAAACTACAAGGTCAAATTGAATGTTTTTGAGAATATATCTAAAGCATGTTAAGCCCTATATGTCACTGAAAATTCAGGGTTCTAGCTTTAGCCAGCACAAAAATACAGGACGTCGAAAATCGCCTGAATCGCTTCGGGAAAAGGATGGTACGGCCGTGCGTCTTTGTTTTGCTCGACTTGGCGGGGGCACTGCCCTGCCCCCAGATAATTATTATTCTTAATGTTGGTTTCTGATCACCATAGGATCACTGTGAAACACACACGGCTCATTCTCCCAAAGCCGTTTTTGTATGACAATGTTACCCTTACTGGTTTTGTATGGAATTCATTGAGTTTTTTTACGCATAAAATATTCATGCATTTTTTTAATGGACTGGTGTCATAGGAATATTGAGGGATGTCATAAATGTCATAATCTGCTGCTAATAGGTACCTAGGTCACAGAATAAACAATAGTACTAGGTACAGTCAACGGTAAAAATATGGGTGTACAAATCATCTCAAAAATATGTCCCATAACTCTTATGTCAGTGAATTAAGAACTAGGGGACATATTTTTGAGTAAGTTGTCTACACCCATATTTTTACCGTTCCCTTCTTGACGTACAGAAGACTCACTCTCTGACAAAACGCGTCTGTTACGATTAGCACAGATATGGCCGCTAGGTGGCGACAGCGCCACGCGCGGCTTATGGCTTTCCCCACAATTGGGGCGGAACGGATGTACTTTTAGCTACCTGTAGCAAAGCGACGAAATCGCGGAGTGAGCCACGCCTGCCTAGGTATGTACCATTAATGGGACAGTATACAATTCAAGCACCATAGTGCCATCTATGGGTATAAATACAAATCAAACGCTGCGTAACAAGCTCAACAACCGGTACACACTGCACTCACTTCCCTCAATATCAACCACAATCTAATGTCACAACGCCAGTTTAGATGGCGCTATAAACAAAAATTAAAATATTTGGTTTTTCTATGAAGGGTTCATATTTTTCGGTTGAATATCAATTTGTAGAAATATAAGAGCCTCGGCAGAGAGTACCATTTTGTACCATTTGGAGTTGAAACTCTAGGTCCATGGGGTCCCAGCGCGCATAAGTTGTTCGCAGAAATCGCGAAGCGTCTGGTTGACGTAACTGGTGACCGAAGAGCTGGCGGCTACCTCGCACAACGTATCAGCATTGCGATACAGCGAGGAAATGCCGCCAGCATCCTTGGTACAATGCCTCAAGGGCCTATTTTAGATTTAAGCTAGTTATTAATTTAGTTTAGTAGTACCACTGTATATATATTGTATGTAAATAAATGATTTATAATTTGTAGAATAAGGTACTTGTCCCACCGCCGACGATAAGCGATAAGCGAGTAGAACGATAAACTAGAAACGAGTGGGCGAGCGGCGAGAAGCGAGTGTTTGCTCCAATAGTTTTGTCGCTCGGCTATAGGCGAGTGTTCGAGTGCGACGGGCTATTACTCGCGTCACTCGGTCGGGCGGTGCAGCGTAGCCGAACACGCAGACTGATTGGTCTCGCAGCTTGAGTTCTAACTACGAAGCGAGCATCGCCGAGCGAGTACCGCTGAGCTAGTTTTATCTTATCGCGGCGACAAACTAGTAGAGCAAGTGTTCTCGCCGGCAGTGTGAACAGCCAGCGATGAACTATTAATATATGTCTCTTTTACTAACACAGGATCCTAATCTTTTCTTCGTTTCCGGGGCGAGAAAATCGCCGATAGTTAATCGCTTACTCGCTCTTGGTGGGACAATTAGTGCCTGAGGATGTAAGTGATCAAAATTAAATACAATAAATACGCAGTCATGTTGTTTTTATATTAATTACAGACATTTATTATACCTCTTTGAAGAGTAGTAAGAGTACAAAACTGCATTCGGTTCCTCTCCCGTTTAGTTGTAATAGTTGAAATATTTAAACTTTGAAGCCCAACTGTAAAAGAAACAAAGGCATCAATACCTAATCAAAAATATGTTTTTTTTAATAGGTTTCATATTTGTGTCGTTTAACTCGGGTAAATCCATTCGACCCTCTCAGCAAACGTGTCGTTCTTAAGTAAAAGGTACCACATTGTCGCTTTAAGGTCCAAGACAGGCTCTGGTAGGTAATTCGTATAAAGAGACAAGCAAATTGGAGATTAGGTCCAATTATCGTAAATTTTGAGATGTGGCCATACCGTACGTATAGCAGGCAGCATACGAATTACCCCAGGCGGTCTAACATGAATTTTATTGCCTTCTCGCGCGCGACTCTATCCATACATCAAGCGCGACTTTTAGTATGGACTCGAGCGCGAGAACGCAACTTATGCTAGACCGCCTGGTCTTATTAGTATCTACCGTATCTACTATGTAATATGTATAAAATACAGTCGTTAGAAATATTCCTGTTTGCGTACCTTTGGGGCATTTTCAGCGACACATTTGAACAGCAAAGCAGCCCTTTCACATCCCTTTTCACCGTCGCTCACTGACTCGTCGTTAACTAGAAACAAAATATCAAAGGTAATTTTTTTTTAATATACCTACCGGATATACATCTGCCGTTCCATAAACACACAAAATACCCGTTAAAACTACCAATGCTGAAAATTGAGAATAAGTAGGTAAGTATAACTTTATCCTAATTTAATTATAATACACGTTCTAATAAAGCCACTACAGCCTTAGCTCTTGAAAACTCCGGATAACCCTATTGGGCTTACACCCTATTGTGCTTATTGTGTTGTTTTTTTTTTGTTCGTTGCTGTCTATATTACTTTTTTATACAGGATGATTGGAAATTCGCCGTATTCCTTGAAAGGGGTTATTTTATGGGTCATTTGCAATGATTTAAGTCCAGTCAACCAGGGGTCAAAACTCATTGGTTTTCAAGTTATTTGAGTTTTTAATTTTTTGTATAAAAAACCCGCCTTTCGACTAAAAACTGGTAATTGTGAAAAAACTACTCAAATTTGGAATTAAAAAAAGCATTCATCTAATAGCCAATAAACTACTGATTACGTGAAATAAAAAAAGATTGTTACTGTTGACTGGACTTAAATCATAGCAAATGACCCATAGAATAACCCCTTTCAAGGAATACGGCGAATTTCCAATCATCCTGTATAAGAAGTATTAAATCAAATTACCCTTTGAACACGTATCGGCCAATTTTTTCGCATTAGCCGTTCTTTTGTCATCGCCTTTCTGCGTCACCTCAGCAATTTTGTAGCCATGTTCCAAATCGTACATTCCTTTATCATTCATCTGGAAAAGAAACAGAGGAAGGCATTATATAGATCTTCGTAAGGTCAGACCATGGTCAGAGTCAGACCTATATCTATTGTTGTTTGCTGAAAATGTTGACCATGCTTTGACTAAGGTAGAAGTACTAGTGCTCGACGCTGCACTAGTATTCGACATGGGCACTTTATGTCAAAGTGACAAGGATTAAATTTGAATACAGAAAAATCTGCGCCGTTCAAATTTAACCTATATTACTTTGACATAAAGTGCCCATGTCGAATACTAGTGCAGCGTCGAGCACTAGTACTTCTACCTTAACCGACAGTAAAATGATATAATTTGAGCAAAGAGTGAGCGATATCTATTTACTTCAACTGTCAGATTCGAGGTAAGTACGTATTTATATTATAGATTTTATACCTATTTTTACTATTAAATAATAATTCTTTATTTAGAACCAATTAATGCACTATTTTTAGTTTGTTTTATACGTAACGCAAAATTATACAAAATGAATTCATACGAAATGATGGATCCATGCAAAAACTATATGAGTTTGTTAAAGTGAAAGGCTGATAGATTTTTCGACTTAGTCATCTAGGTATCTAGTTATGTACCTAGTCCTAGGACTATTAAGAAAGAAAGAAAAAAACCGGGCAAGTGCGAGTCGGACTCGCGCACGAAGGGTTCCGTACCATAATGCAAAAAAAAAAAAAAACAAAAAAAAAAACCAAAAAAAAAATAACGGTCACCCATCCAAATACTGACCACTCCCGACGTTGTTTAACTTTGGTCAAAAATCACGTTTGTTGTATGGGAGCCCCATTTAAATCTTTATTTTATTCTGTTTTTAGTATTTGTTGTTATAGCGGCAACAGAAATACATCATCTGTGAAAATTTCAACTGTCTAGCTATCACGGTTCGTGAGATACAGCCTGGTGACAGACGGACGGACGGACGGACAGCGAAGTCTTAGTAATAGGGTCCCGTTTTACCCTTTGGGTACGGAACCCTAAATAATAGGGTCCCGTTTTACCCTTTGGGTACGGAACCCTAAAAAATACATTTATTTAACGCCACAACATATTACATATACAAAATATGTATTCTTTTCACAGACATAAAAAAGCTATGGACGCTAAAATAGGACAGCATAATGCCGCGGCAATCCGTGCCGCTGGTTTTCAGTGCGGACCTGACTTAAAACTATGAGACGACACATACGCCAATTAGTTAGCTACTTAATAAAATGTTAGACTTATAACTAATTAATAACTGTAAAACCCAACTTACGGTACCCTCAGCCCTATAAGCGCAAGCCAGAAGGCACTTAGTCTCCTTATTAGTCGGTGTTTTCATGCTCTGCAGAGCCATCAACTCGGTCATCTCCACGGGATGGTCCTTCTGACACTTCATTACGTATTTCGTAAATTGGACTTTCACCTCCTCGTCTGTCATGGAGGCCTAAAACATGAATACTTACAGTCAACCGATTTTTTTGATGTGTAGGCCACATCACATCGGACCTTAGTACAGTCACACAGTAACAGTGCCTAATAACATTTAAGATACTGCGATGTCGATGTCGCCCAGAATTTTTGATATTGTTTAATTCTACAGTCAGCACCAAGTAGGTTAAATTTACACCAAGAAAAGTCTGCAGCGATTTCGATAGCCCACGCAGTGCAAGACGTTCAAGTGTTATTTATACGTCATAATTTCACAGAAGTTTGACGTTTAAAATAACAATTGAGTACAATTGAGCCCATGCAGTAGCATGGGCTATCAAAATCGCTGCAGATTTTTCTTGGTCTAACTCTAGGTAGATACAGATGGCGGTAGTGGGCAAATATATACTACACACCTTTGTTACCATAAAAATAAGTAGGATTAAGGAACATATAAAATAAGTGACCCATATACAACATATCTGTCAGAGAAAGGCTCTATATCAAATATACGGTACAAAGGTCTCCTCTGCTGAAAGATAATATAAGTATAGGTACATCAATCAAAAAAAGACAAAAATACTTACGAAAGCATGACTGCTGCAAAGTACCAGCACAAACAGCGTGTTCAAGAACATTTTTATTATATTTTATTCTTTTAGATTACTGCAGACACACAAAATATAAAAATATAATGATATAAAAACATAAGCGCTCAGTTTATAAGCCTCAAAAATAGATGTTATCGCAATTATTATAGACATAATTATACTGTATTTCAAAGTATAATTAACTACCATATTTCGTTCCTATTATTTATAATTTTAATATTTATCTTAATTTAAGTAGGTACCTACCTATGAAATCATGAATTTCGTGCCGTCAGTTTATTTTGATAACAATCTGCATAATGCATTGACCTTGCCGGGTCGCTGAAATATCTGAAAACCTGAAATTATGTCGTTAAATATCGGAAGAGAAATGATTACACCATTATTTTAAATGCTGTGATACCCATCTTTTTTCATTTCATGCATTTATTGAGTACCATATATTACCAACTACACAAAAATAAGTAGGAACCTACCTACCTTACCCGAAAATAAATAGGTACCTACCAGTGGCGGAGCGTCCATAGAACTCGATTCTCATCGGCTTGTCTGATATTCAGGCTCTTGGGCCATTCTCTTTAAACTTATGAAGAAAAGAAAGGGCAACTCAGCTACGGCTTGCCTACGAACTATCTAGACGCGCCGCCACTGGTACCTACCAACCTGAATACCCGCTTACCATTCCTTGATAGGTAAAAATGTGTAATTTAAGTACCTAGTTATTTACTAAATCCAAACGATACCTATATTTTACGCGGTTAAACGTTAGATTGAAACACAAATTGGTTCAACAATTAAAATTCGCATCTGAAACACCACTACACTGCGCTCCAAAACATGCATAGCTGACGAAGGGGAAAAGACCGCCAGGCTGAAGTGGGACTGGGCGGGTCACGTCTGCGGCAAGCATCCGGAAGCTTAGTGCTTCCGGATGCTTGTGCTTCCGGATGCTTGCGTGGACGGGAGTCGTGGAATTAGGGGAAATTGTCCAGCAGTGGGACGCAATAACAGGCTAATAAAAACAATCGTGATTGTATAATAGGAATGATGACACATGTTGAATTTTATAACAAAACCTAGTAAAATAGATAGCAAATGAGCAATTTATCACAATAACGTGGATATTTAAATAATATATGGAAATAATACAAAAATACAGGACCTGAAAGTTCCAAAATTCAAGTTTTTTTTTAACTTCCAAGAAGGTAATAACTGTAATAAGTAAGCTAGGATACCATTCGATTCCTTAAATTTTATCCAAAAAAAGATTGTGTAGCAACTATGTACATAAACGCAATATTTCACCGACAAAAACGCAATTATCTTGTTTTTTCCATACAGTCCATACTTCAAGATGGACTCTCAGTGACCTTGACGTCACGGTCACTTATCGTTTTGTTAGGGGCGTTTCGCGACTTTGGCTATCATTTCTGACTTTTGTATTGCTTTATTGCAATGGGTCCCATATAGATATTTGATCCTAAAAACAAACCTGATCGATTGATATCGTAAATGAAAATTTGTCATCTAGCCTAGCCTATTATATACCTACCTAGAAAACTAGATAGACAAGATAGCACCCCTATAAGAACGCCATCTTGTAGTAAATGTCAGGTTTCATGCGTCATACACAACTCTATTTCATTTTATATTTTCCATCGTGGATAACACGTCCCCTGCCTGCTATACGGCCACATCTCAAAATTTATGATCATTGGAGATGCAATCTTACACACCTTATAAAACAAAGACCTCCGCCGCGTCTGTCTGTTTGTGTGTTTGTATGTTCGCGATAAACTCAAAAACTACTGTACTGATTTTCATGCGGTCATCGATAGAGTGATTCATGAGGAAGGTTTGTGTATAATTTGTTAACCCGTGCGAAGCCGGGGCGGGTCGCTAGTAATCATACACTGAGATGTGGTCGTATAGAGGCAGGGGAAGAATAAGTCAAATAAGTTAAAATCTCAGCGAGATGGAAGTCCCGTGAGTCCGATTTTTACCAAACCTAAGGGACCGACCAAAACAGGAGCTTGCTACTCGATGAAGATTAGATAGGTAAGTACCTACTTCAATTGAAGTTCCGAGCAGGCCAAAGAGATTATTGTAAAAAATAATAAAAAACTAGTAATCTAAATACTCGAAATCTACAGTTTTATTTTTCCAACTTAGGTAATAAGTAATTTCATAATAGTAATTTTTTCGTATTTTTCCCACCGCCAAATCATACAGCGCTGAAACAAGAACACAAAAATTGTTAATAATGATATAACTCGTAATGATGGACATAGGTACTGTATTAATTACAGCAACGATAAAAATCGGGCTTACATTTTTTGTACCTGTCTACGTTTTTGATTTTCAGATGCTGATTCAATAACTAAGTACATTATACCAAATTATACTTATCTAAAAGTTCTAAAACTCATTAATTCTGACTTGATGGGCGATGTTTACGCGCGTGAATGACAAAATCATTGCTTTTTGGAGTAATTCGCGATAAACAGCCGTCTTATCTATATGAAAAACTAAAGTTTTCGAAAGGTCATGTACGAGGTGCTCTCAAACTTAACGTTACTCAACATAGTACGTCCGCTTTTCGTGGCAGCTTCCGATATGCTGCAAGTGCAGCAACGAAGTGTTGGAACAATTTACCGCCACCAATCAGAAACTGCAAATCCGTTACCTCTTTTAAGTACAACCTAAAAAAGTATTTACTCGCAACCCAACACAGTTTAAAACTTATATATTTGTAAACTATAAGAAATATTTGTGATATCTCTCTCTCTCTCTCTCTCTTTCTTTCTCACACGTGTTCTGTTTCTGTTTATTAGTTTTAAGTTTTAGTTTTTAATTTTGGGTGCCCTTAAAACCAGCGCCGTGTCTTACAGACACTGCTTATGCTGAGCGGCATCCTATTTGGTGTATGTTTCTTTATTTAACTTGATGTACAACCTAATGTATGTTTCTTACGCCAAATAATTTTTTTCTATTTCTATTTCTAAAAGTACAATTTACGACTTACGAATCAAAATTGTCGGCAGCACATTTGAAGATTTTTGCTGCTCTTTCACATTCCTTCCTTTCTCCAATGATTTCTTCTTCGTTTACTGCAATAATATATGTTTATGAGTGCTTTAAAGGATGACTCACGTTAGACCGGGCCGTGTCCGGGCCGGAGCTTGCGGCGCATCGGTTTCTATGGAATTTCTTTCATGTCATAGAAAAGTAAGCGCCAGAAGCTCCGGCCCGGACACGGCCCGGTCTAACGTAAGTCATCCTTAACTCTTTCTGATTCTATGTAGCTGTAGCTGTAGCTTCTAGCTAGTATTCTATATACCACACCGTAGGGATTCCAAAATCTTTTATTTGGTTTGGTCTTACTACACTGGTAATTATTGCATTCTAAATCCTCATATTATTGTTTTAATCTCCCCATATTAGATTTTTTTTTTCTAGTGCATCATCATCCTCCTCGCGTTATCCTGACATTTTGCCTCGGCTCATGGGAGCCTGGGGTCCGCTTGGCAACTATTCCCAAGAATTGGCGTGGGCACTAGTTTTTAAAACTAAGCCTTATTGGGATTACTCTGGTCTGGTTTCCTCACGATGTTTTCTTTCACCGAAAAGCGACTGGTAAATATCAAATGATATATCGTACATAAGTTCCGAGAAACTCATTGGTTCGCGCCGGGGTTTGAACCCGCGACCACCGGATTGCAAGTTGCACGCTCTTACCGCTAGGCCGCCTTCTAATAGGTATATATGTTTTTTCTAGTGCAATTAAAATAAATAAACGAAGGTTACCACGTAAACAAGTTTTGGTGAAGTCCTCGCTCTTCTTCTTTTTCTCCGCATCGTCATGGTACGCCGTCTCTGCAATCTCTTTCATTCCTTCAGCTGATAGTTTGCCTTCTTCGTCAGTCTGCAAATTGAGAGTTTTTCAGGTAAATAAAAAAAATAGGTTTACTGTCGCATGCAGAAAAAACGAATAAAGTACCTACCTAACTAGTTTTTTGTCAATAATTTCACTTGATGCAAGCTTTTATTGCTGGCTGTACCTACCTACAGCTACTTTTCTTTCAACAGTCAAGTCAAAAGGTCAAAACAGACAATTTTAACAGAAATCTAAGACAAAGGTGCGTTGTTTTTTCTTAGTTCCTATGACCACCTCTGTTCTCCATCAGCATCATCAGATCAGCTCAATTGTCTCCCAACTTTTACAAGCTTTCAATATGTGAAGATTTAGCTCAATGGAAAAATAGGAGATGAGTCTAATTTAGCTTCAACGATTTGCTTACATACCTACTGACAACGGGAGAGGTGAAACTCAAACAAAAGCTTGATAAAAGGAACGTAAGTTATTTAGTATGTGCTATAGTAAAACTAAGACTTACATGATAAATGTTTATCTATATTAGTGGAGTGGAAAATAAGAACTTTGAAACGTTTTTATTTTCATCAAAAGTATATTACTGCATAGGTACTCGTGTGTGGGTCAAACAGATCACTGTGTTATGTCTTTCCTGTAGATATACACAAGAGTTAAGGGCTATAAAGGTTAATTTTCTTATTTAACCCTTATCCACGTGAAAAGGTCCTCCTTTTATTTAAAGAACTATGATAAAATCATTGCTTACATGCCCACAAGCTGTTAACTATTGCCCACAGGAGAGAAAACTAGTGTGTTCGCGCGAACAGTACATTTTACTCTCCTGTGGGCAATAGTTAACAGCTTGTGGGCATGTAAGCAATGATTTTATAGCCCTTAACTCTTGTGTATGTCTACAGGAAAGACATAACACAGTGATCTGTTTGACCCGTGTGTAATAGTAGATTGTATTGCAAGGGTAATACTAAATGCAATATTTCGTCGAGAGAGGATTGTTGAATACCCTAAACTAAAGCGAAGCGAATGAACCTAATCCCCAGAAAGATCTTATTAATCCAGGATTTTTACCACATATTTTGGAACAGTTCCATCTAGCATGCAATTTGGTTGAAACTCTCTAATATAACACGTGGCGACATATGTAGGTACCTACTCATTATTTTAAATCCAATAGGAAAATATTGTTGCAAAATTAAGCTACTGAGGTTTAATTCATGACTGTTTTTATTATCTGGTGTTCACCACCGTGTAATTGCTTTGACATCTCCGACCTTGTAAATGAATAATGAGATCGAACTTTGGCCTCTGATATGAAACAATAAGGTCTGTTTTACCTTGCGGCCCTGATATACCTTCCTAAGTAATGCCTATAGTGATTTTCTAGCTTCTGATGCGCGAATAAGATAATATTGAAACATGTTATTATTGCAACGACTTGCCGGTTTTATGTGGCTTATGTTGAGAAAAAAATATGATCATCGCAGCAATAAAATAAAATTCTAGGGTCAAAAACGTTCGTGAAAACTGTCGTCCTTTCTGTGGGCGATAAGAAGAAAAGTTAACGATTTGAATACATTTTTCTAAAATTTTAATCTTAGGCACATTTTTTAAGAAGTATTTACCTGCCTAGAAGGTTTTAACATGCCTATAAAAGAAAAAGCACGAATATTAGGCTTTAAAGAGTTTAAAGTCCGGATAACCTTAACTAATACTATACTAAGAATGTTGTTGACCCTTTAGGTATTTACTTAAAAGTAAAAAGCAGATATAGTAAATAAGAAACAGTATATTGTGCGACGAAATGGTTACACCTCAGCGTGTTGCTATTTGGCCAGCGCTGATCTTCCGATGAAAAATTAATGTAGAGGTATGTTCGACCAGAGCAAGCAACACGACTTTTATACCTAGGCCACAGAATAAGTAACAATGCCTAGGCAAGATAGGCACACATTTAACCCTAACTTTAGGCCTGTAGTATGATACAATAGTAAAACATGGTGAAACGTTTACATGTTGCAAAAAGTAAATGTCGGTAAAAACTTACCATCCCAGTCTTTTTATAGGCGCAAGCCAGCATACACTTGATGTTGTCGCCCTTCACCACCCTATGTGTGGCCAAATCCCTTATTTCTTCAGTGGACACAGAGTGCTCAGTAGCACACTCCAACACGTATTGGAGATACTTCAGCTTAATGTCCGTGACGTTGGATGCCTGTTAAATATTGATTTATCTATTTAACCTTTATTCTACAAAAAAACCCTTAAATTGGGTGAGAAATTGGTGACAGTGTCACTGTAATACAACGACAAAAATACACGCATGGTCATACAAACTTACATAGTTCTTTACATTCGCCATCAGATATATCAGAGCGGTCAAGGTGTTCACAAATATCTGAACAAAAACTCTTATCTAGAGTTCTAGACGTTAAAGTGCAATTCAGAATTCACAGATATTTTGAAAAGCTTGGCCGCTCCGATATATCTGATGACAACTGTACCTACATACTACTACTCTACCTATAATTATGTAGTAAGGAATTAATTGTTTATGTAGGCATCAGTCTAAATATTATATTTAATCAATGAATAAAGAAAAAAAGTAAGGTGGTGGTATTGGTGCTCGACGCGGTCCCACTACATGTCATCTTGAAACTTAAGTCATTGTCAATAGAGGTGACAGCAGGGTGTCATCTATTGGGCATTAGCATGTCGGGCACTAGTACCACCACCTTACGTATTACGTTTAAAAAAAAATGTCATGTGACATACCATCGAATAACTAACGCACACCGTAACAAAAACAATAACATTTCTGAAACTCATCGTGACTGACGATGACACAATCACATTCAAACTGTCACTCTATAAACCCAAACTGTAAATGTGTAAAGTATTCCAAATAATCCATTTTATACCTTTTATGATAATAACGATGCCGCTACACAAAGAGGACGATTTACACCTCACATAATTGAGGGGTTATTGCAAAATGTGTTATATTAAGCCCTATTTGTGAACTATGTCACTTTATGGAAAAATAACCTTAAATGCAGTTGGCGTTAACGTCGTTTTTGACGTTTTTCCCATACAAATACTGCTGTTGTTTACATAAGAGCTGTGGCACTAGAGTCCCTTTTTCCATGAAAATTACTCAAAAGTCCGAAACCCTTTATAAATTACCACATGTTGCAAGAGACGTTATTACAGTTTTCAATGTGATGGAAATCTGTACACAATGAAGGATTCAAAAGCGAACCTGCTATGTTGTACTAATTTAAGTATTCATATAATAACTAATATTAAATATGTTTCACGGTAGTATTTTGTCATATATACCTACCCATTAGGGCAAACATTGTAACAATTGAACTAACAATCTTCCGGGAATTTGTAATGTCA
Organism: Cydia splendana; assembly: GCF_910591565.1. Classification (NCBI taxonomy): domain Eukaryota; kingdom Metazoa; phylum Arthropoda; class Insecta; order Lepidoptera; family Tortricidae; genus Cydia; species Cydia splendana. Next base: position 7,009,318 of record NC_085973.1, on the reverse strand, counting down.
CCAACGCGCTTTAAAAATATTGCACATCAGGCACATCTATACTTACAAATATTACAAACTAGCGACCCGCCCCGGCTTCGCACAGGTTACACAAAACCTTAGCAAATTATATACCTAAACCTTCCTCAATAATGACTCTATTGATAGGTGAAAACCGCATGAAAATCTGTTCAGTAGTTTTTGAGTTTCTCGCCAACATACATACACAAAAACAGACAGACATGGCGGGGACTTTGTTTTATAAAGTGTAAGTAATATATAGGTATGCAGATATCGAAATAAATATGATTGTGTGAGAAAAAAACGTGCCATTTCCAAAGAAAATTATAAATATAATATATATGTGCTGTCATCCAAGTATAGTTTAGCTACCTATAGAATGGACTAAATAAAAATGACTCTACTCTAGGTAGGTACTAGGTTAACTAGGTACATATCATTATTTAATAACTTAACAAAAAAATACATTTTAATTAGGGATGTACCGACTAGTCGCCGACTAGTCGGGAAAGCCGAATATCCGGCCTCATTTGTAGTCGGCGATTAGTCGGCGACTAGTCGGCAAAATTGGCCGATTAGTCGGCACCTTATAAGTGTCAGAAAAACGTGCCAAAATGAAATAAACAGCAAATATTCAGAAATTCCTATATTTTAGGGTGCTCACGAAAACTTTTGTTCGTGTTGTTCTTTTTATGTCCGACTGTCGTATGAAATATAGCCTTTGGATTTTTTTATTTATTTTATTTTATTTTTTAGCGTTACCATAATAATTATGATGAATAGCGCGACGAAAGGGGTAAAACGATTGTTTTTTTAAGTGTATCTGAACCGAACTTAGACAAAACTAATGATCTGGCCGACTAGCCGACTAATCGGCCATCCGAGCGCCGATTAGTCGGCTAGTCGGCTAGTCGGCCAAATCAATAGTCGGTACATGCGAACTGTAGAGAATTATCCCTATTTGGAAAAGTATTCCAGACCAGAGTGGAGTGGCAGTTTGGCGCGTTGTATCATCCGCTACTAATTGATGTATAGTGGCGGAGTTGCGGACTGTACTTACTACTTAATCGGTTTAAGTAAATTTACTTTGACATCACCACAATCACGATGGTTTAATTCATAATTTATTTATTTGCGATTTATTAAGATAGTACATGCAGCCCATGCAGGTTGATACTTATTACTCATATAGGAATGAACTACCTCGTCGCATAGTGACATGCAAATAATATTGGTCTTAATCTATTTTAAATGGGACTATTCTGTCAATCAAAATTCGATTAAGTTAAAAAATACTTTCAGGAAAATTCTATGGAAATACATGGGGCAAAGTCAAATTTGCAAAAAATCACAATAGATACCTAGAAGTGGTAGACTCTATGTCTGTGCCATAAAGATTACATAATGTCAGTTAACAGTGTATGGTGACAGGAAGAATGGTTTGCGTTAGATATCATTAACTGTGCAGTTTGACCTCTCGAATCTCCGTTTAAAAAAGTTGATAATAGAGTCAACTACCTAATTTACTACGAGACCTATGATTAGTTCATACTTGTCAACAGTATAAAATGATTCGAGTTGCCGAATTTTGGCAATTAAGTGTAGTGTCTTCTGTGATCAACTGTTTGACTAATATTCATTTGGTAAAAATGGCAAAAATGTCAGTGGTTATTTGCTCTCTTTACGTTTTAGTGCTGACGTCATATTCTATGGTAAGATAATATTTTATTGGTTTTGAAAGTTATACCTACCTGTACCTATCCATAGATTTAAAGTATATCTATATTGCATAGTTAAATTTTGGCACTAGCCACCATTATGTTATAAAGGCCTAAATACGTTTAGAGGTAGAGCCCTAGCTCTACCTATGGTTACCAGTGTCAGTCTGTTAGTTAGTTTAATAGATTGTGATGTGTGAACTGTGAATGGTTCATATTTTATTTAAATTAATATACATACCTACCTAGCTGCTTTTGTTCCCATTTCGCAAATTGGTTAACATGACCAATTTTTTTATGACAGTTTCAACTAACTGACCGACCGCGATAGCTAAACTTTACAAATTCACTTTTGCATTTTATCACAGACAATAAGGTAAGTTATTAACAAAAACCATGTCAATTTTGTCACTTTCAGGCTATGACAGAAGACCAGAGGAACATAATTAAGCAGCATTTTCACGAAATGGGCATCAAGTGTATCGCTGATAATCCCATAACTGAAGAGGACATCGCCACACTGATGGCTAAGCAAGTGCCTACTGGCCCTAAAGCACCGTGTTTCATAGCTTGCGTGCTCAAATCATCCGGTATTGTAAGTACAATACATAAAATATACAATACATAAGTACAATACATAATACATAAAATATATTACGTCAATCTCTTCTTCTCTATTATGTTCGGATTAAGGATGACTCGCGTTAGACCGGACCGTGCCCGGGCCGGAGCTTCCGGAGCATTGTTTTCAATGGAAAGCATCACAGATCGCCTGCCATGTCATAGAAAAGTAAACGCCGGAAGCTCCGGTCCGGACACGGCCCGGTCTAACGTGAGTCATCCTTATTCCTGCCCATCATGTAGAAGTATTTTCTTTAACTTCATCTCTCCATTTACTGCTTCTGTAATTTGCGCTTTACCTATTCAAGTTTGTTCTATTCTTCTATTTTAATAGCTATGTTCTACCGAACGATCCGAGGTCTATTAACGTCGTCGCTATCTAATCGCGTTGCGCCTCTGGTGCTGGTGTTGGGTATCCATGGGCGACGGAAATTGCTCATCATCAGGCGATTTGTCTGCTCCTTTACCTATATTATCGAACGAGCGAGCGAAGCGAAGCGAAGTTCTTACATTCGACTTGGATCACGCGGCTGGCTAGCGGCACGTCCCGGCATTTCGATGTTTTTAAGCTGAACTGTCAGAAGATACCCAACTAGCAAAATAGTCGTATAAGAATTGATTTACTCAGCCTGTAATCGTATAACAGCCGAGTTACGGTTGTTGAAACACCAATATATCGTATAATAGCGGTTAACTCGACTATTTAGCAATTTTCGCTAATTAGTGCTATAATCATATCGTATAAACGTTTATAGCACTATCTTTTAGCACTTTTATTCCACCTTTTAATAAATGCTGAGTTAGCGCTACTAAATCACTTTTATTCAGCATAATTGTTCTATTAAAATCATATAACAGCTATAGAATAGCTAATTGTCTGAATAAGGCGCTTTAATACAACTGTTACTCAACTCTCTTATCTGTTGCTATAAAAGCCTATTAAAAGCAATCCAATAACCATTTGGCAACAATGCTGCTGTAACAGCGCGCTTATATCATAATTCGGGTAATGGGGCTCAAACCGCTGTTATAGGAGCTGAAGTGTATTTACAGGTTTTATTCAAAATGTATTCAGCTTAGAGTACTTTTAAAGAGTTTTGAACTACATTAACAGCACAAGTCAGCCATGTTGTCGTTTCAATATAGTCCGGTGGCCAACTGCATGAAACGCTACCTGATAAAAAAATAGAAAATCCTACTCTGTAGGGGTAGCTGACTTTTAGTAGCCTCAACTGCTCTTGGTCGGCCGCGTCTTAATTTGGCAAATTTTGCGTAAATGGGAAAATAGTGGCACAAAAATTCATCAAAAAAAACCCCCATCGTATAATAGAATGAAACTTGCAGGGTAGGATAGCTGCCTTTGAGAACAGCAAAACAAAAGTGGTCAGCTACATCCTGTGTTGGCAGGTTCCTGTGTTCGACCGAATTTGTGGTACCACGTGACAGCTACAATATACCTCATCGAAAAATAGAATGAAAAAAACTGATTGTAATACCTACATTAAATTTGTTGACGTATATCTTGGTCGGCCTCACCTTAGCCTGATAGCTTTTGCAGTCCGTCCGCATTAAAAAAAATGTCAATGGCAGCAATCCTACCATACGAGTGACATTCTATTTTTCGATGAGGTAAATTGTAGCTCACGTGGTACCACAAATTCGGTCGGACACAGGAACCTGCCAACACAGGATGTAGCTGACCACTTTTGTTTTTTTGATGAATATTTGTACCACTTTTTTGCCATTTGCGCAAAATTTGCCAAGTTAAGCCACGGCCGACCAAGAGCAGTTGAAGCTGCTAAAAGTCAGCTACCCCCACAGAGTAGGATTATTCTATTTTTTTTATCAGGTAGGGTTTCATGCAGTCGGCCACTGGACTATAAATCCATAAACATGGCGACATCATGTGCTATAAGTGTAGCAGTAAACGCAGTTACTCGTCTTATAGTCGAATTAATGAGATATAACAGAAACTAGATCGTGTAAGCAAATTTTTACTTATTTTAATTAATATTTTTTTATTGAAATTTAAGAAAATAGGCGGCCCATGAATATATATGAACCAGTGCCTTTGGTTTTATCAATAAAGTATTTTTCGCGCTAGGTTTTACTGTATTACGTGTACTTACAGACAGTAAAAACTTATGTACACAATCACGGTAAAAATAAATGTCATGGATGACAGCAGTAAAAAAATACTTAAGTACCTTTTTGTTTTATTAGATACGTGAAGACGATTAGGCCTCAAACTTAATCAAATAATTGAAATATAATCGCTTACCTGAGATCGTTTTTAGCACATATTAGTTGAATAAAAGCATTTACTGCACTCTTACACATTCAAAATGCCGAGTAAAAGCAATTCGGCTACTTTTACGAAACATTTTTGCTGAGAATAAGCAGTGCGGTTGCTTTTATAGAACACTTTCACTGAGTAATAGTAAATTGTTAATGTTTATAGAACGAATAGTCGAATAAAAGCACTATCGTTGCTATTAAAACACTAGAATCGCTTTTATCCACTTTTACTCAACTCTTACAGCATCGATTTGCTACTTATACAGCGCTTACTCGATTTTTATAACACTTTTAGTCTGTATAAGTGCGCCTTTTTCGCGTTGAGTAAACGCTTACAGGACTTTTATTCGACTGTTTTTACACCGTTTATAGCACCAAAAAGCGAAAATAAAAACGTGCTCTCAACTTTTATAGCACATAGATTTGCTAGTTGGGTAGTTTGATACTCAAGAACTTAAGTAAATTTGTTCTTATTTAAATGAAATTGGGTAAACGTATAGTTGAGGGCATTATATTTTAGTCATTAAATTATGAGCAGGCTCGATTAAGGGATTATTGAGGTATATAGAAGAGCTTAGAAGGCCAAAAAGCTGTTTGTGAGGGGCCTAGCTATTCTGGTCATTTTATTTGCAAAAAACATGGTCGAATTTAGTATCAAATGAAAGTGCTCGGTTTGCAATTTTATAATATCGTTTTTAAATTTACCTTTTTGAAATAATTAGCAAGATAAAAATAAAATAATATTTAAACATAATATAGGTATTTGACATTTGACAGGAAATATTTCGGCTTAGCACAGATACAGTTTATTTTAATTTCTATGATTTCTATGGTGACTTAAATCTAGGGGAGGGACAGTCGTATATAAAGCACTTTATTCGAAAAAATAGCGACATCTATATTACTTAACGCTAAACTTTTTTTTTAATATGGCTTCACTTTATTTCGTCAGAACGTCTTAAAAGTCTTGTATATAAGGCATGGATCAAACAAAAAAACATCTGTTAGAACAGATTATTTATCGCCATCGTTGCCATTGAGGCGATTGTCACAAAAAAACAACTTTGTCAAATAAAACTCAAAATATTATAGCACCCCATTTATTGTCTGTACTACGACATAATTCAGATAAATAAAAATACTTTCAGTTTTACAATGTTAAAAGAAACATAGTTTTCATACGCCATCACAGTTGCTGAGAAATTTATTTCCAAAAAATTAGAAAGATTATGACGGGTAGATTCACAACCTGCTGCGTGTAATTGTGTTTCGTGGTCAATTGTGTGTTATTACAGCCGTGTATGATAGGTAATTTATTTACATCAACAGTCAATTTAAAAGTATCTAATCTGTTTTCGTGTATTAATAAACATACTGAAGCCTTTCTTCAAAGTTTTTTACGTTCGCAACATACTTAGACGCTATTTATGCCTCTCCCCCCCTAATATTGACGTTGATATTTCTGGTTAGGAATTACAGATGGCACTTCAAAATGGATGCAAAAAAGTTCCACGAGAGGGCTCTCTTTGTCCTATATATTATACATACTACTCTTTGCTTAAATCTATCAGTCAAGGGCTCCACAGACCTTGCAATAAATCCAGGCGATTTTTGATCCATTGCCGCCTATAGTGCGACATGAAATAGTAGAAATTGAATAAAATGGAACTCAAAAATGTCCATACTAAATTGTTGCCATGTGTAAGCATTTTACGTCAAAAATGTGACAGTTACGTAGAAAGTGGTGCTCTCATTTATTTTCTACTATTTTATGTCGCACTATACGATACCTAAGTAGGTGCAACAAAGTCAATCGCTCTATAATAATTTTTGGTTAACTGCGAGTTCTCAGTTCGGGGCGAACTACTAGTTATCATCAAAATAAATTGGAGTGTGGATCTTTCGGTGGGTTGAGTGAGACTAGGGCTTGCAATATCGGATGGTTTCCAATTCCGGAACTGATTTTCGATATTGGACTCCAATTCCGGAATTCCGGAACTGGTTCCGGAATTAGGGTTTATCATATTTTAATTCGATTTTTTAGTAAAAAACAACAAAAAATGTGAAATTCTGATACTTAACGTTTATTAAATTCAATACTAACCGTATTGAATTTGAAGTACTTTTTTTTCACCTCTTATTTTATCACCTTATTAAAATGGTACCACTTATTCACTTCTATTATAAGTAGGTACGGGGAACAAATTGGGGAAACTATAGTTGCTAGCAAACCATTCGATGCATAATTTTATAAAATACATAGTTACAGTCTGTTACATATAAATAGCTTCCTACTCTTCCTAACCTAGTATTCTCTTTGAATCGAAGATAAAACGTCAAAATATTTTTAAATTTCAATTCTTATAATTCGCTTATGTAGGATTCAGAATATTCTGACTATTCTAAGCAAGTAAATCGTTTTCCTTTTTTTTATGAGCCCATATTGTCCCACTGCTTTAGCAAACGGAAAAGTAAAATATACCTATCTATATTATAGGTTATAGTTCACTGAATGACTAAGCGGCACTTAATAACAACAAAAATCACCAGTATAGTGTAATTTCTTAACAATTTTCAATAATAAACGTAAAAAAAGTACTTAAATCCAATTCCGGAATTTTCGATATTCAGTTGTATGAATTCCGGAATTGTAATATCGGAAAATTTGTCCGAGATTCCGGAATTTCGAAATTCCGGAATTCCGGAATGCAAGCCCTAAGTGAGACCTTAAATTGAGACGAACCTAGCCATGAGAGCGCTCCATGATGGTCCATCTGCCTTAAACTTGAACTTTGACTTCAATAACCAAATATTTACCTTTATATCGTCAGACATTGATTCGACTTATATAATATTACCTCGTAAAAAGTCGAGCCTTACGGTCACTACGAAGTGGGCCAGAAAATTGGTGCGCAAGTGGCGTTTGTGTACATTTCGTTGGTGCGTTATATGAATCCTATCTTTACTTTTGAAACCTTTTGTCGTCAGATGGATAGCAACGGTATGCTGCAGAAAGAAACAATGCTTGAAATGGCGAAGTCAGTGTTCAACGATCCTGAGGAATTGAAGTTGATCGAGGATTACCTGCACTCCTGCTCTCACAGTCAGTATATTCATATTTAAATACCTACAAGACTTGTTGGCGCGCCTAATAGAGGCTTCTGGTGACCAGAGGGCTGGCCACATTTCGCCCAGCGTATTAGTATCGCCATACAGCGGGGAAATACGGCCAGCCTTCTGGGCACCTTCCCCGTTAATCTGGGCCAAATTTTTTATCTGTAGGTTTTTAATATTTATTATGTTTGTTTCATTATTTCTTTGTTTTTATCAATAAAGTTTTTATTTTTATACAATGAATTCAGTCGATCGACCAACTAGGTACCTACTGCGAATCACTGCAAGTTCTTGACAAAAAATGGGCTCCTGAAAGTTTACTTATTGCTTATTCAGCTTTAAAATTCTTGCAGTATCGGCTAAGGAACCCTATATATATATTTAACATGATCCGATAGAATTCTGTCATCGTACTTTTGACCCCAAAATGCATTTCTTTTTCAGTAAACAACGAGGCAGTAAGCGACGGAGAGAAGGGATGTGAGCGTGCTATACTCGCGCACAAGTGCATGGTGGCAAACGCTGCTCAGGTATTCTTTTACGTTATGAATTCTTTATTCTATTCACTCTGTCTATACCTGCATCGCCGCCTTGTAGGCCAAGTACATGATTGGCACGACAGTATCTCTTGTGAACAAAGTTATAAAAAGACGGGTAGTCTATCTCGCCGCGAGATACTGTCGCGCCAATCATGTGCTAGCCCGACAGCCGTAGGCCTAGCACAGGACGGGGTTTCTTACTGTCATTAAACACATTCAGGGCCAAAAACTCGACAGTCGGGTACATTGTTCGTAGCGACTACGCGCTCCATACGGCGAAAACGTGGCTACGCGCTACGAGCGTAACCCGTAGCACTTAGTGACAATGAATGTGTTAGAGAAGGTTGGGCAGTCTATCTCGCAGACGAGATACTCGGCGCGATTCGGGAAATGAATTAGAGATTCACTAGATATGAAATAGTAAAGATATGTGACGTTCCACGGCAAAAGGTACCATTGCCCCGGCTGAATATTGGAGCGGCGTTAATAATAGCGTAAACGCCAGCCGCCATAAGGTACCTTTTATCGTGGAACGTCACATATCTTTACTATTTAATTTCTAGTTAATCTCTAATTCATTTCCCGAATCGTGCCGACTGTCGCGCCCGTCCTGTGCTAGGCTTACTGGTGGTTATATATAGTACACAATAATTATCTCAGGGGCGGCCCTAGGGCTAATTCTCGGCTAATTACCTGATTGCTGACGCCATTCATATAATATGAAGAGAACATGTACCTACCGTCCCAAGAAAATTTACATTTTAATATTGTCGTCGCTTGTATTTCACCCATCTGGCCCCATCGTGCACTTCGCACATAGCCAGTTCCATTGTCAAATTTTCTACTCAGCATAACGGCACAACGCGAAAGGATGTGTAGTCGAGTTGGAAATGTTTTTTTAAAAGCATAGACAATTGGTGAATACTACAAGGAAATATCCGTCAGCAAAATTTGGCTAGCCAGACTCTATCTTGTAATGATAACACATCTTTGCTGACCAGCATTGCCAATCAATAATATGGGGCATTATCTATGAAAAGGGACCTTATTGTCGATGGCGCTTACGCCGCACAGCGTCGCGCGGCATTGTATTTATATCGGAGCATCGATAATTATGACGTAAGCGCCAACGACAATAAGGTCCCTTTTCATAGATAACGTCACATATTTTCTTCCATTTCAGTGCTTTTATAAGTATAAAAGGTCAAGGTAGGTAAGTACCTACTAATTAATAATATAATATGCTTGTTTACAGTTTGGATTCGACTTGTAAAGACCACGGAAGAAGGAGGATTGACTCGTAGCGACCGGCATAATCGTCAAATGGCTCATTGATCACAGATTTATCTGTCACTGTTAACAAATTTTATTAAACACTTTTAAATTAGTAAAGGTACCTATACTGTTGACAAAGTATCTTATTTTTAAGAGCCCTACTAAATTAACCACACTTCATAAATTTTATAGGTACAGTCAGCCAAGAAAGTGGTCTACCACTTTTCGACTCTATCATCTGATTGATAGAGTCGAAAAGTGGTAGACCACTTTCTTGGCTGACCGTACAAGGGTAAGTAATTGAAATTAGGAACAATAAAACTCTTGACTAGAAGGGCATGGAACATTTATTCATTATACTTAATCCTTAAATCCTTGTCATGTTTGTACTTTTTGGGTGGTCTAGTTTCATTTTTGCCTTAAAACTTGAGATCGAGACCGTACTGAAAACAAAAAAAAAATGTTCATACCTAAGTCAATGAATATCCACCATATTAGGTGCCTATTTCACCATGCTGACAATTGACACCTGACAATGACAATTTCCTGTCCATTTTCGGGTCGATAAGGGGTCATCCATTAATTACGTCACACGAATTTCTAGGTTTTTTTACCCCTCCCCCCCCCCCCTTGTCACATTTGGTCACATTTGGCAAACCCCTCCCCCCTAGTGTGACGTCACATTTTTTCTACGAAATCGCCAAATCGAATTAAGTAAGTACCTAAGTACAGCGAATAAAATAATTAAAAAAAAAATTTCGGTTACTGATGAAGTTAAAGTGACGTCACAAAGTTTGTGTCTCCCCCCTCCCCCATGTCACAATATGTCACATTTTCTTGACCCCCTCCCTCCCCCTAAACGTGTGACGTAATTAATGGATGACCCCTAAGTAGTTTAAAAGTGCTTATCGATGGCACATATTACCAAGCATCAATATTTAGGTACTTCAGTGTAATAAATAGTCAGGCCCCAATTTCACCACGGTGACAGGTGCGACAATTGTAAAATCACTGTTGCTGACGTCACAGGCATCCATGGGCTACGGTTACCACTTACCATCGGGCGGGCCGTATCCCTGTTTGCCACCATCATTGTATTATTTAAAAAAACTTTATTATATCGGAAAAAAACAGATATTTCTTTTGCGAAGTTTCTGACAATTGTCAAGATTTAGAAGAATTGTAGGTAATTCTTGACAGGTAATGAGTTATATGTCGGAATTTCGTGACAATTGTAGTGTTTCTTGTGACATAAACTTAGCAAGAGAAATATCTGTTTTTTTTTCGATATAATAAAGTTTATTTTAATAAAACAATGATGGTGGTAAACAGGAATACGGCCCGCCCGATGGTAAGCAGTAACCGTAGCCCATGGATGCCTGTGACGTCAGCAACAGTGATGTTTTACAATTGTCGCACCTGTCACCGTGGTGAAATTGGAGCCAGGTGTCAATCTGTGGTGAAACGGGGGGCAGTTATATCGGGGGGCCAAGCCAAGAAGATAATCGTTGATACAGAACGCCAATCGAATCTTAAATAATGTACTTATGGAAATGTCACGTGACTAATCAGCATCTGTCATCCGGAATTCCGGATACAGATTTTCTTTTTATTTGGAGTTTATCGATGTACGATTGTTCTCTTGGCTTGGCCCCCTGGATTTCCTGGAAAGACTAAAGTGCTCAGAAATATCTAAACACGACTTTATTGCCTAGGCGCTATGGCTATGGTACAGATATTTTAGTATAATGTTAAATGCCCACCTTGGCCGCATTTTCAGTTAAACAGGTAAAAGCCAGAGCAGCCCTATCGCAGCCCTTGTCATCTGCCACATTTTGAGCATTCACTGTAAAAAAAATTGGCAACCTTAGCTTCTAGAGTTGAACTTGGTTGAACTATGTTGAACCAATAAAACTCTACAACGATTTTGATAGCACAAGCTGTGCAAGTGTTATTTTAAGCGTCAAATTTCTATGACATTATGAGTATGACGTATAAACAACACTTGCACTGTATTGCATTGTATTGTATTGTTGTATTAAAATCGTTGCAGACTTATCTTGGTCTGACTCTAGAGTTTTTACAGATTATTTGTCTGTTGAGTATAAAAGTTCAAAGTTTAGAGTTCAAATTCATAAAAACATAACTTCTGGATAGTCATCACATAAATTACCTTATGTTTTGTGTGCATATATATTAGCTACTGCCCTATTGGACTTGAAACCTTGAACGTGCCTTGAACTGAACTGATGTGTCCTAATAAGCAACATTTTCAGCAATAAGTATCTCATATAATACGGCCGTCCAATATATTTACCTTTCTCGCACTGCTTGACAAGCTCCTCAACGTTGTTAAGACTGGATTCATCATTAGCGAAGACCTGCTTCGCATTCATCCGGGCATTCGATGCTGATACTGCTCCTGAATTGTCCATCTGTGGAGGAAAACAATAGCAAGAATTACTTAAAGAATGAAAACAATAAGGATTACGGATAGGTACATCCCCAGTTAGCGTACGTGAAACATTTCTAGCCCCCTCCGCTCTCGGTCCTCGGTCTCGCATAGTTGCCCGTTGCGCGCTGATGTTCCATAGCTTCAACTCTAAGCTGCGTTCGGTCTGCGGCCTTTGCGGGATTTTCAACCCCGCTTTTTACCATATTTTAGGCAGACAAAGCAGGCCGTCCGATCTCAACCCTCCTACAGTTCTCCTCTAAACCTTTTTAAGCTCAGCCGTTGGCCTTCACAAGGGCCTCGAAGCGCGAAGCTCAACGTCATTGTCAGGCCGTGGTTAGGTCAGCGATAAAAATGAAAATGCACTTACAATACCAATGTTCTTGAAGAGACAAGCTGTGAAGCACTTAGCGCCGCTGCTTTCCGGCGATTTCAGCATTCTGAGAGAGTTAATGTCTTCCACGGTGAGAGGATTGTTTTTTAAGCAGGACAACCCCCGCGTTACGAACTCAGCTTGGATTACGGTCTTTTGGACTCCTGATATCGCCTGAAATTAATATTTTGGATTTCACTTTTGTAATGATGGTTTCTTTTATACACTCAGTAGGTTAATATGATAGATTGATAGCATTTCTCTAATATATATTTTCATTCAATATGGTTCCTTGCTGTCATTCCTAGGCAACCACAGATTCGTCGTCGTCTTAAGGTGGACACCTTAAGAAAGACCTAGCGATAATCCTCTCCGCGGTTCGTGGTGGTCATTAGTCCAGAATATTGCCACCTGCCTACTCCACTTTAATTCGTCTGTTTAAAATATAAATACGTAGTGTCTGAGCTCGGCTTATTGTTTTTGCGCAGTGTATCCACCTAGACTACCTAGACTGAAGCTTGAAGTTCGCGGTAGGACCATTAAACTCTTCGTACAATAAAGATATCGTCATTTCCGCCGATCTCATATAAAAGCTCAATCAGAAAACCTTTATCTTTAGCAACTCTATTGAAAACTGTAATACAAATTGGTTGTGACAACTTATTTATACTCACCCATACATTGTTCGCAATAGCGACAACAACCAAAACAAAAGCTAATCGAGCCATGGTTTAATTTTAACGACACCTTCACAATGACAATTAAACCCGTATTGATCACATAAATGCGTGCTAAGTCAATATATACTAAAAGACCAGCCCGTTTACCTTGCCTGATGAATAGGATGACTTTGTAACCATGATTTTGGTAATGCGCCAGGAAGTACGGTATCTGCAAAACATCCTCAACTATTGTACATAATAGATAAGGTAGAAACATTACTGTTTGTTTGTTTAGAGTTCCTATTAATATTTTATCTATTCTATTATCGACGTAAATTGCACAAAGTCATTAAATTTAATATCCGTCATTTGATTATGTCAGGTTCGAATAATAACAAAGCTTCGCTCCAGGACATTTCGATTAATATGCTATAAATTTAGCTGTTCCAGTGGTGGAAAGCCTAATAGCCGAGAGAAAGGTACAAGAGCTGTTTTCCAAAGTAATGATGTAATTTAGTTCATACTTTGGGTTTTTAATCCCCTACTTAATCTACCACCGCTGTATAATGTTAGGAGTTTCTCTTAAGTCGTTTAAAATCTTCTTTTACTAACTTGAATGAGGACACTTACCACTTGCACCATTCACTAACTCGAGGATAACCGATTAAATCTAGAGTTACCATGGCTACCAGTATAATTTGACACTGGGTTAACGGTTTAACCGCTTAACCCCTGGCAAGTGGGCCTTACTGGATTACTGAACCCTCATTATATGTATTTAAAAATACATAGTTTATTCAAAAATAAGTAAAACCAGGTAGCAGAAAAATTCAGCATTCAGAATAAATCCACAATAGCTACGTTTGTCGAGTTGCTGATTCGTTTCGGTGGCGGAACGGAATGCTCAACAATATGGCTTCGTCACTTCACAACATTGGTAGAACGAGTACCTAACTAAATAACTTGGTGACGTATGAGTCGTTTGCTGCTACGTGTGATCCAAGGGCTAAGATGGCCGGCTCTTTATCATTTGTCACCATGCCTGTCACTATCACGTTCTAATAGCTAGGTATGCAAGTGCGAAAGTGACGCATGACATGACAGATAATAAAATCACGACCATGATATCACTTCAGAATCATTTCAGAATAGGGTATTTGACTGTATTTAAAATAAATTATTTTACACCATGCATGAAATAAAGCACCAGAAGATTAATAGAGAAACGTAGACAGCAGTTACTTTATTTTTAGACACAATTTATATTTTAAAACCCGTATAAAACTATAAAGAGTAGGTAATTTGATCGTGACGTCACATGCTAGTGTTTCATATAAAGCCCCTGCTACACGGCAGCCGACAAGCCCCCAAACCGCGTGGCCTTGGTCTGTCCCGGACCGTGTAGACAGTTGTTACCAACAAAATTTGGTTTGACCTCCGGACGCCCTTGGCATGCGAGCGCGCGCCAGCGACCGCGGTCTGAGCGGTCGGTCCGGAACCGTGTAGCCGCCCGACGCCGACCGCACTAGGCCATTTCGCTTAAAGCCCCTGCTACACGGCAGCCGACAAGCCCCCAAACCGCGTGGCCTTGGTCTGTCCCGGACCGTGTAGACAGTTGTTACCAACAAAATTTCGTTTGACCTCCGGACGCCCTTGGCATGCGAGCGCGCGCCAGCGACCGCGGTCTGAGCGGTCGGTCCGGAACCGTGTAGCCGCCCGACGCCGACCGCACTAGGCCATTTCGCTTGGAGGACGCGCCGTGTGCGCTCGTGTGGTTAATAGCCATGCCATGGGTACTCAGTAGCATTTCTAATAATTTATCAAATACTTTCCTCTTCATTCTCAGAAAGTTATGTATGTCCCCGTAGCGTAGTCCAGCGAATTCATTAAGTTGAAATGACTCAACAAATGCCGTTTTTTGAGCCAGTGTTTCATTCATATACCCTTTTCTTTTTTTAACAAACTTTTTATTAACTTGCAATATACCTAATCGTAAGTATATAAATATGTTTGTACGGGTCAAATCTTGCAAGTTAAATTAGACCCACTTTCTAGTTTCCGATGGAGCTGAAAATTTGCATACATATATAAGGCGGGTGACAATGTATTATTATGGTACCATAGAGCTGATCTGATGATGGAGACAGGAGGTGGCCATAGGAACCCTGTGATAGAACAACGCGACCTAATTGTGTTTGGGGTTTTTAGAATTGTCTCGACGAGTATTAGTTGCCTATGGAAAGAAAAGTACAGTCAGCGATAAAAGCTTGTACCAAAAATTATTTTTTTGCCAAAAACTTATTTTTTTGTCATTGCACTAGTATGAGTAGGTAGGTTATGAAATTTGGCGCCGCGGCCAATAAGTTTTGCCGCCCCAGAAGTGAAGGAAGAAAAACAATATGCAATCCGCCAGGGGTGGCATACGCCGCCCTTAGGGCCATACGCCACTGAGTAGGTACTAATGCCACGCCAACTTTCTGAAAGGTTAGGGGCCATTTTGTCCGCTTGCAATACGTGTTGTCCGTCCGCGAGTTCTGAACACACTGTGGTTTGCCACCGTCTAGCCAGACAACTCAGACGGACCCACACACCAAGGACAGACCAAGGTCAGACGGTTAGTAGGCTTGTCGGCTGCCGTGTAGCAGGGGCTTAAAGGACGCGCCGTGTGCGCTCGTGTGGTTAATAGCCATGCCATGGGTACTCAGTAGCATTTCTAATACTTCATCAAATACTTTCCTCTTCATTCTCAGAAAGTTATGTATGTCCCCGTAGCGTAGTCCAGCGAATTCATTAAGTTGAAATGACTCAACAAATTCCGTTTTTTGAGCCAGCGTTTCATTCATATAGCCTTTTCTTTTTTTTTACAAACGTTTTAGTAACTTGCAATATACCTAATGTAAGTATGTAAATATGTTTTTACGGGTCAAATCTTGCAAGTTAAATTAGACCCACTTTCTAGTTTCCGATGGAGCTGAAAATTTGCATACATATATAAGTCGGGTAACAATGCATTATTATGGTACCATAGAGCTGATCTGATGATGGAGACAGGAGGTGGCCATAGGAACCCTGTGATAGAACAACGCGACCTAATTGTGTTTGGGGTTTTTAGAATTGTCTCGACGAGTATTAGATGCCTCTGGAAAGAAAAGTACAGTCAGCGATAAAAGCTTGTACCAAATATTATTTTTTTGTCATGGCACTAGTATGAGTAGGTAGGTTATGAAATTTGGCGCCCCGGCCAATAAGTTTTGCCGCCCCAGAAGTGAAGGAAGAAAAACAAAATGCAATCCGCCAGGGGTGGCATACGCCGCCCTTAAGGCCATACGCCACTGAGTAGGTACTAATGCCACGCCAACTTTCTGAAAGGTTAGGGGCCATTTTGTGCGCTTGCAATACGTGTTGTCCGTCCGCGAATTCTGAACACACTGTGGTTAGCCACCGTCTAGCCAGACAACTCAGACGGACCCACACACCAAGGACAGACCAAGGTCAGACGGTTAGTAGGCTTGTCGGCTGCCGTGTAGCAGGGGCTTAAATTCGAAACACAGTTCGAAAAAAGAAACTGATTTGACTAGTAGTCAAATACCCTATTTGAAAGGGTAAGGTAAACTGACAGTTGGGGGCGCCTATTTCATGAGATAGAGTCCGCAGCAAGCTCGATTCTCCATACCAACGTAGTTACGCTCTCATTTTAAAACGACTAGGTAGCTAGATTGCTCTGAAACTTTGTATGCCTAGGGTATGCCTGTAATTAGTTCATGTAACTTCGGATAATAAAGTTAAAAAAATACAGCGAAGATATAAGTAAGTTTTTCATGCATAGAGTTAGTCCAAGAAAAGTCTGCAGCGATTTTGATAGCCCACGCAGTGCATCTGTTATTTATATGTCATAATTTCATAGTAGTTTGACGTTTAAAATAACGCTTACACTGCGTCGGCTATCAAAATCGCTGCAGACTTTTCTTGGTCTAACTCTAACTTGTTTTTGTTCTATTTTGTTTGTTTTATAAGCAGTTAATTAACACAACATTTGCAATAAAAATATATTCTCATAATTTGGTGTTTCATAAAAATAATAAAATGTAACTTAAATTATAAATTTTAACAGAGCGGGTTGTTGGAGGTTAGGCCATTCTTCTTGTTTGCCGGGTCGCTGGGGTAGATTTTACATGTGTAACTGAAAATATAAGAATAAAGTTATATGTAAAATAAAATTAAGTGATAATGAGATATTTAAACTTACTCAATCATATTAGTCCAGAACTGTTGATATTATTCCGACAAACAAGGCAAACTGGTTTAAAATTATAGAGCCTCATTTGAAATTATTATGTACCTATCTCAGATTTCAGCTTTGAGGTCATTTATTGTAAAGGCTTTCATCGAAATGTCGCTTACGAAATGGCATTTTCTAATACTTCTAAAAATGCTAACAAGTGTTATAATTGGTCTGATAATATGTCATGCTTAGACTAACAAATTGTAAAGTATATATATACAGGGTTACTTTTTTACCGGTACAATAAATTTTACCACATCATTGGTATCGATAATAGATCACATTGCACAAATAAAAAAAATTTTTTTTTTATTTCGCATCAATTAATTTATCCTTCACCAATTTAGTAACTTCTGGTTGCACTAATTACAAGGTGTCAACGGTATGAGGTAAAAGGGGCGGGGCGGGGCGAGCGGCCGGCGGCGCACAATTTGACAACTGTTGGAGACTAAGAACGCAACCTCATTAGATAGGTTTTATTTTTCTGTTCTTACTGACATGTGTTGTCACGTCACTTCTTGATTTCCTTCAAAAATACGTTTGTGTTATTTGTTCCCGTTTTATTTAACTCTCACTTATCTTACAAATAACCATCAACAACAAAGCATCCGGGAAACTGCGAATGCAAAGTGCAACCCTTTGACCGATAAGACAGTGCGTTTGACGAAATTAAACGTGAAAATTACTTGGAAAGAATCGAAGCAAACGTACAAAAACGGGCACGGCTTTGTTTACAAAACCACGGACAGCATTTTGAACATTTACTTAAGTATGTGAATTAGTACGAGAAATGGACTGCATTAATTAGGTATGTAGGGTAGATTTCAATCATTGTACATAGTTGATTCCAATTTTTTAAATACGCCTCAATGAAAAATGTTGCAGACTTACTTCGTAATTTTATCAGATTTCGAGACCTTTTGCTTCACACAAAGCAACATCTTCATTTTGACGGTCCTAAGCCCGTGCAAGTATGAAGGAAGCAATGGGATCAAGTAGTATTTTTTTATGTCAATACGTGTGCCGCCGCCGCTCGCTAAATCGCGCGCGATGACGTAAACAAACAGTTGCCAGTGCGTTTGCTAATTGATGCGTAAGGCATCCACATTTTCTAGTACTTTAGCGGATAAGTTCGGGCATTGGTATTTTTGTTTTTTGTTCCCAAATAGTAGTAACAAAGAATGCTGGTATTTTTTATTATTGGCAACAATTACGTATGTTGATTTATTGTACTGGTAAAAAAGTAACCCTGTATATATATATGTATTCTCAAGTTTTATACATTTAGGTAGCTGCCTTACATTACAAGGTAAAAGCCTTAGAACATTGAGTAACTGGAGACGTCATGGCTGTCATTTTCTTTACAAAACAGTCTGCCTATTTTTGCGGGGGAGGGGACGTCAAATGTATTGCTATTTCTACATGATTTGTACGTAACGTACAAATAGCCATGTCAGGGCCACAATTGTGCAAACTTGTGTATAAGTTTGCACAATTGTGCAAGTTACGCGGGTTAGCTCTTAATGGCCACTCCATTTATTAAATGCTCTAAGGTCCTTCAAATCAAGAGTGAACAGGCACCTATAGAATATATATATTATATATATATATATATATATATCAGATATATTTTACCCACGCGTTCCTGAGGTCATAAGTTCTTGATAACGAGCAAAAAAATAAAAAATGTTACTAGGTATGACTTGGTCAAATTCGGCAGATTTTTTTTGTTTCGCACACACGCAAATAAATGTTTACTATAAAATCTCTATATTTTAATTATCTACATATTCTCATACAATTACCGCTTCTTTTTGCTCCATCATACAGGTTAACATCATTTTGGATTTTCCACACTTCTCTTCAGGATTTTTCTCGCTCTCTGAGAAAAAAAAACATGTAAGTAAGTATTACCTTGAGATATATCAGAGTTAGAAAAGATCTTGGAAAATTGACTTAGTTGGTTATTAATAACTACTAACTGCAAACTAGTTCGCCGGCATGTAAAGAAATTTCCTGCATAAAATAACTTTAATAGCGACAGACTAAACTCAATGTTTGCTCACGACATTCGGGCTCCTGTCTACCAGCGTAGCACTATCTACTCGTATGTTGCTGTTAAGGTGTTTAGAGTCAAACCAAGAAAAGTCTGCAGCGGATTTGATAGCCTACGCAGTGCAAGTGTTATTTTAAACGTCATGAAATTATGACACTGCGTGGGCTATCAAATCCGCTGCAGACTTTTCTTAGACCGACTCTAACTGTTTAATACGTTGCCGGTAGAAATTAAGTCACTCAATGACTTGAAATTTGTGACAGTACTTTAAAAAATTGTCATTGAGTTATGCCCCTTAGCTTAAGTGAATACCTATTATAATATAAACGGTTAGTTAATAAGTAGGTATGTAAGTAAACATGTAGCTACACCCACTGGGTAAAATTGTATTGATTCTCACTGTATTGCCTAACATCAACATGTATACACCTACAATTTATGGCTTATGAATAAATAGATAAAAAATAACTAACTAACCTACCTATTTTTTAAAGATGATTCTAGAATTTTTTTAACGTTGATTAATATTTTTAAGGATTTGTTTACCTTCAGAACAAAGTTTAACAACTTCCTCAATTTTTTCTGTTTCTGCTTCCTTCAGGATTTTCTTAGCGTTCTCTATTATTTTGTCCACGACAAACGCGCCGTCGTCATCCATCTGAAAATAAGTTTAATATCGTGAGACTTGTACTTTAATAATATCTGCCGCATGGAAATGTAATAGGGAATATTACGCCAAACTCTGCGTAGAGGGTGTCACAAGCGCAATCAAAGGGCCTACCTAGCAATGTACAAATTGCAGAACATTCCCAAAAAGCGGAAACGTTCTCGAGAATGTTCTCAGAACATTCCTGCAACATGGAAATTATTGTTCCGCCATCTTGGCGGAACAATTATTTTTTTCAAAAAAAATTTTTTTCATAGGAATCTAGAGGCCTCCATCTCCCGCCATGCCAAATCTCAGCGTGCTCGGACTAACTTGAAAAAATAAAAAAAGTCGGCCAATTTGATTTTTTTTAATGCAGTTTGTTTTGTCTCGGGACCCTCTATGACATTTGGTCGAGCACCCTACACCTATCACGCACCGTTTAAAAGTTGCCATACAAAATAAAAGTGGCCAGTTTTCCCGCAATTGTAGCATTTTTCAAAAAAAAAATTTTTTCATAGGTATCTAAGGGACCCCGAGATTCCGTGACCAAAATTTCAGCGCGCTAGGACAAACTTGAAATAATTAAAAAAGAAAGTCGACCATATTCCCTGCCAGGGTTCCTCTATGACATTTGGTCGAGCACCCCCCACCTAGGTCTGACCGTTTGGCCGGGCCGTCATACATTTTTCTGACCGGAAGCGGTAGACCAAAAGTCGGAATATTCTGGGGGTAAGGACTAGGTACACCTAAACTATCGTGAATATTCATGGTATAAACTACGATAAATAAATAAATTCTCGTTCTCGAGAACATTCTCAGAAGTTACCGAGAAATTCTCATGTGGAAAGTTTCGCAACTTTGGAAAGTTCTCGTGAGTACATTGCTAGGCCTACCGCGAAACACGAAAATCGAAAGTTCGGTTCCTGTCTCTCTATGACTCTTGCCTAGGGAATGCAATCTCGCACCAAGATTGGCGATTCGAGATCTCGCACGAAAAATCTGAATCGAGATAGGGTGTTTCGAGATCTCGGCGGTCACACTTTCGAGATCGAGATTTGGCCAAGTAATTAAAAATGGATATTAAACTTTCGTGAGACATGTTTTGCACGAGTTGCAGCCGCCGCGAGCACTCGAGCCTGAGGAAGGACCCCCGACGGGCCCGAAACATGTCGCCAATAGCGACTAAAAATTCAAGTGAGTGAAACCGTTGTCGTATAAACAATTTAATTAAAAATGTGTTATTTTGAGTTAATATTTCTAAGAATTCTGTATATATATACTACTTACTTAGAGTAAGTACGTCATGTGTTATTTTGAAGATAAAAACAACAAATTAATCAATATTTAATAAAAAAATACTTTTAGTAAAAGAAAAACAAAAAATATACATGTACTTAGCTCTAATTTGCATGTAATTACGAAAAAGTGGTAAAATTATTTTTAATTATACAAAATTGTAAGCAGTTACAACATGCTCAGTTGATATTTTTGACAAGCACTCAGCAACTTACAAAAAAATGTAGGGTAAGTGAGCAAAAATCATAAATAATTGTGACTGGGTAAAGTTCGTCCGATTATTCCGCACAGAGCGGGGCACAGTGCTTTTATCGTCAGCTAAAGCCGGCCGCACACAATAGCACTACCTGAACAACATGAATCTAAGGTCAAAAAGATTACTCAAAACAAAGTAATTCACACGGATCAATCTTTCAATCTCGTTCGAGATCTTGAAAATATTAATCGAGATCGCGACCGAGATTGCTAAAATCGAGATTTCCTGTCAACGAGATTGAATCTCGAAAATTCGTGCGAGATCTCGCGAGATCTCGAAATTACGAGATCGAGATTGCATTCCCTACTCTTGCCTATTCGATCGATAGAGAGGCAGATAACGAAATTTCGCGTTTCGCGGTAGGCCACCTGTAAACAAACCGGCTTGGTGCATTAATGTCATTGTAAAACCTTGTAAAAAAACTGTTTAATGCCTAGTATGTAGGTATAGGTTAATCTATGGTTTACTAAACAACATAGTGCTGCACTCTGGCGGCAGAACATTGCAGTAATACTCCCTATTACTATCTCTCAATATTGCCTACGGACCGGAGCTTCGTTTTCTATGAAAAGCACCACGTGATCACCGATCAGCCGTCATAGAAAATTACATATCGGACGCCTCGGCCCGGGCACGGCCCGGTCTAGCGTGTGTCATCGTTTATACTACGAACGGAGTAAAATATTACGTGAGATAGAATTAACGGTCGAGTAAAGAATGTGGTACAGTCAGCATGAAAAGTATCGTATCTGAATCTGACTATGCGACCTATGCGTCAAAAATCTCTTTGATAGCTTAACAAAAGAGATATCTATGTCTGTATCTATCCATCTGCGTGAGTTGTGCTGCCAACACGCGACAAGCCGCCAAGTCGCGCCGATCTGTCTCTTCTCGCGCCTGTCGCGGTAAGTTATGCTAGAGGTGCTGTTGCAGTAACTTTTTAACGTGAACTGTCAAGATATAGGTATTTATATTTGGTAAAGTATTCTAGGATAGCACTTAGTATATATAACGTCAGTGACAAACGCCAGATTGCAGGCAAGCATGCACTGGGCCCAGGACCGAGCGGCTTGGAGATCACTGTTGAAGAGTGTCCACAATCGTCACGTCCCTCAGCTATGAGGGTATGACAAGGAAGAGACTAGTATATGGCGGCGCTGAGCGTCCGTTTCCAGACGTCACACTAACCATGCCCATCTTCTTGTACACGCACTCGATGAGGCACCCGTCGATGGCTTCGTAATCTTTGTTGTTCTTCGAGGCCATAACTTCCGCCACGTTAGTTCCATGCTCATTGCTGCACTCCGCGATGACGGGGATCAGCACTTCGTGGATCTCCTTATCTTCATCTGACTCGGCCTTGAAATATTACAGGATGGAATTTTTAGGTGATAATTACAAGATACATATATGTATTTATGTAGGTACGCAACTGTACAACTTTTGTTATGAAAGCAACCGACCTTTAAAATCACCACAAAACAGATATTTCATACCAAATCCGACAATTGCATGGAGACTAGGTTTTTTGACCGAAGCGTTAGCGGAGGTCTCCGTTTTAACTCGGGCAAAATGCTTTCGTATGTCCGGATGTTCTATTACAGGTCGCATTTCTCGTCCGATTCTCGTGAAATTTTGTGAGCAGGATCGGTAGATAGATAGAATTTTTCTGTCGTTTTGTTGTTCGGAAAATGTTCAAAATGGTAGGAATTGGCATTAAAGACTTAAGTGCCAGTAGGGTCTATGGCACTGACTGCTTATTGTAAATTCGCTGTGATAATGACTCATCGACGTAATTTTTTTATTTTATTCTTATTTTTTTTTAATGTTTATGAAGCTTACCGTGAGGTCTACAGCTCACTGAGCCAATAATTTAATTATTTTAGAGTTGCTGCTTTAGTAAAAGTTGATAATTTATCATAGAAATGAATACAATCGCGTACGTATACATAATACATTATCTTATATCACCTAATAATGTCACCTAGTTATAAGCTTAATCTATGATCGTGATGTTTGGTAGAGCTGATTTTATAAATTAATAATAAAACACTTAGGTACTCCTGCTCTCTCCTAACTAATAATTAAAAATATACCTTACAAAGTTGGGGGCGAACAGTATTTTTGAAAATTTGGCAAAAGCATCTATAGTTGAGTTAATCGATATAGGACCCCCTACCTGTCTTTAAAAGCCCTCAAAAACATAATTGTCTGTTGAAAACTGTTCTAAATAAAAAATAACTCGGTTTAGTGATGACACAAATGTAATTTCCCAAAATTCTAAGAACTCACATGGACTTTCCTCAACGCCACCGAACACACAACCACCAAGAGCAAAAGCGATATCCTCGACATTTTTCGCGACAAACCTGTATCACCCTTCCAAGACTTCTGCGAATCATTTGTTCTCGCCACATTTTATATACTAGGGTTATCATTATCATTAAGTCATTTGTATGGCAATTATTTCGCCTTATGGCTAGGTTATAGGTATGCTCTCGGCGTCATTATGAAGAGGGTAATTTTGATGCTTGTTAGGTTTATATTATTCCACCTTGTTAGCGCCGTGCGCATCCTGTTGGTGACTGGTGATGAGATGACAAACTAGTGGCAGAAATCTCGTATTCATTAAAACGGTCCAATTTTAATTCATTACAATTATTACAAATGAGCCAATATATTGATTTAAACTAACACGATTTTCACTCATACTTTTATAACTAACACGGGACTTAATCGCGTAATATTTATGGCCTGATACGTTTCGAACGTGACGTTACGTTCGAAACGTCAGGCCATAAATAAGCGTAAGTTTTACGTGATTAAGTCCCGTGTTAGTTATAAAAGTATGAGCCAATATTTATTAGAATTATGCGTTGGCACAGAAAAATAGGTAAGCATAGACATAGAGTGCTCACTCCATAGTGCCATATACCCAGTGCCGGATTTACCACTAGGCTGAGTAGGCTGAAGCCTAGGGCGGCAGATTTTAGGGGCGGCAAATTTGGGTCAAAAAAAATATTTTATTTGCTGTTCAGATAGGGTCGACCAGAATTTTGCCTCTCCCCTATTTATTTGTAAAATTTAAATAACAAGCATTTTGTCGATTTTGCTGCCCTCTGTCATGTCAAGACCCTTTATACATATTGAGACAGACAGACGGGCGGACGGACAACAAAGTGATCCTAAGAGTTCCGTTTTTTACCTTTTGAAGTATGGAACCCTACCAATGTAGGTACGTACTATTCATTCATTTACGTACTTACTTACATTTTTTGTGACCCATCTGACTACATTGTGAGTTTGAGAAGGTCGGCGATTCTTTGTGTCTTCGTGGTATTGAATCTAATTGTTCCGACCCCATACCGAAACTCAGAATAGAGTGCTCTGCTTTTCATGACTTTCCAGTACCACAGAACGAGGGATATTGGCACGGCCTGTGTAATACGCATCCCCACTAACTGTCGTCTGCATAGCAATGATTATCATTAATATGCAGCAATGACAGCACAGAACCTAGTGGAACGCCAGCGGTAATGTCCACACTATCGGAGCAGCTTCCATCTACTATACGGCTCATATGCGTCTACCGGACAAAAAGCTAGCGATCCATTTGTATAGCATAGTCCCTCGAGCAGACTCGATGCCAGACCCGACCGAACTCCTTAGCTATGTCCAGCTTGACTGCCAATATTCATAATCATAATCATTTATTTACTCACAGGCTGCAATGCCTCACCTTGATTCTCAATGGCCAAAACCCACCGGTCTCCGATCTGATCAGGCAAATATAACGAGGTCGCATCGTCATTGAGTGACAAAAAAGGCCCATATAAATCTGTACCTATCTAGAATAGAGACGTTAGTGACGTCACCTTATATGCATTTTAATATGGCTATGGTATGTTGTAGGTACTAGAGTCGGACCAAAAAAAGTCTGCAGCGGATTTGATAGCCCACGCAGTGCAAGTGTCATTTATACGTCATAATTTCATAGAAGTTTGACATTTAAAATAACACTTTCACTGCGTGGGCTATCAAATCCGCTGCAGACTATTCTTGGTCGGACTCTATAACATTTTAAACGCCTCTGATTGGAAAGTACTTTAAAAAATCTATAAGCGAGGCTGATAGGGGCGGCAAAATCGGCATAGCCTACGGCACTGCATATACCAGTTTTATTACCAAAACGATTATTATTTTCGTAGTCGACATCTAGCGTCAAGTAGCGGAATTATCAGTACTGCTACTCGACACTAGATGTCACGTATGTCGCGACTGACGAAAAGTGTATTGCTCAACAATTTACAACTTTACCAAAGAGAATAGATAGTATAGAGGGGTCCTGTCATAGTAAATTTTATAGTCACAGTAAATTTACTGCCATCTATCGACACACGAATAAACCTCAAAATGAAAACGTATAAAATTATCAAAAAAATGTATATATATGGATAAATGATTTTTATTAATATATCATTTTGACGCATGTTCATTCACTGATATCTATGTGTTAAAATCGTTGAATATGAAACGGTGTCGTCACGCCATCTAGCCGAGCATAGGCTAAAGGTGTGTGCGCCATCTATCCGAGAATGACTTTTTCTTGATTTCCGAAGCACGTTTTTTCCTTAGACTTTATTCATATTATACGAACTTACATATGTCTTTACCTATTATTAGCAGAAGGAGTTCAAAATAGAGTTCCGGTTAATCCGGTTATAACATTAGCTGAAAATTGTTGAGCTTATAAACTTTCCGTTCGTCGCGACATCTATTGTTGAGCAACAGTAGGTACTGATAATTCCGCAACTTAACCAACTAAACCACTGGTAGAATTAACTGAGCTGTAGCTGCATTCTCGTTGTTATGGACTATGGTAGGTGTTGTAGGTACGTGATTATTTGTGAAATACAGGTAAGGACATTGGATTAATTATTAATACGATAATTATAGTAATATAATATGCATGTTAATGTGCTCAAGGTTCACTCATTTTATCGGATAATTTATGCATTAAACTAATTGCGTTTATAGTATTAAACAAATTAGTGATCCACCTACCTAAGGTAATTGTGGAGAATATCGTGTATATTATAGACGGTCTTACCTCATAGACTCTACAAAAGGTAATACCGTCTACAAGCTCTTTTGTCGGTCTTACGATTGCAAACATATACTCTAATTACAGAAGGTCAGTAGAGTAGAAGGAGCGAAGCTATTCCATTCTGACTGTGTCTGAGCGACGTATAGGTACATATGCGCGTAAACGCGATGGTGTTTAGCAATAATGTGTCAACTCAAGAAAATGACGCTTAAAGTTGTCATTTTATTGCTAAATGAATGTGGGTTGACCCATTTTTGCTTAACACCATCCAATATAAATCGGGAATTTTTGCCCCACGACACCACAGATGTGCTTGTCACCCATATATATAGATCTCAATTATTTTCCCGGCGAAGTCACAGTACGTACTTTTTGTACAGAAATTATTAGTATTCATCATAGTTTTACGAAACTAAAATCTATTATTGCTATTACAAATTCGATAGGCGCTAGCCCAGAGGACCTACCGGGAACCACGTTTTTACAAGTGCGACAGAGAGAAACTTGAGAATCAGGCAAGTCAGCAAAAACTGACTTGTAAGAGTTCTAGGCCAGACTGGGACACAAGTTACAGAAAACGAGTCTAATGCAGCATGCAGCTTTAATTGTACACAAAGATGAAAAATGGTAAAAAATAGGTAAAAAGAAGAACAAATCCAAAGAGAATCAGAAGTGTATGTCAAAGAACAGTTTATTTTTTTTATTTTTTTTTATTTCATTCTTTTAAAACCTTTCTATACAATATTAGGTCTATTTGTGTGCTTTCGTACGTCGGAATTGTGTACTTTCGTCTATATTATGGTCTACTTGGGTAGTTTACAAGTCAATATTTTTTTCACATCACCTATTCGGAAAAGGGCTTTTTCTTCCCCGCTAGGAGGGATAAAGTGGCACTTTTCCTCCCTGCTAGGGGGGATCATAGACATCATAGTGGCACTTTTCTGTTCTAGGACACTGTTTTTGTTATTTTTTGCATTCTTTTTTTAGCTTGAATAATATTTTGAAACATAATAATTGTCTCAACACTATGATTTTTATATTTTCCTTATATTTGGTGTGAAAAGCAGTATGTGTCACACGGTATCAAAATTATTTCATCTTGGGCGTTAACACTTGAATCCCTCATTACGCTCGGAATTCTACTTTAGAATCCCTCACTACGTTCGGGATTATATTGTAGAATCCATCGCTTCATTCAGGATTCAATGTACGCCCTTGACGGAAATATATCATTTTGATCCCTTGTAACACAAACTACTAGTTTGATATCTTGTAAACAAATAGTTATTTGTACAACAAGAGATCAAAGTTTGATATTTCTTCGAGTGCTTATTTTGAGTCCCGTGCAAGCGAAATATTCTATAGTTGTATAAAAAAAATTATGTATGATACGATCCGTACTATTTGTCAACTATGGTAGAAATTCTTAAAAGTAAAATAATTAATTTTGCATGATAACCTGTGTATTTTTTGAGTTAATTATTTTAACTGTACAATAAGATACCTAAAATATTGTATTTTATTAGTTTTTATCAAATCTACAACTTTATTTTTATTAATTTATTATTAAGAATTCATACTCGTACGTGGTTTGGAACGATGCGGTCTGAAGTTTTCCGGGGGTCTATAATAAGCCGTCAATATAGCGTTGAATGTCGTTTTAACTTTTTTTGTCTGTTTCTTTTTGCTAACAGTGTGCAAGGGACAGAGATAATAGAACCGAGATGTAGATGTAGATGTAGTGTAGGGACGCCCGGCCGGAAGCAGACGGGCTGTCGATCGCTTGTCACGTTCATTCAGCCCAGGAGTTGGAGCTGCAGGTTACTGTCCCGGCGGCATTCCCACACTATTCTCCTCAAGTCTTCTTGTTTTCCTGCAGAACAGAAGGACATCTTTGAGTTCGACGTCCTTTAGTTCGTTTTCTTTTAGTGTGTCTCTACCGAATGTATTAAATCGCGGTGCCGCGTACATAGTACATTCTGCTAGTAAGTGTAAGCTAGTCTCCTCCTTACCACAATGTGGGCAGGAGGCGTCTATACTGATTTCCATTATCTTAAGGTGTCTGTTGAGAGTATTGTGACCTGTAATGATACCTGTCAATAGTCTCAGACTGCTCTTACCTAGTTTCAGAAGATACCCGGTTCTCCTGTGGTCTATACCTTTGATCATCATCTTCGACTGTCTGCATCCAGTCTCTTCTTCCCATTCTCTCTGTGCTTCCATCTCTTTTACCTTCTCTATGACTCCCTTCACATAGGCAGAGCCGGTTCCGGACCTATGTATTCCGTCTCCGCCCCCTATCCTCGCCAGCTCGTCTGCTTTCTCGTTTCCCGTTACTCCCTGGTGTCCTGGTACCCATGCCACCGTGACACTTCTTTGCTTGCCTATCAATAGAACCCAAGTATTTCGATCTTGTATTAGACCCCGCATGTTGAAATGACATTTGACTACAAAGGTCACTCGAATGTCATTTTATCTCACTCAGTGAGCAAAATCGCATTTTGCTCACTGTTTTTACGAAGCAAAGTACCCTTGTTCGAGCTGCTGAGGTGAAATAGTTATTTGTACAACAAGAGATCAAAGTTTGATATTTCTTCGAGTGCTTATTTTGAGTCCCGTGCAAGCGAAAGATTCTATAATAGATTCACGAGCGTAGCGAGTGAATCTAATTTAGAATCTTGAGCGTAGTAAGGGATTCAAAAGCGCACGAGATGTAAATAACTTTGATCTCGTGTAGTACACAAAATTTTTCACCCTAAGCAGTGAGAACATACCTAGAGGGACAGAGATAATAGAACCCAAGTATATCGAACTTGTATTAGACCCCGCATGTTGAAATGACTATAAAGGTCACTTGAATGTCATTTTTTCGCATTTTGCTCACTGAGTGAGACACATTCAGTGAGCAAAATGCGATTTTGATCACTGAGTGAGACAAAATGACTCAGTGAGCAAAATCGCATTTTGCTCACTGTTTTTAAGAAGCAAAGTACCCTTGTTCGAGCTGCTGAGGTGAAAAAACTATTGTGTCATTGAAACGCTTTTTAGGGTTCCGTACCCAAAGGGTAAAACGGGACCCTATTAATAAGACTCCGCTGTCCGTCCGTCCGTCCGTCCGTCCGTCCGTCTGTCACCAGGCTGTATCTCACGAACCGTGATAGCTAGACAGTTGAAATTTTCACAGATGATGTATTTCTGTTGCCGCTATAACAACAAATACTAAAAATAGAATAAAATAAAGATTTAAATGGGGCT
Organism: Cydia splendana; assembly: GCF_910591565.1. Taxonomy (NCBI): domain Eukaryota; kingdom Metazoa; phylum Arthropoda; class Insecta; order Lepidoptera; family Tortricidae; genus Cydia; species Cydia splendana. The sequence continues at coordinate 6,979,365 of NC_085973.1, read as the reverse complement.
CCCATACAACAAACGTGATTTTTGACCAAAGTTAAGCAACGTCGGGAGTGGTCAGTATTTGGATGGGTGACCGTTTTTTTTTTTGCTTTTTTTTTGTTTGTTTTTTTTTGCATTATGGTACGGAACCCTTCGTGCGCGAGTCCGACTCGCACTTGCCCGGTTTTTTTATTCTTTTGTAAAAGCGCCCGTGGGAATGGGGGCTAATATTATTATGTATGTAGGACCTGTGGTAGGACGAAAAGACACAATACGGTTGCATAAGTAAATGTGCACGCATCACTGAAATATGAAACCTATGGAAGTGAAACGTCAACGAATAATGCGTGCCACTGTGACGTCATCTTAGAACTAAACATGGCGGTTTTAGTGCTGCCCAGAAGATTTTTACTGTTACTAGGTTTTATCGATACATCGATAACTTTTTAACGTTCTCGGCTCATTTTATTTAAAATACTAAGTATGTATTATTTGTGGAGTTTATGTTTTAATAGGAAGTAAGTAAATAAATAAAAATTCTTTATTAGTATATTGTTATGTGAAAAGATACTTTGATTGAGTAAGATGTGTGGAGTCTAGGACAATTTCGTGCTTCAAATTTGACAGGTAAACGAGATGACGCTGTACTACGCAATACATATTGCGATTTTTGCGGTAACTCTGATTTTCAAAAGTTGACGTTTGACAACTTAGTGACCGCAAAACACATGGCGCAGTACAGCGCCATCTGTTTTGGATGTCAGAATAAGTGGACGTGTTTTTCTTGGACTTTACCTCTCCATTACAATCAATTTTGTTGTGTTGCTAACCCTAAAGTCTGTAACACACTCCCGCACTGCACCTCGACCTTGGTGCGCCGTATCTATAAGTGAGAGCGATACAAAATTCAAGCTTATTAAGCGACGGGTGAAAAAAAACAAAACACCTTCAGAACATTTTTTTTATTACAAAAATAAGGAATGACTTCCGCTCTTCAACTTCTTCAACATTTATTCAGCAAATAGGCCACAAGGGCATTTTTATACGTCAACATTGAATTTACATACAAGCAAAAATAATAACAATACATTAACCATTTTATAAATTACAACTATATGTAAGTATATGGTCTCTTAATGTCGAATTATATAAAAAAAATATAATAATGATATAAAAAAGCCCGCAGGGCAGCTTGTGGAGTAACGACCCCACGGCCCCGAGTTACCCTAGTGCTCCCGAGAGTCGGTCAGGATCTCCATCTCCAGACACTTTCTTTTTATGTTCATTTCTTGGTAACCTATAAAAAATGATTTAATTATTAAATTAAGATAATTTAGTTGGTTTGAAGCGGGGTAGCATGATAAAATAAGAAAATATAAATAGGCAATCATAATATATCGATATCAAAGTCGATAAATAAAGTACAACCCTAGCTGAAATGTTTACATTATTTAAGCGTAAAAATATAGTTAAATAAATCCAATCACTTCATGATCTATAACTGCACAGAAGAACCTTGCTATTTATAATGTGAAACATCCTTACATTTCCCAGGAACATTAACAATAACCAATATTTTTCATGTAAATGATAGCGTACCTGTGTAAGGTTAAAGATGGCTGATTTGGTGGTTTTCTTATGCCGCACCCTAATACACTATACACTGGCATATTCGCGACGTAATTATTCACATTTGGCTTCAATTATTTTCAATCACAAGCAAAATATTGAAAGATAATTAATAATTTTAATTTTCACCACGACTTTTTGACAGGACAAGTACCGGCTGAACTGACAGACAATGACATTTGGGTGACTAAACATGGCGGATTTTCGGCCGCATTAGGTATTTACGTATTTTCATGGAACACTTTATGTACGTACTGAAATGCTGTCATCTTTTTTTGCTATGGGTTACAGTGTTGAGTAAAAACGAGACAGATATATATTTATGTGTGTGCCGTCAAAATGGGTGCTATTTCTATAAGCAATTGTACGTATAGAACAATATGTCTTGTCCCTATTATATAGGTCCATGGCACGCATACATACATATTAGTTTCGGATCCAAATTAGAGATAGCGCTTTGAAATGAGTTTCAATAAAATGCTTCAAGAGGGCTCTGTTTTCCAGAATACTTACCATAGGTACTCTATTTGCCTCAGGCCAGGGGTGCGAAACTCCTGACTTCGGCCAAACTCGACTCCGCTCGGCTCAGCATTGCTCCGAGCAATTATTAGGGTTGACACAACTTGACATCCGTCCCTTTGCGTGCACGATCATAGATAAGATAATGGCTTGAATTTTGACAACCCTAAATAGCCGAAAGGGATAGTGCCATATATTAAAAAGGGACAGCATGATTCGACCCTGAACCGCTGTCAAACTTCGGTTTTGTAGGAAGTTTCCTTTCTGTAGGCAGTACTATTATAACTGGGTCAAGCAGATCTTGTCAGTAGAAAAAGGCGCCAAATTTGAAAAATGTAGGCGTAAAAGGATATCGTCCCATAGAAAATTTAAATTTCGCGCCTTTTTCTACTGACAAGATTTGCTTGACCATCTATATTTATTCTGTGCTCAGGCCTCGAACCGGACCAAGGTTGCTTTCCGGTACTTCCGTCTGTTCGATCTATAATAGCCATAACACACTACTGCATCGCATCGTACCGCGATCTTGGTGCGGTGCGGTAGTGTGTCAGGGCTATTATAGTTTTAAAGGGGGATTCATTATCCACTTACTGGCAACCCTACCAAATCTTTCTTGTCTATGCATATTGCACAATTTGTCTCGTTCTTTGGTACAGGTTATGTTCAGTTTTAGATTCTGATAAAAATTGGCTTGTAGTGTAATTTTTGTAACTATTTCATAATGGCACAAAGTAAGCTCAACGACATGGCGGGCAAATTTGCTAAAGGTGGACCTCCCGGTCTGGGCATCGGCTTGAAAGCTCTGGCTGTCGTCGGTGCGGCGGCCTATGGTGTCTCACAGTCGTTGTTTACCGTCGAGGGTGGCCACCGTGCAATCATGTTCAACAGGATTGGAGGTATCCAACAGCACGTCATGAGTGAAGGCTTGCACTTCCGCATCCCGTGGTTCCAGTATCCGATCATCTATGACATCAGGTCGCGACCCCGCAAGATATCTTCCCCCACCGGCTCCAAAGACTTGCAAATGGTGAACATTTCGTTGAGAGTACTCTCGCGCCCTGACTCCGGCAGCCTCCCGACCATGTACAGACAACTAGGAACCGATTATGATGAGAAAGTCTTACCCTCTATCTGCAACGAGGTCCTAAAGTCCGTGGTAGCCAAATTTAACGCGTCGCAACTGATCACACAACGTCAACAGGTCTCCTTGCTGATCAGAAGAGAGCTTGTAGAGCGCGCAGCGGATTTCAACATAATCCTGGATGATGTCTCAGTCACTGAGCTGAGTTTCGGTAAGGAGTATACTGCTGCCGTTGAAGCCAAACAAGTGGCACAACAAGAAGCTCAGCGAGCAGCTTTCGTAGTGGAAAGAGCTAAGCAGGAGCGACAGCAAAAGATTGTCCAAGCTGAAGGTGAAGCTGAAGCAGCTGAGATGTTGGGTAAAGCCATGGGCATGAACCCTGGTTACTTGAAGTTGCGCAAAATCCGAGCTGCTCAGAGCATTTCTAGAATGATTGCTCAATCGCAGAACAGAGTCTTCCTTCCTGGTAATAGCTTGATGATTAACCTGCAGGACCCAACCTTTGACGACCTCTCAGAGAAACTGACAAAGAAGAAGTAACATATGGATTCGGTGGAGTGCGCTGAAGCTCTGGAGCCTGCGCCACCTCTCACCGATGTTGAAGCTGCTGTACTGATCAGTGGCGCTGCTTCAGTTGCTATATAGTGCAATAATTTCCTATTTTGTGCATTTCTAAGTCGAAAGTTTACAATATAAATGGATTTCAAAAATGTTGCATTTTATGTTAATTAGTTGTAGGTCTATAGTATGTAACTATGTATGAGAATCAAAGATAACAATACACTATCTTACAAACTTATTGATTTTTTATTGAACCTACATTTATCTTATTTATTACCTCCGGGGTGCCCTTACGACAAGCAACATATTTATTACCAATTAAGTATCTTCCATTTTCAGATAAATATCAATCAATAGTACTGAACACATTCAATAATAAATAAATAAAATAAAATAAAAAATAAAAAGCCTTTTATTTCCTTTTGTTATACATAAGTTTGTTAATATATTTTTGTTGATTTAATTTGTAGGAACCCGTTAGGTGAAGGCCTCTTCCAAAGATATCCATTTTTCACGGTCTTGTGCTATTCTTTTCCAATTTGGACCAGCAATTCTTTTCATGTCTTCCTCCCAGCGCATGTTTGGTTTGCCTTTTCGGCGCTTACCGTCTGGGCCTTTCCAGTTCGTGACTATGGCTGTCCATCTGTGGTCTTTAAGGCGAGCCACATGTCCAGCCCATCTCCATTTTAGCTTTCTAGCGTGTTCTAGAGCATCTATTGCTTTTATTGTTGCTTTTATTTTACTATGTCTTATCTTTTGTATCTTTTTTATGTTCAACATGCTTCGTTCCATTCCCCTCTGGCAAGTAATAATTTTATTTTTTATTTTTTCTGTGAACTTCCATGTCTGGCAAGCATATGTTAAGCTGGGGATGAGGCAGGTGTCCATAGCCTTCTTTTTAAGAGTTATTGGCATGCTACTTTTAAATATTTCTTTATAAGACCAATATTTGTTCCATGTATTTTTGATTCTTCTGTCAACTTCTAGTTCATTGTTCTTGTTGTTGAAACCAATCTGCTTTCCTAAGTATATATAGCTTTCAACATAGTCTAATGGTTTGTTGTCTACAATGATATCTATTTGTTTTGAGTTGGTCATGGTTTTTGTTTTATTTATATTCATCTCCAGTCCTACTTGTTTGCTTGCATTTTGGAGACCATCTATCATGGATTGCAGGTTTCGGGACGATTCCGCGAGCAGCACCAGGTCGTCTGCGAATCTGAGGTGGCTGAGATATTTCCCTTTGATAAATAGGCCTTGGTTTTTCCATTTTAAGCTGCATATGACGTTCTCTAGTACGGCAATGAAAATAGTTGGTGATAAGGGGTCACCTTGACGGACTCCTCTTTCCACTGGAAAGGCCGGACCCATGGTTTCCAGCTTCACTCTGCTGCTGCCTTTTTTGTAGATGTTTTTAAATATATTTATGTATCCACTTTCTATGCCTTGAGTTTTTAGAGTCGTCCATATGTTCTCGTGGGAAACTGTGTCAAACGCCTTTTGGTAGTCGATGAATGCAATGTATAATGGGCGTCGGAATTCTTGATACTTCTCGATTACAAGCTCTAAAGTGTGAATGTGGTCCATGGTCGAGAATCCTTTCCTGAAGCCAGCTTGTTCCACAGGTTGTTTCTTATCTAGTGTTGCACGTATTCTATTGTTAACAATTGTAGAGAAAAGTTTGTATGTTGCTGGTAACAAGCTAATGGGTCTGTAATTGCCTATGTCTTTAGGATCTCCCTTTTTATATAATAAAATAATGCTTGATTCTGACCATTGGATGGGCGTCTCCTGTGTTTCCAATATTTTATTGCATAGGACTGCTAGCGGTGCCGCTAAAATTTCCTGGGCGACCTTTATGGCTTCATTTGTGATACAGTCCGCTCCTGGGCTTTTGTCCGACTTTAGCTTACAGGTAGTTTCTATAATTTCCTTACAGTCTATTGGTGTTATAGGTGTTTTGTTTTCTTGGATAATTATTTCTTGATTGTGAAACTCTTCTTGTTTTTTTGTATCGCAATTTGCATATAAAGTCCGGTAGAAATCTGTTGCAATGTTTAATATTTCCCCGCGACCATGTTTGGTTCCATTTGATAACTTTAATCCGTCGATCCAAGTTCTTTTTGTTTGCAGTTCTTTGTATCCTTTTTTTAAGCTGCCTTTTTGTTTTAAGTGTTGCTCAAGTGTTGTAGATCTATGATTCTGGTAATCCGATTTAATATATTTGCTTGTTAGTTTGTACAAAGCTTTAAGTTCGTTTTTCATTGCTCTGGTTTTGTTTGCAGTTTTTTGTAGTTCTTGTTTCCGTTTCATCAAGTTCCTTGTGCGGTCTGACAGGATGTTGCGTCCCGGAGTCTCTCGAGTTGTACTACATGCGTTCTGTAGACTCTTTTGGATTGCAATTGTTAGTTTGTCGTGGAATTTTTGTACTGTGTCATTTATGTTGTATTTTTCCAAATTATATACATACTTTTCTAGGTTTTCCTTGTATTTTGATATTTCCTCTTCATTTTTGAGTGTACTAAAGTGTTTACTTTGGTATCTTGCTCTACTTTTAATTGGTTTTGTTAGTAGGAGTACTGCTCGAAGTGGTCTGTGGTCTGATGGATAAGTTATATTTAGTGTATCTATATTTTTGAAGTTTTTTGGTTGGTTGGACATTATGTAATCGATTTCATTTTTATATTGTCCATTTGGTGAGCACCAGGTCCATCGTCGTTTCGGTTTCTTCTTGTAGAAGGTATTGATGATAGCAAGATTGTTCTCTAAGGCAAATTCTATGAGTTTGTGTCCTCTGGCGTTTCTTTCTCCATATCCATGCTGTTTTGTTATAAGGGATTCATTTGTTTCAGGTTGACCGATTTTGGCATTGAAGTCTCCCATTAATACTAGATCTTTATGCGCCTGATTAATTGCTTCTGATATAGTTTTGTAAAAATAGTTGATCTCTTCTTCTTGAGCTGCTTCAGTTGGGGCGTAGACCTGAATTATAGAAACACAGGCGTCTGGAAAATTCATGTTAAGTAAAGCGACTCGTTCTGATAGGCCAATATAGCTTTCAATGTATTGTTTAAGGTGCGCCTTTATTATAAATCCAACTCCGTATTTACCTGGAGTTTGTCCGGTGTGGCATAGAATTAGATCTTCATGTTGTGCTATTTCATTTCCTAGGCGTCGCACTTCCGCCAATCCTATAATATCATATTTTATGTTTGCTAGGGATTCTTTTAGTTCTAGGAGTCTTTCGTGCGAAGACAGTGACCTTACATTATATGTTATTAAGTGTAATTGTTTTTCATTACTTTCGTTGGGGTCTGGGCATGTTGAATTCTTTGGAAGGTTTCGGTCTAAAACTTCCTCGGTGACCAACCGGCTTGGAAGTTGATCTGTTTGTTTGTGTTTTGATAAAATTAATTCTGGGTGTGTTTTATTACATTTATTTGTCTGTATATTTTGAGTTGTTGGTTTTAACTTCTTTGTAGTTTTAGTATTCCGGTTGTCTGTAGCTTTTAGTTTTTTGGAGAGCTGTTTGCTGCGTTAGTAGGCAAGATTCCTACAAAATTATTTTTCTTATATTGTTTAGCTGGCTGCGAGGACGTAGTTCTGCCTTGGCTTGCGCTAAAGTTGTTTGGTGGTGTTTGTGGCGGTGTTGATGGTGTCCTCTTTCTTTTTTCTTGTTTGTTGTCAGTATTTTCCTTGATGATTAGTTTATCGTATTTTATAATAGCAAATTTACCTGCTTTTCTAGCCTCTATCATTTTTGGGAATAGGGCGTTCCTCGCCTCTATAACTTCTTTGGTGAAGTCGTCCGTGATTTTGATATGTTTTGGGATATGTTTCTTGTTCTTTAAAAGTTCTAATTTTCGCCATCTTAGTGTTAGCGTAACTTTTATTGGACGTATTTTGCTATTATTAACAGGTTTCTTCCCTAGTCTTTCCATGTTACTAATCTCCCAAACGTCCCATTCTTGGGCTTGTATACCTTCATTGACGATGTTTAAAGTTTTCACTACTAGATCCCTTAACTCACTGCTATTCCTTTCACTTTCTTCAACCCCGTGGATTATTATATTATTTTTCCTCGAGTCTGCTTCTAAGGTCTGTATTTTTGACTTTAATGATTGGTTCTCTGTTTTTAATTGTTCAGTTTCGCAAGATATTTTTTCTAATTTCTCGTCTATTGTTGAGCTGATTGTTTTTTGTACCGTTGCGTTTATAGAGTCTGTTTGTATACGTAGTTGCTCCAACATTTGGTTCCATAAAGATGTTGTTTGTTCATCCATGGTAGTTTTGCTGATTTTGGGCTGGCAACCTCGACTTGAAATGTCAGCTGTCACTTGTCGCTTGTTGCCGGAAGTTGACGTAGTTTTAGGTTATCTTCGTGTAGTTATACTTATGTTTATTGCTAACGACAATTCACTTTTATTGCAGTTTTCGTTGTGATCCTTATCATTTATTCACTTTCCGCACTAATTTTTGTGACACTGGCACTTTGTCTTCGTTGTGATGTATTCGTATCGTTCGCTCCGCTTCTTTTAGCACTTGTTTCGAATTTATTTTACGAGCAGTTGACGAACGCGTATAGCTACCATGACAGTCGCAACCGGAACACATTCAATAACATGGGAAAAATCGTAGGTATGTAACAAAATAGCGCATAGGAACAGAACCTGCCTAGTGAATCCCTGGCAATGAATGTGTTAATAATTATAAATACTAACTTTAGGCCTAGGAGAAACTGGACTATTTGGGTGTCCCTCTACTAAGAATACTGACAAATATCCTGCCCTTTTCTGAGCATATAATAATTTTCTTGTCACTTTCACTAATCAATCCATTTTGTATACAAAATGAAGCCCATCTCTAGCCATGCTCAACCATTTTTTTTTTTACAAGTTCCACAAAGACTGTTCTGCCTTGTAGCCCCAGGTCGCAAGATGAATTTGCTTAAAGGTGACGTTCGGATGGCAAGGTTATGAATTGTAAGGATCACCTGGCAAGCCACCTTTGCTATGAATGTGTTTTATAATTTATGTTTTAGCCAAGTGCAAGCTGGAATGTTACTACTCCAAGTATTTAATTTCATATCGCAAATTCTTACAAAGATTTTTCTGTATCACACCAAATTTAAGGGTTAGGGGTCTGTCCAAAATGTTTGTGTATGATCTGTCCGTATTGAGTGCCTAGAACCTAGCAACATCTTCAGAGGCTAATGCTTCTCGACTCAATTAAGGTCCTATTGGGACTGATTGGTAATAATATAAATAAAAACAATGCGAAACAAATTATCTACAACAATAATTTATTAACAATAAACTAGTTTACATATCACGGTTGCGGGGTTTCACTTTCTGAGAGCAGATGGTTGGGGGCAGCGGTACTTCGACATCTCGATTTCAGCCTCGAAGTAGCTCATGTTGTTGTACAAGTAGTATTCGGGGACCTTGTACGGTCCTGACTTTTTCGGATCGACTCCAGGTCCTACTGGTTGTGATGCTGGAGCAATGCAGTTCTGACTGAGGCCTGGAACATTTGCGTTTACTTTGCCAGCTGATGCCGATGCAGATGGCGCGGAACCTTGACTAGATCCTTCACTAAAATATCTAGGAATAAGTCTCAGTGCGTTACTGTTTCTAGCGGTTCTGGCAAACATTTTTGAGAACTGCGCTCGATTTTTATTATACAATCAATCAAATCGTTCCAGAATCCGTCACGAAAAAACACAGAATAGAATTCAAAGACAAACTTCACTGTCACATTGATTTTTATGTTGTAATGTGGCTTGCCAAGAATATTTTTACAGATTTAATATTTTTTATTTAAGTCGTCCAATGTCAATTTCTCATTAAAATCCTTTACTGGAAATGTTTAGCTGTTAACATTACTTCAAAATAAAATTAGGAAACATTAATGTAATAACTCCGTGGAAAAAGAATCGGATCGTTACCAAACGATATAGCTAGCTTTACAAATGTTCGTCTATACACTGTGTGCGTCTATGGTGCTTTTTCACGACTGTTTTGTAGTTATCTACTTTTGCTTATTTCGCCGATTATTGAGTCTCGAAGTGTAATATGTGCATGATTTAAAGCATAATCCATAACTGTTGCGTGTAATAATGTGTTGTTATCAAAGTTAAGTCTTTTTTCTTATAAGGAATTCCCTAAAGAGCTAGTTCAGCCATTTACATGAAAGGTGAGTACAAAAAACGATACCATAAGATTTTTTTTATTTTGAAGTGGAGCATAAGTTTCTTCGTTGATATCGTAGCAAAATTGTCTGTAGTAACGAATCATATGAATATACTTGCTAGTTTCTGTTAACAGAATATAAGAATTGATGCATACATGATAGTTACTGTACATAATAGTCATTTGTATATGTCTATTTGCCGCTATTTTGTATCTATATTTATGTATAGATGGTATAATCCTACCAAATTGAGATGGTCGAGCAGCAGGTGGAAACTGCGTTCCGTTTCAAGTAATCATAAGTAATATTGAATTTCAGAACGTACTTCCACAGTATCTTTGAATACGCCTATATTGAACATACAGTAAAAGATGGCTGCCTTAACGCGCATAATTAAAATATGAAGTGCTGTACTTTCTGTCGTGCGATTCACGCGCTGTTTTGTATTCCAATATCTAATAATCATTAGTAAGTGGTCATACATTGCGTATCCGAAACCGAGTGATTTTGAGCAGATTTTTTTACTCTATGGTTTTTTATTTTCTTTCGAATTTAGTAGCATTATAATTCTTCTGCGTTGCGTTTTCGTCTGTACATAAGTATATAGTGAATTCAGATCGGAATTATTGATGAACTGTTTATCCGTAATTCATCAAATACTTACAAGTCTCCTATATTTAGTTCAAAGTGATTCGTGTGAGCAGACCGTGTAACAAAATGGCAGAAGAAGTACCTGTTAGCGATGTTCTTTGTGAAGCTATGGAATATTTGTGCAAGCTCGGATCGAATTTGAGAACGCGCTCACAGAACCTAAAGGATAAGAGAATGAGCAAAGACAAGCTACGAAATACCCACGCGGTGCGTAAAGCGGCTTCTAAGGTGTTATTAATATGCGAATTATCACGAAAATCGCTGGAGAACGTCGAAAACGGCGTGAAAAGGGTGTTGACGCTTGTAGACGCCGCGCGGTGCTCGCCCGTGACAGTTGGCGCCAAAGATGAAAATCGCTCTAGGAATAAGAAAAAGTATTTCTACTTCGAATATGACTCTTGTAAGTTAAGAATTTCAGAGAAGATTTTACTAGCCCATTATACGTCGGTCAAAGTTCATGCTAAAAGTATGCCCGAGTCGATGATGGACAAGTATCCTGTGTATTACCACTGTAGTCTGTATAAGAAACGAAAACAATCTTTGAAAGACAGTGGCAATGAAAACCGCCTGAAAACTAGTAAAAAGGAGGATAGATCTTCTAAATCTGCTGAGAGGACTAAAGAAAGTGAAAAATCAGATTCAGATGCCACATCCAGTGACAAACAAATCAAAGATAAAATTAATAAAGAGAAAAAACGAATAAAAGTCAATTTAAATTCAGACGACAGTGACAGTACCAAAGAGAAGGAAGCAGAGGAAAAAGACAAGAATAAGCAGCTTAAATGCAGGCCCAAGAAAAAGAAGACAAAGGAATCTGAAGATGAAACAACTGCGGCTACACTCAGTGATGGCGGCTGTGAAGATAGAAAGAAAGAAAACAAAGCTAGTAAAAAAGACAGCCAGAAAGGACCCATGGTTGAAGCCGAAATTGAGTCAAAAAGCACTGAAAGTGATGGTAGTCCACTAAACTCAAAACAAATGGAGCATGAGGAAATGTCCAACAAAAAAGATCCCAGCGAAAGTATCAACTCCAGTGATGAAGAAGAAATTTGCAACAAGTCTAAAAAAAGTACAAAAAAAATTGAATCTAATAGCAGCCAAGAAGATTCCAATGATGACAAAAAGTTAGAAAACAGAAAAGTAAAACAAGGTAACAACAGTGTTGATAGTGATGATGAGAAGTCTAAACCAACTGACAAGTTAGATTCAAAGTCTAAAAGTCGTCGTAAATCTTTAATAAGTGACAGCGAAGAAGATTCCAATGATAACGAAAAGTTAGAAAACAGAAAAGTAAAACGAGGTAACAACAGTGTTGATAGTGATGATGAGAAGTCTAAACGAACTGACAAGTTAGATTCGAAATCTAAAAGTCGTCGTAAATCTTTAATAAGTGACAGCGAAGAAGATTCCAATGATGACAAAAAGTTAGAAAACAGAAAAGTAAAACGAGGTAACAACAGTGTTGATAGTGATGATGAGAATTCTAAACCAACTGACAAGTTAGATTCGAAGTCTAAAAGTCGTCGTAAATCTTTAATAAGTTGCAGCGAAGAAAAGAAATTAAGTGGTGAAAAATCTAAAAAGTCAAAATCAGCTAGATCAATAGACAGTGACTCTGACCAAAAAAGTAACAGTGTTACTGGAAATGAGAGAAAAAAAAAGAAACTTGATAAGGAAAGTCGCGATAAAAAAAATAAGATTGATGAATCTGAAATAGTTAATTTAATTGAAGATTCACCAATGAAACCAAAAGAGAATTTAAAAAATAAGGAGAGCAAAGAAGATAGTGACTCTTCTACTTCAGACAAAAAACCTATGATCAAAACAGTTAGATTCATAGACAGTGACTCTGACCAAAAAAGTGACAGTGTCAATGGAAATGAGAGAAAAAAAAAGAAACTTGATAAGGAAAGTGACAGTAAAAATAATAGGACTGATGAATCTGAAATAGTTCATTTAATTGAAGAATCCCCAATGAAACCAAAAGAAAATTTAAAAAGCAAGGAGAGCAAAGAAGATTGTGACTCTTCTATGTCAGACAAAAAACCTATGGTCAAAACAGTTAGATACACAGACAGTGACTCTGACCAAAAAAATGACAGTGTCACTGGAAATGAGAGGAAAAAAAGGAAACTTGACAAGGAGGGTCACAATAAAAATAAGAAGACTGATGAATCTGAAATAGTTGATTTAATTGAAGATTCACCAATGAAACCAAAAGAAAATTTAAAAAGCAAGGAGAGCAAAGAAGACAGTGACTCTTCTACTTCAGACAAAAAACCTATGATCAAGTTAGTAAGTCTTAACAAGTTACTCAAGCCTGATGTACTACAAAAAGAAATGTATCATATGGACACTAAAATCCCCCCAGTTTCAAAGACATACAAGAACCGCAAAGAAAAGAGTAACCCTCAAGAGGATGAAAAGAAAAAAGCAATTAGTGCTTTCAAGCCCAAAAAGTTTGATGTTGTTGTTACTAGGCTACCAAAATTTACAGATGTATTTTTGTGTGAATATGGGTTGAAGAAAATAACTCAGAATGGATCTGAGATTTATAGTTTAACATCACTAAAAAACAAGGAAAAAGAAAAATCAAGCCTGAAGACTGATCAAAATAATTCTAGATCAGAAAGTAAAGAAAAATCCTGTGATAATATTGATCCTAGTGATGCTGAAAAGAGTAAATTGGCTGAAGGAATTGAAGCAAGCAAAAATGCACTACTCAATTCTGATTCTGATGATGTGGATACCAATAAGCCAAAGAATTGTAAAAACTCTAGAAGGAAATCTAAGGCTCTACAATCAGACTCTGAAAAAGATGAGGGTAATGATAAAATAAAATCTAAATCTTGTTCACCAACTGCATGTAACAGATCTAGAAGTATATCACCAAAAGACGTAGATAAAAATGGGAAAATTGCTAGTGAATGTAAAGAAAAATTGGCTAGAAACAATGACCCAGAAAACATCATATCCCTGGATTCTGTGGCCACTCCGAAGACGCCAGATAGAAAAACGGAAGAAACAGAGAAAACTACACCACAGTCCAGAAGGAAATTAATTATGGAGTCAATGCATGCAAAAAAGATGCTATTGACTTATTCCTCAAGCTCTGATACTGATGATGATCAGCTGAAAAATGCATTGAAAGAAATTAAAAACTCTCTTTTAAAGGGATCAAGTTCAGACGATGAACTAGATGTGAAAAAGATAGTTCAAATGAATAGGAGAAAGCTGGTTACTCCCTCGGATTCTGATGATAGCTTAAATATAAAGAAGAAAAAGAGAGGAAAGGAGCTTGCTAAAGAGAAGGAGCAGGAGGATAGCAGTATTAGCCAAGTGGATGGAACCAATGATGAATTGTCTAATTCAAGTTGTAGCCAGGTTAGGAAATAGATAACCCATTCATTAATACATTGCCTACTTTCAATTTTGAATGTACATAAACATTCCTTTGTCCCAAGTTTGATTAAGTTAATTGTACTAATTTCAATTGTTTGCAGTTATTGCACATCTATCTTAAGATTTCTAAATTGTTTGTACAACTTAGAAAGTAAGTGTAGTTTGTTATGGACATAAGCTCCAGTATGACATATAAGAATTAAAGTCTATTAAATAATAGCAGTGTTTTCATTGAGTAAGAATTTATAAAATAGGATGGATTCATTTAACAATGAATCTTCATCAAACCAGAAACAAATTTAAAGACAGATCATTGGCTCTCAAAAAGTCGAATATTACATGTTGAAACCCGGTCTGGCCCTATAGATTTGTTTTTTTTTTTGCTTTTTTTTATAGTTTATTTGAAATACATTTCTGTTTTTTTTTTTCGTTTTACATATAGGTCTACACGAAACTAGCATTGCATGACTTACAGTTGGGAAAAAAAACGAGAGACTTATAAAGAACTAAAATTTCCAGATGGGCCGCTCTAAAACAAAACCTGCCAGTAGCAGCTCTGAGAATGTGGACACAGTTGACTCAGAAATTAATAGGTAAATATCAAATAACACTAAAGACTGAAAAAGGTCTTAAGTGTTACTTCTTGGCACCCTCAGGCCATGGACTGGACGCAAGCGGCGACCAAATTAAGGCTTTTCATACATTGCGCTCGACCAAATGTATGAATGGCATTGATTTGCCGCTCGCCGTCCAGTCCGCGGCCTCAAGGTTAAGTATTGCACTAGGTAATATAATGGGAATGGGACTGTCAAATGTCATATAAAATAAGGTTCATTTTCTTCATGGCTATAGTTTTCGTTCCTGAGGTAAGACGGGTGATTAGATACATTTATTTGGGTTCAAGGTTTTGTGTGTATGTTGTTTTGTGTTTCCATTTATGTTATTAAATAGGCTCTGGGTCTGGGTATTCTAATTTTTAAAGGCTGTGATGGCATCATATTCATCAAAGAACATTTTGCATTATAAATATGCTATTAATTTATATGCAATTATTTACAACTTTTTTTTTTACATTTCTATAAGTATATGCATAGAAAAAAAACTATAACAAATATAGCAGTTCGTACAAAGTCCATATTTTAACTTGAGAAGGTACCTTACACAAAATAAAATTTAGTAAAATGAAATACATACATTACAACTAGTGTCCGACCGAAACATGTTTATTTGCCGAAACCGAAACCGAATGTTCGGCTTTGGCTCTAGTTTCGGCCGAAACCGAAACCGAAACTTTTGTAGACTTGTTAAAATCGTTGAAAAAATGTCATAAAACCGCTTTTACACACATATTATGGGGCTGTCAACGCCCAATGTCCTTGAAATTGATGTTACTTAAGCAGTTTTTTAAGAAAATTACTAGAGTTAGACCAAGATAATTCTGCTACGATTTTGATAACACACCCAGTGCAAGTGTTATTTTAAACGTCAAAACTTCTATGAAATTATGACGTATAAATGACATTTGCACTAGTAGCACTGCGTATGCTATCAAAATCATTGCAGAATTTTCTTGGTCTAACTCTATTCATTCACCATTCAAGCTAACATGTAGATACAGGGTCAACCAAAAACGCGAGCTCGAAATTTTTTGTTAACAATATCGCAAGACCGGGTCCCGATCTTCACCTGGGCCTAAAAGTCCGAAGTGCCCCAGTGAGGCGAACTTTCATGCGAAGTCAATGTCCATTGTATTAAAAAGCGAGACCGCAGGCCGAGCTTGGCGCAGCGAGGCCAAAGGCTAAGCTGAAGTAGAGGCACATGATGTAGAGGACATGTGGAACACAAACCAATGGTAAATTGAGGAAAAAGTAAGGCTACGGTCGAGCATTCGTATGAAAAACTGTACTGGGGACACTTTTAAGGGTTTTTTCTTCGTTTTAATCAATAGTCAGCCTTTCAGCTTCGCAAAATATTAACTAACGGCACAAGTTGAGCGTAGCCTTTAGCCTCGCTTAAAATTTGCCATTAGAGGTAAATAGGAAAATGACTGAATAAGTGAGTGAATAAGAGCTAAAAAGACATCGTTCGACTCGGGCCGAGCTGATACTCGGCCAACGGCTACGTGCAACAGTGCTATCTCATTCACTCCGAAATAATTTAGACAGTGTGTGCGTTATAGGTATTGACAGCCTCTTAAGAGCCAACGGGAGTGGTCATTTCTCCATACAAACCTACTCCTCGTTTTCCTTCGTGGTTTTTAAAGCTAGAGCAATGATTTTTTCAATACAGATTAATATTGTCAATATCTGTGTCGGACCGTTTTGCTTTTTTTGATATTTTTGTTTTTTAAGGCGCTAGAGCCCTTTAAAAATGGCCAAAATGGCCTAATTGACTATGCCGCAATGAGAGGCGTGGCATTCAAAACTGATATCAATTAGCCAAAAAAGCAAAACGGTCCGACACAGATAATTTCATAATCATTTAGATTTCCAAATTTGGTTACGATTGGTTAAGTTTTGGAGGAGGAAACAGAGGAGTACGAAACCTCGATTTTTGAGATTTTTACGCAGGATTTTTCGCCTTGTCCTTATCGCACTACTTTTAGGTGCCGCTTCCGTTAGCAAGACGGGTATATTTACCTAAAATATTTAAAACTCAGCTCCTGTTTCGTCTTAAGACTGTGTCGACCGTCCAGTGGCGCCCTCATTAGTGGAATTGTGTTTTATAATAAACCAAATAATTTCTGTACCTATAAATGAATCAGTATATGTGGGTATTATTGTTGTCCTATTTATTCTCCAACTTTTGGTCTTTGTCCGAAGTACCATTTCGTAAGTTTCGGCCCGGCCGAAAGGTTCGGCCGTTTTTTGGCCGAAACCGAAAATACAGCCGAATCATGATTTTTGGCCGAAACTGGCCGAAACCGAAACCGAACCTTCGGTCGGACACTAATTACAACCCATCTACATTTCTCACTCTAAAATGAATGTCTTCTGTTTGGTCACCACTCATACTCATACCATAAATGATTATAGTTCAACATAAATAGTAAAAACTGGCCAAGTGCCTGTCGGACCGAGCATATTGGAGGGTTCAGTACCTTCCGTACATCATAAACCCTCCTTTTGATTTGCCGTTGTCGGGTAAAACAAATACTTTCAGGACGATTATTTCCAAAATTATTCGCAAAATCAAATTAGTGTATGTAATGTAACTATACAATTACCCCCTCATTCGTAAACGCGCTACAAGCCTCAATTCGCTAATAATCGTTTGTCTTTATCTGTCATTTTGACTTATGTATTTGTAAGAAAGGGATAAAACATTATTTAACTAAATCAGGCCCGTAAAGTTTTATGAATAATTTTCAGATTTTAACACGATTTTATCAAAAAAAAAAGAAATTCAAAGTGGCGGTCATTTTTTACAATCTTTGACTACGAATTCATATTAAGGTACCTTTCGGATCCTCAGATGTCAATTTTTATCATGATTAGAGCAAATTTTCCGTCGGACGTACCGTTTGTGAACTGCAAGCAAAAAACTGAAAAAGTGCAAATTTTTTTCCACATCTCCTGGAATGGAGCAAACTCGGATTACACTAATTTAGAACCAAATTAAGGTATTAAGACGATTTCCCGCTTGCTGGGAATTAATTCCTGGAAAAAATCTAATTTGACTGGCCTAAGACAAAAGCCAAACCTATATACGCATTTTGGGCATTTTGGCACGTTATTCACTTCAATCCGAACAAAGGATCTGCCTACCCTTACAAATAGCATATTCCATTGTATGGATCGGAATCCCAGCCGTCACATGAGTCAGCCTTGGTAAGACAAAATCGTAAGCACCGATACTCTCTACTCAGTTGGGGCAGCTTTTGGGCATTAGATAAAGTGTCATTCTATGGAACTTGCTAACTATGTAAACAAACCGCCATATTGAAATTGTCTCTTAATGATGAATTTACTAGTGACTTTTGTTTACATAGTTAGCAAGTTCCATAGAATGACACTTAAGGTAATTCTGGCATAAGTACTTATTATCTCAATCTATTGCTCGACCATCTCACAATTCGAATGACACAGTTCAGGATAGAAAGCCAATTCGAGTTTTAGTTATTCGAGCTGTTTCCGATATGATATGATATATGATACTGTTCAGTCAGGGTCAAAGGTGGTTTTTGGTTGCAGAAATCTCACTTTTGACACTGACCGATCAGTATCATATTGGAAACAGATCAAATAACTAAATCTCGAATTGGCCTGTAGGTCTGTATTTTGTACAAATCAATTCTTTGAATCTTTTGGGCATTAGACAACGTACGTACCTAAATAAAATGAAGTGCTCAAATTGATTTGCTTATGATACCATGAATATGAAAACAAGTTTTAAGAGTCCGCTCCATGAAATATGTAATTGCCCCAAATTTTTGAGTATACCTAATTCAAGTAAATATATACTTATAAAATATATTAAAAACGGGTCACTCACGTATTTTAAGTCGAAAAACGCTCGTCATGTTTCACTTCGTACCGAGGAGTATCATCAGAAGCTTGCGTTGACGGTGACGGACCGCTTAAATATACCTACTTAGTTATAACTTATAAGTACACCTAAGATAATATTTGATTAATATGTATTTATTTTTGGACTCTAGTTTCATATCCTAGAATCATCTGTGGAAAATGATATGTACTTAAGTAGTGTAAGTATGCTTCATTTTAGACTGACTCTAATTAGGTACTAAACAGTAATTAGATAATACAATATTTTGTCTATTGGTCAATTGGTTGGTAGGTAATTAGATAAACGATTATCTGACAACCTTTAAATTAACATACAACAGTAAAGGCTCCGTCACACAGGCGCGTTTTGCGGACGGCGTGTGAGCGGGGCGCGCCGCTTTTGCATATAAAACGCTCACGCCCCGCCCTGAATGCGCGCCTGTGTGACGGAACCTTAAGTATTTACTGTTGTCTAAAGTAGTAATGTCAACTCCAATATCAAATTTATAAGTGTTAAGTGGGATAGTCCACCAAGTGACATTCGAAAACCCGTTTTCTTTAGCAATAAATTCGACGTTCAATCTGATTTTACGGTATGGTTGTTATGCTTGGTGGAACAGGATAACTGTTATAATACCTAACCATACAGTATGTTTGGCGCCAACCTCGTTGCTTCAAGAAAACGAAACGTACCTACTTAACTAGCAGCAATAGTGAAACCTGACTAAGAACCGTAATAGTTATTGACTATCATAAGGGGTCATCCATTAATTACGTCACACGTTTAGGGGGAGGGAGGGGTCAAGAAAATGTGACATGTTGTGACATGGGGGAGGGGGGAGTCAAAAACATTGTGACGTCACTTTAACTTCATCAAATCATCAGTAACCGAAAATTAATTTATATTTTTTTATTCGCTGTACAGTTAAATAACGAGTTTTTGGAAGTAATTTTCGTTCCTAATTGGTTTTGTGTTATAAAATTACTAATATTTCTTTTACCAAAAATATATTTTCATTAAAAAAAATAATGCCGAGTTACTATCACCGATTTCGTTGAAAACAAAATTGCCTAAAATGTGACGTCACACCAGGTGGGGAGGGATTTGCAAAATGTGACCAAGTGTGACAAGGAGGGGGGGAGCGGTCAAAAAACCTAGAAATTCGTGTGACGTAATTAATGGATGATCCCTAATACCTAAAGTTGGTATTCCACCTGTGCAATTTCTTGGTCCAATGTGCACTGCGTCTCTCTTCTCACTAAGCAAAATGTGAGATGCAAATACACAACAAAGAAATTGGACACGTGAAATACCACACTAACTTTACACTATTTTACTTTAACTTTACTACAGAACACTAGTTTTAGAGGAAAATCTAAATTATTGTTGGAGTTCCTATATCGATAAACTCAATTATCGATGCTATTCCCACATGCTAGTACATAGTACCATATTATAAGAACTACTTTCTGCAAAATCGAGCTCCGAGGAATTGTAGAGTAGCTCCACATGCATTGCATCCTCCCGCTTCCTTAGGGTGGTATTCCACCTATGCAATTTCTTTGGCCAATTTGTATTGCGTCTCACATTATTTAATGAGAGAGTGAGACGCAATGACATTGGACAAATAAATTGGACGGGTGGAACACCACCCTTAGGTCGAAAAAGGATGTGTTCGGAAAGTAGATGTCCATGGCGTCAAACTACAACATAAACACGTTCACACAACGCGTGTAACCCACGTTTTAGTGTGTGGCCAGTAAAATGTCATTCTATGGAACTTACTGACGATGTAAACAAACCGCCATGTTGAAATGGTCTCTGAATGATGAATTTACTAGTGAGTTTTGGTTACATAGTTAGCAAGTTCCATATAATGACACTTTAAATAAGGAAGGGAAGGTTACCGAAGTAAGTATATAAGTTATTATTATTAACCGGGCAACTAAAATATTAAACAGGAACTTTCACTGGGCATATAATAATATAATTTGGCTGTCCATTAATATTTTAGCGCCAATAAATTTATATTAGCCTCAAATTTTAGCATCATATTGTTGAAAAACTGGCAGCAAAATCAAGCCACCCAAAAAAATTATAGGGAAAGTGAATTCATAGGTTGGCGTCTAAAATAATAAGTTGGCAACTAATATTGTAAAGCGATCATAATGTTTGGTTGTTTATATATGTACATATCCAGAATACCTAAGATACCTATATACATAAGCTTTAAATACTCCATTGTAAAATAATTTAAACATATGCATACCTAGTTATTTAAATTGTCAAATTTCCTAATCCACAAAACACCACTAATTTATTTACCAATGGTCAGTACCTATACTTATAGTCGAAATTCCTAATCATGAAACACCTAATGGCCATTATACCATTCGGTCTTTAAATTTTTAATTACTAATTTTAATAGTTATCACGGTGTTCTAGTCAAAAGATAGGTGCGACGACGAGCGAAGCGAGGAAGGGCGTGTTAGGTTGACCGTGTAGTGACACTAGTGACCAAACAAAATATTTTAAAAGAACTTAATTTTTTTTATTATTAGATAGCCGTTTTCTTTTAAAAATGTGCTTCGTAAATGGTCTCCAATATAATAATTCAGTTGCCAAATAAATATTTGGTACTTGCCTAAAAATAAACAAAAGCTGTAACGGCATTAAAATGTTGTCTCATATTGATATATTTTAAAGCTCTCTTTTTGTTGCCAATCTATTAATTTTAGTACCCACATCTATTTTTTTAAACTACTCAAATTCGATTAATTATTTTAATTAGTTGACCGGTTAAATACGTGCCCTTATTAAAAATACTCGAATGTGTAGTCGCGAGTCATAAATAAGAACCTAATATATTTAATCCTAATATTTTTATTTTTCTACATTTCCTGCTACCCAAAGGTTGTCTGGAAGAGATCGCTTTTTAGCGATAAGACCGCCTGTTGTTACCGGGTTATATTTTTCCGTTAAAATTTCTTTGTAGTTTTACATGTATGTAAAATGTATAATTATTGGTGCAATAAAGAATATTTACTTACTTACTTACTTAATATATTTTGTATCTGCTACATGTATGCACTTATGATAGAATAAAGAATAAGTTCTAGTAATAAGCTGACCACTACTACACTACACGATACTTTTAATAAAAGTTACAACACGAGAGGCGCGTATCTCACGAGGCATGAAACGAAAGTGCACCCTAAGAGCCCGGAGAAAGCTCAACTATAGCATAGCTCATTAAAAAGTTAGGGATAAAAGAAAGTCGGACAAAAGGACAAGGATATCCCTATTACCTTTTCCCTATGGATATGACAAAAGTGACGGATTGTCATTATGTAACGTCATATTTCCATAGAAATTTGACATTGCCACACTTTGTCATTGCAAATGGCATGCAGAGTTATCTTGGTCCGACTCTAAAGAAATGGAGAAGGTAGTTGCGGGCCTTTTGTTCACTATGTATTCCAGTTTGTGGTCCTAACTCAGAATCTTACTGCCTCACCAGCCATTGATTCTGCAAGCAACGTATCCCGCCCACTGCCTACTGCCTAACTAATAGTACTACCGTACAGAAAATTCACTCCTTCACAAAAGTCAGATTTAGGTATAAAATTATACCTATACTCGGCGAGCCTGCAACAAAATTGAAACTTATAACCGCGCACGAACCGTAAATCTTCTTTGCGCGAGCGCCACGTGACACGACTATCGTGCGGTCGAGCGGCCCACTGCCATACGCCTGCCCTGCCCGGGAGGCCAGCCGGACAAATGTACCTAAACTGCGTAGTGACACCCCCCTGACTAAATTCAGAGAGGTGTGAGAGCCATATGCTAAAAGAGAAATACCTAATAAAATCTACTTTGTTGGAGTTATCTACAGGTGGACAGAAAACAAGTGTATGTTCTTCGGTCACTCGCTTTTCTGTCAATGCCGGTCATTCTCCGTAAAGTTCTAGAAGGGGTTGATGTTTTGTTGGTTGTAAAAGGCGGTGAAGATTTCTAAAATATTAGCAACTGTTAGCTTACCCAACCTGACAGGCTTATTAAAACTAAAAAAACTTGTTAATAAATTGCGAAGGGATGAGATTATCACTTCTCTATTTTAAAAGAAATGCTAACATTAACAGAAGTTTTGAAGTTTGGCTTTGAATGCTTTTGTAATGACGAGTCTTTTTAATGAGTAATTTGTGTTGTTTATCAAATATTGATGATAATCTTAAGAAAATGTCTGTCTGATTTCAAAATTTGTCAAGCCAGCAATAAAATTAACTGCGTGGTTTATTCGTTTATCGCTTTAGGTATATGGGTGTGAAACTTTCGTTTGGCATTACGAAAAGAGATGCAGCACGAATGTTTGTATAAATAAGAGTTTTTTTTCTCTCGGGTCATCCCAACGGGAACGATAGAGGTCCCTTCGAAATTCCATAAAATCTCGAAAAAAAAATCTAAATGAAGCATGTTTTTCCAGATTGTCAAACCTCAAGACGCTGAACCGCCGCCGGCGACCGTCGGTCGAGAGGACGACTAGAAGCACCCGAAGAATGCCGAAGGCGCCGCCGATTAAAGATGAGGTGTTGGCCCTTGCCAGCTCGGGCTCTGGCTCTGGCTCTGAGAGCGAACACGAGGCGGCAGAGACGGAAGGTAATGAGTTAAAGCGCGGCAGAGAAGGAAAGTAGGTAATAATAATGAGGCAGTCCCTTCGTCAGATTACGCATTGCTCGACCACTATATACTGGGCCCCCAGACGACCTGCTAAAATTGAATGACGAAGCGCTCAAGGGGATTCATTCTCTGGAATTAGAAATGATTTAATTGTATCTATTACCTTATATTTGTATAATGCCATATTCTGGCTCTTGGGGTTTAAAGTCCTAATATTAATAGTACAAATTACCTCCAATGGAATTTGAATCATAATGAAATGAAACAGAGTTGCTTAAGTTTTGTTTCGTTCGATTTTAAAACAAAACGAATTCAACTCTATATTCTAACACCTTTGATTCAAATTTGACTGGCAATTTACCTTGTATGGGCGACTAGAGGATACGATTAAATAAATTTGTATGGAATTGTTTCCAGAGCTGCCCCCCATCTCGATGCCAAAGTTGAACGGGGACAGCATCAACCACATCGCCAAGGAAGACCTCCTGGCTCAGAGTGAACCGTCCAGCTCTGAAAATGAAAAAGCTAATGGTTCCGAGGTAAGAGGATATTTTATAATGGTTGGTGCTAGTAACTTCGAACTATCTGCCGACGTGTGAATGTCATCTTACTGGGCCCGTAAATCTTGTACTTAATATGAATATTCCCTAACCCCCATATACATAAACGCGCTACAAGCCTCAATTAGCTAACAATCGTTTGTCTTTATCTGTCATTTTGACTTATGTATTTGTAAGAAAGGGATAAAACATAATTTAACAAAATCAGGCCCGTAAAGTTTTATGAATAAGGGGGCTAGAGTATAACGACTTAATAATACATCAGCCCGAAAATCCACACAATTGGAAAAGGGAGAAAAAACTTCTCGGCTGAGGATATTTTCCCCACAATACATATAAAACTATAGGTATAGGTTAACTGGATGAAATCCCAGGGTTAAGTTCGCCTTTGTACTACACATGTTTTATCTGATGTAACCAATGTTCCTATCTTTTCGTACAATAAAGCGTTTACTTACTTCAGTCATCGAATTCAATTAAAAACAAGTGAGTCTAAACCGTAAAATTATTCATTGTTTACTTACCTACTTAAAACTTATTCGAAAATATTTTTAAAGTATTATGGGATGATTTATAAACGTCAATAAGTACCTTTTTTTTGCTTTTTGTTTCACAGGACGACAAAAAAGAATCAGATAGCGACGAAGACACGTGAGTTTTCATTCATAAAATATACTTATTAATAATGCTTACCTACCATTATTTTGGTTTAATATAAAAAGAATGAATGATATAAAAGGTTTGATTTGAATGCGTCTAAAGGTTCGTCGGGTTTTAACATTTTTGGTGTATCTATTACACAGTGTGAAGTCCAGAAGACGCAAAGCAAACGCCATAGCGTCCGATTCCGAGGCCGAAGCGGCGCGGAAGGCGGACAGAATGAGCGACTTCGACGAGTCGGAGGACGAGAGCAGCGAGCCTAGGAAAAAGAGCAAGCGAAAGAAGAAGGACACTGACAGCGACGGGTCTGTCTCTTCCAGCGACGGGGGGTAAGTGTCTGAAGCCTAAACTTTGCATAAAGAAGCGGCGCGGAAGGCGGACAGAATGAGCGACTTCGACGAGTCGGAGGACGAGAGCAGCGAGCCTAGGAAAAAGAGCAAGCGAAAGAAGAAGGTCACTGACAGCGACGGGTCTGTCTCTTCCAGCGACGGGGGGTAAGTGTCTGAAGCCTAAACTTTGCATAAAGAAGCGGCGCGGAAGGCGGACAGAATGAGCGACTTCGACGAGTCGGAGGACGAGAGCAGCGAGCCCAGGAAAAAGAGCAAGCGAAAGAAGGTCACTGACAGCGACGGGTCTGTCTCTTCCAGCGATGGGGGGTAAGCGTCTGAAGCCTAAACTTTGCATACTGAAGCGGCGCGGAAGGCGGACAGAATGAGCGACTTCGACGAGTCGGAGGACGAGAGCAGCGAGCCTAGGAAAAAGAGCAAGCGAAAGAAGAAGGTCACTGACAGCGACGGGTCTGTCTCTTCCAGCGACGGGGGGTAAGTGTCTGAAGCCTAAACTTTGCATACTGAAGCGGCGCGGAAGGCGGACAGAATGAGCGACTTCGACGAGTCGGACGACGAGAGCAGCGAGCCTAGGGAAAAGAGCAAGCTAAAGAAGAAGGTTACTGACAGCGACGGGTCTGGCTCTTCCAGCGACGGGGGTTAAGTGTCTGAAACCTAAACTTTGCATACTGAAGCGGCGCGGAAGGCGGACAGAATGAGCGACTTCGACGAGTCGGACGACGAGAGCAGCGAGCCTAGGGAAAAGAGCAAGCTAAAGAAGAAGGTTACTGACAGCGACGGGTCTGTCTCTTCCAGCGACGGGGGGTAAGTGTCTGAAGCCTAGACTTTGCATAAAGAAGCTGCGCGGAAGGCGGACAGAATGAGCGACTTCGACGAGTCGGACGACGAGAGCAGCGAGCCTAGGAAAAAGAGCAAGCGAAAGAAGAAGGTCACTGACAGCGACGGGTCTGTCTCTTCCAGCGACGGGGGGTAAGTGTCTGAAGCCTAAACTTTGCATACTGAAGCGGCGCGGAAGGCGGACAGAATGAGCGACTTCGACGAGTCGGAGGACGAGAGCAGCGAGCCTAGGAAAAAGAGCAAGCGAAAGAAGAAGGTTACTGACAGCGACGGGTCTGTCTCTTCCAGCGACGGGGGGTAAGTGTCTGAAGCCTTTTTTATTTATTTTTTATATTGGGAGGAAAATCCGTTATGGATACCTCCGCACCGCAGGGACAGAGCGGAGGTTATGTCGGACTTTCACCGTTGAAACCAATGAATTTCCCGGAACTTATGTCCGCGTTGCTTCGGTTTTATCATCACTGAGGGTCGTCGCTATTTTTAGGTTACTACTTCTCTTTAACAAACTGTCGCCATCTCTTTATATCATCTGACTAAATTTGATCAGTCCTGCATTTCGGCCGATCCATCTATATCAGTTTACGAGTAATATTATGTTATGGAAGAAATGTATTAGCAATGCAATGCAATGTATGTATGTGTGCTAACAATATGTGGACCTAAAGTTGTCTATTAATAAATAAATTCATTCATTCATTCATTAGTTGCTCTTTCGTGATGGAATACATCTTGAGCAAACAGAGTAATTCTAAAAGACCTGGTTTCTCCTCTATGTTGGAAAAGACCCGGATTCCATTAATAAAGTTTGTTTTCTCCAGTAAAAAGAAGCGTCGTCGCATCAAACAAGTGAATGATAGCGACGGCTCCGGATCCGACACGGAGAATGAAGGCAGGAACAAACATGGAAGAAAGAATATTCGCAAGGTAAGACTCAATGAGGACACGCAATGCGAGTACCTCTGCAAGTGTGATCCGCTTCAAGATAAGAGTTTAAAAAAAGTACCAGTTTGACTCTACGACTGCGTAGACAGCAATCGAGCATATAACAAGATAGGATGATAATATTGATAATTACCTTGTTTTCTTAAAATAATATTTATATTAAATGTGTTGTATTCCTTATTTGTGAAACAGGTGATGAGCAAGGACCAGTTAGAAGAGGCTACAAAGAAGGCAGCGCGACAGGAGAAGGAGAGGATTGCTCGTATAGCCGAACGCCAGAAACTGGTAAGCGTACCTACATTGTTTTATCTATTGCGCCGCTATTGGCGCACTTGTCCTGATCTACCTAACCATGGGAGTCCAATCCCAATAACAATAAATTTATTTTAAATATGGTGCATACCCAGCAGTGGCGTCCGTCCATGGAACAAGATTTCCACTGCCTTGCCTCATTTTCATACAGTCAAATTGTACTGTCACGAAGAAAAGTTAAACTAATTCAGCTTCGGCTTGCCTATGAATATTTTTTACTCACCCCCACCTAGCCTACCTACCCACCTATACCCCTATACCCACCTATACCTATCCTATATTTTATTTTGTTTATTCAGTGTAAACTTAAATCTCTTATTCTAGTACAACAACTTGGAATTCGACGAGTCCGGCAAGCCTGACGAGGTTGTGCTAGACAAGGTGGTGTTGGACTTCGACCCTGAGACCAAGGAGCCCATCATAGAGGTGGACCGCGGGCTCGTCAAGAAACTCAAGCCGCATCAGGTACGTATTAATATTACAAAACATATGCTAACTAGCTTTTGCCCGCGACTTCGTCTGCGTGGAATTAGTGACAGCAGCTAAAATAGGTATAGCGCTTGGATAATGCTAATAGCAATTAGCAATCATTCAATTCGCGCATTGCTTACTTCAATTATTAGGCAATTCATTAACTACTTCAATTCCACCCCCCTTTGCACTCTCTTCAGGGATGATTTCCGACATAAAAACTATCCTATGTCCTCCCCGGGACTCAAACTATCTCTATACCAAATTTCAACTAAATCGGTTCAGCGGCTTAAGCAAGGTAACAGACAGACAGTATGGATTTCGAAAGGTTAAACTTCACATTTCTTGACTTTAATTATAATACGGGACTTAATCGTGTAATTAAGTTTTAAAATTCACCTCCGACGTTTCGTGGACTGCGTTGTCCCCGCGTTGGGTGTCCGGCGTTGGCTAGAAGATGTTGATGTCAACTTTAGCCACTCATCTCCGAGACCACTGGGACAACGCCGTCCTTGAAATGTCAGAGGTAAATTTTAAAACGTGATTACGCGATGAAGTCCCTTGTTATGCTTAAAACATCAGACACAGATGATAAGGCCTATTATTATAGTTATTAATCTGTAAAAATCGAGTGAAAGTTTAAATCAGTGTATTTCTTGACTTCGCAACAGCTTTTGCTATATTTATATATTGATGACTATCTTTTTTTACAGGCTAACGGTATAAAGTTCATGTGGAACGCGTGCTTCGAAAGCGTGAAACGCATCAAGAAGGACCGCGGATCCGGCTGCATCCTCGCCCACTGCATGGGTCTGGGCAAAACTCTGCAGGTCAGTTATTGCATGTTATTCAGGTTGAAAAATAAGCAGAGAGAGGCTTCCCAAATAAAAAAGAAAGAATCTATTCTTGAATACCATACAAATTTAACCCTTAACTGGAAGACTGACTGGTTAGCTGGAAAAGATCCATTTTAGGAATAAGTTCGCCTTTGTACATAACATTTTTGTTTTGTTTTGTTCATTTTATGTGAACCTGTTTATGTGCAATAAAGTGACATACATATTGCACACCTCAATGCAGTAAACAATACACATCTTATTTCTTTACATCCTTATATCTTCCACAGGTGGTCTCCCTAACCCACACACTGCTCGCGCATAGCAAGCTGACCGGCGTGAAACGAGTACTAGTTGTCTGTCCGTTGTCGACCGTGTTGAACTGGGTCAACGAGTTCACCATGTGGCTCAAACACGCCGAGACGGACACCGAGGTGGACGTGTTCGAGTTGTCGAGGTTAGTACTACACAGCAAGCTGACCGGCGTGAAGCGAGTACTAGTTGTCTGTCCGTTGTCCACCCTGTTGAACTGGGTCAACGAGTTCACCATGTGGCTCAAACACGCCGAGACGGACACCGAGGTGGACGTGTTCGAGTTGTCATGGTTAGTACAACACAGCAAACTGACGGGCGTGAAGCGAGTACTAGTTGTCTGTCCGTTGTCCACCGTGTTGAACTGGCTCAACGAGTTCACCATGTGGCTCAAACACGCCGAGACGGACACCGAGGTGGACGTGTTCGAGTTGTCATGGTTAGTACAACACAGCAAACGAGTTCACCAACGAGTTCACCATGTGGCTCAAACACGCCGAGACGGACACCGAGGTGGACGTGTTCGAGTTGTCATAGTTAGTACAACACAGCAAACGAGTTCACCAACGAGTTCACCATGTGGCTCAAACACGCCGAGACGGACACCGAGGTGGACGTGTTCGAGTTGTCATGGTTAGTACAACACAGCAAACGAGTTCACCAACGAGTTCACCATGTGGCTCAAACACGCCGAGACGGACACCGAGGTGGACGTGTTCGAGTTGTCATGGTTAGTACAACACAGCAAACGAGTTCACCAACGAGTTCACCATGTGGCTCAAACACGCCGAGACGGACACCGAGGTGGACGTGTTCGAGTTGTCGAGGTAAGTGTTTTTTACAAGACAGCTTTACTCCACTGGCCCGCTGGATTTTAATATGTGATTATGATATTGATGATATGTAGGGACGTGCGGACGGAAACAGGCGGGCTGAAGATCGCCTAGAGTAATAGAACTTTTACGTAATTTACGTGTGATCCATCTCTAACCATATATACACATACCTACTTAGAGCCATCTTAATTTGTTGTGATTAAAATTGCTTATTATGTCGGAATTTTCCTTTTAAAGGCACAAGCAGAATTCAGAGCGCTCCTGGCAGCTCCAACAATGGGTGGAGTGTGGCGGCGTGTGCGTGCTCGGCTACGAGATGTTCCGCAACCTCTCCGCCGACAACAACAAAAAGTTCAAGAAGAAGATGCTCAAGACCTTCCAGGAGGCTCTCGTGGATCCTGGTAAGCCTGCAGACCGTCTAACGCACCAAAACGCACGGTCCGAGCGTGCAAGCTCGACCTCGACGCTAATGCCAAACGCCATACATTGTTAAAACAAATATATGGCAGTCGGCGTCAGCGCCTCTCAGAGCATGCGTTCCGTGGCACGAGAACCACGGCTCGTGCCACGACATTGAGCGACTTGCGACGGCGCGAGCGTGTTGGAGCGAGACACAGCGATCGGATTTTTCATTCCCACCTATAGTTGTCACTGCCGCCGTCGCCAGTCGCGTAATGTCGTGGCCGAGCCGTAAAGGGGCCCACTGATTGCCAGTTCGCTGGACGATATCAGCCTGTCAGTTAAACGCAAAATTTTCCAGCTCCGAACAACTGACAGGCTGATATCGTCCGGCGAACTGGTAATCTGTGGGCCCCTTAAGGCTGCGGACTGGACTCGACCGACCGGCGGTGTGGGCATCGGGGCGATGCAACCGGTGCGAACGTCGCTGACGCCGCCGCTCAAGTCAAAAACTCATTCATTCAAGTCTATACATTTTGCTTTAGTGGCCCGGAGCGGACATTATTGTCATAAAAACTTCAACGTGTCCTATCATATGCCTACATTTGTATAGGAAATTTTGAAACATGGGCTACTTTGAAGCCTTCTTGTAACAAAAACCGCTTGAAACGCTTGGAGCAAAAACTTACTAATAAGTGATAGTATGATTCAATAAAAAAAGTTTAAGTACGTGTAATTTTATACCGCTGTTATATTTTTCAGTAATGCATTAATCTTTTTGTGACTAGGCCCGGACCTTGTGGTGTGCGACGAAGGCCATCTTCTAAAGAATGAAAAGACGAGCCTGTCCCAATCCATGAACCGCGTGAGGACGTTACGACGCATCGTGCTCACCGGCACACCGCTGCAAAATAATCTCAAGGAGTGTAAGTACTCTCTTTTTAAGATTTCGAAGGAGGAGGTAATTGTCAAGTCGGGATCTTTTCTTAAATGTATTTTCCCGAATTTTTCAATGTCATTGGGTCAGGTTCTGATGGTTCCCTGGAGAAATTAAGGGATCTCTTGGAAGTTTTATAGGCACACGTATTATAGTCTTTTGAGTATATTTATAGTATATTGAATTATTTTTTCGGAAAGCATCATTTCTTGAAGTGGACTTGCTGATGAAAACCATTAAATGATGGCATACTGTTATGTGAAGTTGGTGCGTTATTTGTTAAAGGTTATTTTATTTAAAAACATTGGTGTAACGGTGGTCCTCCATTTCTCTGATAGTATGCAACCTCTTTAACATGTACATACGACATAACATCAATTTTATTCCGAACACATTCCTTATCACATAATGAAATTCTTAGTCATAGCAAAACGTCATGTTTAGCACAATCAGTGCCGAAAACCCGACTTTCGGGTATTTTATGATTTCGTTCCCAGGCCGGACGACCCGATAGTCGGGATCGTGGTACTACTGCTTTATATTGCGAAATTGTTGTGGCCTGGAGCGGATGTCTTGTATCACTTGTATGGCTGGGTGCCTGGGTGGCAATGAAATAAAACCGCGTATTTATCGTAATTAAAAATAACTACGTATATATTTACAGATTACTGCATGGTACAATTCGTGAAGCCCAACCTCCTCGGCAAATACAACGAGTACCTGAATCGCTTCGTGAACCCCATCACCAACGGGCAGTACACAGATTCAACTGAACGGGACATCTGCCTTATGAAGCGACGATCCCACGTTCTGCATACTATGTTGGACGGCGCTGTTCAAGTAAGGACCTTATGCCGTTGAAATAGAGTACAAGACCCATACATCCCTTGACTCCTACCGTTGCGATATCGGATCATTTAAAGTTTTTTCTTTGTTATTATCGATTTTGAACCATTTTACATGCAGGTCGTGATTCTTGCTAAGCTCAATTCTGTATTAGTTGTACAAATATTTTTCTCACTTGTAAAATGAGACACAATTGACCATATAACCATTTTATTTTAGGTTATATATCAGCGGTCGGTAACTGGCGGCCCGCGAGCGTCCCTGGCTATTTTGTATGTAATATTGACAAACGACAAAGTCTGATAAAGTCACAAATATTAACAAAGTGTGGCCCGCTTCAATTTTGTTAACTACTATGTGGCCCTTGGCTGCTAAAAGGTTGCCGACCGCTGCGATAGATGATCAATTTAATACTTCTTCAATTTGTGATCGAAACTTCTTTTTCTTCAGTCGATTCGAGAATAATATTTACTGTCGTCTAGTAGTTACTATGTGGCCCATGGCTGCTAAAAGGTTGCCGACCGCTATAATAGCCGAAGACAATATTCGCTATTATAGATTATGAAATTAATTTTGTTTATAATTTCAGAGGAGAGACTACGGGGTGCTGGCACCCTTCCTGCCTCCGAAGCACGAGTATGTGCTCTTCATTACGCTCACCGAGATCCAGACAAAACTCTACCAGCATTACCTGGACAACTATTCTAGAAGGTGAAATATATTCTTTTACTATAATTGGGTACTTTCCTCTACTTAAAATAAATTATTTCACACCGTGCACGAAATAAAGCACCAGATCATTATTAGAAAAATATAGATAGTAGTTATTTTTAAACACAATTTCTATTTAATAAATCGGATGGAAGTATAAAAAGTAGGTGAGTTGACTGTGACGTCACTACACACGTTTTCATATAAATTCCATATTAGCAAATCGTTTTGACAGCTCTAAAAAAGAAGCTGATTTTACTTATAGGGGCTGTCCATAAATTACGTCATCGATTTTTGACGATTTTGGACCCCCCCCCCCTATAATCATCCAAAAATCATGCTTCAAATGACCCCATTTCCTCCTACTTCATGCTACCGTCATCCGATGTCCAGACCCCCCCCCCCCCCTAATTTGAAATGACGTAATTTATGAATAGCCCCATAGGAAAGTAGCCAATTCTATAATAACCACGGTCTGGACAAACCCATCACGGTTCTTTTTAGGGTTCCGTACCCAAAGGGTAAAACGGGACTCTATTACTAAGACTTCGCTGTCCGTCCGTCTGTCACCAGGCTGTATCTCACGAACCGTGATAGCTAGACAGTTGAAATTTTCACAGATGATGTATTTCTGTTGCCGCTATAACAACAAATACTAAAAACAGAATAAAATAAAGATTTAAATGGGGCTCCCATACAACAAACGTGATTTTTGACCAAAGTTAAGCAACGTCGGGAGTGGTCAGTACTTGGATGGGTGACCGTTTTTTTTGCTTTTTTTTTTTTTGCATTATGGTACGGAACCCTTCGGGCGCGAGTCCGACTCGCACTTGCCCGGTTTTTTTTTTCTACTCGTCGACTTTAATGGTTTAATTATGACTTTGTATACCAAACTGAAATCGCATACTTTTCACCATGGGCTCCCAATTCCGCTGTGGGGGCGAACGTACAGCTACAGGCTATTTTACTTTGTCGCTAGTAAAATTTCTAAGTAATACTTCTGGTTACATGATTAAGTAAAGTTTTTAAGGAAACATCTAAATTAAAAGAACTTCTATCTGTGTCCCTATCGCATTACTAGAGCTATTATAGTGCTAAAATAAAATATATAAGTATTATTTCATATGAATGTTTAAAAAAACATTTACACTTATTAAGATTTTTTTCCTAACTGAACACGTATTTTTTTCACAGACCACTACCAGGAAAATCATCAGGGTTCTTATTCCCCGACTTCCAGTCTTTGCAAAGGATATGGACGCACCCTCTGGTCCTCAAGTACAATTCGGAACGATATGAGATCATGCAACAGAAGAAGGTACGTTCCCAAACAACGTCATAATCACGAGGTTTGACAGACAGAACCTAGGATTTCTTAACCTTTTGAACGCCAAACGGCGCATCCATTTGCCGTGCCACTGACGCCACGGGGGTAAAACTTAGTTTTGTGAATAAATAATGCCAACCTAAAAGTGGGGTGTTTTTCAGTAGATTTTCATCAAAAAACGATCGACGTTAAATGCCGTCTTTGGCGTCGTTGTCACGATTTGCGTTGACGTCAATTGCCGTCTGTGGCGTTCAAAAGGTTAACAACTGTAACACACACATCCTCACTTATCGAGTTTTGAGTCATTCACCGTTCGGTAGGTACTCGAGTTATGATCGTGTGCGTCTCGCGCGTAGATACGAGGAATTCGGCTTATTATGAACCCACAGTTTTGTTTTAGCGACGTAATCTCTGCCTATCTTCCAACTCTATTTATGACAACATTTTTTCAAAAGCCTTTTTCGTGCAATAGCTCTGATTAATAAAATGTAGGCATTTATGTGGAAGTTGTTGAAATATTTAGTTTTATTTATTTATTTTCAGAGAGATAAAGAGGAGGAAGATTCGGAAGGTTCGCTCGCCGATTTCATCGATGACGATTCTACGCCGGAGGTGAGTTTTTTGTCATTGAATTACAGAAATTATTAAGTGAAATATATTTAATGTACAAAATAAATGTAGCTTGCTGACTGTACCTGCATTAATAGACAATTGATCGACGAGATCGTTTCCCTGTCGCTAGAATTATAAATATACTAGTGACCCGCCCCGGCTTCGCACGGGTTAACAAATTATACACCTAAACCTTCCTCAAAAATCACTCTATTGATAAGTGAAAATCGCATGAAAATCCGTTCAGTAGTTTTTGAGTTTATCGCGAACATACAAACACACAGACAGACGCGGCGGGGGACTTTGTTTTTATAAGGAGTAGTGATGACAAGCTTCTTTGAAGACGCGGTTTGATAATTCAATTAATTATATGTATGTGGATTGGGTATTTGCAGTTTCAGGCCTACCTTATTTACTTATAAACTACTTTTATGTCGACCCCCACCAATGGATGGCGCCTCAACCTTTTTTAACCCTTTACCAGGCTGACAGTTCAAAAATGACAAATGAATGTCAGTCTTACTGATCGATAATAGAACACATGTTTGAAGTGCCGTTTGTGGGAATATATTATATATACATATATCCCTTAGCCTGGTAAACGGTTAAAGCAGAAGTGGTGACTTTCCCACAAAAATGTTTGCCGTTGATTTTTCAATGTCAATCATTGATCAGCGTCTACTTAGATTTTATATGTTTAATAATAATATGAAAACTGTATTAACAGGAATCCTCAACAGAAGAATCTTCAGACGATTTGTCAGACGTGAGTGACGACAGTCGAAAGAAGAGCAAAAAGAAATCTAAAGTCAAGAAAGGGAAAGGCAAAGATGCTAAGGCGTCAGGTCGACGCAACACGAGAGCTAATCCAGGTAACGTGGCTATTTTTCTTACTTCTAATGAATTTTAGTCAGATTTTTTATTTGCGGATTGTTTTTTGTTGGTTCAGTCTAATAGGGTATTTGACTACTAGTCAAATCAGTTTCTTTTTTCGGTATCGACTTGGGTCGTCCCATTCGTTTTTCGTCAAGTTCTTAAATTAGTCCTATTCTGCTTTCGTCGCTCATTCTACATTGAAAGCCACCGACGATTGTGACGAATGTAGAATGAGCGACGAAAGCAGAATAGGACTAATTTAAGAAGTTGACGAAAAACGAATGGGACGACCCAAGACGATACCCTTTTTTCGAACTGTCAGATTGATTTTGCTACCATGGAATTTATATAAAACATTAGCATGTGACGACGTCTCAATAAAATTACTACTCTTTAGTTTTATACGGGTTTTTAAACAGAAATTGTATCTAAAAAGAAGTGCCGTGTATGTTTCTCTATTAATCTTCTGGTGATTTATTTCGTGCATGGTGTAAAATAATTTATTTTAAATACAGTCTAATACCCTATTAAAGATCTCAAGAGTCCTTCTCCACTGCTGTGTATAAGGCTGAAGACAGAATCATATTCAAGAACCTCTCATACTTATAATAGATACAACCTTCAGCTTCGAATACTAAAAACAATGTTGTACGTCCCTCCCGCTTCCGCTACTGGCTCTCTAAGTCAAAGAAGTCATATAAGTCAGCATATAAGCCGATCCTAAACCAACACTCAAATCGTTCATCCATCTTCGAGCAACCCCGGCTTCTCACACGTCGGAAGGGAGGAGCCCAAGCGATCTTACTGTACTAATCGTTCTGCCATTTTTTGTGGGGGGAAACGTGCACACAGTCGCACTTCTCACTCACTACATACAAAATCAAATCTGTAATGACGACACATAGAAAATGACACACGTCAAAGACAAATCTTACACACCTCGATCTCTTTTTGTGTACGGATGAGATCCGTCACAACACGCACCGTGCTAGAGTTAGTTATTCGTACGTCATAATTGCATAGATGTTTGACGTTTAAAATAACACTTGCACTGCATGGGCTATCAAAGTCGCTGCAGACTTTTCTTGGTCTAACTCTAGTTGTGTGCATGCCCAGTTGGCCATGTGCTTCCGCAGAGGGGAAATAGTGTGAATGCCGACTCCCTTCCCGGTGTTGCTCGGAGTCTTCCATATATAATCAGTTTTTAACATTACCTTTGCTCTTTCAGTGGAACTAGAAGAAGAGAAGCCCAATTCCGACATAGAGGAGATAAAATACGAGAACCCAACGGAGTGGTGGATGAAACTCGTCACAGAGGAGGAGCTGGAAGACATCCGGCACTCACACAAACTGCTGCTGCTGTTTGATATCCTGAGGCAGTGCGAGGCGATTGGAGACAAGCTGTGAGTATACATGTGTGTGTGAACAACGGAGTGGTGGATGAAGCTGGTCACGGAGGAGGAGCTGGAAGACATACGGCACTCACACAAACTGCTGCTGCTGTTTGATATACTCTGGCAGTGCAAGGCGATTGGAGACAAGCTGTGAGTATACATGTGTGTGTGTGAACAACGGAGTGGTGGATCAAGCTGGTCACAGAGGAGGAGCTGGAAGACATCCGGCACTCACACAAACTGCTACTTCTGTTCCATATACTCCAGCAGTGCGAGGCGATTGGAGACAAGCTGTGAGTATACATGTGTGTGTGTGTGAACAACGGAGTGGTGGATCAAGCTGGTCACAGAGGAGGAGCTGGAAGACATCCGGCACTCACACAAACTGCTACTTCTATTTGATATACTCCGGCAGTGCGAGGCGATTGGAGACAAGCTGTGAGTATACATGTGTGTGTGAACAACGGAGTGATGGATGAAGCTGGTCACGGAGGAAGAGCTGGAAGACATCTTGCACTCACACAAACTGCTGCTGCTGTTCGATATACTCTGGCAGTGCGAGGCGATTGGAGACAAGCTGTGAGTATCACATAGTGGTGTACCATCAGCACCACACGCAAATTGGTGGTTCAATACTTACGCTATAGAATTTCCAATTTAGCATGAACCCTTAAATGGCATGACAATCCCGTGTGGTGACTACATGCAGACCCTATCTGAAAAATAAGTTGCGTAATAAATGATTGCTACCCGTTCCTTTTCCCACGAAAACTTTTTCTAAAAGAAGACACTTGGCTCTTGAAGAAATAACTCGCTCATCACTGCTCACTTTTCGATGATTGTCTGAGGACCCTTAGCGGCATATGGGTAAAAGTTGATGGATGAAAAGAAAAAAAGGGGAACCTTTACTTTACAGGCTTTACTACTACTAAGCGTCTAAAAGAACTATTTTTTTCAGGCTTGTTTTCTCCCAGTCTCTTTACTCCCTGGATTTGATCGAACATTTCCTGGGTAAAGTCGACGAGGCGACTCAGGAGGGGCGCATAGATGAGAAACTCGCGAGTCATGTTGGTGAGTCACAACTGGCTGTTTATTGCGTGATAAACTTGATAAAGGTAAAATAAAGTACATAATTCCATTTTTTCTTACGCCACATGGACGAAGTGATTTAAAAAAAGGTTTAAGATCATTTTATCTGTAAACTTCAACAGCAAAATGCCACTAAAACGTTCTAATCTAGTGAGCCCTGTGATTTTTGATTTCTACTGTTTAGTTTAGACACTGTTAAGATCTTTTACAAATAACTTTAAGAAACCAGCGCTCAGAATGTCCACTCCGAAGGACTGATTCAAATGTATTCCCTCCCAATCATTTCACAATCCAACTTTGTTTTAGGCTCGTGGTCGCCGGGCGTGGACTATTTCCGTCTGGACGGATCTACGTCCTGCGAGAACCGATCAATTTGGTGCAAGAACTTCAACCGGGAGGATAATCCCAGAGCTAGGTAATTGAAATCAGATACATAATTCGTAATTCGTTTGGTTTCATAAGTCCACTTTTACTTGTACAAGTTATGATTCAAACCGAGTGTTGAATGCTTATAAGATTCAAGAAAGTCTGAAATTTAAACTCTACCGCTCGGGAACTTGCGAGATACGATACAATCTGATTAGACTCATGTTAAAGGCATGTGCACACCGGCTTGCGTGTGCGTGACGTGCACGTGCGCTAAAATGTTGGAGCCGCACACGTCACGCAAGCGGTGTGCCGTCTCTCATAAGGATCTGTATACTACAACGCCGCACGCGCACGTGCACGTCACGCACACGCAGTCGGTGTGCACAGGCCAATTCCCGCCGTGAAAATAGCAGTACTGTTTGAGTGCTCACAGCTGACCAGTTTAAATTATTTGTTAACTTGACACCCTTTCTTTTCTAGATTTAGTCTTTATGAAGTCTAATTAAAACCTTTTTTTTACTCCTTTTAGACTGTTCCTAATCTCGACCCGCGCCGGAGGTCTGGGCATCAACCTCGTCGCCGCCAACCGTGTCGTGATCTTCGACGTGTCGTGGAACCCTTCCCACGACGTACAGAGCATCTTCAGAGTGTACCGCTTCGGACAGAAGAAACCGTGCTACATCTACCGCTTTTTAGCCATGGTAAACATTCTAGAATACCTATTATCGATTGCAGATAATTAAAAAAAATCTCGACCTAGCGAGGACCAAGCTAGTTGTGTCAAGTATCTCACATTAAAACCGTTTTTTTCTAATATATAAAAACTATCTCTTGGTTAATTGGACGTATTTTTGCAAACGGGAAGCAACCCACACCAAATACTCATTCAAATGTTTACTACATTGTTTTAATATTAAGGGCTGATTGGGGGCATTCTATTTCCCCTGTGACAATTTAAAGATAAATAAAAATAATGTAATAATGTAAATACGCGTAAATTGTCAATTGGGAAATAGGCGAAAATTACACAAAAAATATGTGATGCACTAAGGATTCTGACTCGCACGCGTATCTTTTTTCTGAGTATTTCCACCTGATTGACTAGTGTGAGGATGGTATTCCATCTGTCCAATGTGTATTTGTGTCTCACATTTTGCTTAATCAGAGAGTGAGACACAATGCACATTGGACATAGAAATTGGAGGAGTGGAATACCACCCGAGATAGTTTCATTCATCTACTAAACAACCTTATTCTCAATAATCCTTTATTACTGCCTTTCTTACAGTGTATTATAAAACAAACTAATTCACACAGGGCACGATGGAAGAGAAAATCTACGAGCGGCAAGTAACCAAGCAAGCGATCTCCAAGCGCGTCATAGATGAACAACAAATAGACCGGCATTACGCCGCTAACGATCTCGCCGAGCTGTACAAGTTCGAACCTGTCCCCGTCGAGCCACGGCCCGTGCCCAAGCTGCCCAAGGATCGGCTGTTCGCGGAGATGCTTAAGGATCACGAGAATCGGGTAACTGACTGGCTGTAAATATGTTTTAGCAGCAAATAGATTGGCAGTATGCAGCCAACACAGACACCGCATTATGAAGCGTTTACAAAGAGCACGAGGTCACCACTTATATGTGCATTTTTACTTGTAAAATGCTATGAATCCAGCAGCACAATAGAGTTGTATTCTACGCTATTTTATACTATAATAATCCATGAACACCCCTAAAGCTTAATAATTATAAATATTTTTAAAATACTTGAGTAGTGGTCCTAATTGTGGGCCCATGATATGATATGATATGATACGAGTGGTGACCTCGAATGACTTATGTACTCCGTCTAAAAGCTGAGGTGGTCTGTGGCAGCCAACGATCGCGTCGAACTATACAAGTTCGAACCTGTCCGAGACGCGACCCTTGTCCAAGTGTGTTGTATTATTGAATAAATCTAAATACCACATTTTTGTACAGGTCTTCAGGTTCCACGAGCACGACTCGCTGCTAGAGAACAAAGAGGAGGAGACCCTCAGCGAGGAGGAGCGCAAGAAGGCGTGGGAGGAGTTCGAGAACGAGAAGAAGGCTCCACCTCCCTCGCCCTTCCCTAACACCTGGTCCATGCACAACGGGATGGGTATGTTGTCTATCTCCGTCTCTCTTGCACAGTTCTCAGCGAGGAGGAGCGCAAGAAGGCGTGGGAGGAGTTCGAGAACGAGAAGAAGGCTCCACCTCCCTCGCCCTTCCCTAACACCTGGTCCATGCACAACGGGATGGGTATGTTGTCTATCTCCGTCTCTCTTGCACAGTTCTCAGCGAGGAGGAGCGCAAGAAGGCGTGGGAGGAGTTCGAGAACGAGAAGAAGGCTCCACCTCCCTCGCCCTTCCCCAACACTTGGTCCATGCACAACGGGATGGGTATGTTGTCTATCTCCGTCTCTCTTGCACAGTTCTCAGCGAGGAGGAGCGCAAGAAGGCGTGGGAGGAGTTCGAGAACGAGAAGAAGGCTCCACCTCCCTCGCCCCTCCCCAACACCTGGTCCATGCACAACGGGATGGGTATGTTGTCTATCTCCGTCTCTCTTGCACAGTTCTCAGCGAGGAGGAGCGCAAGAAGGCGTGGGAGGAGTTCGAGAACGAGAAGAAAGCTCCGCCTCCCTCGCCCTTCCCCAACACCTGGCCCATGCACAACGGGATGGGTATGTTGTCTATCTCTGTTTCTCTTGCACAGTTTTCAGCGAGCAGAGCGAGAAGGCGTGGGAGGAGTTCGAGAACGAGAAAAAAGCTCCACCTCCCTCGCCCTTCCCCAACACCTGGTCCATGCACAACGGGATGGGTATGTTGTCTACCTCTGTCTCTCTTGCACAGTTCTCAGCGAGGAGGAGCAAGAATGTTGTCAAAGTTACTATCTTACGGACTGTCCAGGGGTTTGTGCAAACATACTCCCAGCTGTCTTTCCGAAAGCATAAATCGCATAATAGATGTTGTAGGCGGCAGTTTAGAATCCAACCTTCACCTCCATCCTTAGAAGCGTATAGTTTGGTGTTCCGCAAGACTAAATTCTATCCTCGATCATTGCTGTTTTTCTACTTATGTATATACCAAAATGGACGATATTTGTAACTGCGAATTCGAAAGATGATTATTACACGGGCTGTGCATGAGAAAATGTGTGACTCAGTGAGGCGGAATACGTTAGGCGTAAAATACGGCCGTTGCTTGGCCTTCTTTTCCTTAATATTTAGCAAAACGTAATTTAATCGGATGGCGGGCGGAGGATGGCGTTGTCCCCGTGGTCCCGGAGAAGACTGGCTAAATAATAATGAGTAAAACCCGTGGAGGTTTAAATCTTTTCCTTGTTTCAAAATAGTTTTTTTTAATAAAGCTTTTAAATTGTTGTTAAGGAAAGTAATAAATGGTTCCTAAACAGTACCGCTTATGATTATATTGTATCCCCAGCAGCCAGCCTCCTGCAACAACAACAACAGCAACTAGCGTACGCCGCGCTGGCCGCCATGATCCGCAAGGACATGCCCAACATCAACGACAACCAGATCCGCGACATGCTGCCCATCATCTGCAATGCCAACCCCGGGGTGAGAATTGAGAACATACTGCTCAAAACTTCCTTCTTAAATCAGATGCAAGGATCGATATCTATAGTCTGTATGTTTAGGTATTTAAATAAAAGTAAACAAACAATTTGTAATTTTCGGGTAGTTATAACATTTATTGGTTAACCAACCAAATACAAAACCGCCTGGATCAGTCACTGAACGGCGTGACCTACATTATTTGATCGTGTAATGTTTTCATCTACCCTCAACTGGCTTAAGGAGCCATTTGAGGGTAGATTTTGTTTACTTTTATTTAAATACCTTTAGATACAGTAAGATATTATTGCATGTGACAGGAACTGAGGAAAACCCGGTTTTTGCTGTACAAATTCGTTCTCCGGAGTATTTTACAGTATGGGATAACCTAACATAACCACCAGCAAATTTACTTGGGCCATGACTGGCTATGAATTCAAGTCGCATTGCTTAATTTCCGTTCTTGGTATCATCCTAGTAACAATTATCTCAAACTTGAGACATTACGTGTTAATCGGTTTTCCTAATAGTTACACCCATGGGCGTCGCCAGGGTATGTGCGTCGCAAATGTATACCCCTCCCATCGACCACCCCCCCAGCTCAACAGCTGGCGACGCCCTTGTTGGTTACACCTAAATTTATTTCATAGCATAATATATCGATCCTTACTCTAAAAGTTTGAACTTATAGGCACATTAAAATTATAAGTTTGATAAAACTTTCATCAATTATGTTAGAATACTTGCAATGGGAATTATAGCATAGCTAACTTCAGAATTATGGTTAATAGTCATCGATTTATAGCCAGCTAGAATTAATTATCTACTAAACACTAATACACAATCGATATTATTATGAATTTGTAAATAATTCAACAAATTGTGTACATATTAAGGAGTAACAACTTACCCTATACCAAACGATAACACAATTCACTATACAAGCTATATTGCCTCATTGGGCAGTTTTACATTAAATTACATTAATCATATCACATTTATTTGTCCAGATGTTCGGTGGATATGATTATGGCGTAAGTTGGCGTCCTTATTCTTTGTTTATCCAGTATAGCCTCGGTAGGGATTATGTTTCAGCATGACTTATTTCTATCACGACGGCGTTTTCTACGAGTACCGTTAAAATGCCGTTGTGAGATTCGC
This sequence comes from Cydia splendana, assembly GCF_910591565.1. Taxonomy (NCBI): domain Eukaryota; kingdom Metazoa; phylum Arthropoda; class Insecta; order Lepidoptera; family Tortricidae; genus Cydia; species Cydia splendana. The sequence continues at coordinate 6,936,739 of NC_085973.1, read as the reverse complement.
TTCGGTCCCGTTGATACTCTTGTTTCGTAACTTATGTCATAGAGAAAAAAAATACATAGATTGCTCACTCCATACATGAGTTTTGGTACCAAAAAGACTATTACAATATTTTCATAGTCGACATCTAGCATCGAGTAGCGGAATTATCAGTACTGCTACTTGACAATAGATGTAGCACCGACCGGAAAGTCTTATGTTGTTGAGCATTAGATGTCGACTATTAAAATAATAGATTTTTTGGTACCAAAACTGATGTATGGAGTGAGCACTCTTGTCTTACTATATTTCTCTATGCTTACGTAAAGAATCACCCCTTTAAAACACATAATGAAAGTAAATATGTGTCCAAATTGTTACAGTGTATTTAGAGCAATGGAAAATAATGTAATAGTCTCAACCGGCCGTTAGCAACACTATTGTATTTTCACTATACCCTGCAATCTAACACTTATTGGGGGCAAGGAATGTCCAATATTGCTATAATATTACTTATTGAGCTTCAGAACTTACAGTTCACCATATTTAATTCAATGGAATTCCTAAATTCCACCAGTCCAATTTAAATGGAATTGGTTTCCTAAATGCGTGACGTTTTTTGACCATTACACATGATACCACATAATCATAGTAAATCTGATGTAAATTAAATAGAAAACATACACATAAGACATTCGGATACTTATTAAATAATCAAAAATTGAAGCAAAATTGAATATAAGGCCATAAGGCAAGGCAAAGACGAGTGAGTGTTAGAGAGTTAAAAACAAAGTTTACCCCTAAGCCCCTTTGTTGAGTTGAGAGCAATCGGAGGTTTCTAACCACATTTATAGCAATATTGACACTATACTTTCCTCTACACTTGAGGGCCTACTTAACTTCTGAATCTAAAGATTCTGTATGTCTCCATCACTCTTGTTGAAGTGACAGAGATGTAGATACAGGAATTCTGAAGTTAGTAGGCCTAGTTAGACTGCAGGACCACCGCACCGCTATAGTAGTTAGTGTGCAGAGCGAGGTTCCTATAACGAGGAGAGGTTACGTTTGTTGCGCAGCTGATGCAGAAGATGAGCGAGATCTACAAGTACGCGGCGCAGCCCGGCATGATGAACCCCTCCATGATGAATCCCGTCATGAATCCGGGTGAGTAAACATAAAAAAGTTTGGTCTTTGGAAACTATAAGTAAGATCAATTTAGGGAAAACCAGCATATACAATTTTTGAATGGGAAGACCGTCATAGAGTAAAATAATAACTCTCATATTTGAATACATACACTTACAGAAGGTAGATAATGTCGTAAGTCGAGTATGTGTATAAACGCCAAAGTTAGAAGCGACAAACTAGTTTGTGAAGGGTCTTAACCTGATAGACATTATAGCCACATTGACCTTTAGTGCATTTGTATCGGTAATCTAGTAGCATTTTGGTAGGAACGTGTGAAAAATTCAATGGAGATTCAGATAGGTAAATTAAAATACAAACATATTGTCACTATGTACTTTGAAAAAATCTCGTATCTCACATTGCTACTCAAAGGTGAAAGGCAGTATCCCATACATAGATATCACATTTTTTTCTTATGATTGACCGAACAAGATACGAGTTTCTTTCAAAGTAGTGCCGATATGCATAATTGTTGATACTTTTTAACTGAACCTTTTTTACACCTACCTATGTTGTCACCAGAATGTTAGCCTAATCTAACTGATGTGAAACTATAGGTCAAATTATGAATGAAGCTAGCAGTGGTCTTCAGAAATAGATCACTGTACCCAACGACTATTGCGATGGTGCTTTGAGATTACTACGTTATTTTTTCAACATTATAATTTTTAACACCTTTTATTCAAAATATCAAAGGAAATGCTTTAGTAAGCTATTGTGATTTAAAATGATGAATTGTTGAGTATTTTCTATGGGAATGTTACGTTATTTACGTACGTGTGTCTTTGTTTAGCCGGTGGTATGAGCACGAGTAGCAGCCTGCAGTACGAGCCGCCGTGGCAGCGCCAGCAGCAGCAACAGCAGCAGATGCGGTTGCAGCAGCTCATGCAGCAACAGCAAGTAAGCTACCAGATAATATTATTTCATTTGACCATTAGACAAAAAAAATATGTGTTTGGGTGGCCGTTCCTTAACCGACTAACGGAGCGGCAGCTGACGTCCACGAAGATTCATTACATATTGTTCTTTACTATTTTCTGAGTTATGTTGTTTGATGTTATTTGTCATGGAAATGTATTTTTGGTTTGCGGTTTAAATGTGGTACGGCAGAATTTGTTCTTTGTAATATTATTATCGTAATGAGCCAAAATAGGGATATTCAAATGTTTTGATTAGAAAGATTTTTTTCGCGGGCCGGAAAAGGTTCTCGGGCGGCAGAGAGCCTCGAGCTAAAACTTTTGAATGGGTGGAATCGCTTTATATTTTTATTAGGTTTATGATTTCGGTCACAGGGTGAGGTTTAAGATCAGAAATTTAGGCTTTAATAGTACATTATTGTCGAGGCTCGGAAGCAGCTACTTGCAGGCTGAGGATTCGTTTTAAACGGACGACCTTGGGAGTCCGTTTAATCGAATCCGAAGCCAGCAAGTAGCCTTCCAGCCGAGTCATATATAGTGCTTTTCTCAAAAATGGTGCAAGAATTGGCTTTGCCGCCTTTTTATTTTTTTAATATAAAAATAGAAGTGTATTTTTTTGCCGAAAATACGCCAACCTATTTGAGACAGCTAAATAGTCGCGGTACTAATCATCTGTTTGGCTGTTTAATGGGCCTGTGCCTTCATTTGATATGGCTATTTCAACTTTTAAAAAGTTTGGAACTCGACAAATAATGGAATTTGTATGCAACATTGCAGTCCCAAAATCGAGACTGCAATGTTTTTAATTTTTGACTGACCATAAACTACGCGCTTCGCGACCTATTTTTTAAACGGCAAAGTCGACTTTGCCGTCCATTTTTGAGAAAAATTATAGAGTCAGCACAAAGGCAAAAAGTATCGGCCCCGCGCAGGCCGTCAAGTGAAAGATTACAAACATCGTTCAATTTACAGATGGGCGCGAAGTACTACGCGGGCGGGCTGGGCAGCCGCGACCCGGTCGCCATGGCGCTGCAGCAGCAGCGCGCGCGCGAGTTCCTGCTGGGCGGCGGCGGCGCGGGGGCGGCGGGGGCGGCGTGGGGCGCGCCGGCGGCGGCGGGCGGGCCGGCGGCGGCGGCGGCGGCGGCGGCGGCGGCCGGGCGCCCGCGCGGCCGCCCGCCGCTGCAGCCGCGCGCGCCCCAGCAGGGCGATGTTGTTAACCTCGCCGACTCCGACTAGGAACCAGAGGTATTTAAACCAGGTTTTCTCTAACTTTTTATCCCACGTACTGTGCCCTGTTTATCAAAAGCTGGTAACTTGCAATACAAGTGGAAGTCCCTTTTTGACAGCTTTTGTTAGAAAAGGACTTCCACTTGTATTACAAGTTACAAGCTTTTGATAAACAGGGCACAGGTCGTTTCACGGAAGCTGGCACGAATGGAATGAACGAAACTTTAATTGTATGAGTGACACATATATCAGTGTACAGATGTAGTGCATAATTATTATCCATGGTATTTTTTCGGAAACGTTCGTCAAGTCAATTTGTCAATGCTACTTCAGTCGACCTCAGTACCTATTGTACCGAAACTGATTGAAATGGCAAGACGCGTTCATACGTTTCCGTTAAAAAAAACGATAGAAAAGAATTATGCACTAATTTGTATGTTGTATTGAACATCTGTACAGTCGAAGCCGCCATATATTTTTTCTTTTCTAACTGAATCTTCGCAAGCCGCCCCGACGTCCAGCCACAGGTTTAAAAACACTAAACTAAGCCATTTTTTTTAAGCACCCTTCTTCCCAAACTTAATATGAATTTAATATTTCTTTTGTTTCAGGGTCCCCAAAGTGTATAGTGAACAGATGTGTACAGTGAACGATATATAGGTGCTATGGTGTATGGATCGACGCGAGCGCCGCCACCGCCGCGCCGCGAGCCAAATGTGGAGTCATACCGCACGTGTACATACCGCGGCCCCGTCTCCGGACCCCGGGCTGTCCGCCCTCTACGGACACAACCGACATTCCGCCTTCAGGCTTTACGCTCCACTACATATCAAGAATCTCATTTTCTACCCTCAATATTATTTTAACTCGTAAAATATAGACAAAAGGCGGAAAGACGCAATATATCGTTGGTTTTAACAGCTGAACTAGAAAGCATTGAATTTCGATAACATTTAAAATATGCAGCACATAGTTCAGGTGTTGTAATCGCTGTTATTTGTCTATATTAACTAATATACTTCGTCTCTCCCATGGGCTACGGTCGCATATCTCGTTTCCACTTTTTCTTTACACGAAGCTAGAGCCTAAGGCGTTGACTGTTTAGACTGGATTTGTAAGTCGTGCTCAAATTGAAACGTGACGATTTCTCCGGGACTGGATTTAAATTATTACTAATACGGTTCTCTTTCGTGTAAACGCAACATTCCTGAACAATAGTAGATCTGCTTTTATACTCATTGTCGTGTTTAAGCGTATTGGGTTGCGTTGAAGCGAACTGCGACCTTAGGAAGGGCCGCTTGCATCGAATAGCATTTATATGAGTGTATCTTGCTGACTTTCAGCTTGCGAATCAACTGAAATTTTAATTAAACATAGTTGATATTACTAGTTATAGTATTTTTAATATTACGCCGCGATGCTGGCGGACCTTTGCGCGTTAAATTATTCAATAACATCGATGTTGAAAAGCCACTCGAAGGAATGAGTGTGACACTAATACTTTAAAATATATCTCTCAGTACAGGAAAATAGTATTAAGCTGTGTTATATGTCAGTAGTTAATTACTTCAGTGTTTAACATCATACCACTATCCTAAAGAGGGTGTATGAGAAATCTTTAATATGTGCACAATTAAAATACACACTTACCCCTTAGTCTTACGAACTACTGATTAGTAAGGAAACACCAATTTGAGGAAAGAACTATTTTTTATTTTAGAGTAGGAGGACAAAAGCTTGCCAACATTTTTGTTTTCGCAAATAAATTGACATCTAGCGCTGGTTTACTACATGTACTATGAGTAGATTTGATGTTTTATACAATATGTTGATATATGAGTTTGAATACAAGTCCACACTATGACTTATCTGAGCAGCCCCAGTATTAAATGAAAACTTTTTTGCTGCGACTACTATCTTTTAAACAATCATATATTTGACTGATTATAATTACTTGTAGTACTTTCTTTAATAAAACAGCACATTGCAGCAAAATTTATAAATGGATCCCTAATTCAAATTGACATACTTAATATAATAGTAATTAATTGAATTTTAGACATTTTTTGGCATTGGCTTTTGAGTTTGGTGAAGATTTGACGATTAATATTGTACTTGGTGACAATGGTGTAGCAGTATAAGGTTTGGCAGAAATTAAGACCACTGAGAGTAGAATAAATATTGTTGTCCCAACCTTATGCTGCCCTACCACATGTCTTGCATGTCCTAAAACATGACATTTCGTAGTTAATTTATTTGACCTGCAGCGAGCAGGTGATTTAGTTGTGATATTGCCTAATATAATGTTTTTGTATACGTTTATTTTAATGAGTCACCATCGTGACTTTAATGTTAGGTTCAGCAATTATAGATATATCTAATGTAGGGCTAAATAATGTACCTATTCACAGTGTGACAGGTGTAGTAGTGTTTTATTTGAGAGCCGCTAAAAATATACTTTTGAAACATTCTGAATGTTGATTTTTATATGGTTTAGATTTTTTTACAGAATATTTTATGCTTACAATAATAATTTATAGTTACACAAATATGATAGGAAATGAGCAGTATTCAGTAATTTATAATTTATATTAGTTTCCATGTCTTGCATCCTGTAGGGAGTATTGTTTTGTATTTGTATGATTACTTGTTCTTATCTGGACCTTGAGCTGAATGAGGACTGCTGTAATTGTTTCACTATTTATGTAATATATAATTGTAACTGTAGAAAACTTCCTATTATTTTGTAGTACAATCTATAATAAAGAATTCAGAAATGTGTATTATGTTGTTTTTAGTTGGAAGCAAATACCCTTATTTTTACCGCACTTCCTATAGGACTCCAACTAACTTGGCTAGGTCTCTGATAACTACATGCAGTTTGAGTTGTGCCATTTCTCCCAGGTTGTCTAACTAGCAATACATACTACCGATAGATCAATGCCATTGTTAGAGTAGCAAAAGATTTAGTTAATTACGTATAAACCGTTACTGCAGGGGCCCATTTCTAGAAACCATATTATGGCATCAAAACAAGTGGATCAAATTGCGCGACAAGTATCTACTCTCTATTAACAAAACAGAGATACGTTTCTATAAATATAACAATTAAACTGTGACAGATACTTTTGATTTGAATGTGAACTCAGTAGAGATAATTATAGCTCTATTTGGATAAGTAATCCAGGGTGGCAGATACTTTTGGCGAGTGGCCTCATGCACTATTATCGAAGCTGACCTCTGTAGTCATAACAAAATCTGCTCTGTTACAAACAAATCAAATTAGAAAACCGATAGCGAAGCGTCTGGTTGACGTAACTGGTGACCGAAGAGCTAGCGGCTAGACATGTGCGCCGCGCCGCCGCGCCGCCGCCGCCGACGATTTTTCCACGCCGCCGCCGCCGATAAATTTGACCGGCGTATAATCGGCGTGGCAAATTTTGATACCTATCGTGTCTTATTGCATGTTGCGTAGTGAGTAGATAGTGTCAGATATATAATTTAAAGATCCTTATGCTTTTTCGCTTATTTCATTTGCCAGTGAAACAAATTAGCATCATTTCTGTCGTTGCGGTGTTAGCTGTGATAACGATTTGGCGTTAATTTAAACAAGATCTAGTTTCTGGATCACAGGTAATATTATTGATATTTGATATTTTATCACACAGATTTTTTATAGAACGCATTTTGTTTTAAATTACGAGTAATAGTCTTGATTATCAATTTAATCAGTGAAATAAAGTCAAGAAATTAGCAGGTTCATATCCTAGGACATAAACATGCTATTTGGCACGTATGTAACCGGTCAACTAATTAATCGAATTTGGGTAGTTTAAAATAATAGAAATGGGTACTAAAATTATTAGTTTGGCAACTAAAACGGAGCCTTAAAATATATCAATATGAGTTGTATTTTAATGCCGTTACAGCTTTTGTTTATTTTTAGGCAGGTACCAAATATTTATTTGGCAACTGAATTATTATATTGGAGACTATTTATGAAGCACATTTTAAAAAGATAACGGCTATCTATTAATTTGAAAATGAAGTTCTTTTAAAATATTTTGTTCGGTCACTACACGGTCAACCTAACACGCTCCTCCTCGCTTCGCTCGTCGTCGCACCTATCTTTTGACTCTGGCACAGTGGTAACTATTGAAATTAGTAATTAAAAATTTAAAGACCTAATGGTATAATGACCATTAGGTGTTTCATGATTAGGAATTTCGACAATAAGTATAGTAAGTATAGTATATAGGGTATTATACGAAAATAAATTTGTAGTGTTTTGTGAGTTAGGAAATTTGTCAATTTAAAGTACTAGGTATGCATATGTTTAAATTTTAATTATTTAAAAATGGAGTATTTAAAGCTTATGTATATAGGTATCTCTAAGATATTCTGGATATGTACATACATAAACAACCAAATTTTATGATCGCTTTACAATATTACTTGCCAACTTATTATTTTAGACGCCAACCTATCAATTCAAGTTCCCTATTATATTTTTGGGTGGCTCGATTTTGCTGCCAGTTTTTTAATAATATGATGCTTAAATTTGAGGCTAATATAAATTTATTGATGCTAAAATATTAATGCACAGCCAAATTATATTATTATATGCCCAGTGAAAGTTCCTGTTTAATATTTTAGTTGCCCGGTTAATAATAAGCCATGCTATTTTATTCTTAGAATCTCGGGCCAGCTGTCACCACGATTATAATTGCGTATATTATGATTTTTCGTGTGTTGCTGGTGACACGCATTAAGAGTCATAATTTATTTATCACATAATATACAATTTCACATAAAATTACACATGATCAATTCTTAGTCATTTTATGGTGATTATCAGCTTCTTTCACTTCACAGTATATATTACCTACAATCAAAATTATAAAAGTCAGCTTAAAGCTTCGTAATAAGCTAAAAACAATTACTTTTACTTATATGAACTTAAATCACCAAGGGTCATCATTAAGCTAAGAAAGATAACAAGTAAACCTTAATATTTCATAAAAACTCTTTTATGAAATGCAATGTATTATCTCATAAAAAGTTTCTCAAGAGACTCTAAATTTTCCGTCAGAGGGCTCGTCTATCAAATTTTTGGGTAGTCGCTCACAGTATGTCGGTCTAAAGAGACGCCGGTTTTCCCATGCAAGTGCTATGCGATACGGGACAGTAAATAAATAATAAAGTATATGTAGTTCATCATTATTTCGTAACAAATCATAAATAGGCGAGGCGACAGTGGCTGGGAAAAGTCAATATAGATAGATTATTTTAAAATTACGACTAAACTTATTTATAAAATCTTTTTGTGTTTTATTTGTAGGTATTACACTTATAAAGTCATTATATACTGCCTAAAATGTGGCGTTTTCAAGTGTCCTTTTTATGTTAATATTTAAACATACCCATTGTTAACCGTTCTACTTCAATTTAAGAGGTATCATCTTGTCGGTGGAGTATTTTCCATTTCTCCCTCTCAAAAGGCAAAGCTTTGACCTCTTGATACGACACGACACCAGCTTAACCGTTAACCGTTAGGTTGGTAAAAAATGGTTGCCAAGTGAAATAATGGGATATAATTTTCGGCAATAATTTAGAAAACACACATTATATGTTTTGGATAGCCTAGTAAATACTCAGAAGGCTTTAATGTAGAGTTTCTACAGCCACGTCCTTATGCAGTATCAAAAATTATGCCACGCCGATTTCACGCCGATCACGCCGCCGCCGCCGGTCAAAAAATCATCGGACGCCGCCGCCGATGATTTTGCCATCGGCGCACATGTCTACTAGCGGCTACCTTGCACAACGTAACAGCATTGCGATACAGCGAGAAAATGCCGCCAGCATCCTTGGTACAATGCCTCGAGGGCCTATTTTAGATTTAAGCTAGGTATTAATTTCTTTTAGTAATACCACTGTTTATATATTGCTTGAAAATAAATGATTTTTATTTTGTAAAAGAAAAACAAAAAATTTAAACTTAGAACTTGCTTTTGTTTCTAAAGTGTGGTAAAGCGGCTCAGACAAATCTTTAATTCACTTATTGCTTAAACCTACTTCTGCTTGTCAACAAAAAGTATTAACAGGCACTTTAATTCTAGGGTTAAAAAAGAAGCATAAAATATTGTTGTGGGATATAAATATTTAATGATAATTACTAATCAATTACTAAAAGTAATTATTTTGAAGTAATAATTTCATAATTCAGTCATTTTCATATGATTTTTGCATTTGCAATAACATGTAAACATAATTTTAAACATTTAAATTAGGTATTCCAGTCTTCACACCAATAGACACTTCGATGTATTTTAGCAGCCGTCGCGCCAAGAACCTTGCATCGTCTGACTTGAACATATCTGCTGTCATCATGTCAAGTTTGAAATGACTTTTGAAAGCCACTAGTTCACCAACATTCACTGCCATAGAATTTGGTGGTAATCCACTGGAGTTTACAAGAATAACTCGACGACTCCTCAGGTCAGGGTGAACTTGCATCAAAACTTTCTTAGCCCATTCAAGGCAGAATACTCGACTGGTATCCAAGCCCAGTATAACAAAGTCGATAGAAACTCTTCCAACTAAATCAGAGTGTTCCACGACTTCTTCTAAATGGAAAGAACGTAAGATTGTCAGTTTCCACCTGAAATTTCCCTGGGCATGTACATCTGTAAGAGCTTTGGATATCTTTTCGATGATGTCAACATTTGATGATAGTACAACTACGGATAAAAAGTTACTGCTTGTTGTAGGTCCAACCCATGGGGCAATTACAGTTGCTTCTTCAATCACAGACATTCTGATGATTATTGTTCTTTTGAGGACAATATATTTATTTTCTCGAATATAAACAGACAAGATAACCGCCGTTTGTTTGAATCGGCTTCGGCTGTCAAGTGTCAATGTCAATCCAATCTTATACATCTCACTCACCTATATATATACTTACTTTACTCTTTGTCTCACTCTATGGTTCCCAGGTTTAAAGCTCTTACAGACGGGCGTACTGGACCGCAACCTTGGTCCGGTCATAATATCTCTTTTTCGCTATAGCTGAGTCCATAACAGACGTACGGTAGACCATCTCCACACGATCGAACAGGCCTCGGACCGGACCAAGGTATAGTATGTTTTGGCTCAATTTCAAAGAAATACCGGGTGCGCTGCACAGATCAGTGTGTTTACTCTCATTCGTAGAAATGATGGTGACTGGTGTGTGGTAATAATGGACAGCAATCAGTAAGCTGTACTTATTTGCCGCTCATATTTCCACCAAATTAAGGGTTTCAAATATTGTGTGAACTGACAACACTAACAGTTAAAACGTCAAACTGACAGCACTAAACACGACGCGGGAACAGTACATTTTGCGCAAAAACTATTTATTATAATTTAATAGTTAGTTTTAATACGGCTCCCAAAGTATGAGGCGACGCGATGATAAATTTCCTGACAATGGCTTCGAAGCCTGGGGCGGTTACATGAACGCGAAAATTTCCAAATTGGAAGAGCAGTTTTCCTCCAGAGTGGGCAGTGAACAAGAGAAATTGTCGGATATATTCAGTGGGGTAAGCATATTTGTTAATGGATACACAATTCCCTCTGCAGACGAACTGAAAACTCTTATGGCAAAGCATGGCGGCGTTTATCACACTTACCAGCGTAGTGATGATTTTATTATAGCATCAAATTTACCCGACACTAAAGTAAAAAATATGTCGTTAGTCAAAGTAGTTAGGCCAGAATGGATTACAGACAGTATTACTGCCAATAAGCTGCTGAATTATAGAGATTACTTACTGTATGGGAACTCCAGATTGCAACCTCGACTTAACTTTGCTAAAGTCAAAAGTGATACTGATGTTGATAGCAAGCCACCAACAAGTATGCCGGAGAGCACTGTCAGTAAAAGTAATAGTGAGAAGTTAGATGATGTTCCAAATGTTGTTAACACTAAGCCGATAAATAATGTATCAGAAGATTTGCCCAAGAGGACAGACCACTCAACAAAAACAGCAGCAGATCCTAATTTTATTTCAGAATTTTATAATAATTCTCGTTTACATCATATTTCACAACTCGGAGCATGCTTTAAACAACATGTAAATGATCTAAGAGAGACCAGCAATTTTGAATTTCCTGCTCGAACACAGTTAAAGGAGAAAGTTCTTGCATTAAATAATGCCAACTGTCTATCACAAGTAATATTTGAGGGTGGAAAAACAATCATGCATATAGATATGGACTGTTTCTTTGTATCAGTAGGGTTACGAAAAAGACCGGAGCTGCGAGGGAAGCCTGTGGCTGTCACACATTCCAAGGGCGGACAAGGCAGACCCAAAAGGGCAGGAGTAGACAGGGATACTGAATTCAATTTATACAGAGAAAAGCAAGCTAAAAAATTAGAAAAAGCCACTGGTATAAATGAAGATATCAAATTGGAGACTAGAGTAGATGCCATTGGAGATGAGGATGACAAATATGGGTCTATGAGTGAAATAGCGTCATGTTCATATGAGGCTCGAGCAAAGGGCATTAGCAATGGTATGTTCATGGGTGCAGCTTTAAGATTATGCCCAGACATACAAACCATTCCGTATGATTTTGATGGATATAAAGAAGTCGCTTACACATTATACAACACCGTTGCTCAATACACTCTTAACATTGAGGCAGTGTCTTGTGATGAAATGTATGTTGATTGTAGTGAGCTATTGAAGGATTTAGATATTACTGTTCAAGACTTTGCAACTATATTGAGAGAAGAAATAAGGACTAAAACCGGGTGTCCTTGTTCAACTGGATTTGGAGGTAACCGCTTGCAGGCTAGGTTAGCAACAAAGCGAGCAAAACCAGATGGTCAGTTCTTCCTGTCTGCAGATCTTGTTGAAGATTTCATTTTTGACATTAAGCTGAGGGATCTACCTGGGGTGGGGAGGCAAACTGCTTCAAAATTGGAGTCTCTTGGTCATCAGACTTGTGGCTCCTTACAGAATCTCAGTTTAGCGTCTCTGCAACAACACTTGGGTATCAAAACAGGCCTTCAGTTGTATGATCAGTGTAGAGGTCGAGATAATAATCCCCTAACATTCCATACAGTGAGAAAATCTGTATCAGCTGAAGTTAACTATGGAATTAGATTTGAGAATAATGAGCAATGCATAGAATTTTTAAAACAATTGTCAGCTGAAGTCCACACAAGAATGGTACAATTTAAAGTTGTGGGAAAATGTATCACTCTAAAACTTATGGTAAGAGATGAAAAAGCACCAGTAGAAACTGCAAAATTTATGGGGCATGGGTTTTGCAATGTTATAAACAAGTCAACTTCTTTACTCAATGCTACAAACGATGTGGAAATCATAACTAGAGAAATAATATCTCTTTGTAACAAACAGAAGATAGACCCTAAAGAAATGAGAGGTATAGGGATACAGGTCACTAAATTAGAATCTCTAGCAAATAAGGGTCAAACAAAAGGAGCTATGAGCAAATTCCTTGTCAATACGAATTCAATCAAACCTGAAAGTAAAAATACGGCAAATCTTCCTGAAATTGTGATTAAAGTAAAACCTGAGCCAGTTCCAAAGCCAACAACACCCAAAAAAACAAAAGCACAATCTCCCAAAAAATCTCCAGTGATAGGTTCCAATAAAAGTTCCCCTGTCGCCTCTGGGAAAAGGCGAGGTAGACCTCCCAAAAATCTATCTTTAAGAACACAGGTCTCAACTTCAAAAAATCTTATGAGTAAATTTTTACATGGACAGAGTAACTACAACCCCCCATACAAACCACCTATACCTGTGCAGACTGTAGTTAAACAAGAAAAACAGGAAGTTAAAAAAGAAACTAAAGAAGTTAAGAAAGTATCTTCTCCTAATCAGGGTTTACTAGATCTCCCATGGGACAAAGTAAGAGAACTACTAAGAGCATGGCTTGAGAGCGGCCAAACTCCCATACCTTACGATATTAATTTGATCGTCACATATATGCGAGAAATGGTTATCAACAAGAACATAGACAAGTTAAACATACTTTTGAACTTTCTGAGGAGAAGAATTCGCGAAATGAATAGCAGCAGTTGGATGGATGTGTATGAGAATATAATGGAACAAGTCCAGAACGCGATGGTCGCTGTTTATGGCAAAAAGCTGTGGGTTGGTAATTAACGGTTTAAATTGTTGACAAGCGTGATGATAATGAGCCAATGATAACTGCCAGTATCAAGACAATGTCTTCGTGCAAAGTGTCATTCTATGGAACTTGCTAACTATGTAAACACACCGCCATATTGAAATTGTTTCTGAATGATGAATTTACTAGTGACTTTTGTTTACATAATTAGCAAGTTCCATAGAATGACACTTTAAGGTGGCTACTTACCTATCTTACGATAGCTAAAGTCGTTGTCGGCGCTGTGGACTTGACAATTGACGATGATTATCGTGATTGAGTTGTGATGTGATGTGCTAAACGTAAAAATCTTCAAAGGCAACAAAATAAAACAAACAATGTTACAATTGTTTTATTTATTTTCCATTGTTTCTATTATATAAGATGACCATTTAATATACTTTTCAGATACATGAATTTAGCGAAGTTATTGCATGTATCACTTTAATAAGGCTGCCATGCAAGATTCAGTCGTGCATGCAAGTTAGTATACAATTATACATCCATTGAAGACACTAATCATTTAACGTCTTTGGCAGCTCCGGACATCACAGGACAATTTTTACATTTGCTGGAACCAATAAGGAGATACACTGTATTCAAGGTGCAACCAATTGCGGCGCACGGTCACGCTACGTACGTTTTTTTTAATTAAATTGATTTTAAAATGAGAATCGTTCCTCCTACACTAACTAGGACTGCTGGAGCGGACTACATTACGCACGATTCACAAAATTAAATTTGCCAATTGTCTAGTCCTCTAATCTGGTAACTAAAATAATGCGAGAATTTGAAAAATTAGATTTCTTACTTCTAGTAACATGATTTAATTAAATAAACAAATACAATAGGTACAGAGAAAGTTTTGATTAGCCAGATTATTCGGGTAGATGGGGTTTTCAAATTGAGATGATTTGATCCTCATGAAGGGCCCTTTTCGTGAGTTGACAATATTATATTCGTGCCTAGCGTGCGCCGCAGTGGTTTTACCGTTACAATAAGTAGAATCGTGTAACACTATGATTTAGTAAGAACATGATCTTAAGTAGGTAGAACTTGATTATCGTAATTTACTTTTAAATGTACCAATACGGTATCACTCATAAAATGGCAGTTAGTATCACTTTACGTTTCGTTAAACACTTATTTAGACGCATTACTGAAAAATGTTAGCTCTCAAGATATACCAACGAGAATTCATAAAAATAATATTTAACACAAGAAGTAAATTATTTTTTTCAAAGTAAATACATTTATAATTTATATCACAGTTGCTAATCGCAATAAAGGTAATACATTGATCTTCACTTAATTTTTAAGAAATATAAGTTCATTTATAATTTCGATACAGTCATATTTCCATAAAATATTGGAATACTTATATGTATATTTTTGTAACTATATCCCGATATGTTGTATACAAATCAAATTTGTAAGAAAATTAATAATAATATTAATAATGTACTTTTTACTTCTTAAGTTCAAACCTAAAACTACTTGTGACAAAAATATAAGTGCAGCTAAGTATTTGTCTGATGGTAAATAACAATAACAACAAAAAAATCTAAGAAAAGTAAAAAATAAAAACACTAATTCCACAACACATTTGTTAGTCTAAAGAACACTTAAAATTAATGCTTTATTCTCAGTGGAATATCAACCGAGGTCTGTGGCAAATGGTGCCCCGTGCTTGTATGGAAAATGTTATATGGGACCCTCCTGCGCCTATGGCATGGAAAATGTTATATATCCTGCGCGTACACATGCTTATGGCATCATTGGCATCACGGATAGTTTGTGGCATTTTGCCCGTCTATGAATTCCACTAGTAAAACAATATGTACAAAATGGCGTTTAAGTAAGGGCCGGTTTTTGAAACTAAGGCCCTTTTACAAGCTACTTGCATTTCATATAAAAATATGCTTTAGCACTTAAAGCTACTTTGCTATTGGTGAAATGCTAAGAACTTCGAATCTATTTTGTGTTGCCCATTTGCCTGCGTTGATCAACTATTAACATATACCTAGGTAATGTTGCTTGCACACTTTGCATACTGTAGCTGGAGCAAGTAGAGCAATTTACGGTAGCAATTGTTTTGACAGTTAATCTAGATGGCCCTGCATAGGGCCATGTGGGCCACAGTATATGTGTTAATTCTTTTTCAGATGTCAAATTGTGTCAAAATTCCAGTCCACGAAAGTTAGCATTTTCGCCGCGTTGATCGCGATCATCGCTTTCAATTAAATAAAAATAAGCTACGCCATCTAGTTTAGCTATCAAAAGTGTTTTACGATATATTTTTCAACTGTGTAAAACCTTATACCCTTCGAGCAACACCGGCTTCCGACACATCGGAAGGGAGGGGCCCAAGCGATATCTCACCGTACAAATCTTTCTGCCATTTTTCGCGGGGGGAAAGGTGCACACAGTCGCACTTCTCACACACTTACATACAAAATCCAATCTGTAATGACGACACAAATACATAGAAAATGACACACGTCAAAGACAAATCTTGCAAACCTCGATCTCTTTTTGTGTACGGACGAGTGACAAGTGTCACAACACGCACACTAACACATTTTCGTTGAAGTATGTTATTGTATTCTGAGAGATGAGAAGTCGGATTTGTCGCTCGACCGATCCGCAATTTGTACTGAGCGAGCAAAATCGATAAATCCAACAATTACATGAGACTAAAATATAATAATTGTGTTTGAATGTAATTAAACGTATGATATGTAAAAAAAAATATTACATGTGAAATGTAACACTTTCTTTTTGTAAATTTGATGTCCTCGACCTCTTTTTATAACAAAAAACCGAGCAAACAGGCATTTTTGTGCAGCAGTGTTCACGCGCGCGTCTGGACTCGGTCTAGTGAAAAATCCAAGTGCAACTAGTTTTATTACCCGCGCTAGATTAGATTGACGCGCTAATCTTGTACCTCGGCAGAGGGGAAATAGTGCGAATGCCGCCTCCCTTCCTAGACCGGGAGATAGTGACACATTTTACTGGGTCATTTGTACCAGTATGGCGGTTCGTCAGGGGTCTAAGCATGTAATGAAGGAAAGAAAATGCTATGACCATAGCGCTGGTACCGGCGGCCCAATCGCGTGGGCGTTAGTCGAACGTGTCGGATAAAATACGAGTGTCGAACGATTTGTACCACAAAAATCCTCGTATTATTCGATAGTCCATAAAAAAGAAGTAGGCGGTAGCGTAATGCCATACTTCTCCGGTGTGACTTACAGCCCGCCATACTGAGGCGAACACGTTAATTAAAAAAAAACAATTCAACCATTTGTACCAAGCTAATTTTTGCACAGGTGATCATCGTCGAGCAGCCATTCATGGACATCACCATGCCATACTTTTCGGATGGTTCCAAATGCCCGCCATACCGCCGCAAGGAAGTTATTTTTTTTTTTTTGCTAAACGATTTGTACCAGTATTGCATTTAAATTTTTGGAGAGTATTTGATAAAATGTGACCGTTATTATAATTGCCATACTTATAGTAGGGGGAAAAAGTGCTGCCATACTTGAAAAACTTATTTAATCGACACGTTTCAAAAATACGACTATACAATACGTAAAATATTTTTTTACAGCATGGCATCATCATATTCTGTTTGATTGGATACAATTATACCTAAAAATAAATTATTCCGGATTATAACTACGGGGCGGACGACTGTGAGACTTAAGCCAAGACTTAAAAAATAAAAAAAAATTTGACGATTTGTACCAGTATGGCATTTGGATTTTTGGAAATTATATGATGCAATGTGACCATTATTATATTTGCCATACTTCTAATAGGGGGAGAAAGGGGCACCATACTTGAAATAAAAAAAAAATATTGTACACATTTGCCACCTCCTACAGGTATGGCATTATGAGATTTCCATTTATGATCACACAGAAAGTTTTGAAAAAAAATTACAAGGTGGTACAAATCGTTTAGCAATAAAAAAAAAATTAACTCCTTTTCGGCGGTATGGCGGCCATTTGGAACCATCCGAAAAGTATGGCATGGTGATGTCCATGAATGGCTGCTCGACGATGATCACCTGTGCAAAAATTAGCTTGGTACAAATGGTTGAATTGTTTTTTTTTAATTAACGTGTTCGCCTCAGTATGGCGGGCTGTAAGTCACACCGGAGAAGTATGGCATTACGCTACCGCCTACTTCTTTTTTATGGACTATCGAATAATACGAGGATTTTTGTGGTACAAATCGTTCGACACTCGTATTTTATCCGACACGTTCGACTAACGCCCACGCGATTGGGCCGCCGGTACCAGCGCTATGGTCATAGCATTTTCTTTCCTTCATTACATGCTTAGACCCCTGACGAACCGCCATACTGGTACAAATGACCCAGTAAAATGTGTCACTATCTCCCGGTCTATCCGTGTTGCTCGAAGCTTATACCCATCTGCTTGTAGCCCTAAAAGAGCGGGAGATGGTTATCTGCTAGAGTGAGATGATAATAATATTATTATCTGCATATATATATACACGAGTATATACTCGTATCACTTTCTCGCTTTAGCAGATGGCTGCTTTTTTTTACTGGATTGCAAGCAGGACCATAGTACTAGGTTTTATAGCCTATTCCATATGAATCTGCAAAGAATTAAAAAAATGTGTTTCTAACCGTTCCGCCAATGATATAATTCCATGGACACAAAAAGTGGTACCTCATTGGCCGTACGAATGTCCTGGTTTTGTTTTTAATATTTGGCAATGTTTAAGGTGTTTGATTGTTACTCAAGAGCCTACAATTCCAAAAAGAGCCAAAAAATCTAACTACAGATCCAAATGAAACAGACTTAGGTACTATAACATTTTTGTCTATGGTATTCACTTATTAACGTCAACGCTGCCAACTAAGGGTTCTCGACGGCGTCTCACGCGGTCGAGTTGGTGGAGATCGAGTGCTTCAGCTTCGAGTCGATGATGATCTCGTCGCCCGACCGGATGTTGTAGGAGTACAGCTGCTTGGTCGGGTACTTCATCTCTTCCGGCCCCTGATGGCACTCGAGGAAATTTAATTTATAAATTTGGTATAGTATAGAAAAAAAAACAAGTTAAAAAATGTTCTACAAAAAATAAAACATTAAGAAAATGACATAAAATGAACAACCTACGTAACTCTATTACTAAGCCTCCGCTTTCTGTCTGTCTGTAGGTATGTAGACCTACAAATTTTTTAAAAATTTTACGGGATATTACTTACTATGAATTTTTATGTAATTTCCTTCATGGTTTTTGAGTAGGTAAATTGTTATAACCATCTAGACGAGGTGACAACATTTAAGGGTTCCGATTCTGCCACGGAACCCTAAAAATATAGGTAATATAATGATAGAAAAGATGGATAGGATATACTGTGTGAGAGAAGAGTAAGACGACATGAAAAGAAAGAATCTTAATAAGACAGGGCTGTTGTTTGTTGGGTTTAGTTTTAGTGTAGTAGAGGTTTAGGTATTTACCTGAGAATCTCTGAGTTCTTGATCGACGTAGAAGAGTCTCATTTTGGACGCTGGGAAGCCGGCCAATCGCTCCAGCCTAGTCTTCAGGTCAGCGACAGTTCTGAAATTAGCAAAATTCAAGATAAACAAAGACAAAAGATATACTAAAACACGTATCAATCATGTGCTGTGTCAATCATAGACCAAGCAATATTAAGACATTTGTAGCCACTTTTTACCTTAGGGTGGTATTCGACGCGTCCAATTTCTTTGTCCAATGTATATTGCGTCTCACATTTTGCTTTAATGAGAGAGTGAGACGCACTGACATTGGACAAAGAAATTGGACGCGTCGAATACCACCCTAAGGTAAAAAGTGGCTACAAATGTCTTAATATTGCTTGGTCTATGATTGACACAGCGTTGTAACAAAAATCCGTCAACTCTTAATGTATGAAAATTAGGGTTCTTGAAGAGAGTAGGTACGACTTGGTGATCTGCACCCGCGTCTCGGGTCCCTGACACCAGCGGGCCCAGCTTGCCCTGGACGCCCACCAGCTCCTAGGGTTGTTCTTTACCTATAAACGTCAACGGTGCGGACTTCGCTGTTCTCTCCGCAGGTGAAGGTGATCTGCACCCGCTTCTCGGGTCTCAGGTCCACGGACACCAGCGGGTCCAGCTTGCCATGGACGCTCACCAGCTCCCAGTACCTGGAAAATTAGTTGAGAGGTCATTATGACGAAAGTGGACGAGTGCGCGAGAATGCTGAATGGCTTTACATACTGTAGTCCCATTATCCTCTCTGGATATTAACGCTATAGAAAATATGATTACACAATTTTATGTAAGTAAAGTAACCACAAACTATGCCCCTTCGTATTTCTTTTTTTTTGTAGTTAGGAGCATGTAAAATATTATATGGAAGTCCGGTCCATTGAAGCTTTCATCATTATCATACCAAACATTTCATAAACACATTTAAGTAGTAACTTTGAATGGTATGATAATGATGAAAGCTTCAATGGACCGGACTTCCATATAATTGTTTACATGCTCCTAACTACGAAAAAAAAAAACGAAGGGCTTAGTTGTGGTCACTCCTACAATAGGTAATAGGTACTCCTAATAATGTAACTTTTCCGTGTAGGCAGTTGTTATTCCGCAATACCTACCTAATCCTAGCCCATTTTAAATATGTACAAACATACTTGTACCTACACACATTTATAGTATTCAGATTAATAGGCATTTTTACTAAAATTAATGCAAATTGATGCATTTTAACTAGGTAGTTTCTATTTAATAATATAATAGTGGAATGTTTATCGCGACCTTCGTGTGTTTCGCCATTGTACCAAATACGCATCATATTATATTCATAAGCACAGAAACAGCCATAAATATGTACACAGATTTCCCCCTTATTTCCAATAACATAAGGTCTGAAAGTGTATATGTAGGTAGCTATGTGCGGGCGAGAGGTATCATTGAAATTTGCATGCCAATTTAGTCATTTAGGTCGCAATTTCAGTGCGAATTCTCTGCCCACACTTGATCATAATTTATTAACCTTCAAATCCAGTGTTTATTGATTTGATAGCTGTTGGTCCGAAACGCGATTCGTCCAAATGAATTTAAGTACGCTTTTCGCCCAACACGCTTTTCGTCCAACACGCTTTTAGGCCAACACGCTTTTCGTCCAACACGCTTTTAGGCCAACACGCTTTTCGTCCAACACGCTTTTAGGCCAACACGCTTTTCGTCCAACACGCTTTTAGGCCAACACGCTTTTCGGCCAACACGCATTACGTCCAACACACTTTACGTCCAACACGCTTTTAGTTATAGCAAAGTTATTTTACATCTCGTGTTTTTGTGTCCCTCGCTACGCTCAAGATTGATGAGGGGATCTGACTACCTTCCATATGTCCTATTGATTCGAAATTTGGTACCGTGTTACTTCAATGATATTGAAACAACATGGTAAGGTAACCCATGACTTTAAATATGACATGTTAGAGTAAGGTTTAGATTTCGAAGGTGGGTAATTAAATGGGATTAATTAGGCTCCATTTCCACTGCGGCAGAAACAAAATGGACAAATAGCTACTTGGACGAACGGCGTAAATGATTCTTGACGAACCACGTAGTTGACGAACTAAGATTTGGACAAATGGCGACTTGGACGAATCGCGATATGGGCGAACGGCGTAAATGATACTTGACGAACCACGTAATGGACAAATCGCTACTTGGACGAATTACAATTTGGACTAACAGCTATCAAATCGTACGTTTTTTTTGGGTTTCGATCCTTACTCAACGAGAATCTTTATATTTTTGCCATGTCCGTCCACCCGCCCCGTTCATCTTGGCTCAAAAACTCGGCTCAAATTGTAGAGATTGAATGAAACAGAACTATACCTGACTAGGCTACATCGGGCAGCGTTAAATAATAATCGTTAATAGGCCACACTTATGCAGGACCATGCGATGGAATATTTTTCAGTTTTTTTTACTAAAAACCATTTCGCAGCGACTGGCGGGAGCTTGCACCAAACCGTGATGAGTGGCGGAAGAAAGGGGAGGCCTTTGCCCAGCAGTGGGACACAACATAGGCTATTAAAAAAATCATTTACCTATCCGGGCGGTCGCTCTCCGGCTTCTCCATGTAGTACCGAATGAAGGCCCTCTCGGCGGAGTCCCTCTCCTCTTCGGGCACCGCTCCTCCTCCGTTCAGGGTGCGGACACGAGGCAGCCGAGCCACCAGCAGCAGCCGCCGCTCGTGCTCCGTGGATTCCAGGCGCTCCCATAGCGGCCAACCCTGAAAGAAAGAAATAAAAATAAGATGGATACTATCGATGTAGTCTGAATCCCTAGTGCAAATTTCATTTGATAGCTTGACGTGATTCGCCGGACGATATCAGCCTGTCAGTTAAACGCAAAATTTGACAGCTCCGAACAATTGACAGGCTGATATAGTCCGGCGAACTGGTAATCGGTGGGCCCCTTTATGCCTCATTTTGTATGGGATTTTGAACAGCGCGCCAAGCGGGACGTTTTGGAAACTCAAAATCCCATACAAAATGACACTTAACGCAAACGCGTACGTCGCGTCACGCTATCGAATGAGATTTACAGTTACACTAGAGGTACCCTAATAGCATTTTCTTGTAGGGATTTTGTTGGGCCTTTGTTTACGTATTAGTTGGGCAACCGTTATATTTGGCCGTACGATTTGCTGGAGGGCCCTCGACAAAGGCCCTCCCGAAGATTCCCAACAGAGGGCCATAAGAGTAATTTTTTCGTTGGGCCTATTTAAATAAATCATACAATTATTCAACGGTGGTGGTTTTGGTTGGGCCGTGGTTGGGCCTATACACATTTGTTTGATGGTTGGTTAATTGTTACATTTGGCCGTACGATTTGCTGGAGGGCCCTCGACAAAGGCCCTCCCGAAGATTCCCAACAGAGGGCCATTAGAGTAATTTTTTCGTTGGGCCTATTTAAATAAATCATACAATTATTCAACGGTGGTGGTTTTGGTTGGGCCGTGGTTGGGCCTATACACATTTGTTTGATGGTTGGTTAATTGTTACATTTGGCCGTATGGCTTGCTGTAGGGCCAACTGCAAAAAAATAAAAAAGGGCAATTTTTTCGTTGTGCTTCTGTTTGCAAATTCAACAATTACCCAACGGCAAGTCAGGTAGGTCGGTAGGTAGTCGTGCACCAGGTTGAAGGCCCAACACAGCTTGTCCCACAAAGGGCCAACATTGTAACTTTAACGTTGGGCCTTGTGTAGGATTCTTACAATACTACCGTAGGTAAATAGTTGTGTAATTTATAGTGTGCCTACAGTCTAATTATGTGTGCCTACAGTCTAATTATGTAATGGGCTTTTGTTTACGAGTCCTACAGTTACCCTACGTTAAGTAAGTGGTTGTGTAATACGACGTTGGGCCTTTGCTGATAAATATTACAATTACACTACGGTAGGTATTAGTTGTATCCACATGAAAGCCCTAGGCTAGCAAGCAGTTGTTGTTAATCTTCTCTGTATCGTTCCAATTTTAGTATATGTACTGCCGAAGCAAGTACACTTACTATACACTCTAATTTGTATATATACTAACCGCACTTCGAAACTTCGTAAGCGAGATTAATGTTTTTTTAGATTTAAATTGAGAAAATGTTGGTAAAATACAATTTTTAAAATTTATGTATAAATTTTATAGTTATAGCTATTAGATTTATAAGTTACTTTTAAAAAATATTATGATTATATCCGGAATAATCGAGAAAATAACTATAACTTCGATGTTTGGAGACAGCAACGCCATCTAGTGACGCCACAAGCAAACTCAACTGGTATCGTTGGGCATCAGTACCACAGCCAATGTTGGTAAATGCGATATTTGTGCTCATTGGGCCAACGAATGTTATCGTTGTTTAGCCACCGGTACCAAAATACACAAAGGCCCATTGTTAGGCGTCAGTGCCACAGCCAATGTTGGTAAATACGATATTTGTCATCATTGGGCCATCGGATGATATCTTTGACTAGCCAACGTTACCAAAATACACAAAGGCCCATTGTTGGGCATCCGTGCCACAGCCAATGTTGGTAAATGCGGTATTCGTCACCATTGGGCCAACAAATGTTATCGTTGTTTAGCGAACGGTAGCAAAATACACAAAGGCCCATTGTTGGGCCTCAATGCTACAGCCAATGTTGGTAAATGCGATATTTGTCGTCATTGGGCCATCGTATGATATCGTTGATTAGCCAACGTTACCAAAATAAACTAAGGCCCATTGTTGGGCATCAGTGCCACAGTCAATGTTGGTAAATGCGATATTTGTCATCATTGGGCCATCGGATGATATCGTTGATTAGCCAGCGTTACCAAAATACACAAAGGCCCACTGTTGGGCATCAATGCTACAGCCAATGTTGGTAAATGTGATATTTGTCGTCATTGGGCCATCGGATGATATCGTTGATTAGCCAATGTTACCAAAATAAACAAAGGCCCATTGTTGGGCATCAGTGCCACAGCCAATGTTGGTAGATGCGATTTTTGTCATCATTGGGCCATCGGATGATATCGTTGATTAGCCAACGTTACCAAAATACACAAAGGCCCATTGTTGGGCATCAATGCTACAGCCAATGTTGGTAAATGCGATATTTGTCGTCATTGGGCCATCGGATGATATCGTTGATTAGCCAACGTTACCAAAATAAACAAAGGCCCGTTGTTGGGCATCAATGCTACAGCCAATGTTGGTAAATGTGATATTTGTCGTCATTGGGCCATCGGATGATATCGTTGATTAGCCAATGTTACCAAAATAAACAAAGGCCCATTGTTGGGCATCAGTGCCACAGCCAATGTTGGTAGATGCGATTTTTGTCATCATTGGGCCATCGGATGATATCGTTGATTAGCCAACGTTACCAAAATACACAAAGGCCCATTGTTGGGCATCAATGCTACAGCCAATGTTGGTAAATGCGATATTTGTCGTCATTGGGCCATCGGATGATATCGTCGATTAGCCAACGTTACCAAAATAAACAAAGGCCCATTGTTGGGTATCAGTGCCACAGCCAATGTTGGTAAATGCGATATTTGTCATCATTGGGCCATCGGATGATATCCTTGACTAGCCAACGTTACCAAAATACACAAAGGCCCATTGTTGGGCATCCGTGCCACAGCCAATGTTGGTAAATGAGGTATTCGTCACCATTGGGCCAACGAATGTTATCGTTGTTTAGCGAACGATAGCAAAATACACAAAGGCCCATTGTTGGGCATCACTGCCACTGCCAATGTTGGTAAATGCGATATATGTCATCATTGGGCCAACGAATATTATCGTTGTTTAACCAACGGTACCATAATACACAAAGGCCCATTGTTGGGCATCTGTGCCACAGCGAATGTTGGTAAATGCGATGGTGGGCCAATACAAAATTAATGTTGGCTACGGAACGGACCTCATCCCAACGTTTTCCCTACCGTTGGCACCGTGGGCCCCAACGAAAATGCTACTAGGGTACCTACTGTTTGTGTATTTCGGTATGTCGACTAAGCCAATTCGTATGTTGATTAGACATTTATATGGTGTAATTTTTTCTGGGGAGGATATGGAGTGAGTGACAAATGACCAATTGCATCAAAGCAATATAAATCCAGAAATTAGTGTCATAGTTATGGAAACAGCGTGCTCAAAACGCGTCGAATAAGTAAGGGCAACAGCTGCTTGCAGACCTAACTTCACAGATTCTTAATTATTAGACGCACGGTGTACTAATACTAAGTAATATTCATTTCGTTTCATTAAGTACAGTATAAGTACTTTTCTGTCGCGGCCCTATAGCTAGCTACCTCATCTTTCACGAGTCAAATAGAGCTCCAGATCAGATATAGTGTCTGTAGCCGCCTATAGAGGGAAAATAAACTACATTCGTTTGTAAATTTATAAACGAACCCATGCTCTCCAGTATAAATATATCCGGGTCCCCATTATCATACAGTCACGAGTTCAGCAGACGAACAAAGCGATCATCGGATAAACAAAAAGTGTGGCATATTTTATAGGTCTCTCATCTCTCAAGGATAGGACAACTTTCCTTATTCGGCGTCCGGACTTCGCAAGGGCAGACCGTTTTGCTATGAAATCGATGGTACTTATATTAATAGGCTTGAACGTCGTCAACTTTGCTAAAATGGAAGTAGTTTAGGTCAACAATTTCAAGAGCTTGAGAGAAACAAGGCTCAATTTCATTAAACAGTACACATTAATTATCGATGGAATTACGCCTGTATAATTATTTAAGTCTAGGCACTAAGGCAATTAATACTCAGAATAAAAAGTGTTACTGATTGTAAAAGGGATGTAGTCTTTGAAATAAAATAAATGAACTTCAGAGTTTGAGCGCTGAAGTAGATGGCACTTATACGCTTGTATGTTTTGTATAAGTAGTCGGTAACTGGATTTTCAAACGTCGGCTTTTGACACCAACAGCAATCACATGATGGACAGAGCCGTACAGCGCCATCTACATCAGATGTGAAATTCGACGCAAGAATTTAAGTACCTATTTTAGGCTTTACATTACACATCTAATACAATCAATGAAATAAGTCTCGATTTTCCTCAATAGAACATAGAGAGAGATCTTTATTTGCATACCAGTACAGATGTTACATACATGGACCCTGGAAAGGGTGTAGCAAAATAGGTAGGTAGGTAGTTCACAATATCACAGTTTGCTTATTATTATTACTGAACTTATACTTAGGTCCTATATAATACTTATTCATTTTCTAAATTGCACTTTTCTCTAAGTAGCAATAAAAACCTTAAAACATATTGATTGGAATTACGCGCGCATAAGGATAAAAGCATAACTAAGTCCAGGCAATAACGTAGGTTTAATGAAATAATCTATTCCGGTAATAATATCCGCAGTCAAGATTCTTTGTTTTGCACGATCAAATGTGATCGGCCTTGCCGGCCGGTATTGACTAAAAACGGAAGACGGAACCTGCGTGCGTCACACACAGACCCTGAGCATGCTTAGTCCCTTTGCTAAGTAATGGCCTCAATACATATTATTATAATTGACAAGCCAAATGACCCCCTTTTGGGAGTTCAGTGTTCAGTCTCCGCTTCAAATTGTGAAAGTTAGTACTAAGTTCTTCGACAGTAGAAATAAGGGCTCTAAAGACTAAAGTATGCATGGAACACAAAGACTAAAAGAAATCTGGGATCCATTGACTCTTACGCCGAATCTAATATAGTCGGGTTCTCAAGGATTTCATATCTCTGTGGAACCACGTGGAACCCATGATAAACATCGGATATCGGGCATACATTGTATATGAAAATTCAAATTAGGAATAAGCATAATGGCGTCCGTTCCAGCCGGTAACGGTTCCGTTCCGACTCGTTAATTGCGGATATTGATTTCGTCCCGAGGTCCGGTGCAATCGCAATGTCGTAAGCAGACCCACTCATCCTTTGAAATGCACTAAACGGATGGAGGGTGCGATATACTGACAACACATTTCTGAACATGTGTAGGCCTTATGCCGTTGTAATAAGATTTACAAATGATCAGTGAATTAGGTAGTCTACACTGTTAGTGGTGTGTAGAGTTTGCTTTTATAATATTATGCGTTTCCGATACGGAATAGGCGATACTGTCGAGTTTCATTTCTTCCATAATGTTTAGGTCATACTGAGCAACTTTTACTATGAGACCAACCCCGAAAACGCAGAAAAAAAATTGGATGTTTCATAGGTACATTTTGCTGGTCTGATGTTGAAATTTCCTATGGGAGAGTCAATTTTTTTTTCGCGATTTCGGGGTTGGTTCCATAGTAAAAGTTTCTCAATATGGCCTAAAAATTAACGGGTTTGAGTAATTGCTTTTCGTTCAGATACAGGGTGTATATTGCCGCCCTAGGCCCGGGCCTACTGGGCCTTAGGGCAAATCCGCCACTGAGTATCGGTTAAGTAAGTAATTGTAGATCATACTGAGGAAGAGAAGGTATGAAATATATTATGGTATATGTATAAATCTGCCATGTCGAAAGCGAAAATTCTATAGGTAGGTATAATGACTTGACTGATAAACTGCAATAGCGGATGGCAATTGTAGGTAAGTACATTCAGCATTAAAACGACCGGGGCCTTGTATGCTTGTATAAAACTCGTACCTACATGTGATGGGGACAGCGTCACAGATTAATAAATAGTTACTACGTAACAGATACTTCATTCCCAAACAAAAGCAAAAATACCTACGCTATAATAGCCTACAGAACCTTAATAATAATACCTGCTGCTCAGGACAAGAAGAAATGTACCATAATTACGCGCACAAAGAGTCGAGACTGTGTTGCCCGCCGTTCGAGTCACGTGCCAACGCGTCATCGTAAGAATGCGCTAGGGTTGTAGCTACCCTACCTATGATGATTATTATAATAAAACGAATGTTGCGAATCAAATATGTTTTAGTTTTAATATAATGATTTATAATTTTTTCACTTCTCGGAATTCTCTGTTATTAAAATTTAATAAGTAGTTGAAAATATCCTAAATCGCGTAAACTAATTTTAATAAATATTCAGGAGCAAAGCAACAGACAATCAACGGTTTTTAAAAGTTGTAATACGGTGCTACCAGGCCGATTAATTATTACGTCGTCAAAGTTATTTAAAAATACTTTTTCTAACCCTTCAATATAATTATTAAACTTTCAGGTGGGACCTTTAGCCCGCCATAAAAAGATGTTTTTTTATTATAGGCTTTTTCCTTTGTTTTTTTACTTTTTCACCCATCTACTGCACAATAATTACGTGGTTTCGGCATTTCGAAGCATAAGCGCGGGAAACGCGCGGTGCAATGCGGTGCGAGCGCTGAGGCGGGCGTTCGGCGGCCCTCTGTCGGTTGTATCGTCGACGATACGCCGAGCGGTAGGCATATAACGCGTGGCCTTGAGCGTGTGACGGAGGCCTGACTGCGTGTAGTACCGTAATAATCGTATCTCCATGGAAATTACTACATACTTGATCCAATTATTTAATTATAATTCAAACCAACATATCTTAGATCAGGGGTCTCCAAACTTTTTTAGCTGAGGGCCATATTGCGCCTCAGAAACTTTCGCGCGGGCCACCGTCGGTTTTTGCGCCGTAGTAGAAGAGCCGGCCGCAAATTTTCTAACCGACTTGATACCACGATCAAATGTACAATGGTTTCCCATAAAAGTGATGCTAAGTCCGAATTCGATAGTCTGCCACGGCGGAACATGCCGAAAGTACGAAAAAGAAGGCCACTTCCGGTGCGAAAAAAGGGGGCTGATTTAACCATCTGATACCGAAATAATAGTTATGGCAGCAGTTAGAAATTTACATGTAGACACAGAAAAGCGAAGTCTGCCAGTATTTTTTATGCCGGAAGTGCTTGGCAGACGCTCTCAAAGGTGGCCACCGGGACCCCTAATTTAACCCATCTGATACCACCATGAAACCAATTCCAGTCGGTAGTCGGTAGGTATGAACCCTCATGTCAGGAATATATAAGTCTGCCAAGGCTTTTCCTGCCGAAACACCTTGGCAGACGAGATTATGTGAGCAAGGTAACCATCGGTTACCCTACAGGTGTTCCGGCAGGAAAAGCCCTGGCAGACTTATATATTCCTGAAATGAGGGTTCATACCTACCGACTGGAATTGATTTCATCGTGGTATCAGATGGGTTAGTGTACGGTACCCGATGGTCATCTTGCTTATAATCTCGTATGCCACGGTGTTTCGGCATGAAAAGCCTTGGCAGACTTATATATTCCTGAAATGGGGGTTCATATCTACCGACTGGAATTGGTTTCATGGTGGTATCAGATGGGTTGATGTAGGGTAACTGATGTACACCTTGCTAACATAATCTCGTCTGCCAAGGTGTTTCGGCAGGAAAAGCCCTGGCAGACTTATATATTCCTGAAATGAGGGTTCATACCTACCGACTGGAATTGGTTTCATCGTGGTATCAGATGGGTTAGTGTACGGTAACCGATGGTAATCTTGCTTATAATCTCGTCTGCCATGGTGTTTCGGCAGGAAAAACCTTGGCAGACTTATATATTCCCAAAAATGGGGGTTCATACCTACCGACTGGAATTGGTTTCATGGTGGTATCAGATGGGTTAGTGTAGGGTAACCGATGGTTACCTTGCTCACATAATCTCGTCTGCCAAGGTGTTTCGGCAGGAAAAGCCTTGGCAGACTTATATATTCCTGACATGAGGGTTCATACCTACCGACTGGAATTGGTTTCATGGTGGTATCAGATGGGTTAAATTAGGGGTCCCGGTGGCCACCTTTGAGAGCGTCTGCCAAGCACTTCCGGCATAAAAAATACTGGCAGACTTCGCTTTTCCGTGTCTACATGTAAATTTCTAACTGCTGCCATAACTATTATTTCGGTATCAGATGGGTTAAATCAGCCCCCTTTTTTCGCACCGGAAGTGGCCTTCTTTTTCGTACTTTCGGCAAGTTCCGCCGTGGCAGACTATCGAATTCGGACTTAGCATCACTTTTATGGGAAACCATTGTGCATTTGATCGTGGTATCAAGTCGGTTAGAAAATTTGCGGCCGGCTCTTCTACTACCGGGGGAGGGTGTCTGGTTGCTGCTGCTAGGAACAGTTCCACTCTCAATGAATGCTGAATCCCTGGAGCCTGGCTCCCGCGGGCCGGACAGTGGGCACTCGCTTTGGAGGTCCGCGGGCCGGATTGTAACACGTCGCGGGCCGGATTTGGCCCGCGGGCCGGGGTTTGGAGACCCCTGTCTTAGATCATCGCTACTTCCTTGATAGATCATAGGATAAGATGAAACCTATGTTCTAGGTTCTAGGAAAACAGGTAGAAGCTACAGTCATGCACGTGGTGAGGTACGTGATCGTATAATGTTTGATTTAATCGGGCAGACATTTTAAAGACAATACTAAATGTGAAACAATGATATGTTGCAATCGCTTTGATTTAACAGTAAAAAATTAAAAATATATTACTTAAGTACAATAGTATGACTTTTTGAAATTCTTTCGGGATCGTATCGTATTCCGACGCGAAATTAGATCTCTAGACTCTTATGGAAACTACCAAAACCTTGCAGTATCAAAGTGCTAATTCTAGACAAAAGTATGTTGTGAACAGTGCCGAGGATATTACATAAATCATTTATTTCGGACCATATTAGGGATTGCAATCCGGTCCGGCGGATCCGGTAATCCGGCCGGATCCGGCACATTTTTCAACATACCGGATCCGGTAAAATTCACCGGATCCGGTCTCGGATCCGGTAAAGTGAATCAAAGCGCTAAAATATAAAATAACAGCTTAAAACACTGCTAAAATTTAAAATTTCTCACATGTACCTACATGTTCTTTCGTTTTATTGTGTACAAACCATTATAGCCCAGTTATAATAAGTGTTACCTGCATTTAAAATATAATGAATAAATATTTATAAAACTTCATTCAGCACTTAAGTTAAATGTTTTGTCGAATTAAAAGTAATTAGAGGAATATATGTTGACTTTTGATGACCGGTCTGACCTAGTGGGTAGTCACCCTGCCTGTGAAGCCGCGATCCTAGGTTCGAATCCCGGTTAGGACATTTATATGTGTGATGAGCACAGATATTTGTCCCTGAGTCATGGTTGTTTTCTATGTATTTAAGTATTTGTATAATAATGTAAATTACGCATCTGTGACAATGTATGATCAATACAAATAAAGAATTTGAATATGAATATATATCGTTGTCTGAGTACCTACCAACAACACAAGCTTTATTGAGCTTACCGTGGGGCTTAGTCAATTTGTATAAAAATGTCCTATAATATTAATTTATTATTATTATTTATTGTATATTTTGTTATTAAAATGCTACTAAATAAAGCGGGAAAATGTAAGTACATAACACAGAGAGAATACAGTAAATGTGTACAAAGGCGAACTTATCCCGTTAAAAATGTTAAATGTTTCGTGTGAATAAATGTTTATATGTATACTTGTGTAGGTATGCACGTTCATTGATTTTAATTGCTCAAACTAAAATGGTTGAATTCAAAGCACCTTTTTGTCTGAAATGTGGGTTGGGCTATAGATATTTTAAGAGAAAAAGAAGATTTCATTCGTGAGACTGATTATTGTAACAAGACTTAAATAAATAAATAATAAATAAATAAATATTATAAGACATTCTTACACAGATTGACTAAGTCCCACAGTAAGCTCAAGAAGGCTTGTGTTGTGGTTACTCAGACAACGATATATATAATATAATACTTAAATACATAGAAAACAACCAAGAGTCAGGAACAAATATCTGTGTCATCAGGTCATCACACAAATAAATGCCCTTACTGGGATTCGAACCCAGGACCACCGACTTCGTCAAAACTAAGTGGTTAATAGTGGTTAAGACTTCATCATCATCATCATCATTTCAGCCTATATACGTCCCACTGCTGGGCACAGGCCTCCTCTCATGCGCGAGAGATCTCATGATGAGAGTCATGGTTAAGATTTAGTGGTAAAGTAATAACATCGTTGATTTTTGAAACTTAAAACAGCCGTTTTATTAATACATTAAAAAATATCCTTAACATCGCATAATATAACGCTAAAAAACATAATAAAATACGTGACTTGATAATTTTTTTATCTGCAACACCAATCCGGCCGGATCCGGCCGGATCCGCCGGATTGAGGCCAAAATCCGGCCGGATCCGGCCGGATTCAAAACCAGACCGGATTGCAATCCCTAGACCATATACATACCTACACCTACGTAGATAACTTTTTATACAAGTAAGAGGCAATGTCTTCAAATATATAAAAACTTTACAGTGAATATATACGTATGATATGCGAATAAAAGAATAACTTTACAAGGCGTAGGTAATACTCGTAGATAATAGCAAAGTAACTGACTAGTAAGTTGAGCAAGCGGTTTGCTGTAATGATAGCAAAAACTACTTTTGCTAAAGGAAACCGTCATGTTGTGCGGGTGAAGTAAGACTGGTGCCCTTCAGTACTTGGTTGTAAAGTACTTATTATTAACATTTGCTATTGTGCAAATGTTAATAACATTGTGCAACGAAAAATAAGAAATGCGTCACTCTCGTATGTACCTACTTCACTTGACAAAAAATAATAAGAAACAGCTATTATATCCCTGCAGATGGAGAAAAACAACTATCCTTGCAGACTATGCTTTTAATTAAATAAAAATATAAACTAAACTAGTACATATATACGTTATACCTAACAGGCATAATTTCTTTTATTTCGTTGGTACCATTCGCCCACACTGTTAACTGTACATCGGTGGAGCTTATACCTTTTGTAATATGGTCCACAGATGTACAGTGGAGTGTTGTTGTTTGTACCCCATGAGCGATATTCTGGTGATTTAAAAATCTAATAAGGTTTTGATATGACACGATACGTTCGGCCGCACTTTTCGGCGCACGTGAGACGCACTGCGACTTCATAATTTGTTAACATTTTAATGTTGTTATGATACGACCTTAGCACAACTCGCAGTAGTCGCAGTTTGTGCTAAGGTCGTATCAAAGAACATTAAAATGTTAACAAATTGTAAAATATACCACTCCATGGATCGTTTATTGTGTTCTCTTTGCAATTTGCTATAAACCGAACGGGACCTGTTTTCCCTTCTAAGTTATACGATTCCCCAATGTAATATACGTTCGTAAAAGTCTCCATACTTTATGACGTTCCCCGACGGGTCACGGACGAGACTAGGTACAATATTGCCCTTTCTCCGCGACAATAGAAATTGCAGACATGTCGACCTGAGGCTAGTAGGAGTGCAAATTTGCAAGTTAGAATAGAATGCTTTGCCCTACTTAGCCGGTGCCCCATGCTAGCCAGACTATACATATCCTTTATATTAACAAAAGCCATTTGGGGTCATCCATTAATTACGTCACACGTTTAGGGGGAGGGAGGGGGTCAAGAAAATGTGACATATTGTGACATGGGGGAGGGGGGAGACACAAACTTTGTGACGTCACTTTAACTTCATCAGGAACCGATTTTTTTTTTTTATTATTTTATTCGCTGTACATTTAAATAACAAGTTTTTAAAACGATAATCGTTTTTATTCTTTTAATTTTCTTTCCTAAGCAGTTTTGGGTTATAAAATTACTAATATTTATATCGTCAAAAATATTTTGATAAAATATTAATAATACTTAGGTACTTACTTAATTCGATTTGGCGATTTCGTAGAAAAAATGTGACGTCACACTAGGGGGGAGGGGTTTGCCAAATGTGACCAAATGTGACAAGGGGGGGGGGGAGGGGTCAAAAACCCTAGAAATTCGTGTGACGTAATTAATGGATGACCCCTTTACTCAAACCTGTTAATGTTTAGGTCATACTGAGCAAATTTTATTATTGGGCCAACCCGAAATTGACTCTCCCATAGAAAGTTTCAACATCAAACCAGCCAAAATTTATGACACAGCCAAATTTTGTTTCGTGATTTCGGGGCTGGTCCCATAGTAAAAGTTGCTCAGTATGACCTATGGTTTTAGTTAATATACGATAGTATATGTTGTTTCCGTATATGATGCTGATGCAGCTTTTGCACAGACAAAACATCCTCCAGACTGAGCATAGTCGCGCTACCCCCTCTGCCACGCATACGGTAATTTTACTCCATGTTCGAGTCGAAAGTGTCTTTGTGTGACGTCCGTGTCTTTGAACGGACCAATCACTTCGCTCACCTCGTCCCGCGTATCCCCGCATTTTTGGCATCATCGGTTGCATGAAATAATTGCTCTAAACTCGGTCTAGAGGATTCCTAGTCTATGAGCTTTTGTAACCATGTGTCTATTTTGCAAGAAATAAGAGTAAAAGTTGCAATTAAATTTTCGTTTGGTTGCAATGAAAGATTGGTCTTAGGTATTTCCATAAAGTAATAATTCTTTATTCTATGGTATTTCTATAAGAGCTTTATATAACATTGTTGTCATATTCACCTAGTTTAGAATGGTTCATAAAGGTGGACGGCAGACTCCCTAGAGGACCAAGTCCAACGAGATGGTGTGACCAAATATCCGCCCAGATGGACAGGGAGAAGTGGAGAGCTACTATAAGGAACATTAGTGTGCAGAGTCACGATCCTCAGCAGTGAGGGACCGACTTAGAAGAATGGTTTAGCAACTTTTAGAATTTTTAAAACAGCGGTATCCTACACGTACCTATTAAAAATATATATCTGCAAACAGTGTAGGTAGGTATAATGTATTATCCTTATTTTCTCAAGTCATGGGAAAACAAGTTGAACTCAAACAACACCTCAACTCAACACAAACTGTGCATTAGCTTCAATCAAACAAAGAGCCGCGCAGAAGGCGTAGGTGTAGCGACCGTTGCGTTCGTCTTATGTATGACATGATTTTATGATTCACTGGCCGATGCAGACTGGTCGGTTCCAGTGATTTTCCAATTTTAAAAATGCTGCATTTGAATTATGAATGGCTTCCATGCTATGGGTCTATTCGCGCGGGATTAAGTCGGTTGTCATGTCCACCAGGGGGTGTGGATTCTGTGGATATCAAACGATAAAACTAGCGTCAATTCTTCCCCCCTTTTTAGGGATGAGAGGTATCACTCAGACCAATCCCGCAAGAGGAACGTTAAACCTGATACGTAGGTAATTATAAAAAGTCAAAAGACAACAAAATAAGAAAAAATATTTCTGCCCAAAATAAAGAAAAATCATCACAATAAAAACAAAAATCTTTCCTGTTATTATTTCATTGTACAATGATCAAAGTGTATATTTTTGTTAGGTATTTGTGTGCAGTTAGCGCTATAATGTGAGTAATGTAACTTGCAAATGTGACATTAGCGAAGGTAGTTCTTTGACCTGCTATGTTTTTCTGAGTCAACGCTCAATATTTATATAAGATGTATACAGGGTGGAAAGGCACGACGATCCTTCCCGGAAGTATTAGGTCGTTTAAGTGATACAGAGACTATTGGTAATGGTAAGAATCGTTAATTGAGTAAAAAATAAAAATTGCAAAAATACTACCTTTTTAACTGTGGTGATAACCCTATAGCATGTGCACATGACGGCTAGATTAAGGATCTCCGTCGGGAAAGCTCGGGACTTTACACTTTTTTCCGATCGTTGACAGTATCGCAATGATGTATGAATGACGCATAAATGTCAAATAAATCAAATGCATGCAAAAATATTACAAACAATTTTATTACTTTCTTAGATAATTACTTTTTTCCAATATTTAATACTATCTTCTTTTCACATACGGTGTTCAAATGTACCTCCGTGTATTACAACGCCGCCGCAGCCCGTACCCGAGTATGTCGATGCACATGCGATATAGTGTATGCTCTTCGTCATTTATCCTCCGCAGAAAGCACCAATTAGCCTTTGTCTCATTTCGTCCGCAGTTTCACATTCCGTTTGGTTTGGTACACCATATCTTTTACACAGCCCCACAAATTTAAATAGCCACGAGCATCTAACATTTTTATTTGAAGAATATGACATTCAATAAGTATAGTTCAATGAAAATTTAATTTCAAACATCAGACGTCTTGTCTATTTCCTACCACGCAAGAAGGTTTGTTAGTTTGGTATTGAAGAAGTATTTATTCTTGATTTATTCTTAGTATTTCATTTTTGCAAGTTCATTTGGTGCAACTAACACAACCTACATGTAGTTTTTAATTATTTTAGATAGTTTCCAATTATTCGAAAATAATTTTGTGAAACGTGTTAAGAAACTAAAACCTTTTTATCAGTCAAGGAAACCAGAGATATTTATAAGACGATTGCGTACTTTTGAGTGGTTGTCAATGTCACCATTTGAACTGTCGTTGTAAACAATGTTGTGGTTAGTATTATTAATATTAAGGAATAACATAACTATTTCATTCAAGTATTGAACAAGTGGAACCACTAAGAAAGCGAAAATCCTGCAATGATTCTTACCGTGCTGTAAGCAGACCTAAAAATGGTTAGATGGCAACAAATTAGCATAATTTCCTGTCGAATACTGATTGTTTACAAGTAAGTTCATTGACCCTGTCACCTGTTAGGGTTAGAACAAAGTAGTTTTTTGCGTGGATGTTTAAAAGGTCATAATTTAGAAACGGTTGCCCATATTAACATAGTTTCTATGGAGAAAATATAGAGCTTAGGCTAAACTATCTCCCATTTCCGGAAAGGATCGTCGTGCCTTTCCACCCTGTATAAGTATATATGTACTAACAACGACACACACTACTACTAGTACTACCTACTTAGTATAGACAACGATTTTATCAATCTATTACTCTAAACTGCCTTAAATGCGGTTCCGATTTTAGGGACCTGTTCCATGCAAGCTTGTATCTTGCAATCTCTTTTTAACGCCTACTATCCTTAAATTGGAAATATCAAGACAATACTTACGCTGAGTAGCTTATTTGATTCTAAAACTAACTCTTGGATTTTGTAGTATTCATTACATTTTTTGAAGGTTATTTAAGTATTTATTTATGTTCATACTTGGGGAATAACCTTATATTCATATTTCTGTGGGAATAACCATATAGTCTACCATATCCGCTAATATAAATGAAAATAATCACACATATGAGGTATTAGTTAATTTTAATCATCATTCAAGCAGTTTCATGCCTGTTACTTGTTATAGTTGCTAAACTAGCACCCTATTTAATTTTTCTTTGCTCTACGAATTCTACAAAACGTTACTACATTGCTGCATACATACAGTCTCCCATTATACTAAACTATTAACAAATCCGCAATTACCTAACGCAGATCTTTTGAATTTACAAATGGATGCTGTTAAGCAACAATGTGTCAACCCACATTAATTTTTCAATAAGATGTCAACTCAAAAAATTGACGTTTAAAGTTGACATTTTATTGCAAAATGGATGCGGGATGACTCACTCTTTCTAAACACCATCCAAATGACCATTGCGGTTGCTTTAATCATCAGATTGTCCCTAGCAATACGATTGTGAAAGAAAGAAATCGTAGTTTGTCTATGGTCGGAAGAGTTTGAGAGGAATGGAAGGTCAGCGGTTAAAATGGCGATGGTGGCGCCAAAGCTGGCCGATGGAGCGGCCGTGAATAGACTAACCTCGGTTATTATTTTTGGCATAGCATATGAGTAATGGATCTCGTTCCTGGCATTTTGTTTTTTTGTACAGTATGGCGTATAACGGGTAATTCGGACCGTGTTAAATGTCGGATAATTCTGAAAAGGGACTCAATTTGATAAGTTAATTATAAGTAGGTATAAAATACATACTAACTTTGATCTCCCTCATAGGTTAAGTATAATTTTGTAAAATGTAGTATAACCCAAGTCGCAAAAGTCTAACTGTGGCAAAAAATCATCTGACTTTCGGAATTATCCGATATACGAAATTACCCGAATACACCTTATACGTAATTACGTACGATCGCGTACTAAATAGGCTAAACCTTT
Source organism: Cydia splendana (assembly GCF_910591565.1). Classification (NCBI taxonomy): domain Eukaryota; kingdom Metazoa; phylum Arthropoda; class Insecta; order Lepidoptera; family Tortricidae; genus Cydia; species Cydia splendana. Next base: position 6,898,649 of record NC_085973.1, on the reverse strand, counting down.
TTTAATTTTGTACATGTACTTACTCGTACATATCTTAGGATTATTTTCGGAATGCTCGAAATAAACCTAGAGCTAGAGTCCTAGTTGTTACAAAGAGATCCACGCAATTTATGAAAATAAAAGTTAAGATGGCAGTTAAAAATATGTAAATGTCTACCAGGGGGCCGATTTTTTAATTTAGACCGCTCGATTTCGTGTATTTCGTTCAATAATATCTCCACTATTAGGCATTTAAATTCTACTATAGTAGAATTGAAAACTTTATTTTTATTCCCAATTTCTATCGCTCGTACCTATTTCAAAAATTAGCTTTTCGCCGTTTATTACCGATTTTCGAGTGATGAAATCGAGTGCTCGAAATTCAATAATCGGCCCCCTGTTTCGAGTGTTGTCGAGTCAACTCTATTTATTACGTCTGTTTTGTTAGTAATTTACCTTATTATATTTTTTTTTCTTTTTTTTTGGCAAATTTATAGTAAACACGGGTACCTATACGAGTACCAACAGATAAAGCTAGCAGCAAATTGCGCGTTACACATGAAACAAAGAGCTCGTTTCATAACTTTACGTCAATAGCTGTGACATCACTTATACTACGATGCAATTCAACGTAAAACCATACAAAGCTAGGGTTACCAGACGGTACGATTTTCCAACATGGCAACAAGTATGGAAAATGCTACTGGGATACAATAACTACTTTAAACATTTTTTTGTACGTGAATTAGTAATTGGACCACTAATATTAAACTTTAATAATAGGATAAGTACTTACAAAATTAGATGGTAATGTAATGATACTTTTAATGTTAATCTCAATACACTCGTGGCGTATAATATCGCGTGAGGGGCACACTGAAATTAAATTGGTATCTGACACCACACTCACTAGCGTCGTTTGCTCGGGTTATTCAATAATTAAGAATTTACATTAGAACTTCAAATACTTCAATATTAAATACAACACGAGCCTTTTGAGCTTACTGTGAGACTTAATAAATTTGTGCAACAATGTCCTATAATAGGTATTAATTTTTTATTTACTTTCCAAAATATATCTGGCAACAGTGGCAACCCTACACAGCGGAACACTTCGTTAAGCTGTACTTTCACATTCTTCGTCGCGTGACGGTCACAAAGCGACCGCTAAATGCTAGAAAAAGCGTCTTTACCCATGTCCCAATAAGGTTCTAATTAGCTTAGCAATACGTTGGATATAATAAGTGTAGTAATGAATTGAATTTATGTTTATGTACTGCCGGTTATATTCCGTGGTTTGATTGATCGGCCTTGACACAGACAAGCGCGGAAATTGAGCAGACAATTAAACAAAAACAGTAAATGCTGGATGAGTTAACTGGGTTTTATTACCTAGTTTTCTAGACTATGGATTTTAGTTATGTATAGTTACTGTTCAATATGTATGCAATGTGAGGACTATAACTAGAAATTAAATAGTTATGCTGCTGTAAAAATAAAAATAAATACTCTTGGTACTATAAGTAGAAATTCTATATTTTGTAAATAAAGAATTGAAAAATGTCACTGATATTATACAAGAGTCGATTTAATTATTGTGTCTTATTTGCGTAAATATTTTATACAGCTAACTCGTCGTCTATGTCAGAAAATATTTTTAATTTATTTCATTTAGTTAAACTGACGCTATATAGGCAAATCTAAATAATCGTTTAAAATAGGTAAAGACTAACATAATAACATTAATAACATAATAAATTACAATAATAAACAGCTACATACCTACACTCGTTTTGAGTTGCGCAGTTGACTGTACATTAAAAATATTTTTTATTTATTTCTATAAATTAAACAGACGCAATATAACTTTGTAGATGCGCTCATCGACTTTTATATCGTCCACATATCCACACAGTTAACATACAATTCATGAACCTTAATACAAGGACATAAGGCCAACCTATGGTCAGTATTAAAGAGTGTTGCTTTTATACATGTGCACGTACTTAGTCAACTTATGCGTGCTAACGTGTTCACATGTGGTTTCCTCGGTAATATATTCGATTATATTTATTGCCCATTTCGTAATGGATGTTATTGAAACTGAACATGGTAAACGTATTTATTTACTGCGAGTCCAATAATATTTACCTATACTGGCAAATTATTAATTGTAAAACACGTTTTATCGAGAAATACCTAATATGTCATTGTGTTGCTGTTAGTTTTATAGTAGATTATTTTCAAATTCAATGGATATAAGATATAACATTTAAATCGTCACGTCATAATGCAAACATAGTCGTAGACAGTAAATATTATTCTCGAATCGGCTGAAGAAATAATGAAGTTTCGATCACAAATTGATGGAGTATTAAACTATTTAAATTGATAATCTATAGCGTATGCGTCAGATAAAGCTAATGTGTCGAAATTACGCGTGCCGGGGCCGTAATATTCCCACTAGATGCGTAAGCGCACACAAGTCTAATTCTTAAGAACCAATATAACATGACCTGTTGATTTGTAAAAACTACGCGTAATCTTAGAGTGCACTTATATTGGCCCGACTGGGCTCGTGTTATAGTAACCGTAATACCGGCGACTGAGGTTTTAAAGCTATCTCCTTTGCACTTACTAAGATCAGGCAAGAGCGAAAAAGATGGCAAAGGCCCTAGGTATTGCTGCCACTATAGCTATCGGAGCTACACCACAACCCGGGAGTCGAGAATTGCGCAAGTAAAGTGGGCCACGACTAAATCCGGAAGACCTTCACCTGCATTGTGCCGATAGCTCCCGAGGGACACACGCACAAATTACGACACCCCGAGGTGCTAATAAAATACACTGATGCTGGCTATTGCGAATTTTGACGGGTTATAATCTTATTTCATGCAAATTTGAGCAAAGAGATTGATTAACTTATCAAAATAGGGAACCTGCATAAATATTTATCTTTTTACATTATTTTTCAAGTTATTAAGGTGCCAAATTAAGTAAGTATAATAGATCTAGTACCATCACATTACATTATTTTTACAAATTTCGTATAGTCGACGTTTTTACATCCATGTAGGTACCCCCAATTAAAAGCTATAAATAACCTAGACCGACGTTATTCCTTTAAAACTTACCTACTTGTAACGTTTCTTATTCAAAACGTTATTGTCGTCACGCATACATTAATCCTGACCACAAGACAAGCGATTAAAGATTTAAATAAAACCTCAAAAGTTTCCACTCCCGGTTGCCAAAATTTTCTAATTCAGTATGTCAAACGAGCTTACCTGTACTCGTAAACTCTTCAACGAGGGAAACTGCGCAAGCCTGTCCACTTCGTCCCACGTCCCGAGGCCCGTGTTGTTCAGGTTCAAGAACCGGAGGCGTCTGTAAACAAAATTACTGTTTAATAAGTTCTTTTATGAGCTAAAGAAATATATCTACTGTTGCTAGCTAATCTAAAAGGACTAATTTAAGTTGGCGCACAGCGATTGATTATCAGGCTGACAAAATATTACTGTAAGTCCTTGTAATTTTTATTAGCGAACCAAATCTTACGAATACGAACGTAATAGTCTAATGTTCGATTGAATATTAAGGGGCCCACTGGTTAACAGTCCGCCGGACGGAATCGGCCTGTCAGTTAGAACAAAAATTTGACAGTTCCGAACAACTGACACGCAGATACCATCCGGCGGACTGTTAATTAGTGGGTCCCTTTAAACTTAAAGCAAGCAGGGTACTTAAATCTACGGTACTTACGGTATTATATATACTATTCCAACCTCCGTTGATTAACCAACTTCTCTTATGGGGAATTTGCATACAAATATTTACATATTTAATATAACTTATTAAGACTAGCAAATCACATAATGTTATACACATCCCCAAAGGAGTGTTCCCCATTGTTCAGATTAAAAAACCACAGGCGTATGGAGACGCCACATTAAACTGGTTTATAGGTCATCTTTTACGAGCCCTCTAATTACGGCGCTAGGTTCATTAGGTCAATGTTAAGACAGTCAGGGTTAAGCTGATAACAATATCAGTAAATATTAGGGGACAAGACTAACTACATAATAAATTTACTTAACCTGAAAATAAGCAAGGTTGTTTAACTCTATTTAAGTAAAAGGCCCGGATCAGATAGTAATAATACCTATTATGCTGGCCTGATTGCTTTAGGATTCGATAGTGAAAGCGCTAAAATGAGAAGACGGTATACTTACGGGAAGGCATCGTGACTCTTTCTATTTCCATTGTCATCGCCGCATTTCTCACAAGGATCCGGCTCCAACGTATTGACAGGACAGTCGTTGACCAACAGCGTTTCCAAATTTGGGAAAGCGTATCCCAATTTCGATATTTCCCGCCAGCTATTAATAGGGTTTCCGGAAAAGTGGAGTTTCTTCAAGCTCTCGTGTACTGGTTCGTTGGAGTCTGGCGCTTTGAGTCTCGAGCAGGCATCGCACCTGTCCTTCTCATCAACTTCCTTGCCGCTTAGATCCACGTACGAGTACTCGTTGAGGCTCAAGTGCAGTTCTTCGAGAGCTGGCAGAGCCTTGAGGAGTGCGTACACGTTGGACCAGCCGACGTATGTGGAGTTCAGGACGAGGTTGCTGAGGCTGTCCCAGCGAGGGTTGAGAGCTTGCGCGGCTTGGATTTGTGCTGAGAGACGGTTGAAGCTCAGGTTTAGGAAACGCACGCGCGGCGTCTGCTCTAATATTGCGAAGACCTAGGAACAATGCGATAAACTGGTGAATAATGTGATGTGAAATTGCATTTGCAGAATATTCAACTTTATATACTTAGATTCTGTTATCTTCATTTTTATTGCAAAATATGTACAAGAATAACTAATAGATACCTACTTGTTGTGACTAGATTTTCTATACAATTTAAATGAACTGCGATGGAAAGTTTTTGCAAATGAACGGAGCATATTGCGAATAAGATTTAACATTCTTTTTTCCAAATACACCTTAACCGAAGGTACACGCCTCTTTGTTTTAAGCATACATCGCTTTTCGCGTCATATGTGCGCTCGATCCAACAGAATAAATTCTGACATACCTCTGACCATTCCGTAAGCTTATTGTTAGCTATATCCAGCTCAACGACATCAGCGCACTTGTCAGCCAGCACGCAGGCGTCGCCCGCGCAGTCGATGTCGCAGTCATTGAGTACCAGCAGTGTTGGGACGCTCAAACGAGGCGACCGCTTCGGGACGAAGATGGCGACAGGCAGGTTGTCTATGCACGGGTTAACTTCGCCTTTGGCGCCGTATTTGCGCTCGAGGGCTTCTAAGAGCGAGGGCATTTTGCTACCTGTGGCAGATGAAACGGGGAGATTAATACGTCGAATTTAAGATGGCCATTTCGTCAGGCATTTAATTACGAGTAAATGCAAATAATTAATGTAAATGACTCGTAACAGTCGGCACGAGACTAAACATAAATTCATCCCAGTACGAGTACACACGTAAGTATTACGAAATAAAATAATATCACATCGTATTTTCTGAAGTGCAATGAGTCATTTGGCAACAGAGCAAAAGAATTCGTGTCGCGGGTTTTCAGTACAGTACAAGTGTAAGATAAACTCACATATACATGATAATGTTAAGGTAAGGGGCAAGTAAATATGACTTGTAGTTAATGGGCATAAGCTACACAAAACAGGTTTATCAATTTTCTTCACGATCCTTATTCTCTTGACAAGAGTCGAATGATAATCATTTTGTGCGGTTCTCGTAAATCCTTGCCCTTTTCATGCTTGAATTTGAATTCTTTATTAAGTAGTGAGTCGTGACAATCAAATATCGTGATAAACAAAAGAGCCTTAGCATGATGCTTAAAGTGCATGGCCCTAATCGTATAAGGTTTGAGACGTGACACTAAACTCCATATAATCCGATATCCTCAATTTCGTCATTATGTTAATACTCGTATGAAAGAATAATTGAAAACGAAAGGTAGACTTTCTGCGCGAACATATTAGGATCAGATAAATATAAGCAATCAGTTATAAATTATAATGTTTGCTATCATATTAGTCATAATATGAAGACGTATTTCAACGTTGCTATTGAAGTTCTTATCTTATGGTATATTGATTCAAAGCGCGCAATAAACCGGAATTGCTTTCAAAAGGGCAGAGATGTCAAAAGGCGCATGTCGGGGATTAAAGGGCTCGTATTGCAGATTAAGTGCTCGATCTACAGCTGTTCTGTATTACGCACAAAGGGGAAATTAAGCCAGATATTTCTTAATGGTAAAAAATAAATATTTGTTACTTTAGATCAACCCGTATACTAACTTAAAACAGCTTATAAAGAATATTTGAGATACATACAAGAGTCGTTTTTAGAACATGGTTGTCAACTTTTCATACCTACTTGTTATAAACTCGAATAAAAATCTTTGTTTTAAATACAAGTTACTAGGAGACTATAATTATCGTAAAAACATCACGTTTCACTTGGAAAATAAACCTTCAAGATAACTACTGTCGCAAAGTAATAAAATATTTGCATCCACCGGCGACGACCTATATTCCGACCTTGTAAATTCAATAGTTGCAGTCAAAGTCTCAACGGGGAGTGCTTTCCATGGGTTCTGTAGAATTTATACTTTTGTCCCGAATAAAAATAAAAACTGCTATTATCAATTTTGTTACAGACCTTACTGGTATTCCGTGGAAACCTTTCCGAGAGAGCGTAACTACACGCTAAAGCGGCTAAAGTACAAATTTTATATACTTAAGTGCAAAAGTTTCAAGTAGGTAAATTACCATTTCATAAATGTCTAAAATGGCGCCAGCGGCCGTCACTTCTTATACTCTTATATAATCGGATATAAAATACAATTTGAAACAGACAACTGAAAGAGCAGTCTAATGATCACTTTATGCAGTTTATTGGAGCGACTCCAAAGATGTGCGTTACCTCATTCTTACCTTGGGACCAATTATATTATGATGCATAGACCAATTTACTACTAATAAACCATACGCTGTACATATTAAGAAAATATAGGCTGAAACATTATTTGAGGTCTACCAATGGAATGGTAGAGGTAGGTCATTAACTGACCCAGGAACGCAGGTACATGACATGGCCCATTATCATTAATAATATGTATATGTGACAATAGGGATTCGGAGTATGAGGACACTAATAAAATTACACATAAAATTAACACCACTAATATAGATCCCATCGAGAACTGACGAGAACACAGAACAAAAACAACTTTCCCTGATGTTTACAGTCCCGGCTATTTAAATTTTTAATAAATTGCAAAAAGCAGTTCGTCATCATAATTCGAAAAAACGTCTATCAGACTCCCTGTTGATCGGATATTGCAAGGGCAGTAGAGATGGACAAAGACATTCTTCGAGTTTTGGGTTTCGCGGCATCGGCAGCCGTCCTTTGCAATTGCAATCTTTCGTCAGGCTATCATAGCCAAATCGATAAGTATCGATAAAACCAGCTATTAATCGATCGAATAAGCAGCCAATAGCCTACCGCAAAACTATTGCCCAGCCAAGCGGATGCGTGTCGAAACGACACCAAGTGTCAGTCGCAGCAATGTAACGTACACGTCAAAGATATGTACACACTTTTTACTCAATTACAACGGGATATGGTGCTAAAGTGCATACATTTTTTTGCTGACGACGACTGTACCAGCTACAAACACTCTGTAATCTGTAAACTGATCATTTGTCGACCTTATGTCAATACGATAAAGGCAACTGTGGACAAACTGAGTTGCAGTCAGTTACATATCATTTGCAATAATTACTATTGCAAGAATGTTTCGAAACACATTTTTTATACAGAGTTTCTTTTCGTTGTCCGTCAGAAAGTTGCATTGTCCGTAACTCCGCATTAAAAAAAGTTACGCTAATCTTTTCGTAGGCCGTTAGGTTCTTGTTTCTTATTTCTTTATTTTCAGAGTATACCTACAATAGTTAGGTGGAGAATAACAATAGTTAGAGAGAGAGCTATATATATATATATGTCTGAAAAATCTGGCAGATACACATTCATCTGTAGTAGACAAATATATTATGTCAGTGTATGGCGAGAATTGGATTGGATTAAATTGTGAGCGTGGATGTCGTGGATTGGGTATAGAGAAGTGTGACTGCCGGAGATCTATCCGATGTCCAGCCAATCAAATGCTAGAGAAATCTGACGGAAATCTAGGGAGAACGGGATACCAATTCCGTTAACACCACTCCGCTGCACCAAAAATGCTATAAAATTTACGATGTCTGCTAGTAACAATGACTTTTTTTTTAGCTAGCCTATTAAGGTGTCCCACTGCTGGGCAAAGGCCTCTCCCCTTGTCTTCCACGACTCCCGACATAGCGCCTGCTCTGGCCAGTTACTGAGAAAGAGGTGTCTAGGTCGTCCCGCCATCTCCGTCTGCATGGGCCTGCCGTGTCCGCGCTCTCCTTCTGGCATCCACTTGAGTTATCGAAATAAAATTACATCGCATTATCGCATACTCGTTTGAAGTAAATACATTGACAAATCATTTCTACCATGAGATTTAAATAAATGAGTAAATGACTGTCATTTCTAAGGAATCTCGAACAGACAAACATTTCGATCGACCGCTATTACTCGCCTGACAGTCGACATTGGATTTGACAGAGTAACAGGCAGAGCTCAATAATAAAGGAGGCTTAGGAGGAGGGGTGTTTCTCAACTATCGGGAGAAGGTCATATCGTGAATTCGTGATGGGCATCGGGCATCCATGACGGTGGCTTATGAATGTTATGATTTTAATACTGTTCAATTTAGCGTGCTTTCCGCTGTTGATATAATGTAAACAGATTATCCATAAATCCAGGAAAGTACTAGAATATTTTAATGCATTTAAGTTTGTCGGAAAAACGTTATTGATTTTTCTGTTATTTTTTATTAAAATCAAAATAATCCATGCATCCATCACAAGAATATAGCAAAAAATTGTCGAATCGAGCAGTTTGAATCACCAGATATTTTGTAACTGCTAGAAGTGATACTACCTGGACCCTCAAGCTGCCGGGAAGATCGTCTAAATCTCTAACGTACCCGAAATCCGGAATGATGTCTCAGAGCCACCAAGTTTTTGAGAAGCTTAAATAAAAGCTAAAGTCAAATTATAAAACGTGTAAGTATACACGCTTGCATTTTTTTTTCTGTGCCCCTGACAACAATAAGTAATGACCAAAAAATTCATTCGGAATTTGGACAGTAATGGCAACTTATCTAAGTATCTACTTTAAGTGCAATAACTAACCACTGTTTGATTGTTGATTGTAATCAGTGTTATTAAGTGCACGCATTGCAAACCTTGGTGTCGTGAAATTATAACATTTATCTACACGTGACTTCGGCTGACCTTTTTGCCCTATCAATAGGTCAGGGTTGACGTTCAATATTTAAATTAAGACGTTTCCAAGTCAACCGTTAGGCATATCGTATTAATAATTATAGGGTTCTACCTACGCTATTGGAAGATGATTTATGAGCAACGACTTTACAAACAGTATCTGAGAAAGGTAAAATGGAAAGGGAATAACTCAAACAACATTAATCAAATAACATTACGACCTCTACCGGCAAAGATTAACGAAAGAAGACTTGCTAAACATTTATAGGTATATCTATTTATACCTGATTCTTTAGTTGGAAGCCACAGCGGAAATGGCACGACCTCAACGCATTAACAAAAACTAGCCAGAAATTGCGTTAAATCCAATCGGGAAGATTGGAAGTCTATGAGGGATTTTAGACAGCAGAATACTAGAAAATACGTTGGACTTAACTGTTTGCTAATGAACACAGAAAGGACATTATCTTAAAAAGAAACTAGAGTCAAATTCTTCATTGGAACAAGAGCAAGAGCAAGACACATCTCCCACGTTATCCGCTAACTAAGCGACCGAGTAAGGAAATTGATTATTACGCCTCGGTTTCGACAAAGGCCAAGGTCGTGGCACAATCGGATCCAATTACAAGTCCTCTTAAACAAAGTGGATTTTTTGCGCACTTATCGAACGAATTGTCTATGGGTGGAAATTATGATGAGCTCTGACAAATAATTATGGAAAAGGAAGATTGTCATTAAAGAAAACCATGAGTTAATGCAACAATTCATGGCCGAACTTGAAGCCTTGAAGTGTACACACACTGACTCTGCTGTTTGTTACCTGTATTGTTTATTTCCTTTTTTCACTAAGGCTTTGCGAGCTCGCGTTACAGCTTTAAACTTTTCAGGGGGTTACAACAGTTACGACCCATAAGTCGAAAAACACTGGGTACGGTGTTTATTACGGTGTGTTGCAGTGCATCAGCTCTGGGGCTGATAAAGTACCTAAGGGTGGTCTTCCACCTGTCCAATGTGTATTTTGTCTCACATTTTGCTTAATGAGAGAGTGAGATGCGACCAAAATATTGGACAGATGGAATACCATCCAGAGATGCGATGGGTATGACGCACAAAGTTGACAATCTTAAAGAACCGAAATAACCGAATTGCTAAATGGGCATGCGGGGTGCAAAAGCTTGAAATATTATCTTTGGTATCTAAGTCTTCTTTGGATTATGTATGATTTTCCTCATCAATTACAGTTACGTAGTATTTCACAGATTATTCAATTACAGAGCTCCGTCATTTTGTAAATTATGGTTTACATTCATCATATCTGTATGTGTCATACAACATTCGACCGTTCCAGATTTGAAACAGCGCGTATAATTTCATTGCACGATTTGCGGCTATTGACCAACGCTTGTACATCTGTTGTGCAAATCTTCATCAATTGCGAAAACATTCATAAAAACCTTTTATAAAAATGATATGAAAAATTAAGAACAAAGGCTTCAATAAAAATGTGATTGAAGAACGTCCCACGCGTGCGCATGGATGTAAGTAAAAAGAGGTAGATATGGTACCAGGCGCACGATCGTGAGCCATCAAATATAGGTTCCGGAACCTATATTTAGTTAGTCATATGGGTGACGGCAACATGTCAAGTTGTCAAAATCGTTGGACCAAATTTTAATTTTGTCAACTATGAACGTCACACGTCTACATAAATAAAAGGTCATTGCGCGTGCGCCATATTGGAGCCGCTGTCATCGAACGAAAAACTCTTATTAAAACAAAGAAAAAAATCTAGTGGACACTTGGACAGTCCACTTTCTATTTTCCAATCACAACAAATAGGAATAGTGTATATTAAATCCTAATTGTTTCTCGGAACAAAGTAACTACATATAAGTTTAGAAAAGATATTTAAAAAAATTACTAGTAGGATTTTTATTTTTTTAATTTTAAAATAGGGACCGCTTTAATACTGTTATTTAGACATGCGACCTGCCTCAGCATTATCATGATAGTCACGATATAAATATTTTAAGATGTTAATTAAATTACATCACACCCACGTACGAGATGTAAAATTCTTCATAATTGCTAAAGGAATAATAGCATTAAATTAATAATAGCTATCCAGGACTTGAATAACGCCGCATGTTCTAATAAACGAACTAAAGATTAACTATACCGTGAGGAAGGCTGTTGAAAGCGAGAGTTGGCAAGGTCGAGCATAAACTGTAATAAAGCGATACCATTTGTTGCTAAAGGAGCATAGTTACGGGAAATTTTGCCATCCTAAGTGTGAAGGATGAAACTAATAGAGCATGAAAACTAAAAGCTAGATAAGAAAAGATAACAAGATATGAGCACTTTTCATAATAAGCGTAGTACTTGATTTTTTAATTAAAAAGTTTTCAAATTATACGTGTTCAGTGAATTATATTTGTTTTACTGCAAATTGTCTGCATTCCGCATAGTTGGTAAACATGAAAGGTAAAAAAAGTAATAGGGCTGAGAATTTAGCTGGAAAGGAAGAAAATGTATTAATGTGGCGAATATTATGGACGATGATGGTTGACAAGTTGGCGAATGATACCTAAATTTTGAACCGCTTGTTTATACCGCCCGTCCAACGAGGCTTTATGAATGTTGACGAATAATAATTTTTTTATACAGGGTGTCACCGGAAATTGATTTTTTAATTAAAAAGTTTTCAAATTATACGTGTTCAGTGAATTATATTTGTTTTACTGCAAATTGGCGCCCGAACGAAATAAAGCACCAGATCATTATTAGAAAAACATAGATAGCAGTTATTTTTAAACACAATTTCTATTTAATAAATCGGATGGAAGTATAAAATGTAGGTGAATTGACTGTGACGTCACACACACGTTTTCATAAAAATTCCATATTAGCAAATCGTTTACACAGTTCTAAAAAAGAAGCTGATTTTGACTAGTAGGAAAGTAGCCAATTAAACTAAGTAGATTAACAGCATATTGGTAGCATTATTCCAGGCAGTCAAATTGACAAAGGGCTGTTTGAAGAGCAATTGCAAAGGGTCACGATCTTCAGACATGAGGGGACAATTAGACCAGCGTAATAATAGTTGCCAGAAAAATAAATTGGATGGCCGAAAAAACTTGGCTGAAATATGACGAAAAGATTGAAAAACAAATGTATTTCGTATCCTATTCTTTATACGTCGTCGTCCCAAACACAATATATTATGATAAGTAAGTAATAGTATTATAATAAGAAGATCATAGAAACTTTCATAGAAAAAGGTTTTATTCCAGGGACGAGGTCGCAATTTTCTTCAGAAGTACTTGCCCTTGTATAAGCACTAAGCTTTGAGTGGTTTAGGCGAAACATAAAACACATAGAGCGAAACATACCTAATACTCAGGCGAAGAATTTGTTCATGTTGTGGCTATCCTTGCGGATTTTTCTACTTTTACTTATGTAGTAAAATTTTGCTTCAGGTAAATATACCTTACGTATTAGTTAAGACAGATAAAAAGTGAGTTCGGTAAAACAAAATTTAATCTAATTATTGAATTTCGTAAAAACATCCAAAGGAAAGGTTGTTTTGTCTAAATTAAGTTTGGAGATTCATATTGTGCGTCTTGAAACGTCGTAGGTAATTGGCAAAATCCCTTCTGCCATAACGCACAAGAGGGGAAAGCCATAATTATAAAAAAAACTTTTGGGCTAATGAATAAACGAATGACCCATGTGGCTAGTGGTGAGTGACCCTATTCCATGTAAATAATAACCTTTCAAGGGAAAGGTACTAACATATAGTAATAAAATATAAATTCGATTCTAATAGGTCAATATTGTTTAAAGGGACATATGACGAAATGAAAACAGTTCTTAGTAAGGCATTGTCTGATACAGCAATTAATAAACTTCTAACTGTGTATGCTTTTATGCTTCAGGCGATAAATCTGCGAGACAATGGAATTAATAAAATTAACTGCTGCACGAGGAACCATTGTTACTAAAGCACTTTAAAGCTCTACGTAGAGCTAATAAAGTTGCTGTATATCAGTGATACATTCCCGTTTCACATAAATGAAAGTATTTCATACCTACTTTATACGAGCAATATTTAATTTGATTTTGATTGAGCCAGTTAAGTCAGATCCTTGGGAAAATTTATTTTCTATTTCACGCAATGGGTGAACTTTCATACTGCATTGATAATGAAAGTCATGGCGAAGGAAAACCGATTCAGCCAAGTCTCAAGTATTCGGAAAACTAGTTTAAATCTGGAATGCACCTTTGAGGTGCCGCAAGAATGCAGTTAATCGGTGAGAATATCGAGTCGTGACAAAACACTAGACTCTGGCCACGGTAACTTTGCACCAACTTGGCAGTAAGAAAGTAAAAAAAAAAACAAATTAGATAAACCTATACCTATTTGTTACGGACTTATATTACAAATGGAACTATATTTTCGTGCCAAAAGTTGTTTACGTTCAGAGCCTGGTTTCCAATTCGTATTGGAAAGATTACACTGGCCAGACCAGACTGCTTGTGCCGCACATGCTGCGCTAAATTACATCTATTTTAGGATTGAAAAACAAACGTTTCAGTCTACAAAATCGATCTGAATAGATTACTAGAGCCTGAGGGTAGGATGGTAAATAACTAATTCACTAGTCAATACTAGTCTGAGTTTTAATGCTGATTCAATTTATTGGAATATTGGAATTTTTTGGAATTTAGTGCGTTTGGTCTGGCTCATACAGCTTGGTTGAGCCGCTCAGCAGGCTTATTATGGATGGCTTTATCCACGTGACAAAATATCCGTCACTTTTTAACATAGCGCGAATGAAAGTGACGGATACCGTTTTATCACGCTGTCACGTAGACAAGAACGACCATCATATCCGTTGAGCGTAAGCTGAAGCAGGGGTGCGAAACTCCTGACTTCGGCCAAACTCGGCACCGCTCGGCTCAGCATTGCTCCGAGCAATTATTAGGGTTGACACAACTTGACGTCCCTTTGCGTGCACGACCACAGATAAGATAATGGCTTGAATTTTGACAACCCTAAATAGCCGAAAGGGATAGTGCCATATATTAGAAAGGGACAGCATGATTCGACCCTGAACCGCTGTCAAACTTCGGTTTTGTAGGAAGTTTCCTTTCTGTACGTTAGTATTATTATTTATTCTGTGGCTGAAGCGACAGCATTGTTGTTGTTACCAATAATAAATCACCAATAGTAGTTCGGGCTAACTAGTCAAAAAGTTAGTTTTTTCTGTCAAAACCACCCGTAAGTATAGTTATCATACCTATACTCGCAGAACATGTGTCATCAACCATTAAACACATTTTTTCAATGCCACTGACTGTGACCGGCGAACTGCACCAAATTTCCTCGTTTTGATAGCACCTCGTCTCAAGGTCTTGGTTACAAAAATCCTAACACAACTAGATAAAACTACCAAACATGGTATGGTAAGTATTAGAAATATATGAAGCATAAAAAGGATCAATGCTTTGAAAATAAACACATTATGCAGTGTTAGATCGTTGACTTAAAGTTACAATCCAAAATCTTGTTTATAAACACTAGACACTACTTAATTTACCAAAAGAGGTGCCAGGAAAACACGAAACATTAACAGCAACAATGCTTCGAAGATAAATGCATCGTGCAGTGGTAAATGATTTACTATAGGGTGGAGACACACCCCGTCTCGACAGTGAGGAATTGTGAGGGTACTGAACTGGAAGTCTAGCCTCATAAGCATTAAATAGTGGAGGATATTAGAATTTAGTATGTAGGTAAATGCATAGCAGACATCATGATCATGAGATATTCGATTTAGAAATTTATTTCTAAGTAGTAATTCCGAGAGGTTGATGGGAACAGTCTAATGGAAAATTTGTAATTAGAAATTGTTGCCTGAAAAGTTCAGGACAAACGCTACGACGATATCCTCGACCCGAAGAGTTTCACATTTTTTGTCTTTAATATTGGAATAGTCCTCTTGAATCTTAAATTCTGATTCCAGGATTGAAACAAAAAATGCATTCTGCAATCTGCCAACACTGTGTGGTAAACTGAGAGTCTGTACATAGGTAACTACTGTAATTAGCTGTAGGTATACAATAACCTTAGGTACGCGGTACACTGACTGTGCGAATGTACCGTGTACCTAATATTGTAGAATCACAAATACATATCCTACCTAGTGATTTTACGCACGATCACGTCCTGAACAATTCACACTAAAAATTCATTAGCAAGATAATGGCAGCGATTACTGAGGCGTGACCGCGTCTGTGTCCTTGGTGGGTGGACATCCACAAGACTCGCAAAAAAACAGTTCGTGTTCGCAATACCTATCGCGAAATCATAAAGATTCCTGTAAGTACTGCGTAGTTTTTGGTGCGCAGTAGGTAAGTATCGTTTTGACTTGTCTAGTTTACGTAAAGTTATTTAATACACAAGGTCGTGTTAAGTGGAATTTTTACGGTCATAACTTTGAATTGCGCTTAATTGTTTTTAATACACGTTTAGATGACGGAATACCTATTTAATTGTGATATGAAAAAATTATACAGAGGGGAATGAAGAGAGAGTAACTGTCAAACTTGGATTGATGGCTGGCAAGGTAATGTAGAGAATCAAGTGATTGGCTGATTAATGTTACCTCTTCGCATTCCTCACAATTGCGCATTCGGGAGGGTGGATCCTTTATCCTTTAATTCCTTTAGTTGAGTATCATGATTCAGGAGTCTCGTCAAATTTGAGCAATCCAAAACTTATGGCTGCTGTGACCTGTGTAGGCCAGGCTTTTGGCTAATCCGCTTCCTTTCTGCGGATCGGATTAAAGGGGTTCAGCTCGCAGATAGGACGCTGTTGGCGGGCCGTAGTTTGAAGTCCCCTTGTGTAATGGAATAAATCAAACTCTAGGCAATTATGTAGCGGACGCCGCGGAAGCAAAGAGAAACCCTTTCCGAGTGCCCCCTAGTTATTCGTCCCTATTTTAAGTCATGTTATCATTCAGATCCAGAGGTTCTGATAACAAAGTCGCCACTTCACATCCGACTCATCCAAGCGGGTATTAATGACCGTTGTGTCATGGGAATAGGTAGGTCCTACTAATATTTCGTCTGTATTCCCACGACGATGTTAGATCTAGGGAATACTACGGTTGGGTCATTTTTTTAATTAATTAGTTAGTCTAGTTTGACCCAGGACCGAGTCATTTCAAACATCGACAGAGATACCTAATCATAACTGTCCTTGTCTTAGGCAAAGACAATATTTCTCTTTGGTCTTACGCTAGTACTAGCACCCAAAAGAAAGGAATGAGTATAGATTTCTTTGTTTTTACTTACTGACAAGTTGTGTTTGCCAGATTATAGTTAGTTTCGCACGTGGCTGCGTCGGCAAGGCCGCACTATTTCTGAACGCAGTTTCGAATCGCGCGGGAACTCGACAAACGTTCAAATGTTTTCACCTCGTGTATTTTTTTTTTGTTTATTTACATCCAGCGCCGAAATAGCAGACGAAGGTTTCAAAACTAGGTCACGGTTAAAACGAAGCGAATTGTTGAAAGATGCGTTAGGCATGTCGTGTTCATTCTAATACTTTAATTAAAATTATGATGTAGGTACATAATTATTATGTATTAGAAATAATAATGTAGTATAATCTGTTATGGCTATCGTTAACAATACAATTAATTTAACCGGTAATTTTGTTTTAATAGGTAGACACACTGCCTAATTAAAAAGCATTGACGAATTAATTAATTTCAAATGCGTCGCGTCGAGACAAGGTCAATAAAATAATTTCAATAGGTACCATTTTTTTTTACCTACAGGTAGTAGTAGGTAGTAGCTAGACTAAAGAATTTTACTAATTTTAGCCACAGCCTACAATGTGTAAGTACTAAGTATGCGTGTGTACAATGTGGAACCTGGAACCCATTCGCTAAAGAACAGTTTTTTTTACCTAAGTAAAAGTACATAGTGCTTTTCGAAACAATCATCCACAAAAGGTTGGGTACTTGGGATATTTTGAAAATTACGTTATACTTGACGGGAAAATCTCGTGTAAAGCAAACAAAAGAACTGACACTTCGTCCTTCGCGCGTTTTTTTTATCGCGCGATTAACGGCGTACCTAGTACCCTACCTAGTTACCTAGAACAAGGAAGTGCCTTATAGTTTATACAGTAGCGTCACTTGACTACCAGCCATAGCCGTAAAACTGGTTTTAACTGGCCAGTACGATGCAGTAACGATAAAGAAACATAAATTAAAAAAACCTCGCGCTGTCTAGGTTTTTGTTTTTAAAATGGGTCTTTTATAGGTCACAAGAGTAGTACTGTAACTAATTTATGTGTACTCACCCTATGCAGTGCAGCAGCAATTTAGATACAATTTCTCAATCACGTTCTCATCAATTTGTTGAATAAAACAAAAAGTTACATAGTTTGAGCTTGGTTCCTATGAAATCCTTTGGTGTAGGAACAACAAAAACACTGTTATGTAAACAAAGATGAACACTTCGTCAAAATTGTGCGGGTTACATGAGCACTGTAATTCTTATATGATTGTAGGGTGACAGCTGTTCACAAGTTTTAATGCATTCAATAAGAGTCCCATACGATCTTGGAAACGCACTGAAACAAAATGACAACAGTAAATGTTTACATCAGTAGTAAGCGAGCGCGGCGCAGCGCAGCCCGCACGCACACTAATCACGCTCGTGTGTACGACGCCGAGGTATCGACTGGCTATAGGTGGGGATGAAGGGGGTCAATGACGCTACCAGCTGAGCACTGCAGCAAGAGCGAGTAGGCACGATGTAAAACCATGTGTGTTATGAAACAGGAATACAACAAAATGAAGCACACAATGATAAATTTTAAGAGGTTTACGTACGTGTAGATTTCCCACCCCAGATTTTCTCAGTGTTTGCCTAAAACTTAATATAATCTGCATTTGAAGTTTTTTCTCGTTTTCACATTTCTTGGTTTTTTAAGACATTTAATTTTCTGACATCTGCTTCCAGTCAAAATAAAAAAAATGCACAAAGAAGTATTGATTACATATATGTATAAGCAGGTTTAAGTACATAAGTTAGGTTGCATATAGGTATTTTCTTTTGAGGTAGAAATGTATAGTTTGTCAAAGGACTGTCTCATTTCAATCATATTTAGACTTATTACTATTTATTTATACTTTGTCTTACACTAGTACTAGCACCCAAAAGAAAAGGATGAGTATACTTTTCCTGGTTCTTACAGACTGACAAATTGGTTTGACCAACTAAAATCACAAGCTACTAAGTCTACTTCTGATAACGTCTATTCTCGGCCTAAATATGGAACTAATTGACGAATTTATCACATATAGATCTCCGAGCAACACCGGCTTCCGACACATCGGAAGGGAGGCGCTAGGGTTGCCAGATGGTCGGGATTTGGCGGGATTCTCCCGATTTTTAGCATGTGTTCCCGATTCCCGACGAAGTGAAAATTGTCCCGAAAAACAGCTTCACGTTATAAAACAATAATTTCATGTTCCGAACTGTCGTCGAGCGAGTGAGCGACCCGCGTCGAGCGCGTAGCTAACGTAGTGCCAATAATGTAAAATACCGTTGTTTTTAATAAATATCGTTGTTTTTTTTTTCACCGACTTAAGTCCCAAAATCCCGAAAAATTGATATTTTTTCCCGATAATAGCGCCTTTCGATCTGGCAACCCTAGGAGGGGCCCAAGCGATATCTTGCCGTACAAATGGGGTTGGCAACTGTCAAAGGTTTGCCTAGATGGCGCCATCATAGCTTGCCCCTTTTTCTATGAGATTTGGCTTAAAGAGCTGGCATCCAGGGTATTAAAAAAACAAAAATTTGACACAATTCTAGGGATTGACGGGGCAAGCTATGATGGCGCCATCTGCTAAAAACTTCCACCGGCCAACCCCATTTTTCTGCCAATTTTTGCGGGGGGAAAGGTGCACACAGTCGCACTTCTCACACACTTACATACAAAATCCAATCTGTAATGACGATACAAATCATATACAAATACATAGAAAATGACACACGTCAAAGACAAATCTTGCAAACCTCGATCTCTTTTAGTGTACCGAGTGTACGGACGAGTCACAAGTGTCACAACACGCACACTAACACATTTTCGTCGAAGTATTTCTCGGAGTAAATATCTATGGAGCGGCCATTAACAGGCGTTCCCCTCTGCAAAAAGATCGCGGCCGCCGGTCAAGGAGGTTATATAAAACTAGTTGCCACACGTCATACGCCATTCAGCAAACGTCAGTCTAAGCGGAATGATAGGAGCCGAAAATGCCGAATTGCAGCGTTTTCTCGTGCAAAATGAGATCGGAAACGTCTAGTCTACAAAAAGAACACGTTTCTTATCATATGTAGGTACTATTACATCTAAATATTATCAAATAGTGCATTAACTTTGCAAATAACTAAAAAACATTGTCAATCTGACAGTGATACCAGTGATATGATATTAGATCTAATTTAGGGTAATTCTAAAGAAGACTTTCTAAATATCAATTAGGTACGAGTAGAATTTCTAATAGGAAATATTATGCGAAACTCTGCGTAGGGGGCGCGACTACCACAATCCATCACAATCTGGGGGTCCGCCGCGGAACAAGAAAATTTAAATTTCGTTATCTAACCTCTCTATCACTAAACACTGATTTAAACTTTCACGATTATTAAACACACTCTCTCTATCACTATTGCATATTTGAGCGATAAAGAGAAAATTTACTAGCTAGCTTAGTGCTACACTCTGGCGGCAGAACATTGCAGTAATATGCCCTATTTGCGTTGCTTTTTGTTATATGTGACGTTCCATGGAAAAAGGTACCTTATGGCGGCCGGCGCTTACGTCGCATGGCGCCGCAATAATATTGGAGCGGCGTTAATACTAGCGTAAGCGCCAACCCCCATAAGGTACCTTTACCCGTGGGACGTCACATATAATTTATGTACTTAACACATTATTTTTATATAACACCTTAGTTTCATATCAACCTAATCTATTTAATCATATAAATTGATCTATAAGAATAAAGAAAAGGGGGACGGGGGATCAAAAAGTATTCGAAAACATCTCGCGTGATTTGTGCACAACCCCTAAATAACGTAAAATTACCGATAGACTCTTTTTTGAAAATTAATTTTTCCTTTAGTTTCTACATATAGCTGGTCAAGCAGATCTTGTCAGTAGAAAAAGGCGGCAAATTTGAAAAATGTAGGCGGGAAGGGATATCGTCCCATAGAAAATTTGAATTTCGCGCCTTTTTTACTGGCAAGATTTGCTTGACCAGCTATATATTTTTATTTAACATGTCAAATATTTTATTAATTTAAGGTATTTACGGCTGTCACTTTCCATAAATAGGCACTTTTAATTTATTACTCTGGTATCACCGTACCAATATTAGTGATGGGACACCATAAAAACCAATATCGGTAAAATCGATATAAACATAATGAATAATATACAGATGGTCATGATGCCTAGCGAACACCAGCCATATCGTACAAACCTCAAGGAGTGATATTCCTAGGCAGATGATGATCTGCCTAGTGACCACCAGCCATATCGTGCTAACTTCAAGGTGTGATATTCCTAAGCAGATCATGAAACGCCGGCATGTCATGATCTGACTAGTGACCACCAGCCATACCGTTCAAACCTCAACATTTAGGCATATCGAATAAGTAGGATGTCCTAATTTTAGCAAATGATAACCATTGAAATGGCTTGACAGCCTACTTATAGTACGTGTTTGGGTAGCGTATGATTTTAGTACCTACCTAGTACCTACGCATTCTGCTCCAAATGCCACATAGAATGCAGCACTAGCCGTGGCAAAAAATGCAAAAGGCAGATTATTAAATGGCGGCGTTTCATGATATGCCTAGGAATATCTCGATATGCCCGATTTTACGATCTACCGCCGATATATATACTAATTATCCCGTACTCAATATCCCTTAAATGACATCCTATGGCCGCGTTCCATCTCTGTCATCAGATCTGCATGCTCGATAGTATATTGCATTGCTTTCAGAAGTAAACCAACATGTAAAATATTAACTAATGAACTGATAATAAATAATCATTCTATATCAGCTTGCAAGATTCGCCCTAAACAAATTGACAAACTATTAGAAATAACATCTAAACAATACAAAAATTCAAAGTTAGTAAAATGCTGGTACAAAGACTTGATATTGTATTATTATTATAATTGATAAAATCAGAAATTAAAATTCATTGTCAATTCTATCGACAATATTATCGGCGCGTCCCTCGCACTATCTAGGTTTACTTAGAACTGACGTCATCTCGTTCACGGACAGGGTTGTCTGTGTTTGTTCTTGTACTTGTGTGAATATAGTTTTTGCTAGTGTTTGATAATTTTGTCGTGTGTATGTGTAGCGACGCATGCTAAAAATGCATTAGTGTTAACATTATTTGTGTGCGTTACCTCGTCCCCCGCGCCAAAAACGACAGAATTTTTCAGATAGAAATTAGTGCGCGTCTCTACTCCATAGATATTTACTCCGAGAAGTATTTTATTGTATTCTGACAGATGAGAAGTCGGATTTGTCGCTCGACCGATCCGCAATTTGTACTGGGCGAGCAAAATCGATAAATCCAACAATTACGTGAGACTAAAATATAATAATTGTGTTTAAATGTAATTAAACGTATGATATGTAAAAAAAATATTACATGTGAAATGTAACACCTTCTTTTTGTAAATTTGATGTCTCCGACCTCTTTTTACGACAAAAAGCCGAGCAATTAGGCATTTTTTCTGCTGCTGTGTTCATGCACGCGTCTGGACTCGGTCTAGTGAAAAATCCGAGCGCAACTTGTTTTATTACCCGCGCTAGATCAGTTGATCTTGTACCTAGGCAGAGGGGAAATAGTGCGAATGCCGCCTCCCTTCCGTGTTGCTCGAAGATATAGATGGTCAAGCAAATCTTGTCAGTAGAAAAAGGCGCGAAATTAAAATTTTCTATGAGACGATATCCCTTCGTGCCTACATTTTTCAAATTTGCCGCCTTTTAATACTGACAAGATCTGCTTGACCAAGTATATATTATACAATATAGAAATAGCAGACCAAATGAAACCCAAATATTCGTGTTGTATCTCTTTTCTTATTTATATTTTGGTATATTGTGGGTTCAAAATGTTCGTTAAATCAATATTTCACCATGTTATGTCAATCATGGACGTAGCCCAAATATAGTTGGACCAATTTGTCAGTCAGTAAGAACCAGGAATAATATACTCATCCTTTTCTTTTGGGTGCTAGTACTAGTAGTAGTGTAAGACTAAGATATTTAGTATGATTCTCTCTGTCTATGATTGAAATGAGACAGTCCTTTGACAAACTATAATAAAGTACTGTAGCCTTTAGGGAGCCTAAAATCTATAACTCCCTGAAATGAGGGGAATGTTTTAGATCTATTTATTGCAACACTGGAGTGGTGCTGTCACTGTCACTGTCAGTTGAGTTGTCAGTGTCACAAGATGACCGATGCCCGGTGTGATGAAGACGACACTGCAATAATCAAAGCAAATTATCAAAAGAATAAGATAAGTGTTACATAAATGATTATTTTTTTCAATCAACAGCAAACTCGACATTAAACAGTCGTTAGTGTCTACCTGAATTGCCCAGCAGAACAATTAAATCTGGAAAACAAATTCGAACTGCAGGTATGTATTTTATTTGAACAAGTTTTATATTATATTAGTTTATAGGATAATGTTACCTTATTTATGTTTAGCTAAGTGGATAAGTATTAATTTGATGTTTTGAATTTGGTTGGGTTTGGTAATGTCAGGTAATAGTTAAACCTAATTAAAGGAACAACGAAAAAG
The DNA here is from genome assembly GCF_910591565.1 of Cydia splendana. Lineage (NCBI taxonomy): Eukaryota > Metazoa > Arthropoda > Insecta > Lepidoptera > Tortricidae > Cydia > Cydia splendana. Next base: position 6,875,341 of record NC_085973.1, on the reverse strand, counting down.
TTGGTTGTTACCATAATTCAGGGGTGTTCAAAAATACAGACCGCGAAAAGAGCTATAACCAATAATTCCATACAAGCCGGCGCTCAAAAAAGAGTCGTGGTGGCCCTAGGGTTAAAAAGTTAGGACACTCTGATATAATTAATTACTATCATTGTTTTTACACATTGCCACAGAATAAATAATAGTACTACCAAAAAGAATAGATAGTATAGAGGGGTCCTGTCATTGTAAATTTTGTAGTCACTGTAAATTTACTGCCATCTATCGACACACGACTAAAACTCAAAATGAAAACGTACAAAGTTATCAAAAAATGTATATATATGGATAAAATGATTTTGTTATTTTTATATCATTTGGATCCATGTTCATTCACCACTGACTTAATATTAGAAAGATTCTTATTCTATATCAATGTTCACTGATATCTATGTGTTAAAATTGTTAAATATGAAACGGTGTCATCACGCCATCTAGCCGAGGATAGGCTAAAGGTGTGTGCGCCATCTATTCGAGAATGACTTTTACTTGAATTCTGAGGCACGTTTTTTCCTTAGACTTTATTCGTCTTATACGAAGTTACATATGTCTTTGGTACTACCGTACAGAAAGGAAACTTCCTACAAAGTTTGACAGCGGTTCAGGACCGAATCATTCTGTCCCTTTCCAATATATGGCACTATCCCTTTCGGCTATTTAGGGTTGTCAAAATTCAAGTCATTATCTTATCTGTGGTCGTGCACGCAATGGGACGTCAAGTTGTGTCAACCCTTATAATTGCTCGGAGCAATGCTGAGCCGAGCGGAGCCGAGTTTGCCCGAAGGGAGGACTTTCGCACCCCTGACATTGTTGACACATGAATATTATTTTTTTATAGTATAGCACCTAAATGGTTGAAAAGAAGTAACTAAATATTTGTTTTTATTGTAATGCAAAAGCTATTTGATTCTTGAATAGACTGATTAGCAATAAAATTTTATTACATGAGTCATACATTGTCCTCTCAATACCTACAATTTGAGCAAGCACAATATCTCATTATATTTATCAGTAAATTCCGTGCTGCTTACGTTGATAGTCAAGTAAGAAGTAAGTAGCAAGATCGAAAACATTTATTACTTAATTTATTTATCCATAACATTTTTATAACATAATAAAAACACTTATAAATAAAAAAATTGACCTAAGTCGTAGTCGCTTGGTAGGGTGCCCATTGCCCCGCTGGAAGGCAATGCTGATCTGTTGGGCAAAATAATATTTGTGTTGTTTTTTCCATTGTTAAATTTTAAAAACATTCAAGACTAATGGAAACACTGTATAAAAAATTACTCTTTGTTCATTGGTTGTTTCTATTTTATATCAAAATAAAGCTGCCTTGCATATTTTTTGTGTATAATCGGAATAAACTTTTCTGTTGCTATGAATTATTCTTTGTTTATTTAGTTATCACAAGACAGTGACACATTAGTCACGTCAATGTTAATACTATTAAACATAACAATAAACAAAGACTGCAGTTATTATATTTAGATACTGGCTGAGGTACCCGGCTTCGCTCAGGGAGCTGACATGATAATTGTGTGGTGGTTGTAATAAAAGGAACAACTTTAAAATATATTTAGGTTATACCTGTACCTACTTCTACGTGCATTTTTTTTATTTCCAACTCGGGAACAACCTACGACCCGTATATTTGAGAAAAGCATAGGGAATAGGGATAACTGAAAGTGTTTGTCGAAAATCTTCTGAGAGTATGAAGGCTTCGAATAGTCCACAATGTTCTAGAATATTCCAAAACATTTGAATGTGTTCTGGAACACTCCACAATGATCTGGGATCCTGGATTCTAGGCTATTTACGAATATTTTATAACATTCCTGAATATTCCGGAATGTTCTCGAACATTCGAACCTCACAACTGTCTTGCTTTAAATATATACCCCTACCAATAGGTAGCCCCAACCCTATAAAAAAGGCTTCGAATGGTCCAGAATATTCCACATTTGAAAGTGTTCCGGAATGTTCCACAATGATCTAGAATGTTCTCGAATATTCGACAACATTCCAAAATGTTCTGTAGCTCCACCCAAACAAAAAAGGCTTTGAATGGGCCACAATGTTCCAGAATATTCCACAACATTCGAGAGTGTTCTGGAATCTTCCACAATAATCTGGAATGTTCTCAAACCTTCGACAACATTCCAGAAAGTTCTGAAATGTTGTAGAATGGTCTCGAATACTCTCGAATGCTCTGGACTGTTCCAGAAATGTCTAGTCCCGAGGCGGCTTCGAATGTTCCAGAATATTCCATAACATTCGAAAGTGTTCTGGAATGTTCACATTGATCTAGAATGTTCTCGAATATTCGAGACGAACACTCCACAATGATCTGGGATCCTGGATTCTAGGCTATTTACGAATATTTTATAACATTCCTGAATATTCCGGAATGTTCTCGAACATTCGAACCTCACAACTGTCTTGCTTTAAATATATACCCCTACCAATAGGTAGCCCCAACCCTATAAAAAAGGCTTCGAATGGTCCAGAATATTCCACATTTGAAAGTGTTCCGGAATGTTCCACAATGATCTAGAATGTTCTCGAATATTCGACAACATTCCAAAATGTTCTGTAGCTCCACCCAAACAAAAAAGGCTTTGAATGGGCCACAATGTTCCAGAATATTCCACAACATTCGAGAGTGTTCTGGAATCTTCCACAATGATCTGGAATGTTCTCAAACCTTCGACAACATTCCAGAAAGTTCTGAAATGTTGTAGAATGGTCTCGAATACTCTCGAATGCTCTGGACTGTTCCAGAAATGTCTAGTCCCGAGGCGGCTTCGAATGTTCCAGAATATTCCACAACATTCGAAAGTGTTCTGGAATGTTCACATTGATCTAGAATGTTCTCGAATATTCGCCAACATTCCAGAATATTCTGATATGCTGTGGAATGCTCTCGAATACTCTTAAATGGTCTGGACTATTCCAGAAATGTTTAGCTTCCGACAACATTCCAAAATGTTCTGTAGCTCCACCCAAACAAAAAAGGCTTTGAATGGGCCACAATGTTCCAGAATATTCCACAACATTCGAGAGTGTTCTGGAATCTTCCACAATGATCTGGAATGTTCTCAAACCTTCGACAACATTCCAGAAAGTTCTGAAATGTTGTAGAATGGTCTCGAATACTCTCGAATGCTCTGGACTATTCCAGAAATGTCTAGTCCCGAGGCGGCTTCGAATGTTCCAGAATATTCCACAACATTCGAAAGTGTTCTGGATTGTTCACAATAATCTAGAATGTTTTCGAATATTCGCCAACATTCCAGAATGTTCTGATATGCTTTGGAATGCTCTTGAATACTCTGGAATGTTCTGGACTGTTCTAGAAATATCCGAGACCCGAGACACCTTACCAGGTACACATTTTTGTAGGTATATATTTCACGATCTATTCTGAACTTTCTTCTATTAAGTTAAGGTTCAAAATTCAAAAACAAAAACAACTGCTTCTTGGTCTCAGAGGGCGAAACTTTCAGCCCTTATATCTTCAAACCACCCCATATAGCTTCCTTGATCGTATCGGGACTCATTTCTGAGTTTTAGCGGCACGCACATTGTACACTTTCTTTTATTATATATATATTGAATATATTGATTATCTCGCCAGGATGGTGACACTGACAGTTAGAATGAAGACTGCACAGGCAGTGCGCCTGCTGGTGCGGCCCGCTATTCAAGCGAGGTTTGCGTCAACCATTGAATCTAACTTCTTTTTTAGACAGGTAAGCTTATAATATTTATGCACCATTTCGTTGGCGGCTAATTGCCAAATATTTAGTATAACCCTTAAAAATCAAATAAAAGCAATCAAACACATGACACATTTGTACACCTTTAAGGGATCTCTTCCAGTTAAACTTTCAGCAATTGAGAGGGAATTATTTATTTACTAAACTGTAATTAAATTATAATCACTACCTACTACATATTATGACGAGCTAACACCCACTTGTAATTCTCATTTACAGTTTATGACCTGCTGTTAGAAAGCAATAATTCTAGTTTATGTCACTTTTATTTTCCTTAGCCATGAATCTAGTATTTAACTGGATCAGGCATGAGGGGTGGGGGGAAATGACCGAATGAGATAGTCTTATGTATCTTTCAGTAGGAGTAGCAGCGTAAGCGCTATTATTATTTGTCCTTATCACTTAACTACTGTTAAAACCGGCCAAGTGCGAGTCGGACTCGCACACGAGGGGTTCCGTACCATTATCTATAAAAACGGTCACTCATCTAAGTACTGACCCTGCCCGACTTTGCTTAACTTCGGTCAAAAATCACGTTTGTTGTATGGGAGCCCCAGTTAAATCTTTATTTTATTCTGTTTTTAGTATTTGTTGTTATAGCGGCAACAGAAATACATCATCTGTGAAAATATCACAGATCACGAGATACAGCCTGGTGACAGACGGACGGACGGACAGCGGAGTCTTAGTAATCCCGTCCCGTCCCGTGGTCCCGTTTTAACCTTTGGATACGGAACCCTAAAAATGGGGTATTTACCATGTAGGTATATTTGTTTTTACGAGTTATAGGTACTAGTATTTATTTATCGGGAACTCATGAAAACAAATATACAGGGTAAATACCCCGCTTTTAGTAATAGTTATAAGGTTTGAAGCAAGGACCGGAAAACCCCTCTTTACGCTTAATCCTATCAATTCGGTAACCCAATCGATTCGGTTACCTTATCATTCGGTAACCCTATCATACTGTTACCTGATTGTAATGGTAACCTTATTGAAACGGTAACCCTAACCTTTAACCGAGTTAATCTCAAAACCCCATCGCGATAGGGTTTTTGTTAAGGGTTTTTAACAGGTTTTCATTCAGTTATGGTAACCTTTATTATCGGTTGCTTACTGGTTTGCTACATTAAAGAAGTTTTAGTGATGTGCCGTCAGAACTAAAAAAAATACTAAAAAAATTGTTTATTTTATTTACTTTATTTAAATTTATATAATTTATTTAATTTATTTAATTTATTTAATTTATTTAATTTATTTAATTTATTTAATTTATTTAATTTATTTAATTTATTTAATTTATTTAATTTATTTAATTTATTTAATTTATTTAATTTATATAATTTATATAATTTATTTAATTTATTTAATTTATTTAATTTATTTAATTTATTTACTTTATTTAATTTATTTAATTTATTTAATTTATTTAATTTATTTAATTTATTTAATTTATTTAATTTATTTAATTTATTTAATTTATTTAATTTATTTAATTTATTTAATTTATTTAATTTATTTAATTTATTTATTTTATTCAATTTATTCAATTTATTCAATTTATTCAATTTATTCAATTTATTCAATTTATTCAATTTATTCAATTTATTCAATTTATTCAATTTATTCAATTTATTCAATTTATTCAATTTATTCAATTTATTCAATTTATTCAATTTATTCAATTTATTCAATTTATTCAATTTATTCAATTTATTCAATTTATTCAATTTATTCAATTTATTCAATTTATTCAATTTATTCAATTTATTCAATTTATTCAATTTATTCAATTTATTCAATTTATTCAATTTATTCAATTTATTCAATTTATTCAATTTATTCAATTTATTCAATTTATTCAATTTATTCAATTTATTCAATTTATTCAATTTATTCAATTTATTCAATTTATTCAATTTATTCAATTTATTCAATTTATTCAATTTATTCAATTTATTCAATTTATTCAATTTATTCAATTTATTCAATTTATTCAATTTATTCAATTTATTCAATTTATTCAATTTATTCAATTTATTCAATTTATTCAATTTATTCAATTTATTCAATTTATTCAATTTATTCAATTTATTCAATTTATTCAATTTATTCAATTTATTCAATTTATTCAATTTATTCAATTTATTCAATTTATTCAATTTATTCAATTTATTCAATTTATTCAATTTATTCAATTTATTCAATTTATTCAATTTATTCAATTTATTCAATTTATTCAATTTATTCAATTTATTCAATTTATTCAATTTATTCAATTTATTCAATTTATTCAATTTATTCAATTTATTCAATTTATTCAATTTATTCAATTTATTCAATTTATTCAATTTATTCAATTTATTCAATTTATTCAATTTATTCAATTTATTCAATTTATTCAATTTATTCAATTTATTCAATTTATTCAATTTATTCAATTTATTCAATTTATTCAATTTATTCAATTTATTCAATTTATTCAATTTATTCAATTTATTCAATTTATTCAATTTATTCAATTTATTCAATTTATTCAATTTATTCAATTTATTTAATTTATTTAATTTATATAATTTATTTAATTTATTCAATTTATTCAATTTATTCAATTTATTTAATTTATTTAATTTATATAATTTATTTAATTTATTAAACTTATTTAATTTATTTATTTTAATTATTTTAGTTATAATATAATAATATTTATAATAAGAACACACCACACAGGTAGGTATAAAGATAAACAAAGGAAAGGCAAAAAAACTTGTTTGTGCTGGAGGCTTCATAGACCGCCCATGCCAACCTCGGTTATTCAATAATAAGTTGAATTTAAGTGTGCGTAAAGATTACAATCGTTTGAACTGGTCAAAAACCTCATAATGAGGTAACTGAATAGACTGGGTTTTTATTTCGGTTACCGGTAACAGAGGTTAACTCGATCTGATACGGTTACCGAATCAAAGTGTTACCTTATTAAGCGGTTACCGTTATGGTAGGGGTTTTTATAAACACCTCTAAAATAACCCTATGAAAAACCCCGGTTAAGGTAACCGGTTCCTGTCCCTGGTTTGAAGATGTTAAAGTTGTATTTACTGCACTCAAGATTAGCACCATTTGTGAAGTAAACAGCAACCTTGGAGCGGTGTGGGTAATTAGGGGTCATCCATTAATTACGTCACACGAATTTCTAGGTTTTTTGACCCCTCCCCCCCTTCTTGTCACACTTGGTCACATTTGGCAAACCCCTCCCCCCTAGTGTGACGTCACATTTTTTCTACGAAATCGCCAAATCGAATTAAGTAAGTACCTAAGTATTATTAATATTTTATCAAAATATTTTTGACGATATAAATATTAGTAATTTTATAACCCAAAACTGCTTCTTAAAGAAAATTATACGAATAAAAACGATTATCGTTTTAAAAACTTGTTATTTAAATGTACAGCGAATAAAATAATTTAAATAAATTTTCGGTTACTGATGAATTTAAAGTGACGTCACAAAGTTTGTGTCTCCCCCCTCCCCCATGTCACAATATGTCACATTTTCTTGACCCCCTCCCTCCCCCTAAACGTGTGATGTAATTAATGGATGACCCCTTATGTTGCAACGTGCGATGGCGGAGTTATGTTAGTTGCCGTGCACAAATGATAATTAGGTAATAATCATTGATGTACGACTAGCCTCTGCCCGCGTCTTTATCCGCGTAGAAGTCGTTAAACGAACGGACAATCGCATTCATAATTGACAAATGTTTTAGTTTTCGTATGTCCGATAGTTTCGATATACAGGATGGCTAAAAAATAAGTGCATTCCCGTTGCCAGGGAGGTTTTGGGATTATACTGAGCAACTTTTACTATGGGACCTACCTCGAAATCGCGAAAAAAAATTGGCTGTTTCATACATTTTGGCTGGTCTATTTTCTATGGGAGGGGAGGGTGAATTTTTTTTCGTGACTTCGGGGTTTTGTCCCATAGTAAAAGTTGCTCACTATAATCCCAAAGCCTCCCTGGCAACGGGAATGCACTGATTTTTTAGCCACCCGGTATATAGGTCGAGCGCTGGTAGCTTCGAGCAACACGGAAGGGAGGCGGCATTCGCACTATTTCCCCTCTGCCGAGGTACAAGATTAGCGCGTCAATATAATCTAGCGCGGGTAATAAAACTAGTTGCACTTGGATTTTTCACTAGACCGAGTCCAGACGCGCGCGTGAACACTGCTGCACAAAAATGCCTGTTTGCTCGGTTTTTTGTTATAAAAAGAGGTCGGGGACATCAAATTTACAAAAAGAAAGTGTTACATTTCACAAGTAATATTTTTTTTTACATATCATACGTTTAATTACATTGAAACACAATTATTATATTTTAGTCTCATGTAATTGTTGGATTTATCGATTTTGCTCGCTCAGTACAAATTGCGGATCGGTCGAGCGACAAATCCGACTTCTCATCTCTCAGAATACAATATATATAACATACTTCAACGAAAATGTGTTAGTGTGCGTGTTGTGACACTTGTCACTCGTCCGTACACAAAAAGAGATCGAGGTTTGCAAGATTTGTCTTTGACGTGTGTCATTTTCTATGTATTCGTGTCGTCATTACAGATTGGATTTTGTATGTAAGTGTGTGAGAAGTGCGACTGTGTGCACCTTTCCCCCCGCGAAAAATGGCAGAAAGGTTTGTACGGTGAGATATCGCTTGGGCCCCTCCCTTCCGATGTGTCGGAAGCCGGTGTTGCTCGAAGGCTGGTAGCCTAGCGGTAAGAGCATGCGACTTTGAATCCGTAATTCGAATTAGTTTTCCCTCTGGGTTAGAAGGTCAGATATATGGCAGTCGCCTTCTTAAAACTAGAGCTTAAGCCAATTCTTGGCATTAGTTGCTTAGTGGAACCCAGATTCATGATGATATCATATCGTGAATCGTTCTTTGTCTATGTTTTCCTGTCCATTTAGTTTAATTTGCATTTCCTTTTTTAATATAATATATTTTTTTCTTTTATCCAGCTATTCGACACAGCATCCAGCACGTACACCTACATCCTGGGCGACAACAGCACGCGCGAAGCTATCCTCATAGACCCAGTCATCGAACACGCAGAGAGAGATGCCACCTTACTGACGGAGCTTGGGTACAAGCTTGTGTATGCCAGTGAGTGCTTGTTGTACAAACACAGCAATACTCTTAACTGTCCATAGCTATTCGACACAGCATCCAGCACGTACACCTACATCCTGGGCGACAATAGCACGCGCGAAGCTATCCTCATAGACCCAGTCATCGAACACGCAGAGAGAGATGCCACGTTACTGACGGAGCTTGGGTACAAGCTTGTGTATGCCAGTGAGTGCTTGTTGTACAAACACAGCAATACTCTTAACTGTCCATAGCTATTCGACACAGCATCCAGCACGTACACCTACATCCTGGGCGACAATAGCACGCGCGAAGCTATCCTCATAGACCCAGTCAACCAGTCATCGAACACGCAGAGAGAGATACCACCTTACTGACGGAGCTTGGGTACAAGCTTGTGTATGCCAGTGAGTGCTTGTTGTACAAACACAGCAATACTCTTAACTGTCCATAGCTATTCGACACAGCATCCAGCACGTACACCTACATCCTGGGCGACAATAGCACGCGCGAAGCTATCCTCATAGACCCAGTCAACCAGTCATCGAACACGCAGAGAGAGATGCCACGTTACTGACGGAGCTTGGGTACAAGCTTGTGTATGCCAGTGAGTGCTTGTTGTACAAACACAGCAATACTCTTAACTGTCCATAGCTATTCGACACAGCATCCAGCACGTACACCTACATCCTGGGCGACAATAGCACGCGCGAAGCTATCCTCATAGACCCAGTCATCGAACACGCAGAGAGAGATGCCACGTTACTGACGGAGCTTGGGTACAAGCTTGTGTATGCCAGTGAGTGCTTGTTGTACAAACACAGCAATACTCTTAACTGTCCATAGCTATTCGACACAGCATCCAGCACGTACACCTACATCCTGGGCGACAATAGCACGCGCGAAGCTATCCTCATAGACCCAGTCAACCAGTCATCGAACACGCAGAGAGAGATACCACCTTACTGACGGAGCTTGGGTACAAGCTTGTGTATGCCAGTGAGTGCTTGTTGTACAAACACAGCAATACTCTTGACTGTCCATAGCTATTCGACACAGCATCCAGCACGTACACCTACATCCTGGGCGACAATAGCACGCGCGAAGCTATCCTCATAGACCCAGTCATCGAACACGCAGAGAGAGATGCCACGTTACTGACGGAGCTTGGGTACAAGCTTGTGTATGCCAGTGAGTGCTTGTTGTACAAACACAGCAATACTCTTAACTGTCCATAGCTATTCGACACAGCATCCAGCACGTACACCTACATCCTGGGCGACAATAGCACGCGCGAAGCTATCCTCATAGACCCAGTCAACCAGTCATCGAACACGCAGAGAGAGATACCACCTTACTGACGGAGCTTGGGTACAAGCTTGTGTATGCCAGTGAGTGCTTGTTGTACAAACACAGCAATACTCTTAACTGTCCATAGCTATTCGACACAGCATCCAGCACGTACACCTACATCCTGGGCGACAATAGCACGCGCGAAGCTATCCTCATAGACCCAGTCATCGAACACGCAGAGAGAGATGCCACGTTACTGACGGAGCTTGGGTACAAGCTTGTGTATGCCAGTGAGTGCTTGTTGTACAAACACGGCAATACTCTTAACTGTCCAACGGTGGACCATATTACAAAAGGCATAAGGTCCACCGATGGACAGTTAAGAGTGTGGGTGATGGTATGTACCATCAGCCGCAAAAGTGTATGGCAGTAATATAGCATAGTAATTTCGCAGCTCACGAAGCCGTCTATATCGGAGCGGATAAGATGTTCACAAATATCAAAATGCCTCTATTATCAAGCCTAAGTACATGCTCAAATATTTTTTGGCACCTTGGCAGCTCCAATATATTATAATTTTACATGGCGACCCTACCATGAGGCGGATCTCATAGACCCACTGATCAAACGTAGAGAGATGCCACTCTACTACATGAGCTGGGGTATGAGCTCGTGTATGCCAGTGAGTGCTTGTATGTATGGTATTTTCTATTTTCTACAATTTGTAATAATTATTCCAAAAAGTTTACTTATTGTCAGTTAAGAGTTGCTTAACGGCAACTTTAGTTGAATTTCGGTTATTTGAGTTAGATATCGAAAACTCGTTTAACTTTAATTTTCACCTTTCAGTGAACACACACATGCATGCTGACCACGTCACAGGCACGGGGAAGCTCAAATCACTCCTACCGGGCACCAAAAGTGTGATCGGAGCCAACTCGGGTGCCCAAGCAGATGTTCATCTAAACGACGGAGCGACGGTTAGCGTTGGATCGATTAAGTTGCTCGCTGTGGCCACGCCGGGGCATACGAATGGTTGCCTGACTTACATATGCCACGATCAGGTAGGTTGCCTGACTTAGGTATATCTGTCACGATCAAGTTGGTGAAAAATCTTTACCCTCTTCATCTTTTCAAGTGAACGTTCAGCATTTTTATGGCATATTTTCGACATCTCAATAGTTATATATTGTTACAATAACGCTTCACCACCCAAAGTTGACTTGATGTTCGCAGTGAGAATAATAATAACAAATAACAGTACAGTAGCCACTGTTTGCCCACAACGCCTCAGTAGTTTCATTTTATCATCGTTTTGTATGCACTACTCTTGTTACCTTATCAAAGTAATCAATGAAAGTCGATTGTTGGTAGTGGACAATAATGATAAATAACAATAATGGATAGTTCCATACGCCGGTTACGAAACCTACCTAAACCATTTCAAAGCCAAGTAGTTCAGCTGATTACTGCTTCAGAAAGGAACGAAACTTTAACTTTTAATTAACGAGCCAATCATTTGTAACTTTAGTTTCTTTCGTGGCCTCCATGTAAATACATTCCCTTTTTTCTAGGCGATGGCCTTCACCGGCGACACGCTCCTCATCCGCGGCTGCGGTCGAACAGACTTCCAAGAAGGCTCATCTGAATCCCTATACAACTCCATCCATACTAAAATCTTCACCCTTCCCGAACATTACACTCTCTACCCAGCTCATGATTATAAAGGACAGACGGCAACGACCGTTGGGGAAGAGAAAAAGTACAATCCTAGACTTACGAAGAATTTAAAGGAGTTTATTAAGATCATGGATAATTTGAATCTGCCGTATCCTAAGATGATTGGTGAGTTTTGGTATTATTTACTGTTTACAAGTCCGTCCGCACCAAGATTATATCGAAACAAAAGCAGAATTTCAGAAGAACAAAATTGATCAAAACGTTTTGCCCTACAATGCCATCTACCGGTAGTTGAAGAATTCACATGACGCTTTTGAGCAAACTAGATGTGTACTACAGCTAGATTACGCAGAGAGGTAATAGATGGCGCCAAATGTCTCGTTAACCGGTAGTATTGCTAGTAACCATGAGCAAAGACATATGTAACTTCGTATAAGACGAATAAAGTCTAAGGAAAAAACGTGCCTCGGAATTCAAGTAAAAGTAATTCTCGAATAGATGCCGCACACACCTTTAGCCTATCCTCGGCTAGATGGCGTGACGACACCGTTTCATATTTAACAATTTTAACACATAGATATCAGTGAATGAACATGGATCAAAATGATATAAAAATAATAAAATAATTTATCCATATATATACATTTTTTGATAACTTTATACGTTTTCATTTTGAGTTTTAGTCGTGTGTCGGTAGATGGCAGTAAATTTACAGTGACTACACAATTTACAATGACAGGACCCCTCTATACTATCTATTCTTTTTGCCATGAGTAACCATAATCGAAATACATTAGGTACCAGAAATGTAACAATGAAATCTCTACGCGACACAACTGCCGAAAAAAGTGATTCTTGAGGAAGGTTTAGCTGTATAATTTGTTAACTTGTGCGAAGCCGAGGCGGGTCGCTAGTTTAGATTATAATTTTTATAGCGCTAATCCCTTTTGTAGGAGTATAGCGATAGCGGTACAACCTGAAATTCGGGAATCAGCTGCAAATGGTGTTAAAGGTATGAAAGTCGGCACGATTAATCTTTAGGCCATTTGAATCAATTTGACCCGTAGCACCAAAAAAAAAACAAACGGAAAGGAGTTATGACGTCATCTTCTTTTTGTATGGAAAAAAACAAATTTTTGTTCAGAAACCTATCGTGTGTGAAATTAAATGAAAGGGCATTTTGAGCCGGTTCTAAAAATATATCACATTATTATATTTCCGGTACTTGCATTCAATTAAAATAAAAATAATTTTTAAAACATACCAAGTTTGGGCTCCTCCAGATACGAAACCGTTGAATTATTTTTTGTAAAATATACCTCAAGTAATACCCAATATCCTCATATCTAACCCCAAGAAATTAATTTCGAAAATATTTATTTTTAGTATTTTTTATTATTTTTTTATTATTACAAATTGTGATCTATCAATCTATCAATGAAACGGCCTCCTAGCCTAGTCGATAGTGACCCTGCCTATGAAGCAGGAGGTCCCAGGTTCGAATAAGGTAAAGGCATTTATTTGTGTGTTCATCATCATCACCACACAAATAAATGCCCATATACACATAAGCCCTGGTAAGTAAAAAAATACTAAAACTAAATATTTTCGAAATTAATTTCTTGGGGTTAGATATGAGGATATTGGGTATTACTTGAGGCATATTTTACAAAAAATAATTCAACGGTTTCGTATCTGGAGTATTCTGGAGGAGCCCAAACTTGGTATGTTTTGAAAATTATTTTTATTTTAATTGAATGCAAGTGACGGAAATATAATAATGTGATATATTTTTAGAACCGGCTCAAAATGCCCTTTCATTTAATACCACACACGACAGGTTTCTGATTTTTTTTTTCCATACAAAAAAAGATGACGTCACAACTCCTTTCCGTTTGTGTTTTTTTTTGGTGCTACGGGTCAAATTAATTCAAATGGCCTAAAGATTAATCGTGCCGATTTTCATACCTTTAACACCATTTGCAGCTGATTTTGGTCAACAGCTAGTACTAGTAGTCCTATGCCCAGCAGTGGAACGTATAAAATAATTGACGAATGTGTTGAATGAATGAATTTTCTGTATCTTCTTTCTTCTAATTTCCTATCTTTTGCTTACAGATAAAGCTCTTCCTGCGAACAGAGTATGCGGTATCTACTGAAAAGTGTGTTAATATATAAAATATCCTATCGAGAATTACCTATGAGTAGAGATGTAGTGCATTATTGTTTTCCATAGTATTTTCTCGGGAACATTCGTATTTGTCATGCTACTTCACTTCAGTGAACCTCAGTACTTTTTGTACCGAGACTGGCTGAAATAGCAAGACACTTTCGCACGTTTCCGTGAAAATACGATGGAAAATAATTATGCACTACATCTGTAATATATAGCTGGTCAAGCAAATCTTGTCAGTAAAAAAAGGCGCGAAATTCAAATTTTCTATGGGACGATATCCCTTCGCGCCTACATTTTTCAAATTTGCCGCCTTTTTCTACTGACAAGATCTGCTTGACCAAGTTTAGTTACTCTACAGATCACTAATTATCAACCATCTTTATCAGCTAGGGAAAATAATATAGTTCAATGTAGGCCGATTATTATTTAGTAGTCAATTTCTTTTGTTAGATTTCGATAAAATTTGGTTGGTTTGAAGAGCTCCGAATTTTGGGCAAAGTAAATTCGAAATCGACGAAAATAACGCCGGTAAAATAAAATTCTGCCCATGTAATAAACAAGTGAGTGGTTAAGGAAATTTCTATTTTTATAAACGTTACTTTTAGCCTGTGATAATTCTAAGAATTGGACATTTTTACTAACTCAGAAGTGCAATATTAATTTGAAAAGTAAAAAATTTAAGAACAAATCTACGTATATTAGTAACATTGAATCAAGTTAGTTATAGCATTGTGTAAAGAGGCCCACAGATTACCAGTTCGCTGGACGATATCAGCCTGTCAGTTAATCGTAAAAGGTGACAGTTCCGAATAACTGACAGGCTGATATCGTCCGGCGAACTGGTAATCTGTGGGCCCCTTTACTATATAGTAGTTTCCTATTTTTGTATAAGTTGGGAATATATTGTGAAACCTTAACTCAAAGTTATTCTAAAAGAGATAGTTAATTAGATATATGTAATAATAAATAATAACAAAGAAATATTAGAACTAAGAGTTTTACTATGGTTTCTTGTTTATATTATTTATATTATTCTTTATGTAAATAAAAAATATGCAGTACTTTTTAGTATTATTGCCTACCTACCTAAGGTACCGATAGTTATCACATCACTAAACGTCGATTATAATCTAATATATAAATATCTTGGCGTTTTATATTCAAGGGGCCCACAGATTACCAGTTCGCCGGACGATATCAGCCTGCCAGTTAAACGCAAAAGGTCACAGTTCCGCTTCCGAACAACTGACAGGCTGATATCGTCAGGCGAACTGGTAATCTGTAAACTCCTTAAGAATAAAATATATTTTGAATAAAATTTGTCAATATTCATTTACACATGAAGCCATTGACATAACATATCAATGTACCTATTATTATAAAAGCCAGGAAGCCTTTTCAAGAAAATTTGTACCTTTTTAAACATTCTGAAAACTCTTTCCAGGAAGAGGAGTCAATAAGAAACTTCCTCTTTAACACATTCAGTGCCGAAAACCCGATTGTCGGGTATTTTATGATTTCGTTCCCAGGCCGGAAGACCCAATAATCGGGATCGTGGTACTACTGCTTTATATGACGAAATTGTTGTGATCTAGCGCGGACGTCTTGTTTGGCTAGGTGGCAATGAATGTGTTAAAAACGTGTAAAACGTGTTTAATCACTTTCAGTGCCAACCGCCCCATTTCCAATACAAAATGGATCCACCTAGCGGTTTCCTGGCAGTGAACGTTTTAATCAATCCATATACGTACAGAAACGCATCGGAATGCCAGCGCTCTTCGGATCATATATCTTTCTTAGAGTGCACATCTAACTATCATTTCTATTTCAACTTTATCTCCTTAAAATAAGGTTTATATTTGTTTACAGATACGGCATATAGGCAAGCTATCAAACGCACTGCATCAGCTATTAGTCTTATCCCCCTTTACATTTCGCGTCCCCCTTCGACTTTTGCCTGTCGTTTTGGCTCAAGTCAGTCGTTCGGTTCGACACCTCGACACCCTAAATATTTGTAGGTAGGTACTTCTTGAATTTTGGATTCGTTAATCCCCTAGCGAGTAATCGAATGAAAAGGGGGCATCAACAGACCCTGTGATACAAATCACTTGACGACTTGTATAGGTATAGCTTCATAGCTTGTACTCGTACCATATTTAATTACCTTCCTAGGTCTTTTGTAAGAGAATCGTATTTTGACCATATACCTACTCTTACTTATTCATATTCATATTCATATTCATATCTCTTTATTGCTATCATGTTCATCAGAATACAGGTGTTACAATAAATACATTTGTAGGTACATGACACCCTAGGTAGGTTAGACCAAGAAAAGTCACGTCAAGTTATTATACAGCATGATATTTTATTTACATAAATTGGTGCTTATAAAATCTAAAGAACTAAAACTGGAACAGCGATGCTTTTGGACAAGACAGGTTACAGTGAAAAGTGCTACTCTTTATTTTTTATAAATATAAGTATTAAATTTAAATAAAAATGATGACTTGGCCTCGATAAACATTGGTTTAGTTTATCTAGATACATTTTTGTTTCATATAAAAAAGAGCAACTAAACATACATTCAATTAAAAAACTCGATGACAGGTTAAGATGCCACTTTTTTGAGAATTACTCCCGTAAGTATACGACATTTTGCCCCCCTATTGAACGCAGTGCCATTAGTTTGATCCCCGCGGCATTTTGCTAATGCCATGCGACGGCCGTGACTGCGCTTAAGCGAGGCGTGGACTTATTGGTCCACTCATTTATACCGTGATTTCTTATTCAATGGTTATGGGCAAGGTAAGGGCTATTTACGATGTTACAGTATAGTAAAATGTTACATACAAAAGAAGAGAAAATATGTTTAGTAAGTAAGCTCGTTTGCACCTACTTGAATAGAACAAAGTGTGGGGTGTCATTATAAACGTCATATTTTCATAGAAAGTGCCTCAAATTGCCTCATCTTTGTCATTGCAACTACGCAGAGTTAGTTTGGTCCGAATATAGCAATCTGTGATTCAGTTAATTCGAAGGTATTCTAAGTTCTTGAGAATTGATCTCTTAGTGAGTATTATATTCTTTGGAATAGGGGATATTACTGCAATGTTCTGCCGCCAGAGTGCAGCACTACCGACTCAGTAAATTCATAGACTATCTTATACATACTGTGCCTTAAACTGTTTTTTGACAAGTTTTCACAGACAATAAAATATGACATTGATGCTTGAAGGCGGTTTGTTAACAAGGGCCTACCGGTAAACGCGAAAATCGAAATTTAGTTATCTGCCTCTTTATCGCTCGAATATGCAAGAGTGATAGAGAGATTAAAAAATAAAAAAAAATAAAAATAAAAATCATTTATTTCAGACTAAAGGTCCATACATTGTTAGTGAACATTAAAACCTTATTACTAGTGTTAGTATAACATAAAAATAGACTAAAGTAAAACTAAAAACTAAACAATAACTGCATGCAGTCTCTGCCAACGGCTGAGCATGGGGCCGTTTTCGCGCTCCATAAACACGCTCAGAATGCTGTTGGGGCTGCCGCGCAGGCGACGCATCAGTGAAGCGCACCTCTTGCGCATTATCGCCGCAAAGCTGTCAATTTGTGCCTCGGCAAACATACCAGAGGCACTACAAAATCGCGGCAACCCCATCAACACCCGGAACGCGTTATTATATTGCACACGTAGGCCGTTGTATGCCTTCTGCGTACAGTTGGTCCACAGGCTGCATGTGTAGAATGACTGACAGTACGCTTTAAAAAGTGTAGTCTTTACTTGTACAGTACATTTCGCGAACCTGCGGGCCAACATGTTGCATCGGACAGCCAACGACCTACGCTCTCGCTCAATATCTATGTCATCACTCAGGTCGTCAGTGACCCAGTGACCCAGGTACTTGAACTTAGTGACAAAGTTTAAAGGGGCATCGTAGAGTGCCACTAGCGGTACCGTCGGATAACTTTTTTTACCGGCTTTAA
The DNA here is from genome assembly GCF_910591565.1 of Cydia splendana. Taxonomy (NCBI): domain Eukaryota; kingdom Metazoa; phylum Arthropoda; class Insecta; order Lepidoptera; family Tortricidae; genus Cydia; species Cydia splendana. The sequence goes on along the minus strand of NC_085973.1, from coordinate 6,857,234 downwards.
AAATCATCACTTCGCTCTTTTTGACATTATACCTGAGTCCATGGGCCACAGCATAGGACTCGCATATTTTTATCAACCTTCTCATCGAGTCGATTGAAGGGCCGAGCAGCACCATGTCATCAGCGTAACTATAATTGTTGGCAGCGACTCCGTCAATGTGACATCCGGCATAGGTACTGCTCAGCTCCTCGATGAGTTGGTTGACATACAAATTAAACAGTTTTGGGGAAGACAGCCCACCCTGTCTCACCCCACACATCAAATTATAGTTACTCGAGACTGTGTTACCCCATCTTACAAAATTATTTTGATGTAAATACCAATATTTAAACAGAGCTATCACTTCCCTAGGTACACTTGTTTCATTTCGTAACTTGGCCCATAATATATCATATGATACAAGGTCGAATGCCTTTGATAAATCCAGGAACACACCATAAACCGGTGTATTCCTACTAGTGTAGTACTGGACGGTATTCTTGAGGGCCAGGATAGCACTCTCTGTGGATTAGATAACGAAATTTCGATTTTCTTGTTTCGCGGTAGGCCATGTGATTGACGTGACGTGTGATGTGTCAATGTGGTTTGTTTACTGTATGTGCCACAAAGGTGCGACCTACGCAGAGCTTTGCCTAATATTCCCTAACTTTTTAGATGTAAGTAGGCATTTTCTTGCACATGGCTGAATGCAATGATTGAAGAAAGAAAACCTGTTTTAAGTCAGGTGACAATGTCAAAAAAAAAGAGACTTGCGGTGTCTAAAATTAACTGTTTTTTCTATGTGTTTTTTAAATAAAATCGGCGAGCGTTTAAAACCAACGCATAATTGAATTTAATTGATGTTGTGTTAAGTGAACTATCCACAAGAATGAGTCGGCTGTTTGCCTGCGACACAAAGGATTATTCTTCAGCTTATAAAGACTGAGCCACAGGAATATCGTATAGGGTAAGTTACGTTCCACTTCATTCCAACAAGACTGGGTCATGCGGTTGACGACAGCTAAATTTTTATAGGACGTTGACGTTACAGCCCGTTCACACAGAGTCTCCGTATTTACGGTACCCGTTTTAACGGATACGACAAAAAATTATGCTTTGTTCACACATAGGCACCGTATAACGTTCAACGTATCCGGCATTAACTGAGAGCCCGTTCACACATATGTAGTCTCCGTCCGGGCTCGCTTAACACAGTTTTTGTATAGGATTTTGCTTTGTTCGTCATTTCCGCAGCTCGGCCTTCGGTTTTGCCCAAAATTACTGGGGGTGGGGCACGCTTGGACATTCAGGATGAAGCTCCGGGCCTAACGGCCCTCCGCGGGGTCGGCCTTCGGCCTCCCAGGCTGATGCTCGCCCTTCGGGCTCGCTTAATCTACTTGGAAATTTGAGTTTGGCCCGTGTCCGCCGCCATTTAGGATTTGTTTTTTTTTTTAATGCAGTTTGTTTTGTATGATAGCACCGTTTAAAAGTTGCCATACAAAATAAAAGTGGCCAGTTTTCCCACAATTGTAGAATTTTTCTAAAAAAATTTTTCCGTAGGGATCTAGGGGGCTCCGAGATTCCGTGACCACAATTTCAGCGCGCTAGGACAATCTTGAAAAAAATTTAAAAAAAGAGTCGGTCATTTATAAAAAAATGCGAGGCCGAAGGCCGAGCTGTGGGAATGAAGTGCTCGCATGCGGATCTTTTCTTTCTAGCAAAAGTACAACTTCATTTCCTTTTCCCTCTGGAAAACCAACTACTACACAAAAACTACAGCACCAACAACAGCACAAACAACAACACTAACAACAACAATATATTTAACAAAAGAGCTCCGCATCCCACACACAGTTTATATCCAGTACGGATACATGACGGATACGTATTCCGTTCATCCAGTATTTCGATGACAAAACGGAATGTCATAATTTAACGGACCGACATTTTTTACTGTATACTGAATACTGTGTCATATGTGAAGTCGCTCATACAACTCCATACGCCATAAATGAAAAAAAACGTATACGATAAAACGGAACCGTAAAACGGAGACCCTGTGTGAACGAGCTGTTATATGTAGCGTACAGCGACGATTACTTAGGTACCTACTTTAAGTAATTTATCTTGACTTTATCCCAGTTTTAGAACATAATTCATTTGTATTGTGCCAGTCAAGTGTTATCCAGATGTCAATCTGGTTAAAAAATGATGCTCGATTGGTAATAAATAGGTACACCTGCGAATAAAGGGAGTTCGTTCAAATATCGGGTATAACTTTGCCATGTTTATATAAATATCGATTTTAAAGACCGGCAATCTTGATGCCATTTGGAAATGTCACGAGACCGGGCTTTACGAGTTATGTCTCGACACTGCAGGCGATAAGGCGGGGGTGGCAATAGTTCTCCATGGTACGGTGTGTCAATCGAACGATAAAGTATCGAAGGAATAAGAATTCAAATGTGCACCGTGCATTTCGTGATAAATCAGATCTTACTAATGGATCGTTAGGAAGTGTGAAAAACTACCTGCACCAGGATACGTTCAGTACCTATCTATAATCTGTATCGTTAGGAGTTTAGGTATTTAAATAAAAGTAAACAAACAAGTTGTAATTTTTCGGGTAGTTATAACATTTATTGGCTAACCGCGCGACCATATACAAAACCGCCTGGACCAGTCACTGAACGACTTGACTTTAACCTACAATATTTGATCATGTAATGTTTTCATCTACCCTCAACTGGCTTAAGGGCCATTTGATGGTAGATTTTGTTTACTTTTATTTAAATACCTAAAGATACAGAGTATAATGTAGCATACCTACGCGAGATTATCAGTGTACCCTACACACTGATAATTATTAACGATTTATGTCGAAGTATTAGATATATTTACAATCCTCACCCTTCCCAACATTAATCAAAAAGTATACCTTCAAGGACATTTACCTACACGAGAATTCCATCTTAACCCAGAAACGTGATTTGTACAAAAGTTGGGCGCTGCCAAGCCGGACTTGGCAGTCGGGTCTGACGCCTGACCCCGCTCAATAAAGTGGTATCCAGACGGGACTGATCAAATCGGTCGATTTGATTAGAAATGAAATTGGCGTCAATCTCCAATTTTAAATTTATGGTGATAGTAGAGCCCACTAAATTGAAAACATGCACCAGAGCGAAAATACTGGCCTCACAAATTGGTATTCTTGCGTCCGCACTTCATTTTATCGGTAATATCGGTCATTATCGGCGGTTGAATTCGGCGAGCCAAATTGGTATATGCGTCCGCACCTCCTGATTCGATCGGGCAATTGAATCAGATTGGCGAAAAATTGACAAATCTGGATACGCCTTAAGTTTAGCTGTTCTTGGCCCACTGCTGTTTCGGAAGATTTAATGTGGTATTTAAACAGACTAACTTTGGGGATGGGGTAGTTAATAGTTATTTACGATACAAGTGCGATCATGTGATGCTTTCCATAGAAAACGATGAGCCGGAAGCTCCGGCCCGGACACGGCCCGGTCTAACGTGAGTCATCCTCAATGGAGCTCTACAATATTTGGGGAATAACGGCGCGATTCGGGAAATGAATTAGAGATTCACTAGATATGAAATAGAATAGAATAGAATAGAAATAGTTTATTCGTGGCATAAAAAATTGGTAACAGACAAAAGAGAAAAAAAAGAAGAACGAAAACTAAAATTTACACTTAACATTACAACACATATCATTACATAACAGAACAAGTAAATAGCCACGAAATGGTCCCGACTCAGCATGGTGTTAGCCTTGATGGGCCAACGCTGGTCTTCCGTCGGGGCCATGGACGAGTGAATCACGGAAACGGAAAGTACACAACATTTAAATAATGAACAGTGGCAAAAAAACAAACGAGTTGGAAATAAATAAATAACAGTAATTCATAAATAGTAGAGATATGTGACGTTCCACGGCAAAAGGTACCTTATGGTGGCTGGCGCTTACGCTATTATTAACGCCGCTCCAATATTCTGCCGGGGCAATGGTACCCTTTGCTGTAGAACGTCACATATCTTTACTATTTCATATCTAGTGAATCTCTAATTCATTTCCCGAATCGCGCCGTAGGTTTCAAATGTGCGTGTGCATTGTCTGTATTAATGAAAGAACTTTTTCGCATTGTAAGCTCTTTGCTACGCCGCCGTAGACCGTAGATTAGCGTAGCACTTTGCCGTGACATGTGTCATAACTACGTACATACAGTCAGCAGCAGAAGTTGCTAAGTGGGTTATAATGTTCAAAATTATCTTGACGCGACTTTATTGTTAAGAGAATAAGATCGTGTTGTCGCCACTTGTAATATATTATGTACCTATGATGAATGATTAGATATAACCTGTCATATTCAAATTTCATGATTTTCCTATTGTACATAGGTATAAGCGACAAGTAGTTAAGTGACTCACGATGAGAGGTTCATAGCTTTCATAAACTTACTAAATGCAATCAGTGAGAGTCATTGATGACACCATGATTCTGATCTAGAGCCACGCTGTGGTATATTCCTCTCTAAAGTGATCAGACCCACCTTCCCCAATAGACCTTCCCGTTCCACCATAATTAGTTCTTACTTTTACATAACCTCTCAACGTATTTCTCTCGTCATAATAATATAAACACTCACCAGGGTGATCTTCTGGCTATACTCTTACAATATGTAATCTGTAAACACAGCAATAACAGCTTCTTCTTAAATTTCTTCTATCTAACTAATAAGTTGCTTAGAACGCGTTCTTTCTCTCTGTCAAATTAGAATGTCAAGTTATTTTCTCTCTCCCGCCAAAATTGTCTATACAGTGTTACCAACATCAAAATCTCATGCTAAAGGTTGTCACTCACCTTTGATCTGGAATCGCGTAAATTCGCGAAACGTGTCAAGGTAATTTTGAACACCTCGCCCGCGTAGCTACTTTGCTGCTGACTGTACCTAAGGTATGTAAATGCATGTCATCTTTTCATAAATCAATATCTAAGTTCAACCTTTAGTTATTTTGGTTAAATAAAACGTTAAATAAAAATAAAAAACAGCATCAGGTAAGATGGAGACCCACGCTCTGTTTAGGTACCTAACCGTAAAATTAGCTTAAGGTAAACTTCTCATCTTTCGACCACTTGTAACAATAAATCATCGTCTTAAATTTTAATTATTCCTTATATTTTCATTGTACAAGAGTATAAATATACTATATAAGGATAATTTTACCAAGGTCAAAGTCTGTATTTTCCAACCATTTCGCGGCAATAACCTCAAATAGACAGACAGGCGGCGTGACGGAAAGGGCCCTAGGGACGCATAAATCTGGCGTCAGTCTAAAAATACCCCAAAGGGGTGAAATACCAGCCCTGTAAGGGGTGTAACGTGACTCATGCTACAGGTTAAAGCGTGAATCATACAGCTATGCTGATTTTCATCTAGCAAGAGTTACCAGCAACCTTTTTTGGCAACTTGGCGTTTTTTCGCTTTAACCCTATGGTGTGGGGTGTCGTTGGATGGGTTTTCAAAACGAATATGGGTAACTAGCTGTTGCCCGCGACTTTGTCCGCGTGGACTACTTTTCCGTGTTACTTTTCTTGCATTCTAATAATATGCTCTTATGTTGTATAAGTCCTGTGTATTCAAGTCCCGCCGCACTTAAAAAATGTTAGACCTTCATACAAACTTTCATCCCCTTTTTCACCACCTTAAGGGATAAATTTAGACAAACGCTGAAATTAGTTATCTTCTCTTTTAATGAAATAAGTTTTTATGAAATTAAATATTCCTAGCTTAAAATAAAATTTGAACCCTATACAAATTCTCAACCCCCTTAACCCTTCTAAGGAATGAATTTTTAAAAACGCTGAAATAACTTTTCTTGTATTCTAATAATATGCACTTATACAAAGATTCAAGTTCCGCACTCACAAAATATTTGATCTCCATACAAACTTTCAACCCCTTTCTCACCACCTTGGGGGATGAATTTTAATAAATGCTTTAATTCGTTATCATATTTAATTACACAAACGGGTCTACCGCGATATAATTTCATTGTTTTTACCTTTAATTCCGACGTTTCAGCTGAGTTGCACCAGCTGTGGTCACGGAAAGACTCGTTATCATGTTTTTTAATTTAATACCTTTTTGCAAAGTTTCAAGTTCCTAACTTAAAACAAAATTTGCATTCCAAGACGAACTGTTATCCCCTTTTTAACTCCCCTTAGGGGTCGAATTTCCAAAAACGTTGCAATTACTTTTTTTTGTAATCGGCTATTATGCCTTTCTAAGAAGTTTTAAAGCATTTGTCATGGATTCAAACTTTCAACCCCTTTTTAACCCTGTTAGGATTCAAACTTTACCGGTCGCCGTGGTAAGACCTAGGATTTACCATATCGGTGTTGGTAAAAGCCCGAAGTAAACTAGTAAGATTTAACATTTCGGGCTTTTACCGATTGGCATCGGTAAAAACTAGGATTTACCGGTAAAACCTAGGTTTTGCCGTACTTCGGGCTTTTACAGTAACATATAGATAGATAAAGATCGCTCCGAAAGTTAAAAAGATGTGACGGGGTCCACTCTAAGTTTTGAACCATGGGTAAAGTGTTATAAAAACTTTCAATGAAAATGCTGTTAAGCCGTTTTTGAATTTTCACAAGAAGGATTTTCCTCTGACTAAAAAGACGTAGTAGTTTAGTGCTGCGAAGATACTCCCTTATGTACGTTATGTACATAATGTAAACATAGCCTACCGTTCAAGGTTGCCTATTGTAACGGACGGGTGACTACAGAACCCTATCATGAGCATGGCCCGATATGCTCTGAGCCGATTTTCGGTTTCGAGTTTCGGTTTAAAATATGGTAATATAATAGCTAGTAGCTACGTTCATAGTGAATATCGTTAACTCGTAAAACTTTAACTCACTTTCACGCTTTTGAAATTTGTGACATATTCTTAACCTGTAAAGATCGCTTTTGCATTGTACACTAAATTGTAAGGAGCTTGTGGAATTGGATCGTCGATAAGGTCGAAAATGGTTTGCAGTGGCACTAGGTCTTAATTGATTTGTAACCGGCCGGAGTGTTTGCGTTACTCGATTTGATTGGTTTGGCGAATCAGTGGATGTCAACTGAATGAGGGATGCATTTACATAGGCAGTCTAGTGTCAATCTTGGTCTGCAACTAACATGTCAATTAAGTGGTTGGCTAACGAGCTGAAATTGCGGTATTTGATCAAACTTTTGAATGCAATTTACCTTTGTAGTCGCCAATGTAACGTAAATTACATGCAAGTTTTTGCTAGTCTAGGTACGTCTCGCTTTAAAGCGATGATAGCGCAATTAATTTTCAACAAAAACTCAAAAATGCGCGTTTTCCCAGAGATAAGCTAGCTAGATCGATTTTTCGCCCCCGAAAACCCCCATATAGCAAATTTCATCGAAATCGTTGGAGCCGTTTCCGAGATCGAGCTATGTTAGGTAGAAAGGATTTGGCATTTCATAGGTGTTTAAAATTAGGTGTTTTTAAAACGTAATAAATATAAGAGTCTCGGTAGGGAGTACCATTTTCTAACATTTGGAGTTGAAACTCTAGGTCCATGGGGTCTAAGTGCGCACAAGTTGTTCGCAGAAATCGCGAAGCGTCTGGTTGAGGTAACTGGTGACCGAAGAACTGGCGGCTACCTCGCACAACGTACAGCATTGAGATACAGCGAGGAAATGCCGCCAGCATCCTTGGTACAATGCCTCAGGGGCCTATTTTAGATTTAAGCTAGTTATTAATTTCGTTTACTAGTACCAGTATCAGTATCTTGTATGTAAATGTTTTTTTCTTATATTATTGTAAGATTAGTAATAACGCAGGCTGAAATAAATAATAATTTGGTAGTAGTGTAGAGATAAATTTGATTTGTTATATTCCTCCCCTTCAATGGCGATTATATTCAGAATATCTTGTATGTAGTTTTTTTTATGTCAGCGACAGTAGTCAAAGTCAACACTAAGCTTAGTTTAGGAACCTTAATTCTTATTAAAAATTCCCTTTGGGTAAAAGCTATTAGGTAGCTACCTAAGTTCTGACACTTCTGACCTTTGGAGCGCCGGGCGTTTGGCCGTCGAACCGTAGGTATGTACCATGGTCTAATAAAACATGGTCTTCTATTCCCAGAGTGACACGGGCATACGTCGCAATAACATTGCCACTTTATTTCAACATAACATGTTACATGGGTACATTATACCTATGGTTAATAAGTTAAAATATTTCTTTATAATTTTATAATTTTCATTTATATGTATTTTATCTTAAATTTTACAATAACACGTCATTTTTAATTATTCGTTAGCAATGTCTTCCGATTCACGAAAGAAATTTCAGACGTTCGGGTAATTCTATTTACATTACTGGCAACACAGAATAGCGCTGTCACATTTGACAATTCGGATCTAGATAACTTCATGCCCTGACCGTCATCCTTGTCGAACGCGTGTTAATTGTTATTTCCTTCTCGCTCAGTGTCAGCAGTCGCAGTGTTTTCCAAACTTTTCACGTCGTAAGCTTGGTAATTAATGTGTAACTGTGAATTAGTTTTTCAAACGTTTGTCTTGTATAGATAAATAAAGTTTAATTTAATACATTAGATTTGTTTTATTTTACTATGTTTCTACATGAAGAACTTAAACTTAATGCCGTTAAAATAATTTTCACCGTTGGTTAAAATTCTCCCACATTTTAAAGTTTGAGAACCTGTAAACAGCATGATGACGTAGGCCCGTTTCAGTTAGGTCATACGCGAATCTCGGAATAGAGTACCAGGCGGAGTATATTATTATACCATGGTATGTACCTAATATAAATAATATTTTAGGTAGGTAGGTACCGCAAATTATTTCACGACTGTTCTAGAAGTCAATTTATCTAAAATGGGCACGATACAATAAAACTTTTATGTTATACGAAGGCTGAACCGGTGGATAAAGAACCTCATAGAGCCGGGAGAAATAATAATTACAGTTTTCCAAAATCAAAATGTGGTGTGCATATACGGTTATTAACAAAGATAGTTAAAATGCAATTGAAAACTGGCGCTGGTGGCAAAAATTCCAAATTCTAACTGGTTCTTTATGTATTTATATGGTGGAGTATGTATTTATATACTGTACATATGAAATTCAGCAAAGCAACGCCGAATTGAATCTAAACGGGCTTTTAAGCAATTATTTAATTTTGCTGTTTTATTCTTCCACTTCGATGTATCACATCAAAACATTTTACTCTCTTGCGACCTGTTTGAAAATGTGCCCTAAATTGTGCCTCACATGACACACGCATGTTAATCAACAGATTTCCATGGCACTTTTAAAAGCCCTTCGACCCCGGGGACGATGGGCCTTCCATTAAGACAATTATGCCTGGGTTATTTTAATCCCTCACGTTTTAGGCTTACCGAGTTTAATGAAAATATTGCTGCATGCGGTTCGGCGAATTTCGGTATTGGTTAGTAGAAATGTATTGGATAAACCTCGAAGCTCCTAAAGCCGATTGCTAAACATGTTTTGCGAAGTAATTTATAGTTAATGCGACACAGATCCGAGCACGTCCAAGTCCAAGTTTTTCGCAACTGTAATGACTAGTGATCGGTAATCTTTTTACTTTTTAGGGCAGCAAAGAGTAAGTGAAATCGGCAAAGCCAATTTGAGCTGAAATGATTTCTTAATTCGAGTTTATTACTATCTCATTTGATGTTGCTTGTTCCTTTTCTCTTGTTTAATTAAACAACTACAATATGACGTTTTCGATTTAGACCTCACTTTGTAACCATAATTTGTTCAATAAGTGTTTAATAATTGCATTATATTACACGTAAATTTGTTCACGAAGAAACCGTGTACCGACTCTTTGTGCCATTATATTTTTAATTTGCTGTTATTCTCTACAAATCGACACTAAAAGTATCAAAAAATCAAAATATGGAGTTCCGTTTGAGACAGAAGCAAAACAATTTTGTCTTTGACAGTAATTGAATTATTGTATGATTCTGAAAGCTAGATAATTCAGCTACCAATTTATTATCGATTTATATTTTTACTCACAAAGACAACACAGAAATTCAATTTCAAATGTAAACTTTCGAACAATTTCCATACATTGACGACATCACTCAAAATTCTTCTTCAAGTCAGATGCCCGTTGGGGCTACACCGGAGCACACGTGTACTTCTTCAAATGAAAATGACAGCTTGATTTTCTTGCTTTTGACAATTATATTGACATTAAATCATATACGCACACGAGAAAGTATACCAGTAGATAAATTGTATTTCAAAAAATAGGGTACATAAATATCTGCCTTCGTCTCATTTAAATTTGATTTGCTGTTATAATGGTTGAAAACCGCAGTAAACTATCTTAAAACAATACGATTACAGTCGAATTTAAGTATTATGTTCCTTCAAAACTCGCTTAAAATGAAAAAAGTTTAAAGACTCATCTTTACTGATTGGGATAAATTTTTATTATGCTGGTATCATTTTGCGTCAGTTTAAAAACGTATTTGACTTCTGTACGTCAATGAATTTTGATGACAATTGTAATCTTGTATTATATTATACAAGTTTTATCTTAAAATATTGCCTATTAACAGGAAGAGTTATGTAATTCGTATAAGTAATACCTGAAAGTCTTGTACCTAGATCTGTAATACCATGGATTGCGACGAATAAATGATAATGATTATGCCGTTCGTTCCGTCTATATGTATAATGCGTGTACGTGCTGTTCTCTGAAAGTACTAGCGAGTTTTTGCGGCTTTGGAGACCGAGATGAAGCTTACAGGCCAATGGCGCTCTAGTTATTGTTATGTATACCTATGTATCGAATGTTTTATAAATTACCTATAAAAAGCAATGTTTTATTTCGATTAGGTCTACATTTTGTGCATATTGCATATCTGAAGTATTTTCGTACTAAACTTGAAACTTTCGTTGAAACTAAATCAAATAATTATTCCAAATGTACAGTCGCCTGCAATTTATGTTACACAACGAAGGCCGCAAAAATATCTGACACGATCTTATTTGTAGAACCATAAGAACATGTCACATTTTTGCGGCGTTCGAAGAGTAGGTACCGTCATTATCACCAACTTTGCCCGCTTTTTTTTTAAAACGAATTTCTCAAAAAACATCACATATGACTTTTTTTGCTCAGCACGTCCATTGTGATCAAACGCATCAGTTTATTTGAAAAAAATATATTTTTTACCCATTTTTTTGCGTTTTAGAGGGCGGGCAAAGATATCCGGGGTTTTCGCCAACATTGCCCACGTCAATTTGGTATTCAAATACAGCTCGTATGATGATGATGTCTAAGGATCACTTAAAGGTTTTGGGCAATCCTACCATTCCCTGTTAATAACTTAGCGATAAGTGTAAAAACTTTAAAATAAATTTGCTGGGCAATGTTGCCTACCCGTTTTTGCCCATTTCCAAATAAGGCTCGCCTAAGCATTTTACAAAGGCTAGGGTTGTCACTTTTGAGAAAATCTGTTACAATAGTTTAATGGCCAAAAATATGATTTTTGTTGTGTTTTTCATTCGTTAACGGGATAAAACATCTAAATAAAGGATAATAAGACAAATTAAATACAGTATATATTTATAAACTTATTTTAGTGTACAAACATAACCTTCTTTTACTTGCGAAGTTGGGTAAATTAGATGAAAGTGACAACCCTAATCCGTTTTTGGTGGTGGGCAATGTTGGTATGGATGCCAAATTACCGGATTACTTTGCCCACCGCTAAAACTTTTGTGTATTTAGGCCTTTTTAGTTTAAATCTCAATAGACATAATCTATGCTTCATGTGTTATAACTCAAACCCGGAAATATTTGTCAAAGGGTTCTCAATTTTTTCTACTTGCATTTATTATTTATAAATTTTTTGCCCGCCGAAATATACCCTATATTAGACAACTCGCTCAAATCAAAATTCCCAAGTCAAGTTATGCACAAGTTTGGTATATAGTTTTGTCAGAAATATAACCTATATTCTACTAAAAATAGCAGGGTGGCCATAACTATTATATTTTTTCTACATTAACGAATTTGTTTAAAATTGTCGTTTTGGGCAAAGTTTCCCTGGAGGCAAAGTTGGCGCTAATGACGTAACATATTATTGCAGGTGACTGTACATAAATGTTTCGGTGATTTTGAGATTATTTTTCAGGTTAGTTTACTAACAATCAAGTTATGCAGATACCGATTTCGTGAACGTATAAGTAGTAAGGTACCGCTATTGTTTAGCGATACCGATTATTTTTGAAGGTAAAACTATACCGGTTGAAATATAACGATATTAAAATTACAGCAGGGACAACCATTTTTTATAGGTGTACCTAAACCATCATTGGCCGAGCGTTAGCAAAGGTCTCCGTTTCAGCTTGGGCAAAAATGCTTTTGTATGTTCTCCTTTGCAGATCACATTTCTCAACTGATTCTCGTGAAAATTTGTAAGCAGGTTCGATAGAACTATTCTGTTTCGCTTTATCCGCCAAAATGGAATTGCCACCCTGCTGAAACTTTATTTATTTAAATTCCTATTGAATGGATTTTGCACCTTATGAAAAACCGTATAGAGTAGTAAATAACATTTTACATCTGACTTAATGACATCTTGTTTTATTCGCTTTAATTGTACAAAACGCGTATCTCGACAAAGCAATATTAGGTAGTAAAACAGTCAACAATCAAATGAATTAAATAGGTACGTCACGTGTGACATGAACAGACAAGGAAAGCAAGATTAAATGCATTGTTTCTCTTTCATCTTTCAATGGAACGCTTTTACCCTCAAAGGAGGCTAGTGGTCAATACTAAACTAAAAGTCCAATCTAAAAAAACATGATGGGTCACTGACCTGTCCCAGTAAAGTGAGGTAGTGTGCGTGAAGTGAGCTTGTGTGTGAAATGGGGTAAATTGACAGAATCTGAAATTTTACCCACCGCTACCGTCGCCTTAACTAGTTACTCTGCCGTAAGAATGAAATCTTTTCTTGATATGGTTTTGTCGCTTCTCTTTTCTCTCTCCAATTACACAATGTTGCAAGTATTCAAGTTTAGGAGTCTAACCTTACATTCAAACAGCAAATATATTTACCAAACAAAGATCTAAAAATAACTTTATAGTTGTTCACTACACGCCAATGCAATGTCGTTTCATGGCTTCCTAATCGCGATAGTACAGTCACCTGCAATAATATGTTACACAACGAAGGCCGCAAAAATATCTGACACGAGCTAATTTGAAGAGCCATAAGAGCGTCGCACATATTTTTGCGGCCTTCGTTGTGTAACATATTATTGCAGGTAACTGTACCTACCGTAACACGATCGCTCTCTTTTATACCTATTTGGAGGAGGAAGGAGAAGTTAAGAAATCACTCTGGCACGTGTCGAATATCCTCTTGATTTAGGTAGCTATCTGCATATGACATTCTCTTTGTGGAACTTAAATTCATACTTAATTCACGTCTTTCGAAATGGGTTTGTTATTCTGTTGAGTTACATGCTCTGTCAAACAATTCTGATAAGGAGCTGTCTATGTGTTCTACTTAGAGTACCATTTTGCTGATATGCCTACTGAGAGTACCATTTTGCTGATATTGTACCTCCCTTTATCTTTTTATTTTTTAAATAAAGGAATTTCGTCATTTTTTAATTCAACTGAAACTCTAAACCGTTAGTGCCAAAATTCCAACTCACAAAATATGTTCCAAAGGCACCGCGTTGCACTCGCGTCGATACCGCAGTATTAAACCCTCGTACGATGCTCGGCCAGACAGCGTACGTTCCAGAAATTTCCATAACGGTGACGTCACGCGAGGGGTGTTTTTGATTTGATGGAGTGTGACTCAGGAAATATCGATATATGTTACTGAATACTTGGTATAGTCTTAGCCTAACCTTTGAAGAGTTCAGGGGAAACGATGAGTCCATTTAATGACATTAGTTGATTGACTTTTTGCGTTCAAAGTGCCTTACTACTTACTGTGCATATTTCCTTAGTAATCGACTAAATTTTCATTGCTCTTGAGTAGGGTTGAAAATTCTCGAAAAAATCAAATCGTTTTTTCAGGTTGTTTTGAAATTTTCGTATTTTTCCGTATTTTTCAGTTTTTTTTGGAAAGAAAGGAAACTTTTTTAAACTAACGACAGCGTCAAAGAGTGAGTATTATATTCTTTGGTCAAAGTCAATAGACATTTTCACAAACGATCGCCAGCCAGCATTTAGATAACAAAACACAGGAGACTAAACAGGTGTTTAGGAACAATGGAAAAATTCACAAGTTCTTTTCAAAGTCCGTTTTTTTTACGTTAATTCCGATTTTTTGTTTTTCTCGGAAAAATATACCTATAAACTAAGTGACATTGATTTTTTACGAATAAAACTTAAAAAAACATGGCTTTTAGTAAAAAACGGGATTTTTTCCGGGTTTTTTCAACCCTACTCTTGAGTAAAGTACCTAGGTACTTATTGTGCTATAACTTTTTAATTGAAATTTTTTGGAGAATGTGTTGAAATCGACCCTTTTCTTAGCTTTAAAGTAGGTATGACCATAAAATATATTTTGAGAAAAAAGACCCTCGTTTTTCTCTTTAAATGCCGTGACTGACTTCAACTTACAGATTATGCAGGTGGTCGATAAGGAAGCAGCAAAATTTTCAAGATTATCGATATTTGTTTTTTTTTTTTTTAGTTTCCACTATATAAGACGTGTCTATAGGGAGGGAGGCCTTCTTAAACTTAAGTTGGGAGAAAAGCAGGATGAAAGCTTCTTAAAAACTGGTTCGTCCCCATTTGTTTAAAGAACTAACAACTGTCGAAAGTTGTGATCGCTTGAGTAGACTACAACTAACAGAATTAAACGACCGGTTGTCAAAAATCGAAGAAATTTATTCTGAATTTGACTCCGTTCAGTGTGATATAGAGAATGAATTGGAAATTCCAGATGAGCAGTATAAAGAACGCGAGGCTTTCGAGAGCAAGTACTTCGGGCTCGTCGCGCGCGCACGCGAGCTGCTGTCGGCGGCCGCGCCGGCGCCGGGCGCCTCTGCGGGCAGCGACCGCTCGGAGACAGGTTCTTGTGTGACTGCGATTGGAGGTGGGACAAAACTTAAACTTCCTACTATAGATATGCCTAGCTTCTCGGGCCATTATCATGACTGGCTGGAGTTCCGTGACACATTTAGTAGTCTCATACATTCAAATAACTCAATTCCAAACATTAATAAATTTCATTACCTGCGCGCCGCACTGAAGGGCAGTGCCGCGGTAATAATTCAATCTTTGGATTTTTCCAGCGATAATTATACATTAGCTTGGGAATTACTTTGCGATCGTTATAATAACAAAAGGTCTTTAGTGAACAATCATATTCAGGCAATTTTTAACATAGAACAATTGTCAAAAGAATCGTCTAGATCAATAAGAAACCTTATTGACACGATAAATAAAAACGTAAGAGCACTCAAATCGCTTGATCTCCCTACTGAGCATTGGGATGTACTTATAATTCAAATAATTTCAAGCAAATTAGATACAACAACTCATCATAAATGGGAATCCTTTAGGAATAAATTAAAGGAGATTACTACACTTAAAATGTTTAACGATTTCCTTAAAGATCGGGCTGACTTATTAGAATCTACAGAAATGTCTTAATAAAAAACGTAGGTCTAGCAACACTACGCACAATCGACAGAAGGCGTTGACAGCTACTACATATTCCCCTACTACTTCTCGCAAGTATGCTTGTCCGTTCTGTAATGACGATCATGCACTGTACCTATGTCAAAAGATCAAATCATTAAAATTACAAGCTCGCGTTGATAAAGCTAAAGCACTCAAGGTTTGCTTGAACTGTTTGCGCGTGGGTCACAATGAAAAAACGTGTAGGCTAAACCCTTGTCGCACATGTGGATTACAGCGCAATAGTTTATTGCACGAACATACAACTCCTGCATCTTCGCCTTCGTCAAATGACGTCGCGCTGCATTCTTTGCCGCAGCCTGACGATGAAGAACAATTTTCTAGTCCAGTTCAAGAAATTTCAATATCAGCCGTACAAAATGATAGAATGCTACTGTCAACGGTCTTAATTCAAGTGACAGACCACAGTGGTAAAAAACACACAAACGAGCGTTACTCGATAATGGTTCGACCGCGAGTTATATTACTGAAAGTTTACGCGCTAAACTAAACTTACCTACTTCTTCAGCTCCGACAACCGTCGAAGGATTAAATTATCAAACCTCACATTTATCAAAGTCGTGTGACGTACTTATGTCGTCATTAATCAATGATTATCAATTAAAGGTGCCCTGCTATGTGGCATCGCGTATAACCCAACCGTTGCCAGTGTCTCGAATTGACCGTACAACGTTAAACATACCGCCACACATTAGGTTGGCCAAGTTAATCTTGGCGAAAATAACAACGTTACCAAACGTACAATACTTTCAATGATGTCACAAATCTTTGATCCATTAGGTCTTGTTAACCCATGCGTGCTTTTAGCGAAAACAATTCTTCAGAAGTTATGGGCCGCAAAGATCTTGTGGGACGAGCCTGTGCCGTCAGATATATCAATTATGTGGTCTAAATTCGTATCGTCACTACGTACCATAAATAATATTCGTATTCCTCGATGTGTCGTGATCGACAGTCCTTTATCAATAGAACTTCATACGTACAGCGATGCATCTACACAAGCCTACGTCGCATGCGTTTATTTACGTAGCGTTAATAATAATAACGTATCTGTCCATTTAGTGGCAGCAAAAGGTAAAGTTTCTCCGTTGAAACCTGTGCTGACTGTACCGAAACTCGAATTAGCCGGGGCGCTTTTGGCTGTACGGCTAGCAAATAAAGTGAAATCAGCACTTAGATTAAATATCACTAGTTGCACCTACTGGTGCGATTCCACAATTGTTCTCGGTTGGATTCGTGCACCTAAAGCTCATCAGCTAAAACCATTTGTGTTTAATCGAGTTAGCGAGATATGTGACTCAACTGACCCAAGTGATTGGCACTACGTGCCTACAAAATGTAACCCTGCCGATATAGGTTCTCGCGGGGCAGACGCCAATCAATTGGAAAATTGCAGCTTATGGTGGTCAGGTCCACCCTATCTACTTCAAGACGAACATTCTTGGCCTAAACAGCCATTACATTTACAAGATTCTGATTTACCAGAGTTCAAGGTCATATGCAACTTAAATGCAAGTCATACTGATCACACATCGTATTTTACTGAGTTTATGAAGCGATTTTCTGATTTCGGTAAGCTGCAACGTATAATCGCATACGTTCATCGATTTATTTACAATTGTCGTAACCCACAAGACAAATATACTGGTTACATAAAAATAAATGAACTAAATTTATCTTTAAATTCAATGTGCAGATTCGTTCAGCTTGAAGTTTTTAGCTCGGAATATGACTTATTAAAAAATATTGGGGATATTGGGAGATAATAGTCCTTAATTTAACACAATTACATTTTTTACTCTGTAATAGAAAAAAGAAGCAGTAAATTATGATACCTAATAATTAATCATCATGAATAACATCTTGCGTATAAAATATATGTATTTTTAAGTTAACAACCGGCCAAGTGCGAGTCGATGCTTTCAACTGTCTACCTATCACGGTTCATGAGTTACAGCCTGCATGGTGACAGACAGACAGACATACAGACGGAAAGACGGACAGATAGACAGTGGAGTCTTAGTAATATAGGGTTCCGTTTTTACCCTTTGGGTACGGAATCCTAAAAATTATGTTCCTCTTTAAAAAATTCACGGCAAGTTGTTTTCATCGTGACATAATTATGTTTGCATAATTTTATTTTTATCATATTCCTTGCTACATACAATCTTGGGGCGCGTGTATTTACATAACAAATAAATTTGCGACGAAAGAAAATAAGGGTTCGCTTCCCCTCCGAGCGTCTCGAAGGACTTGGCTCAGTTTTCCCTAGGCGGTCCCGATACTCACTTTAACCAGTATAAGTGAGCTCTCCCAGTACACTTAGTTGTTATCGAACCGAAGGTCAGTGTTACACTGGTCGTTATGAGTGTTAGATTCGCCTACACTTGAGAAGCAATGGAAATGCACGGCTCGCTCTTCGCTTACTCGATTTCGTTTTGCGTTGTAATTTGAACTTTAATTCGATTTCAGTAAAGTACAGTTTAAATGGCGCCAGATAAGAGGTTGTCTTTGGATTTGTTGTTAAAATGGTTGCAGTTTCAGAATGGTGACACCTTAAAATCAAAGGCCAAGTTTGGAGATCAAAGATCGAACGGGGATTTTGGGAATTGGGATGCAAATCTAAATTGTCTTCAGTTTTAGTCTTGGTGTTATTATAGGTAAATTCTTGAGGGAGTAAGTATAAAGGTGTAATTTCATCTAGGTATTTGACGTCAATTATTGGGATTAGTAGTCAAGTGGACGCCAGGCTCCCATGCGCCGTGGCAAAATGCTGGTATAAGAAGAAGAAGAATAATGATTAAAATTAAAACTCATTTTATAAATCGAAAATTTAGATTCCCATGTTAATATTAAATATATTAAAAACGGGTCACTCACGTATTTTAAGTCGAAAAACGCTCGACATGTTTCACTCCGTACCGAGAAGTATCATCAGGAGCTTGCGTTTACGGTGACGGACCGGCGCAGACTGCGGGCCGCAGCTCTCCGCGCCCGATGACTCGGCGCAGGCGCCGGTGGCGGCAGGGGGGGGGGCGAGAAACTACCCTCATTTATGGCATTATTGTCAAAAGATGGGTTGCACACAACACTCACTACGTCATTCGCTAATGGTTCGTCCACACTGTCCACCCACGTAGTACCCATGTTAATTTCCATAAAAATATGAGTTTCCGATTTTTTTCCGTGTGGAAAATTCGCTATTTTGGAAACTCTCCAACGGCGTATCAGTACGTAGGTAAATGTACACAAGTAATGGTTAGATACCTAGTTACCTACATAAAGAGATGATGACGTCCCATGAAAGCCGGTGTGGTTGTTCCAAGCCGCAGGATATATGGCACGCATCAAATGCATGCAGTGCCAAGCCAAACACCAAACTCTAATATATGCGTCGGACTGGCGGCAGACGAATTATTTTACGAGCAGAGCATGTAGGTACATAAGAGCAGAGCATATGTATTGGTTTTCGACATTTGGCTCTGTGGGGCTATTTGAATCTAGGTTCAGTAGTCTCAATGTACCCCTTGACGCACGTGCAATTGTATGTAAACCCTGACCATTAGGTAATATAAGATCACGCGCCATATTGCGGAATTTAATTGGAATTATATTTTCCATACTACGTTGTATGGAAAATGATATGTACATGCTGAGAATAACAGCGCTCTTTTGACAAAATAATTATCATGTATTTCTAGTCGGGCTTTACACATATTATTTATTTATCCCTCAATTTATATAGGAATTTAGTGTATAGTGATAAGGTATAATTTATTTATTATTATCTCTATTTATTTTTCTTCTTAAGTTAGGTTGTTTATAACATGAATATAAAAGTAAAATACAAAAGCACATAAAAAACAATAAAAAATACATATAAACACATTATAAAAAACCTAACCTAGGGTGCCGCCGGCAGCGGGGCAGGGCCCAAGCTGCCGGTGGTCAGGGCCGCAGAGTGAGGAATCGACGTACTATACGCGCCGTGTCCAAAATTACCGCCTTCTGCATCTGACCCGTGATCCAACAACCCAGCGAGAGTCTCTCTAGGTGTTGGTCGAGACTCTTCGCTATGAGACCGTTCGCTGACACGACTATAGGAACAATGATCGTCGAGTCAACATCCCACATGGCGGTTATCTCGTGAGCTAAGTCTAGGTACTTGCTGGACTTGTACTTCTCGGCCTTCACGAGATTCTCATCATGGGGGATGGTGACGTCGACGAGCACGGTCCGGCGCTGCGATCGATCTATCAGCACGATGTCAGGCTTATTGGCTACAATAGTCCTGTCAGTGATGATAGATCGATCCCAATAGAGCGTGGCACGACCATTTTCGAGAACTGGCGCAGGTGAGTACTTGTAGTACGGCACTTCGCGGTCCACAAGGCCGTATAGGAGGGCAAGCTGCTGGTGAATAATTCTGCCTACGTGATTATGTCTGTGCAAGTGTGCCGTTAGCAAGATGAGAACAACCGGAGATAATATGCCTGAGTGACTCTCCGGGACGTCGGCATGCCCGACAAATGTCGACCGTACCGTCCTTCAGGATATATCTCCGGTAGTTATTCGTCATGATAACTTCGTCCGCAATTGCACAGGCAAAACCCTCGGTTTCTCCGAAGAGGTCCCCGAATCGTAGCCTGTTCACCGACGCGGGTAGGTCTACATCGGGTCCCATGAGGGCCTTGTAGAACCGCCCGTGTAGCTGCTTATCCTTCCATACCGCCTTGCGGTCCTCGGTGCTTAGTACTACAGGTTTGCGCCAGTTCTCATTCGCCAAGGAGAGCGGCGTGAGGCCCCTGTCAGCTGCTACCACATCACGATGCATCCCACACTCGTTGTTGAGGAAATAATTCCTGAGATTGTACACCGTGAGGGTTGTGGAAATTTTATTATATTATTACATATTTTCAAATGTTGTTTTCTATTGTATTTTATTGTAATTGTATTTTATGTGCATTTCAAACACAATCTTGATGTATTGTTGATGAATAAATATGATGATGATTATAATACTTATTATTGTAGTAATTAGGTATATTTCACTCATAACTTAAAATTTAGATAGGTACCTTCTTATTTTTTCTTACTGCAGACACCTTCATTCATGTTTTTCTTTTTTTTAGAGCTGTGTACAAAACTTTGTTCACGGAGCTCTTATGGGATCGTCTTGTAAATCTGTCCAATGTGAATTTTGTCTTACATTTTGCTTAACCCTTTAGTCCGTAGCGGCAACATACATGCCATCATACTTGAAACAAAAACGCATCTCTACAATAAGAATTACGGTTCAAAATCGAATAACTAGAAAGGAATTTCAAATGGTTAAAGGGTTAATAAGAGAGTGAGATACAATGACATTGGAGCAAGATATTGGACAGATGGAATACCACCCTAAGATGAGAAAGGCGGACAGCAAACGTCAACTCGAAGTTGACTGATTTCAATATGCTGATTCAGCCTTAACTAAGCAAGCTTATTGTTCCGTACTAGATTTACTTAGCTGCTGTCTAGCAGCATAAAGCTCTGGTTTCCTAGGATACTCGTAGCGTTGCCGTCATATAGCGGCCGTCTCCATACAAAAGACTACGATATCCATATTTAGCCGTATTATTTTGTATGGAGACGGCCGCTATATGACGGCACCGCTATCCAGCTGGTTTGTTAGTGCACGACACCTTGCATTTTGTGACTATGCGCTGAAACTTGGCACAGTTGATTCTTAGCTGGTCATGAGCAGATACAGACCGGGAGCCGTCGAGAGCCGTTTAGTGGGGGAGGGGGAAAGTTCGACGCTGCGGCGCTTCACTTGGAGCAACATTTCTCTAAAACTATACCTATTAGGGCATGTAATATACAGTGTGGAAAGATAAGTCGGGCCCTGGAGGAAAACTACCTTAAATCCTTAAGCTGGCTCATTTTACTTAAAGGAGACATTCCTTTATTTTTAAAAAGAAACAAAACTGCATTCAAAGATTTTTCTTTTTTTTCTTAAGTTTGGCTTGTCTAAAAAAATCTTGAGTACTAAATATTAGATTTTATGGATATTTTGTACGACAGACGAGTGTAAGGCCTAATGTTTCTTGGAGAAATATTATCATTAACATTAACCAAAGAGGATTTGAAGAAGAGAGTTACTGTCATGGTAAATTATGTAGCTACAGTTCATTTACTGCCATCTTTCGACAGAAGATTAAACCTGTTTGAACGCCATTTGATTTTGATCCTTATTCTTTAACTGATATGTGTTAACTTTTTAAATATTAATATTCACGCCATCTACTCGAGCATAGGCTGAAGGTTGTGGCGCCATCGCTCGAAAACATGGAACCATACCTTTGGCCTATGGTCGAGTAGATGGCGTGAATATTAATATTTAATAAGTTAACATATATCACTGAAAGAATAAGGACCGAAAGTCAAATGGCGTTCTAACAGTTTTATGTTCTGTCGAAAGATGGCAGTAAATTTACAGTGGCTACATAATTTACTTTGACAATCCGTCTCTATAGACTTTATTCTCTTTGCATTAACTGTATCGACTAGTAGAATAAAATTGCGAGTGTTTATTTTTTGGAATTTTTTGTCGGTTCGAGTCCCGGGAGAGGCAAACGAGTTTTAGAAAATCTTTGAATGCAGTTTTGTTTCTTTTTAAAAATAAAGGAATGTCTCCTTCAAGTAAAATGAGCCAGCTTAAGGATTTAAGGTAGTTTCCCTCCAGGGCCCGACTTATCTTTCCACACTGTATAATTTTTGGATAAATTGAGGATGAGGAATCTATTATTAGAACAAAACACTGCACTTTCTAACAAACAAAAAACAACAAAAGAGAAAAGTCTAAAAAACGGATTTTTGTTTTTTTTTTATAATCACCAATTTTTTTAAAAGTGTAGCAGGAATCTGAAAACAAAAAATATAGTTCTAAAGCTACACTTATTACGTTTAAGAAAATATATAGTTTATTATACAAATCTGTTGATAAATGGGAGATAAAAAATAATATTAAGCGTGGGTCAGAGTGATCTCAATGCAAAATATTATTAAGGTGGGAAAGTTACTTATAATTTGTTCTATTATCGTTTTTTTTTAGTTTTTCGTAAATAACTCGTAAACGGTAGCCCACGGCAAAAAAATATCTGTTACGTAAATAATCTGTTTCAGATTTCTTATAAAAGGATCAAAATTAAAAAAAATATTGAAGGGAGAAAATAAATTCTAAGGTCCCTTTTTTTAGTCATTCGTAAATAACTGAATAATTTACATAAAATTTCCTACAAAAAAGGTTATTCAAACTTTTTTGCCAGGATCAATATTAAAAACGATATTAAAGAGAGAAAATAAATTCTAAGGTCCCCCTTTTTAAATATTGATCCTAGCGAAAAAGTTTGAATAACCTTTTTGTAGGAAATTTTAGGTAAATTATTCATGTAATAAAACATTTTTTGCTATTGGCCATCGTTTACGAGTTATTTACGAATGACTAAAAAAGGGGACCTTAGAATTTATTTTCTCCCTTCAATATATTTTTTTAATATTGATCCTAGCGAAAAAAAGTAGCACTTTTATAAGAAATCTGAAACAGATTATTTACGTAAAAGATAATTTTTTGCTATGGGCTACCGTTTACCATTTATTTACGAAAAACTAAAAAAAAATAACGACTGTAGAATAAATTGTAAGTAACTTTCCCACTTTAATAATATTTTCCATTGAGATCACTCTGACCCACGCTTAATATTATTTTTTATCTCCCATTTATCAACAGATTTGTACTATATATATATATATATATTTTTTTTTTTTTATACGTAATAAGTGTAGCTTTACGACTATATTTTTTGATTTCAGATTGCTGTTACACTTTAAAAAAAAATTGGTAATTATAAAAAAATCTAAAATACATTTTTCAGTCTTTTCTACTTTATTCTTTTTTTTGTTAGAAAGTGCATTGTTTTTGTTCTAAAAATAGATTTCTCATCCTCAATTTATCCGATACTGATATATTATATAGGTATAGTTTTAGAGAAATGTTGCTCCAAGTGAAGCGCCGCAGCGTCGAACTTCCCCCTCCCCCCCACTAAATTTGAGGGGTGGCTCTCGATGTCTCCCGGTCTGTATCTGCTCAAGACCAGCTAACAATCAACTGTGCCAAGTTTCAGCGCATAGTCTCAAAGTGCAAGGTCCCCATACAACGGTGTGCACTAACCAACCAGCTAATCCTAGGAAAACCGAGCTTTAAGCTGAGAGCCCTACCTATGTTAGTTTTAGGGTTCCGTACCCAAAGGGTAAAAACGGGACCCTATTACTAAGACTCCGCTGTCCGTACGTCCGTCCGTCCGTCCGTCCGTCCGTCCGTCCGTCCGTCTGTCACTAGGCTGTATCTCATGAACCGTGATAGCTAGGCAGGTGAAATTTTCACAGATGATGTATTTCTGTTGCCGCTATAACAACAAATACTAAAAAGTACGGAACCCTCGGTGGGCGAGTCCGACTCGCACTTGTCCGGTTTTTTTATGTTGCCAGGCAATGAACTTCATGATAGCATTAATTAAAAATTAACCCTTAAAATTGTAAGCAAGACAATGGTTCATTACGTATTCCATATCCAATCATTTCATTTTCCCCTAATGTCATTCAGGGTGACTCATTGCATTTAATTTGCACATACATGCTCCCACTGGCAAGTCGCACTCCCACTCAAAAATATCATTCTGTCTGCTGTCGTGCAGTTAGTGGGCAATGAGAATTGAGTTAACACGTCGCTATCAATTTGTCCGTGCCGTGTAGGTGCTCTATCACACTCGTGATTCGCATCGCTTGTCAAAAACTGATGCATCATCATCGGGAAATCCGGACAAAGCCAGACGAAGACAACATTCGGGTATAGTGCTTACGCGAGCGGCAGTGCGCGTGCGTTATCCTTCCACGTGCGTCTCTTTCCCTCCCCGGGCGCACGTGCCCCGTCCCTCTCACTCCCAGAGGGTCGATCTATACGACGCTAGGTACGACTACGGCATGGTGCCGTACCGTCGTTAGTACGCAGGTTTCTCGCGTCAGACTTGAACGCCAGTCGGCAGTTTGGCAACGGAACGCTCCCCGCGGCCGCAATAATGTCGCGCGCCGTGCTTTTTATTAGTGTTTTTACCATATTTTTGGACGTCCTCCACGCTGGCCAGGTAAGTCGACACCAGTCCTACCCTTATTATGTGTATTTTCTACGTAATTCTGTGTCGGCGAATACCGAGGCCACTAAGTCGAAAATCGATTGGACGCGTTCGAATTTGTTTTCACGTCGGGTGTAAAATAGTAGCTGAAAGGAGTCGAAGGATTGATAGAGACGCTTCGGCCGTAAAATTTTGTATTATAACAGCGTTGTTAAAGAAAATCAGCGTTTTTTTATAAAATACTTAAGACAGATTGCGTAACTGTAAAAAACATATGCCATTGAACAATTTGCAATTCTTTACGCGTTTTTATTGAAGATGAGCATGGTTAAATATTATGTCCTTGCATAATAAGCATTATAGCAATAACCGCGATTAACTTAACGCAACCATTCAACTTCAATTAGCAAATTCCGTTGAAATTTTAGTGAACAATAAAACAGTTTATATGTTCTCATGTTTACTTTTAATATACTAACCTACCTACTTATATTATACTACTAACTATAAACGAAGCGTGTTTTTGCAAATCAATTTAAAAATACCGTTGTTTATGTTTAAATTGATTTGAAATATTTATTACAATACAAATCGTTAACTACACAGCTCTACAAAGTTTGGCGAGCCTTTTATACATCATGTTTATACTAAATTTATAAATATATTTTAGACATCAAACGTTTTTTATGTGTAAACTGTGTGCAAAACGTCAGCATTGTTAGCACTTTCTACGCCAACGTTAACTGCCCGACTTTCATCGGGCCGTAAAACGTAAAACCCAGCGATGGGCAATATTTGACAATGCTTACAGGGTAGAACAATAGCTTTCCTTTATAGCGCTATATATTTAATGCTATCGTATCATTTAACTGCTAACGAGATCTTTGGATACGAAACGGGAGGGCTGGTTGTTTGCAACAGTAAGATTTATTGTTTTACTTGATTTATTGTTAAACCAAACCACAGTAAAAGAAGTTCAAAAGAAAAAAATTGAGACTTAAGTACCTAAATAATTGTTACGTTTACAAAATGATTTGTTTTTGACAAGCTCGTAGGTACCTATCTGTCATTTCGTTTCATTAATTAAACATTTAATTCATAAACTCCGTGTTAGGTACAATTTTAACCCATTACCAGGCTGACATTTCAAAAATGACAATCGAATGTCAGTCTTAGGTACTCATCGAAAATAAAACACATGTTTGAAGTGCCGTATGTGGCATATCCCTTAGCCTAGTAAAGGGTTAACGGTATGATGTTATGCAAAAATACCACTAAAAGGAATAACCAGTTAAATAACTGTTCTTCAAAAAACTAAATAAGCGGCCAGGAATCGAATAAGCTCTGTAAAAACTAGAACCTTGTAGTTTCACAAAACTTACAAGCCTGATAATTCTATTACGGGCTCATGAGGCTGTAAATGAAGCTTGGGGAGGAACGCTGCCAAGTCTTTTAGTCTGTAAGCACCCTCATAGCCTCGCGTGTCTTGGCTCACCTAATTTATTGTCTTTCTACTCCGAGATTAAAGGCAGCTAGGTGGAGCTTTTTACGTAATAGAAAATTGGTACTAACTTTATTATGATGACATTAAGAAAAGAGGCTTTTTGCTCTACATCTGCTAAAAAAGTCTATATGCATCCATCGGGTTCCGGCCTTATGATTAAGTCGAGTTTTGGGGAAGGGGAGTTTTTCTTTTTAGATCCTACAACGATGAAGTGTGATAATGAAGACCTCGTTAGCGTGAAAGGAGTTTAGGAGCTCGCAATTTGTTTGAAATTGGTATATGTCCTATAGAGTTTTTGGATATACCTAATAAAAAATAACAAGAAGCCAATGCACTATAACAAATATCTGATTCGTTTTACAAGACTGGATTAAAAAATAGAAATAGAAATTTATTTGCAAGAAATGTGGTAGGTACAGAAATTTTGTGTTAACATGCAATTTTGCGAGTTCAGCACATTTCGCCAATAATCTAGGCATGCAAATTAGACATGCCATTTGTATTTAAACTTTTATGGACAAAGATTAAAGCTACAAGACATTGAGGAGGACATAAAACTACCTAAGCCTCTATAAACTCGATAATTCTATCAAGCACTCCTGGGGTTGCAATGCCTAGGAGCATTGCCAACACAACGCCACTAAGTACAGCCGAATGTTGTCAAGTATAACCAAGTGTTACCAAGTCAAGGCACCCTCGTCCGTGTTAGCGACGTAATTTATTACTTGTGTGGAAGTTAGCGCGATTTCTTACGGGTCGCAAAAGAGGAAAACAATGAGAAACAAATGCGCATTGCGTAAAAATACTTTGTGAAGTGCTCGCAGCATGTAGATTAGGAGTTTCAAGTTTTGGATGGTGTTCTCAAACATTTTGTGCTCGGTTGTTTCGGGTTGATGTCAGGCACTGACATAATGTTCAAAATACGATCTGTTGGGTTTAATATTATACAATAACATGTCCATATCTACCCAGCAGTCAAAGTGCAAATCGATCTCGCCAGTTCATTATGTTATTATCTTGGGTTATATTCTTCGAGCAACACCGGCTTCCGAACTTATATTTTAAATTTCAAACATCGTATGACAAGACAAATGAAAGTACAATTTTTTCTGTGACTACACAGCAAAGTAAGCGAATAAATTGGTTTCATTAAAATACTGCGAAAGTGCAAAAATAGAAAAGAAATACTTAAGAATCGTCATAATGCGGCTAAGAAACTACAGTGATACAGCAGATCGTAAAAATTGACGCAGGGAATACTGGCTACTGCTGCCAAGTGGAACGCCTAGGTAGCCTACTTACTGTGTTCCCCTTGGAGCTATAAAGATCATAACTTCTGACTTCGAATTATACCTCGAAAGCATTGGGCTCCTCCAATTTTTGCGTTGACTTTTGCTTCTTTGTGCCAATTATTGGCACCCTTTTGATGAGTTCTAGTCTATTAAGTTAAGTACCTATTGAATTTAAAAGAGAATATCAATTATCATTATCAATGTTCGGCGCCCATTTTGTGCAGGATTGAAATGCAGTGCAACGTCTCAATCATGAAAGGGCTGCTGCTATTAATTCACTGATATATGTAGTGATACCTTACTACTGTGACCACCAGCTGGAAACTCATCAATGAGGTTGACGCATCAAAGACACGTCGATCTTCTACAAGTCTACACGAATGCACAAGGAAAACGGAATTTTCGGAGAATGCCCCGGTTTTGCGAAACTGGGCGTGACTACAATGATCAGATGATCACTCCAATATTCCATCTTCAAACAAGAGTGACTTAATTTAGTATTTGCTTGAGCTTTGTTACTAAGCATTTGGTTCTAAATGAATGTGATTGTGGTGGGGTAACTTCAGTGAAGTTCAGTGAAGAAATAGCATAAACCTCTTGTCAGAGTATAATAAGGATCCGATCGAATTTTCAATCATATTTGTGCATTTCGAAAACATTTTTTTCTGCTCTACCTATTCAGCACAATTTAGGTTTGTACACTTTGTACCCACGTTTTTGACCACCGCACCCATATGAAAGGTTAATGAATGGCCAGCCTTAGGTATTCATATTGCAGCACATCATATATTATTACGACTACCGTTGATGTGTAGAACGATATCGTACATCAGATTACTTGAACATTTTATAACACAAGCTATAATATTGCGTGAAGGTGGTGATTTAATTGCAGATACCTACTTTGGGCACTCATTTAACAAGTGAGTGCGAAGGTCGGTTAAGTACTTATAATTGTTATAATTATAATGAAACGAATTTAGTTTGCAGTTAAGTAATGTGTACTAAATAAATATAATCATGTAGCGGAGCTCGTAAAAGCATACAACTAAATAAAATAATTTGGAGTAAAAATTTTCCTACTGTAGAAATCTTATATGGATTCAATAAGACAAGGAGTCCAATAAAAAGTTTTTAAGTTACTCGTGACTCTATTACTGGAGACCAACTAATAGATTTGAGAAAGCAAAACAATGCTAAATGCAACGCTGACTATAGAAACAAATAAACATTTGACAGGAAACGGACAATTAGCGCAATTGAGTTTTGTGTTAAGTACCTACCTACATTTCAATACAAATTACATATATTATTATGTGAATGAATGAATTAGTTGGATAGGAAAGTGGTTATGGTACGCTAAACATGATTCGTACATTAAGATACCATCTTTTACGGAAGTAGCTACCGGATATAGTGTACAGCGAGACATTTCTTTCAAAAAACAGTGGAAATATCACCATAAAAGGTAAACTTCTATGACAATATGACATTCATAGTGACACCTGTCCTACATTTTGTCACTGTATTTTTATTTATTTATTTATTTTATTTTTATTTAGAAATTTAAATCAGGCAAGAAGGCCCATATTACAAATACCTTACAAACTAACCTACATATGTATTTTATGTATATACTTAAAACTAAACACCAGTTATTTAGTCGACAAAACGGCGTGGCTCCGTTGCATCGTCTGAGCCACGCCTGGTAATAAAGAGTATTACACACCTCAAGGGAATAAGGGAAGGGAATCTAGCGTAGTGCTAGACGTAGTTTCAGCAAAAGTTCACGAACCATCTCCATGGCTTATGATGTACGCTGACGACATTGCACTGACAGATGAGGACAAACAGAAACTGGAGCATAAAGTGAACCAATGGAAGGGTGCGCTAGAGAACGGCGGTCTGAAACTAAATGTTGCGAAGACCGAGTACATGGCATGTGGCGGCACGGACCCCGACCCCATAAAGGTAGGAGACGATTATGTCGTGAAAACGAATAAATTCAAATACCTTGGGTCCGTGCTGCACGAATCGGGTGAAATCGATCACGACGTCCAAGCCCGAATTAGCGCTGCTTGGGCAAAATGGCGAGAAGTAACCGGTGTCCTCTGCGACCCCAGGATACCGGTGAAGCTAAAGGGCCTTGTGTACAAGAGCATCATCCGACCAGTCCTACTATATGGTAGCGAGACCTGGCCTGTCCTCGGAAGGCATGTCCAGCAGCTTCACGTCACGGAGATGAAGATGTTGCGATGGATGTGTGGCGTTACGCGACTAGATCGCATACGTAACGAACACATCCGTGGCAGCCTCGGAATCCGTGATGTAGCGGATAAGCTGCAGGAAAGTCGCCTCCGATGGTATGGCCATATACGCCGCAGACCGGTAGACTACGTCGGAAATAGATGCCTCAATCTCACTGTCCAAGGCCCTAGATCACGCGGTAGGCCTAAGAAACGCTGGCTGGACGTCGTGACAGCGGACATGGGGGAGAACAATCTCACACCCGAGGATGCCGAAGACCGGGCAAAGTGGAGAAGACTGAGCAGGAAAGCGGACCCTGGCGCCAGGCCGGGAAAACGCTAGGTCGAAGAAGACACACCTCAAGGGAAGAAAATAATGCAGAAAGAAATAGCACCCCAAGCTAAATACATAGATACACATAAATACACACCTACATATAATCATAGCGTCAAACAATCTAATGGACGAACTTAAACTGAACAAATCTCTAGTGTATTTTCTATGTGCATTTGTATGTGGTGTATTCTCAATGTTTTTTATTTATATTTTGTTGCTTTGATGCCAGCAACACACATGGCCGTATTCGTCCAAATATGCGTGTTGCATGTCTTCCTTTAAAATGCCAAACGAAATTGAAGCAGCCATAAACCGTAATAACAAATCGAGAGGTGTATTTTTGGAATGAAAGAAAGCGTAAGCGATCACATTAAAGTAAATACGTTTTAGCTAAATACATAAATTTAAGGTTTAAAATTTAAAAGCTTAACACGTCTGTTAATAACGTTATAAGGTTTTACATTACAATCCGAGAAGAAATTGTAGAGAATTATTGAGGGCGCCACGTCCTACGTAACTGTCACATTTTTGCTTAAACATGGCAACAATTTAGTATTATGGACCTTTTTAGTTCAATTTTATTTAATTTCTACTATTTTATGTCGCACTATATCTAGAGTTAGACCAAGAAAAGTCTGCAGCGATTTTGATAGGCCACGCAGTGCAAGTGTCATTTTAAACGTCAAACTTCTTGAAATTATGACGTATAAATAACACTTGCACTTCAAAATTGCTGCAGACTTTTCTTGGTCTAAAAAGGGGCCCACTGATTAACAGTCCGCCGGACGGTATCGGCCTGTCAGTTAGAACAAAATTTTGACAGTTCCGAACAACTGACAGGCCGATACCGTCCGGCGGACTGATAATCAGTGGGCCCCATTACTCTAAAATCATTAACTCCCGCCTACAATTCTCGTTTATCTAAATCGAAGCTCAGACTGTCGCCTGTTTTAAAGGACATTAAGTCTGCGGCGGTCAAAACTGTCCAAGTACATTTTCAATTTAAATACAAGGCTCCTTAAAGTAGAATTACCGTTCTAAAGACACTAACTTGGTTTAAATTGTTAACCGTTTTAGTATTTTTATCTCGCTTGGAAACGTGGACCGTTTTCTACTAAGATATTTAAGCTATCCTCGCAGTTTGAAATTATTTCTTAAAATAAAACTTGTAAATATTTTTGCGAATCTCTCGCGTAAATCGAATAAGAGTTTATTAATGTGTGGTTAATTAAAATCGATTTTATTCATTAGTAAACGAGTAAAGTAAGTGGGCTAGTCATATTTGTTAAAATCAAAGTAACAATTCTGAAAGAGATTTACTGCCGTATTCGAACTTCAAGATATTCACAAGAGACGACACGTACTAGATCCATTCTAGATACGTTATAGTTTAGATATCAACTAGTTCTCTTTTGCAGCGCAATTCGGGCAACCAATGTCACTTTTACGTTAGATAGCGTAAGATATCTATTAGATGTAAATTGGATCTCTAAGTCATATCCTGAGGAAATCGTTCAAGAGTATCTCCAGAATCGCGCAAATGTCATATTTGTCAGGTTAGATCTTAAACATATCGTTATCGTATCTTGGTGATGTCTAAAAGATATCTAATAGATGTCTATTTCAAAATTATTTATTTTATTTATTTATTTTATTTTATTTAAAATCCGAATCGGGCCCTTAGTCTCTACAATTCTTTAAAACGAGGGTGAGAATTTGAAATACTTTAAATTAGAAGTTTTTTTTATCCCGGACTATATTTAAGGTCCGTACTCTATCCACACAAGCGTAGAGATATACAAAGCATACGGAAAAAGAATGAAAACGGAAAATGTCGCATTTTAGGATCTCCTTCCTCTGACCTCTGTAAATCTGCCTGAACTATCCCGGCTCTTTTGTCCAACGGAGGATTAAATCGAGAAAAGTGAAAGAGTACCTACATTTTTAATTACCGCCGGGCGTTGGAGCTATGCGAAGATTCCGGATTAAAATAAATTTTCGGCTATTTTCGGGGTATATTCGACAATTGTCGGGGTTGCGGTTGTAATGGCGTTTCTTTCTGAGGATTTCGGGATTCCGAAAGGCTTTGGAGGGTATTGTTTCTAAATCGTTATGGAGTGCTTTTGTGTTTTGAGAGTCGGATAGGTTTGGATGTTTTTAGGATGAGCCGGGGAGATTTTCTTAATGGTGTGTCGTTTCAAGTAGGTAGTTAAATTGGAGATGTAATTTGACTATTTACGACAATTTTGGCCATAACATAACCATTTAACATCGCTGCTAGTTTTACTTATTGGTAAGTTTTTGAAGAACAATGAGTTTCCATCTCCGTGTCTACATTAGGATGGATACGGAATCCGGCAAACGTTAAACCCCGAAAATCCAACAGAACGAGTAAACTTAGGACAACTGAGTGAGCGGTCTGGCAGGACCTGGCTTAGCCAGAGCCAGGACAAGTGATAAGGAAACCGTCTGTGTGGGATTCACATTGTTTGGATTCATTGTGTGGAGTGGGTAAATTATAACTTAGCTTCGTATGTATTTATAGGTCTACTACTTATCTCAGGCGGTGTGTAAAGAAGTTGTCGTTAGTAGAACTGAATTTTGGGACTAAAATTAGTTTATCCTCTAGCGTCCCACGGTCCTAATAATAGTACAAATTACTTCCAATGAGATATTAACATACCTAGTTGCTGTTGTTTTGTTTCGTTCGATTTTGAGACGAAACTTTAATTATATTTTCTATTAATACCATTGATTCAAATTTGATTGCCAATTTTTCTTGTATGGTGGGCCGCTAGAATTGAAATACATATTTACATTACTACTCACTTAGTAGGTATA
This sequence comes from Cydia splendana, assembly GCF_910591565.1. NCBI lineage: Eukaryota > Metazoa > Arthropoda > Insecta > Lepidoptera > Tortricidae > Cydia > Cydia splendana. Next base: position 6,824,073 of record NC_085973.1, on the reverse strand, counting down.
ATAGGAACCAACTTCATACAGCCAGGCCTTCAACCAATCCGTAAGTAGTTGATCATAATATTTATAATAATTTCTTACCAGTTAAGAGCCCATCAACGTGCACACTAGCGCCACTGCTAAATAATCGTGATTATTTAAATTTAACGACAGGTATTTAAAAATGGGGGCCGCTACGTACTGTATTTTGTATTTAAGTACCCTTTGAATACATCAAACTAGTTTTTATGTTGCTGGATTCGTCAATCTATGCGTCCAAAGTTAAAACGGCAGTTTTTGTTTTGAGTTCATAAGTATAAGTATAAGTATTTATTTGCAAAGAATAAGTAGGTACATTAGTGTCTTAGGTGGTAAGTGACAATTGGTTGCATATATTCAAAAGTTACTTAAATACAAAATACAGTACGTAGCGGCCCACTTTTTCAAATATCCTTCGTTAAATTTAATTAATGACGATTATTTAGCAGTGGCGCTAGTGTGCACGTTGATGGGCTCTTAAACGGTAGAGCTGTTTTATTCTGTTCAGTTGAGTGTGTTTTGATCATTTTTATGGAGCCGCCATTAACAGGCGTTCCCCTCTGTCGAAAATAGGCGGCCAATGGTCAACCACATGTCAACCATATGTATGGACTGACGTTTATCTGACATGACGTAGGTACCTATACATTTGATGTGCCCCTCCCCCGCAAAAAACAGCAGACTATTTTGTACCGAAATGTTTAGACATGGCGTCTCCGTTGGTTATATCCTCTAAGTTTTTATCCGCACTGCCGTGTGGCTGAACTATTTTTAATTCTGTGAATCAGAACACTGTTTGGAGCCATTAAATGTATATAAACGTACGGTATATTTAGAAACTTCGATCAATATATTTTGTTTGACTACAGCTACAAAACTGCCACTATATTTATATTAAAGCAGGTAGGATCAACCGCCTCACTGGCCCCTTTGGCGACTCACCGGCCAATTTGAGTTTTAGATATTAGATCTGTTTGCAATATGATACTGATCTAATAACTAAAACTCGAATTGGCCTGTCACACCTAGCTCTAACGAAAAGACAGCAGTATTCAAAAGTGGTAAATTTGTCATATTAAAGGAAAGAAAAAGCCATAGTTAAGTTTAGGATTACCTTAGTTAAATTTAAACCTTGACCTCTGATAACCTGCATGGAATACTACATTGAGCAAGTAAAGGAACTAAAGACCTTCAATCCCATTTCTTTTATACGAACTTAGCCATACCTCAACGAAATTCGCGTCCTTAAAAAATACAAGAACCATGTGCAACAATGCAGATGCACAAACCCCTCCTGCTACGGTATGCAGCTAGTAACAAAACTAACAAATGACTGCAACTTTAGAGCCAAGAGCCCAATAACTCTTTTAAAGCGGTCTTTGCTGGATTTAATTGCGAGCATGTTCGGGGATTCATGGGTGCCCATTTGTCCCTGGACACTAGTAATAGCTTGGGTGAATTGTTCGAGGAGAATGATTTGGGGGTATTCGGTTATTCGTTCTGCATATGACTGTGGCGCCGCCCTGGTGGCTATGGGATACATTAGTTATTTGACAGTTTAATAACTGTCAAATGGTATGAGGATATCGTCCCATGAGAGTTCACATTTCTTTCACACACTTCGCAAGCCGCCAAAACTGCCCATCTAACTTGTCAGACGCTAAAGTTTGATAACCCAGTTAGCAGAAAGCGTATGGCGCCGTGCAGCTTGTATGGGTCAAACATATTTTAGAATAAGGTCACTTCTGTGGCCGATACAATAAAAGTTAACGACTGGCATCTACATATATGTCCCGATTTTCTTATTTGAGTCTCAAATACTGAAAAATGTATTCCGCCTCTCCTTAGAGGTGCAGCGTAAAATTTTGCTTTAGATTCCCTGTTGAACACAATATGTATGTATGTATAAACTCTTTATTGTACAAAATACAAATTTTTGGCACAGTATAGGCAGTATAGAGCTAAATATATTAAGAACAGGTCACTCACGTATTTTAAGTAGAGTCGAGTACGTGAGTGACCCGTTCTTAATATGTATATTTAATATGTCTGTGTCTCACGGAAATATTGTTATTAAAAAGTATAGAGCCAAACTTATCCCTTTAGGGGATTTCTTCCAGTTAACCTTTGAGTAGATGAGAATTGATGAAGAACGGTAGAAAAATATAACACTTAAAATTTATAGGTACGACTTAACTTTTGCGCCACTTTACGCGTGACAGTATGTGTCTATAATATTAATAATATTTTTTATTACTTGTCAGAATAACTACTTATTCGTAATGATGATCGTGATGCACGGGAAAGAGAATCGTGTCAATTTTTAGAGCGGGGTGTAATTTTGCCACAGAATAAAATAATATTGACTGCGTAGTTTTACGCCCGAGGTAATGCTATGCCTATACTTAGGTAAACTTAGGTAGTCAGACTGACTAGAGATTATTCTAGGCGTATCATGTTTAAATTGCTGGTTAGGTTGCCTATTATTTCGTAAAAAAATATAGTATCAATAATGATGTTAATGATTAATGATATGATTCGCGTCGATGAATAAAGAGTAGAATAAGTGCCAATAACGAAAAATAACTTAAATAACTAACAGAACCCCTAAGTGTAAATTTCATTCGATAGCGTGACAAACGTTCGCGTTTGCGTTAATGTCTATTTTTGTATGGGTTTGAACAGCGCGCCAAGCGGGGCGTTTTGGAAACTCAAAAATTCCTTACCAAATGACACTTAACGCAAACGCGTACGTCACCGTCACGCTCTTTCGAATATAAGTACCTTTTTAAAATTCAAATGAATGTTTTGACTTCTCCTAAGATAGGCCACCAAACGTAGGAAAAATGGGGGAAATAACATGTGTATAAGCGTATTTTGGCATAGTTGTAGGGAATGGTGTAGGTATTAAACAACATACTAAAAGTACCGTGGGGTGGGGGTGAAGGTAACGGGTACACCATTCCCTATAACTATGCCAAAATACGATTACATATATATAGGTACGAACGATTTCCCCCGATTGGCAATTTTTGGTTTTCGTTTGGTGTACTACAACCACAAAATTAAGAAAAAGTGTGCGCCGCAAGCGAAATTAATGAGACTGTTGTTTAATTGAATTAATGCGCTCAGCCGGCCGTTGACCTCACTCGAGAGATTAGGACTCACCGCTAAACGGCTTCCACGCCGAACTATCTCACCCACCATTATATAAGAATATTAAGTTAAAACTTAAATTAGGTACTCTGAAAACAGCGGCGAGGCTTGAGGTGTTTCTTATCAAACATTGTTTATAATTTATAACAAGCTAACCTTATTGAGCTATTCAACTTTACTTAAAGTCGGCTTTATGCTGTTTGGTTTAATTCAAAAGTAGTGAAAGGTGGTGATTTGAGCTACATCAGTGGTTCCTAACCTTTAAAATATGGTTTATAATGTGACCCGTTTTAGTTAGAGTATATCCCCAAATGAAAATTATTTTTGGTACCGATTCCGTTACTTCCACTGAATGTATTGCAATCCCACGGAATAATAGTTTTACCACTACTTGCGTAATTACCCAAATTTGAAAAGAAAACTCGCACCAAAGGGAAAGTCCATGTACGCACTGTTTTCTAAATGGATTTTCATGTTGCTGTGTACTATATTTTTATTCTTGAAACATCTTGCAAAATAAACGCGAAAACAGACACAGTTGGTTCATTAACTAGGGGGACAACTGTTCTTTTATTCTGCATTAATGAACCAAAGTTACAGCCAAACTGTAAAGGACGAGCAAAAATCTCGTTAAAGAATTCATAATTTGTAAGTGCTTCGTCAGTGCTTGGAGTTTCATAAAGTTTTGACAGATTTTTACGTGAACCAAGAAATTATTCTGACAATTTATAAATGGAAATAATTATAAGGGTGTTATTGCACCAAGAAATTAGTCTTACAATTTATACTTACATTGAAATATCAAGGGTGTTATTTATTCTAGATTTAGGTTTAGTCCGAAAAATAGGCTTCGATTGTATAGATGTCCTCGGATTTCATAAAAATAAATTAAGTCAATATGGGAAAGATCATTCCTCATCAGTCATTATAGCATTAGGTCAACTAGCCGACCACACTTATTTTGAGGTAATAATAATAATTGAATATAAGTAGAAGTAAGTAGGTAAGTACCTAGCTATGATTATCTCTGTCAATGATCGAGTAACAGCGATCTTTGGCCAAACTACATATAACAATCAACTACTAAGAGCTAAGCCTTATTGCTGTTTACAACCGTGCCAAGTCGTTGAGGTGCCAGCGAATGCGCCAGATTTCACTTAGCTGCGATGGGGACTCTTTGGAATCTAATCCCTCGCCCGCAAGATGGCGCCACCATATTACGTTGGAGCTAAGCCCCGCCGCAGTACGTAGATTATATTTAGTGTTAGTACGTTAGTGTGGCAGAGGGAAAAATAGATGAACAGTCGTGTGAGAGATTTATTTATAGTAAGGGTACAGAGGCTCTACCGCGAAACTTGATATTTAAAATTTCTTACATGCGCGAGCGATAGGGAGGCAGATAATATTTTTAGATGCTGTCGGTAGGCCCTTTTGTCTTATTTATTACAGTTTTGTGATAGTGTGCCAAATAATATAATCAAATAAACGTGAATACAGCAGGTGACAGAATGGTAAGAATAGAGGAAAACATATGCTTCGCTGCGCCGACCGTAAATAAATGGGACTAGTGAAAGCGAATAACCATGATGAAGTTGCCAGGAAATGTCAACGAGGATAGGAATTTATTGTACCACAGAATAAATAATAGTACTAGGTACAGAAGACTCACTCTCTAACAAAACGCGTCTCTTACGATCAGGACAGATATGGCCTCTAGGTGGCGACAGCGCCACGCGCGGCTTATGGCTAGCCACCAAAATTGGTGTGGAACGGATGTACTTTTTAGCTACCTGTAGCAAAGCGACGAAATCGCGGAGTGAGCCACGCCTGATTGTACTAACCAAATTTATGGTCAGCAGCAGAAATAAGTTAAGCGGGCGAAGTGTACCAAATGATCTGGACACAACTGCTTTACTAAGAGAATGAAGAAATACTAAGAAATGTAACGATTGTTAACACCACACCCGCTTAGTCACTCATATTGCTTTACAAAAATTTCTTACTCCCAAAGAGTAGGTATTTATTTGTCATTGTTAACAGAAAGTGAACTAGGTAAAGTTGGATTTTGAAATCTTAAATGTCCTTGACCGAGCTAAACTTGTATAATTTACTGTTAGTGTGATGTGTTCTGCGGGCCGTTCGGGATTCAAAGACTCTTTACAGTCTTTAGCGGGAACTTTCCAGAACTTGTCCAACTATATTTTGTTTGATGAGTTTGAATGTGCATAATATTAACCAAGTTTACGGTGGGTTTTTACTAGGGTTTTGACACTTATCTACTAATAAGATGGTTTCTTCCTAAGATTCTTTTATGTTTTCTGCCTCCTTCTCTAGTGTTTCCGTCATAATTTTTGGCTCCCATTTTACTTTCCAAGGGATTCTCAGGTTTAGAACCTACGTTGTTTAATAACAACTTCCGTGAGACACAGACATATTAAATATATTAAAAACGGGTCACTCACGTATTTTAAGTCGAAAAACGCTCGACATGTTTCACTCCGTACCGAGGAGTGTCATCAGGAGCTTGCGTTTACGGTGATGGACCGGCGCAGACTGCGGGCCGCAGCTCTCCGCGCCCGATGACTCGGCGCAGGCGCCGGTGGCGGCAGGGGGGGCGAGAAACTACCCTCATTTATGGCATTATTGTCAAATGATGGCTTGCACACAACACTCACTACGTCATTCGCTAATGGTAACATGTCGAGCGTTTTTCGACTTAAAATACGTGAGTGACCCGTTTTTAATATATTTAATATACCTACGTTTTTTATACGGGATTTTTACCTATCTGTTTAGTTTAGAGTGTTTTGTTGTTTTTACTGTGAATTTACTTTTTGAGGGAAATTTTGTTTCTTATGCGTATAATGCTTAGTGTTAGTGCCGTGCATGCCGTGCAGGCTCTACAATGCTACATTCATATTCAGCCCACCAAACAAAACTAAACCTAATTTATTCTGTCTAAAGGCTATTCAAATTGGTCTAGAAATATGAGTAGGTGGACCTAATAATAACATAAAAATCCATAGTCTAAACGCGGCTCCTCCTAATATAAGAATCTAGTCCAAAATGTATAAAAGAGAAGTAAGTAAGTAGTCTAAATAACCCAATTTACCCTGTAAAAAGGTTGAACATGCCAATCATTGTCAAAGTCCCAACATACCGCCGTTTACCTAGCACATACGAAACGCCGAACTGTCTAAGGCAATAAGGGGTAAGGCGTCTAGTTCCGCTCTTGTAACACACTTTTGATCCCTCACCTTATGCCAATAATGATATTCCATTACGTCCCAGATGTGCCCCATTATAACACACGTCTACCTCCATTACGAGTTGGCAGGTAACGCTCCTACCCGCCTTTTAAAGTTATGTAGTTATGCCCACCCCTTTACTTTGGGATGGAGCGAAAACTTAGTTTTCGTTGCCCATATTTATACCTGCACGTCGACACTAAGTTAGTAGTTTTGTCTGTTACTTTGTTGGGCAAATTATTAAAGGGACATTTCACAATATGTTGAAGATTGCGAATACTAACTTGGCATCTTGGTATCTAAACAACGCCCAGCTTCCCGGGCCAATGCCCTAGTTACAAACTTCTATGCTGGGGTGCATACTGGATAACTTTGTTTAATGTACATTCAAATATAAACATGAAGTTTCTTCTCTACTGTCTAATGGTGTTATAAAAGTTAATCTTAATTCATAATTTAGTGCACGTGGTTCACAGGTCAGTCATACAGAAAGTCAAACTAAAGCAAAACATAATTAATCCAATTTCGTTGAAAATAAAAACAACAAATGAACGTTTCTGTTATTTTTTGCCATTTTTATATATTGTGTTTTTTTTTGCCATTTTTGTGTTATTTCTACTCAGAATCACGAGCTCTTTCGATCCTAATGGTATAAAGAATGTCCCAGAGTTTTTTCCTATTGTGTTACCATTTCCCTATATAAGTATAGGTAAACCAGAACTTTGGGAGTATTGTCAAGAGGGCGCTCGTTTTGAATTTTATATAGCAACAATTTGTATAGTGGGGACAATGGAAATTGGCAGATGATTTTTGTTTTATTCCGACAACTTTAATAAGTGCGAAGTTTGATGTTTGGATATTTCTTCGGTTTTTACGCTATAAAATTCGTGAATTTTACGACGTATGACACATAAATCAAAATCATCCAAATCTATTTTCTTTTTTTGTTTTCTTTTTTTTAGGTTTGGTCGTTTAATTCCGCCCTTACGCCCTTCGCTAGCAATCCGTGATACCGATGCATGCGATACACCTAATACACAAATCAAATTATTACAAGACATCAACCAAATCGTGACGACCTGACTATAGTGACATTTGTCCATAAGTTTGAAACTTACCCGTCAATTCAGGTGCTAATTTCGTTATGTTTTCTAATGGAAGAAATTTCTCTCCCGCACGTTTTTTTCCCAATGAATAACTATATACACTATTTACAACTTTTTTCTCTGTAAAATCTAAAACTTTCGCCATGATTATTGCAGTCTAATAATAATTCACACGAAACTAGACAAAGCAATGTTTACATTGTCAATATTGACAACTATCATAGAGGGTAGATGTTGTCTATTATTAAAATTGTTGCCATTGCTAGAAATTAGTACCAACAAATTTCCGTAACATGGCGCACCCTCAATAGATCCTGGTTCACCTATACTTTGTATAGCGGTAACAAAAAGGAAAGGTTGAAAAATTTATGGAAATTTTAGGACACTTTTTTTCTCCTATCAGGATGAAAAGGGCTCGCGATCCTGACTAAAACACAAAAGTGGCAAAAAAGGTCACAATATATAAAAATGGCAAAAAATAAAAGAAACGCTCATATAGCCTCACCAATAGCAGTGTGGTAGCCAATAGCATCCTGTCAGTTTGGTTCGCTATGGCCTTGCTATATTAAATGTACCTAGTGTAGGCTCTCCACACTTCCAGCCCCCGCGGGATTACGGTAAGAGGATTATCCCGGGAACTTGCGGAAGCAACCACGCGTCTGATTTTTGTGGGATATCTTTGCGAATTTATCTGTTAGGGTTTTAAGTTTTGATAGAGCTTAAAATTAATTTTAAAAGGTTTACGTATAGCAATGCACGCACGAGAACTTTCCAAAGTTGCGAAACTTTCCACATGAGAATAGGGTATTATACTGCATTTAAAATAAATTATTTTACACCATGCATGAAATAAAGCACCAGATAATTATTAGAAAAACACAGATAGGAGTTATTTTTAAACACAAGTTCTACCTATTTAATAAATCGGATAGAAATATAAAAAGTAGGTGAGTTGACCGTGACGTCACGATGTAATGTTTCATATAAATTCCATATTAGAAAATCGTTTTGACAGCTCTAAAAAAGTAACTGATTTGACTAGTAGGAAAATACCCTATTTCTCGGTAACTTCTGAGAATGTTCTCGAGAACGAGAATTTATTTAATTATCGTCGTTTATACCATGAATATTCACGATAGTTTAGGTGTAGTATCCTTACCCCCAGAAAATTCCGACTTTTGGTCTACCGCTTCCGGTCAGAAAAATGTATGACGGCCCGGCCAAACGGTCAGACCTAGGTGGGGGGTGCTCGACCAAATGTCATAGAGGGACCCTGGCAGTTTTTGACGCAGCCATGTTTTTTTCAATATGGCCGACTTTTTTTTTTAATTTTTTCAAGTTTGTCCTAGCGCGCTGAAATTTTGGTCACGGAATCTCGGGGTCCCCTAGATACCTATAAAATTTTTTTTGGAAAAATGCTACAATTGCGAGAAAACTGGCCACTTCTATTTTGTATGGCAACTTTTAAACGGTGCGTGATAGGTGGGGGGTGCTCGACCAAATGTCATAGAGGGCCCCGAGACAAAACAAACTGCATTAAAAAAAAAAAACAAAATGGCCGACTTTTTTATTTTATTTTTTCAAGTTGGACCGAGCGCGAGGGAGATAGAGGCCTCTAGATTCCTATGACAAAAAAATTTTTTTGGAAGAAATCCAAGAAGGCGTAACAATGCTATATTAAATGTACCTAGTGTAGGCTCTCCACACTTCCAGCCCCCGCGGGATTACGGTAAGAGGATTATCCCGGGAACTTGCGGAAGCAACCACGCGTCTGATTTTTGTGGGATATCTTTGCGAATTTATCTGTTAGGGTTTTAAGTTTTGATAGAGCTTAAAATTAATTTTAAAAGGTTTACGTATAGCAATGCACGCACGAGAACTTTCCAAAGTTGCGAAACTTTCCACATGAGAATAGGGTATTATACTGCATTTAAAATAAATTATTTTACACCATGCATGAAATAAAGCACCAGATAATTATTAGAAAAACACAGATAGGAGTTATTTTTAAACACAAGTTCTACCTATTTAATAAATCGGATAGAAATATAAAAAGTAGGTGAGTTGACCGTGACGTCACGATGTAATGTTTCATATAAATTCCATATTAGAAAATCGTTTTGACAGCTCTAAAAAAGTAACTGATTTGACTAGTAGGAAAATACCCTATTTCTCGGTAACTTCTGAGAATGTTCTCGAGAACGAGAATTTATTTAATTATCGTCGTTTATACCATGAATATTCACGATAGTTTAGGTGTAGTATCCTTACCCCCAGAAAATTCCGACTTTTGGTCTACCGCTTCCGGTCAGAAAAATGTATGACGGCCCGGCCAAACGGTCAGACCTAGGTGGGGGGTGCTCGACCAAATGTCATAGAGGGACCCTGGCAGTTTTTGACGCAGCCATGTTTTTTTCAATATGGCCGACTTTTTTTTTTAATTTTTTCAAGTTTGTCCTAGCGCGCTGAAATTTTGGTCACGGAATCTCGGGGTCCCCTAGATACCTATAAAATTTTTTTTGGAAAAATGCTACAATTGCGAGAAAACTGGCCACTTCTATTTTGTATGGCAACTTTTAAACGGTGCGTGATAGGTGGGGGGTGCTCGACCAAATGTCATAGAGGGCCCCGAGACAAAACAAACTGCATTAAAAAAAAAAACAAAATGGCCGACTTTTTTATTTTATTTTTTCAAGTTGGACCGAGCGCGAGGGAGATAGAGGCCTCTAGATTCCTATGACAAAAAAATTTTTTTGGAAGAAATCCAAGATGGCGTAACAATAAATTTCCATGTTGCAGAATGTTCTGAGAACATTCTCGAGAACGTTTCCGCTTTTTGTAATGTTCTGCAATTTGTACATTGCTATTTACGTATCATTTTATAATGGTTGATAATATGTGATTTAGATAAAATTTTAATAAGGAAATTCCCGTGATTCTGACATATCAAATGTGTCTGGCAACTCTTAAGTCTAGTGGGATAAACAATCTATTTTGTATGTAGGTTCGAATGTTACATAAGAGTTCAGAACGAACGAATCCGTAAAAAATTCTAAGTAGGTACATAAGTATGTATAACAAAAAAAAAACTCAGTTTATAATATACGTCCCACTGCTGGGCACAGGCCTCCTCTCATGCGCGAGAGGGCTTGGGCTATAGTCCCCACGCTAGCAAAATGCGGATTGGGGACTTTACATACACCTTTGAATTTCTTCGCAGATGTATACAGGTTTCCTCACGATGTATTCCTTCACCGAAAAACTAGTGCTAAATATCAAATGACACTGCTAATGACATAAGTATAATTAATATAATTATTCTTATTACCGTTTTGTCACACTACGTAGGTATATAGCCACTAGCCATCGCACCACCTATGCAAGTATGCACTTAACTGTAATGCATGCAGTAGCGCACTGCGGGTGATTGTACCGAACAGGTGCGCCTAAAACCTCACTCACTGGTTTCAGGTTACTGGGAACTTATTTGGGTTCAGCGTCCGGTAGCCGTATGTTATTTTTGTATGAACATTATGAATTATTTGGGATTTATACAAAAAGATTTTTGTGATATTTAATATTTTTGTAATAATTCAGTTTTTGAAATATCACAAAAGGTAAGTTTTTTACTGATTATACATTATTCCATAAATCTGTGAATACAGTTAAGGACTTAAGGCTCCCCCACGCCAATGACCTTTGATCTGAATCCCTTAGGGCAACATGCACCATACCACCCGGGGTTAAGCGGTTAAATCGTTAACCCAGTGTTATATTGTACTGGTGACCATGGTAACTACAGGTTTAGCCGGTAAACCCCGGGTTATTGGAATGGTGCAAGTGGCGCTTAGTTTTCTAATGTTTTTTGTAGCTTATCATATTAACAGCAACGGCTTTAAGCAATACAGTATCCCATATTTACTTTAAAGTTCATTGTCTTCGAGATATTTGGCATCAAAGTTGATCAATTTTAGGCCAAAAAACTGGTTTTCTGGCCATAACATCTGTCATCCAGAATATCCCGATACATGTTTTCTTTTAGTTTGGCGTTTGTCGATGTACGATTGTCATCTTGACTAGGCCCCCTATGCCTACAGGTCACATTTCGTTCGATTGTCGTGAAATTGTTTTTTTCTTAATACCACATCGGTGGCAAACAAGCATACGGCCCGCCTAATGGTAAGCAGTCACCGTAGCCTATGGACGCCTGCAACTCCAGAGGTGTTACATGCGCGTATGCGATTGCATAAGGAGGTTCGATATTTACGAGTATATAAATAGAGTTAGACTAAGAAAAGTCTGCAACGATTTTGATAGCACACGCAGTGCAAGTGTTATTTATACGTCATACTTTCATAGTCAGTTTGACGTTTATAATAACACTTGCACTGCGTGTGCTATTAACACTTTTCTTGGTCTAACTCTCTAGTTATTTTAGCTGATTCCGTTCATGGAAATTTTTCCAAAACAAAATGGCCAAGCCATGGGGGTTCGTGATATCTATAGCTCAAGAGCCACTAGAACTTGGATTATAATTTCCGTACACGGCGGGAAGAAGTTGATAACTCGAGATATTCTATTCAAAGAAATTTGAACTTAAAATAACATTACATAAGGTTCCAACTTCTTCAATGTTTTCCCCCCAGTTATCATCTTCCCGCCGTGTACGGATTTAAAGGGCCCACTGATTAACAGTCTGCCGGACGGTATCGGCCTGTCAGTTGTTAAGAACTGTCAAAATTTTGTTCTAACTGACAGGCCGTTACCGTCCGGCGGACTGTTAATCAGTGGGCCCCTTCAATTTGTTATGATTTTGATACGACCATGACGGTCTTCTTGGTGATTGGAGCGCATCTCACGCGCGGACTACCACGTTCGACGTGTTGCCTCTCTGTCGCATTTGTAAATTCGTACGTAAGTGTGACAGGGAGGCAACACGTCGAACGTGGTTCACGGTCGCGTGTTGTCACGAATCTCAAGGTAACTTTACACTGGACCGCCAAGTCACCCGCTAGTTAGCAATGTGAATGCAGTTAATAACGGTGCAGGATCGCGATCCGGTCCCGAAGGACCATATGTGCCGACAATGGCATATGCGTACGCCCATAACCATCCTTAACCGACACATAACCATAACCGCATAACCGGTCCTTGGTCGGTTGAAAGAAAATAGAAGTATGTGCATGCAAAGCCTGTGTATTTTAGTATCTTTTATTTCATAGGTCATGGCAAAATGTAACGGGAGTATCTTTTTACGTTTGCTGATTTTATACCGTAGTAAAGAGGATGTGGTTGTGAGTAGACATTAATAAACTTTTTTACAATGGTGTAATATAATTATGATTTAAAATAGTACATGCTATAAGCGAGATATGGCTAAAATATATGAAATTACTAAAGGGAGAGGTATTAGAAACCGTAACACTTAACTGACGATTCGGAAACCTTATTGCAAAGATCCATCGATGATTGGTTTCTGTTTGTATTAGAGATGGGCCGAATATTCGGTAATTATTCGGTATTCGGCATATTCGGCATATTCGGCATGTTTCTCAATGTTCGTATTCGGCTGAATAGTTCTGTACAAACTGCCGAATATTTACCGGTTAAACAAATTCTTTTTTAAGGGCATTCGCCAGCTGGCGCGTGTGCACTTCGCGGTCAGGCATGACTAGCATGAGACGGTTCTGTTTCTTTTGATTTAAACATTCCCGGCCGGTCCACAGGGGAAAGGTCGCGGACCTGCGTACGAACTTGTTTTCAGCGTTTTAGGCAGTTTTAGCCCAACCGAATATTCGGTTCGGTATGATCTGAACCGAATATTTGTATTCGGCAAAGTCCATATTCGGCCCATCTATAGTTTGTATCTCCCACATTCAATTTTATTTTTCATTATCAATATGTTTATGAGTATTTATTTACATACTTGAGCATATTCTGCTAAACAATACTGTTTTGTAGAAACCCAACAAAATATTCAAAATACCAGCTCATTCACCAATTCCGCTCACTTTCGACACGGGCCGGTAAGCATGGCTATAAAACTCGCTATCAACAATACAGTCATATGTTAAGCCACATCAAAACGCCCAATGGAGCGGCAAATGGGTCCTTCTGCCCTAGTTACCGGCCGCCCTAAACAACGACTAAGGCAAGACGCGTTTTATTTTTAGACTGTGCTACTTACGAGTAACTTACCTATAGTACAGTCGCCATTAGATATATCGGAGCGGCCAAGGTGCTCACAAATATCGGAACACGCCTCTATTGTCAGGGCGTTAGAGCGCGTGTTCAGATATTGTGAACACCTTGGCCGCTCCGATATATCTGATGGCGACTGTACAGTAAAATAATAAGTGAGACCTTTAAGATGGTATGGTGCTGTGTCGCTTTTATCTCAGATTGTAACTTCTTTGGTTTGGTTATATTTATTTTGGTTAGCGCCACTTGCACCATCCCACTAACCCGGGGTTAACCGGTTAAACCGTTAACCCAGTGTCAAATTGTGCTGGTAACCATGGTAACTCCAGGTTTACCAGGTTAACCCCGGGTTAGTAGAATGGTGCAAGTGGCCCTTATATGTATTGTTAAGAGAATAAGAGCGTGTCAAAGTAATTTTGAACACCTCGTCCGCTTAGCAATTTCTGCAACTGACTGTATATAAACGAACATAGAGAGACGCAAATAGTAAGCTTATGAAGGCTCTGGGTACTTGTAAGTACCTACTATGCTACATGATATTAACAGAATTTAATTTTAAACCTAGGACCACAAGCCTCATATCATAGGCAAGCTTTACGACAAAGCTTTGTCGTCAACGGCACACAAATGACACGTGGGTAGGTACACAAAATGAAGTACAGGCCTACATAGTACTTACTTAAGATAGACTTTGTTGAATGGAATAAACCGGTCTATAGCGAATTTGTTTACATTTAGTTTCGATATTTCGTCATAAGTTTGTTCGGTGATTGTTAAGGACAACTGAAGTCCATGCAGAATATTAAGAGACACGGTTTTTTTTAATAATACCCTATGAAAACTAGCAGTTCAAACAATCCACGCACCTCCCATGATTAACAACCGTCCGTCACCTACACGACATATTCGGCAGTCATAAGAAACTTAATTTTATTGGCCGCGGTAGGCCTAAGAAGCGCTGGCTGGACGTTGTGACAGCGGACATGGAAGAGAACAATCTCACACCTGAGGATGCCGAATACCGGGAAAAGTGGAGAAGATTGAGCAGGAAAGCGGACCCTAGCGCTAGATCGGGAAAAGGCTAGGTTGAAGAATTGTGCCTATAAACGACCATAATCAGAACCCTTCAATTTTGTGTGGTTAATTTGCCCTTATTTTTATTTTTCATTTCCAAAAGCTTACTATTATTATTCGGACCTCTACTAAGTAGTCAATCTATCACCTATTTACTAGACAGAGCCGTGAATAAATAACGGATTTACAGCTAGATCCACAGCTATCGATCTAGTTTGGCGGGCGGCCCAGTAAATGTTGGGACAATCCGCCAACACGGGTAATTAATACACGCGTGCGTGTTCCGCTGACGCTAATGGCAGGGTTATGGACTGGACTGGACTGGACTGGACGGTAAATGGAATCGGACTCGAACGGATTTCGGTGATTTATCATTTCACGCAGGTAATATGGTGAAATGTCAGATATAATATAATACGTTGTGTGTAAAAGTGGCTTTGAAATAGCGCATGCAGCTCTCCTGATATTATTTCTTTGTTCGATCGATACAAAAATGTACGTCTTTTATCGCTGCCTAATCTAAGGTACGAGTAGACGTCCCATCGTTCGACTGTCATAGCTCACCCAGTCGCATAATTGCATGGCCACTTTATGAATGAATTCATTAATAATGTGTACATGCGATTTCGCAGCTCGCTGACATGTCACCTTTAGGTTTATGTTACCTATGTTTAAAGGGGCCCACTGATTAACAGTCCGCCGGACAGTATCGGCCTGTCAGTTGTTCGGAACTGTCAAAATGTTGTTCTAACTGACAGGCCGATACCGTCCGGCGGACTGTTAATCAGTGGGCCCCTTTAAACATAGGTAACATAAATCATTAGCTACATAGGTGACTGTTGTACGTGCAGCAGGGTGTCATCTGGGTGGCAGTTTGGGCTTTAGCACGTCGAGCACTAAACTACACTATTTACATTAATTATCTGAAAACTAATTCCTAAATCCTTTAAATAATGATACTGAATACAACATTTTATTAAATAAGTAACAATCCTGCGTACTTCCCCACCCACACACCCTCACCCCGTGCGTTCATTCTAAGGCCTGAAAAATGAATTTAAACACGCCACTTGAAAAGAAAATTGCGCTGAATAATTTCCCTTCAGGAACGCGGTTTACGTGCATTGTGGAATTACTTTACCGAGTTAGCGTGGCTACGTAGAGGTAGAAATTTCACGGTTTTGTTTGAAATACGCTTATTAGACGCTTGGAGGTACATACTTTGGGATATGCGGTTTAAAATTAATAATTATATTTACCATAGTAAGCGTAGTTGAGTAAAAAGATAGAACAGTATTAAGACACTTCTACAACTTCTTCATAAAGTTATTAATATTATATTACACTTTTGTTAAAGTAGGTAATATTGTTTTTAGATTCTAAGAATAATTTATAGGATCGTTAAGTTTTACTCGATATTTCAGAGTTGCTCAGATACTTTCCTGAGTTTTGAGTAAGGTAAGTAACAAGAGTTAACTTCACGTAATTGTCTGCTCTATATTTTTAAGTACCTACTTTAACTAATGTATTTTTCTATTATTACAGATTAATTCTCCTAAAATATAAATTTAAGTATATTTAAATCAATAAACATAAAACAAGTTAAAGTAAAAAGACGAACGATCTTTTCCTACAAATCTGTACTAAGAGAACGTCCTGAATACCTACGTCATACAAATAATTGATGAACCCCTATAAGGCTATCAGCTTGACTTTGAAATGAGCAATGGCCGAGTTTACCAATTATTGTTCATGTCCAGGACAAGCCATTGGCGGTCAGCGGAGCGCGGCCAATGGTTGGCCACGACTGCTGCAGACATGTCATAGTTCGGCCTTTCGAACCGATTGCTTTTGAGGATTTATAGGATTGGGCAATAAATAGAGTATTGTAAGTTTTTAAACATTTGTATTTAAACTGTGTAGTGAATTTGACCGGTTTGAGATTAAAATTATTAAGTTTCTTTATTTCAATATGTATGCTTTGAAACTCAATTTAATTATATTCCATGGATGATACAGCTACGTCAGCTACTACCATTATACCAGTTTCTGTCTGTGCTTGGGGATTGGGAATGGATACTTAGGCTTTCCGTAACAGTAATAGGTACACAGTTCGTGAGTGAAACCGTAAAATTATAGAATGATAGAGTTAGACCAAGACAAGTCTGCAACGATTTCGATAGCACACACAGTGTAAGTGTTATTTGAAACGTCAGATTTTATGAAATTATGACGTATAAATAACACTTGCACTGCGTATGCTATCAAAATCGTTGCAGACTTTTCTTGGTCTAACTCTATGTATATTAACTACTGCCCTTCGATCAGCGCAGAACCAGTAGAAATGACGGCCGGCCGATAGGTTGATGAGAATAGTTTAATCGATATACGAGTAGCCTTGGAAGTTTAAATTAGCTAACAAAGGAATGTTGTTCCATGAAAAATAATGTTAAACCATAATTATTACAACACACTCAGTAATTAGGATTGTTCATTTTTTTGACCCCCATTTTTATTTTATTTTCTGAAAATATAGGTTAATTTAAGATACCAATTTGAATGATTTATTAATTCACGGCTCGGTTGAATATTTATAATTTATTAAAAATATGAGATACGACTTCTCGTAAATAACATGTAGTGGCTGATTTGATAAAGCACAAGCAATAACAAGCATTAAAAAAATAGTTGTCATTGTCAATTGATTATAATGTCACCTGTCTACAATTTCAGTGTCACGCGTTTCTATAAATAATATCGTCTGGAAAACTCGTTTATTTTGAATCCCTAAATCAATAATTTCAAAATACCTACGCTATAAATTTGTGAAAGCTGATTCCAGAAATCTGCCTAAGTTATATAATATAACTTAGTTTTATTGGAGTATGTATCCATATAGCATCCAAGTCCAACCATAACTTGGCTGAAATCAGGGGAGCAAAAATACAAATGTAAGTTACATCATATATTTTTTAACTGATTCGATTCGTAAGAAGATTGGATTCATAAAATCGTTACAAGCGTCCATTGCTAAGGTAGCTTAGCACCCAGTGGGTTCTACCGGCTTGTCACCATTGTTTGGATACTTTGGATATTGTACTATATTAGGTACATGCCAATTTTGCTAATTATATCCTATTATTTCAGGTCATCATGTGATTCCTATTTAGATACGGCTGTGGGATACGTAATGTACGAAGGAGATTGATTTTGTTAAGGCACTTGGGCCCTGAACAAAGTTGAGCATTTTGTATCGAAACGAACGTCATATTAATCGTCATAATACTTTACGACAGTAAATAATGCCTGGGAACAGAGTAAATAACAAACCATACACTTCTCTTCTGGCTCGTCAACAAGAAGCCATCATTGTCAGCTGCTCGTGCAGAACATGATGAACATACATATATCATATATGTATAGTTACTTTTTTTGGGAAACATATATACATATATTTCCTAAATTAATAAAAAAGTAGGTAAACAAAAACATGTTTTATTATTCACAACTATTAACTTAAGTCTTGTCCACCATGATATCAGCAGCTTGAACTGCAACATGTACCTGGAAATTAGAAATTATATCTTTTTAAAGCAGTTTCAGGCTGAATTTTGAGTATGACTATGTATTCTTGTATATTGTTTCTTTCTAGTAGGTACCATCTCTGTTTAACGGTTTGCCTTTAGATACTCTGGCTACATTACCACAGAAAACAAATAGGTCCCCGCGTCCCTACCTACAAAGTGAGCTTTTAAATAATTGTAGTAAAATAATATTAATTTTATACTTACATCGACGTGATCCTCACAGCAATACTGTGTGTAACACTTGAAGTAGGTAGGTTTTCCAAGTTCAATTCAGGGCACCATCTTTCACGTCGTAGGTCTTCGCGGAATCGAACAATTATTTTTGTGAATCATTCCCACACGTAGGAACAAGGTTTTTGATATATTAAGCAACGAAATCTACTGTTTAGGTATCAATTATAAATTAAATCATAACAAACCAGCGCAGCGGTTTAACTGAAAAATTTCATTATGACAATCGATGACAATGATAACTTTGACAATTAGGGCAAACCTTGGCTATTCGGTGATACATAGTTATCCGGTGATAACAGTTTTAATGTCTTGTAGCCGCGTTACCTGGTAATTATATTACTTGAAACCATATTACACCACATTAGTCAGATCCATGGTATTTCTTAAACATTGTTTTAAGCAATAAAATTACCGGGCAACTCGGCTAAAAGACAATAAAACGACTATCACCGAATAACTACGTATCACCGAATAGCCAAGGTTTGCCTACGTGAGTGACGGATTTATTTACTATGGTCCGATAACTTTTATTATGCGATGACTTTACATTCAGCCAACGAGAAAAGTCAAACTAAGGTCACAAGGATATTTATTGAAATATCTTCAATCCTCAATTATTATATCGCAGCAAATGTCGGAAACTGTTTGAAAACCTCATATCTCGAAATGGTTTTCGAAATAGAACATTAAAAAAAATGGACCATCCTAATTACATACTTTATTGTAGTTCAACTTATGTTGTCAAAACATATTCATGTTTTCTTGATTTACAAGAATTACCTCCAAACATAATGCACAATAACTAAAGTTTTTATAACTACGCTAGTTAAGGTATTTCCGAAGGAAAATAGGTAATTAATTATCTGCTCCAGTATTATTAAGCCGGAAAATGGGTCGATAAATAAGAAAAGGCTTCAAAGTTGGAGCATGACGTCTTGTCAATGTTGTTTCGAAGTTGAAAGGCAAGCCTTTGAATAGGCTCGCTTTATAAAGTTGATTTAAGGACTGCATTATTCAAGTTTTTTGTTAATTAATATTTCTTTTTAAACCCAGTGGCGTAGCGTGAACTAATTTAGCCGCAGGCGAAGTCGCATCTGCGAGGCCCTATTCTTTCAATGTGTATTCCCAAGATAATAAAAAGGGTTGGCTTCCGCGAGGCACCCTTATCTGCGAGGCCGTGGGCGAGTGCCCACTTCGCCCACGCCTAGCTACGCCACTGCTTAAACCTTTTTAGGCAGCCTTATAATATTCCACAGTTAATAAGCTGTACATGCGTTATATGCATACATTCATTTTGGTCAAAAGTGATATCGTGGAAAATTTTTTTACAATTAAATTGAGGTTTCGTTGGTACTGTTCTCTGGGCAAATAACTAACAAAACTTACCCAAAATAGCCGTAAGCTAAATAAAAGCTAAAAGGTAGTTTAAAGTAAATCTCTCACGTAAATCCTTCAGGATCAGCCGGCCAGGGTCAGCCCACTCGGTCCAATCAGATTACAGCGCGATTGCGATTTAATTTAGCCGACATAATCGCCGGAACAATCGCAGGCCGTGATTGAAGCGGAGGTGAGCTAGGTGGGATTCATTAGATCGACCGCTACAAGCAACATTGTATTGGCTTTATTAGGAAAGCTGCTTTTTAACTGACGAGGAAATGGAGCGGGACTTTTGATAGTAGCGGCATGTTAGAGCGAAAAATTTAATTGCTGGTTGTATGATTAAATAAATGATATATGACCGGTGGAAAACAGCAACCAGCGATCAAGTACTTTATCGCCCAAGAACCGTTTGTGTTGATATAGAAACTGCCTGCAATGATAAATCTCGCTCATGGCTATTGGCTAATCACTCATCGTCGCTGGTCAGACATCGGTGTAAATAAAATATCGAGGGAACCCTACTCAAACAGTATGTACTTTTAACGTTTGTTTTATTTTGGGGTTACGTTGGTTGGATAGGTACAGTCAACAACAGAGCTATGAATACAGGCAAAGTGTCAAAAATATGTATACAGTACTTTATTGCCTGTACATTAAGGTCGTGTATACATATTTTTGGCACTTTGCCTGTATTCATAGCTCTGTTGTTGACTGTACCAACTGCTTAAATGTTTGGATTTAAGCAACAACACAAATAATACAAATAATTCTGGTTTAGCAAGTATGAACAAATAGTACACCGTTTTTCGACCTTTATGCAAGGCTATTTAAATTTTGACATTGAAAGCCGTGAATTAAACCATTACATTTAATTTTTACTGTAACAACTATATGTAGGTACTAGTGACGGAAGTAGTGTCACCCAATGTATGGGACGTGCAAATTTTGGTATCGGATGAATTCACTTGGCACAGATGAAGTATACGTAAAGCTAAGCCAATCCAGACCGGTAGCCATCCGCCACCCTCTGGTGGGTAGGCAGGGGGGCATCCAAAGTTACACGCCTTCTATCGGCTTCTATTTACCTACCACCTCGAGTTTGGTATCATTTCCAGATAAATCGGGCATGAGGAATTCATATTTGAGACATTTAATGTACAGTTTAATAGAAAAAAATAAATATATTGACGCTCAAATCAAAATCGGTTTGGTATTTTTTGATTCAACTATTACTATTATCAGCCGAAACTACAAATGCTAGAAAGTTGAAATTTGCACACCAGGTTAAATTTATAATGTGTACAGGAAATAAGAAGCGATTTTGAAAAATTCAACCCCTAAGGGGGTTAAAAAGGGGATGAAAGTTTGTATGGGGTTCATGTTTTATTTTAAGCTAGGAATTTCAAACTTCGTTAAAAGATATATTATTGAAATACAAGAAAACTGATTTCAGCGTTTTTGAAAATTCATCCCCTAAGGTGGCGAAATAGGGGTTGAAAAATTGTATGGAGATCAAATTTTTTTTCGAGTGTGGGGTTTGAAACTTTTTATATGCGCATATTGTTAGAATACAAGAAAAGTAATTTCAGCGTTTTTAAAAATTCATCCTCTAACGGGGTTAAAAAGGAGTTCAAAGCATCCATTACAAATTACTTTGACTGCCCCCCCTGCCTACCTGCCAGTGGGTGGCGGATCTCTACCGGGCTCAATTATCTTAGCTTTACGTATATTACATCTGTGCTAAGTGAATTCATCCGATACCAAAATTTGCATCTTATGACACTACTTCCCGTACTATACCATGGTTTCGCAATAAATAATTCTATTCTATTCTATAGTCCACTGAGCTGATCACTGAGCTCCTTTGATTTCTCAGGTATACTTTGCTTGTCGTTTATTCTCATTGTGTAATATCAACACGTGCGTCAATTTTCAAAGGAATCCTCATAAAACAGAAACATAATTCCACCTCTCGCTTTAATAAACTGTAAGAGACATTTCAAATCATAAAGAAGCCATCATTTCAACGTGGAAGGTAGTTTTACGCCCGTCGTAAAGTCCTCTGCTCTATCCAGACTAGTTTAAATGCTTTGCACGAAGCTAGAAAAGTACTTTCTACAAATTATATTCATACAAAACTTGTTCATTTGTTAGGTTATTCGAGTCTCAGGACACTCAGGTGGCTAATTATATTAGTACAGGGCTTCGTCCTGAATTATGTGCTTGCTTTAAAAATAAGTAGGTTGGAAGCTAAGCCACCATTAGATAGAGAAATAGTTTCATACTTACCTATAAATAAGCTATTAACAAGTTGAACAAATAGTTAGAAGTTCGAGGAAACAAAGTAAACCCCTGCTTCTCAACCACATCTTTGTACTGGGTGCTCGTTAAAGCTTACAGTCTCCCGCTTTCTCAGCTTTCAAATCCACGGACATATCCTCCAATGTAGGCAGCAGCTGTATATTGTGAAGGCAAATACCTAAAACAGCGCTTCTCAATCTTTTTTTTTGACGGAACCCTTTTGGAAAGCGAAATACTTGATGGAACCCTACAATGGCGGTGGCGGCATAGTAAAATTTTTCGAGGCGACTAAAGCATAGTGTTCTAAATTCTTGCGGAACCCCTGCAGGGGTGTCGCGGAACCCTAATAGGGTTCCGCGGAACACACTTAGAGTATGGCTGACCTAAATTATAAATAAATCAGACGCAACTTACATGTATATTTTCTCCGTAAATATACCTACTACGATTTACGTACAGCTAAAGTAGCTTCTAGTCAAAAATTTGTGTATAGATCAACATCCCTGAATTAATTTGTATACCTTTCCTGCTAACACCGCCAAACAAACCGCACCTCAATTTAGATACCCACTTAAAACTTCAGAACGAGGTATTCCAAACTTAAAATAAAGCTAGCTCCCGTCCCCAGTGACCATGTCCAGTAGCCCACACTTTGTTTTAGTACTGTCCAATGTAAATGTGGCTGCTGGCTGCCCCTTACGTAAACATAGTGTAAAAGGTGTTAGTCAACTTTAATGTCCTTCATTCAGTTCTATGGTTGGAAGATTCTATAGAATGCATTGGCAGTAAATTGAAGAAGATAAAATCGATATAATAATAAAGCTAAGTCTAGACGCCATAAAAAAAGTCTCGAGACCGAAACAATGTCGAAACCATAAACTGGAAAAATTCAATTTCATAATCATAAAAATGGTTACGATCAATATATTTAATGTGATTATTTATTTATTTCAAGAGGCATAATTTTATTCTATTATGTATGTAATGTACGATTTTTTATGGGAGATGGGTAAGAAAGATGTTTCATCAAATCTATTAATTGTCATCGCAAAAGTTGATGATTGTGTTACAGCTGTTAGCAGCTCGTCTGGCTTAAATATTCTTCTCCGGATAAGAGCTATTTAACTCTTTTTAAGAACTTTTCAGTGGAATAACGAGGCAGGGGACTACATAAATACTAGAAAAACTACAGCGCAGCAGAACAAACACTTTTTAATTACAAAGGTTTAACTACTTAATTGGATTTTAGCTTGAAATGTTTCTAACTTATCTCCTTATCTGTGATAAGCAGACATCGTAAATTTTATAGCATTTTCGGTGCAGCGGGGTGGCGTTAACGGAATTGGTACATACAATTTCAACCCTCATGATTTTTTTGATTGACGTTTTTATTAACCTTAATAGGTCACTTTTCAGCCACGTGTAGATTGGGTTACATGATGGTTACATACATTGCTCGATAGGAATCGAATCGAAAATTACACTAATCCCCTGGCCTCACTCAAATTACCTAATGAGCCAATCGTAATTCGTTAACTTAAACCCTCAGTAAGTTAAAAACTGGATAACTCAAAGTTTTTAACGTTTCCCTTGGACTTTAAGTTCTCGAGGTTCCACTGTATCAGTAGAAAACTCTGGGATACCTTTATTTTCCAAGGTCGAGAGTCGCTCAAAACTACAAGACATTTTCATGAATGCCGTCAAACGCTTTTAATTAAACGATGGCACGAAATTGTTATTCATTATTACACTTTATTGACGTAAATTATTACACTAATAAAGATAAGACGTATAATTACACTCAATGCACATCAACGAGTTTAGGTAACGATCCGCGTATTCTATTACGAACAGGGAAGCTTTAATGAATTTATCTTGTCAGAGGGAACGTTAGGCAAGTTTGGGAACAAATTACGGGCGTAAAGTTGCCTCGCACCTTCGACTTGTAATTACGGGTTAGTTGGAAGACGTAGGGAGCTGACGAGCGCGCATATCGCGGATCCGCCGTCGCAAACGAGCGAGATAACAGCTTTATTGCTTGACGACTTGCCAGCGTGAATCAATATTGTGACTCGATACTGCAAATGAACAAATCGATATACTCGACTTTTTTGTGTCGGCGGCTGTATGGTGCCAGGCTCCCACCCATAAAGCTACTCCTACTTTTGTAAAATAAAACCGAAAATATGTCTCAAGGATAGGTAACTCCAGCTGCTCGTCTGTTGTTTTATGTATCGCTCGGCTTTATGAGTAGTCGTTTGGAAGACGAAGGCCCTTTTATTTTATACAACTATAAGTTTTGCGGATGCCGTATATTAAATAATAATATTCCTTATGCTGCCTTTTATCTGGGTCGTCTCGTAAACGTCTTTTTAAGGGAATGGAAGTGTGGTACAAACTGGCACTCGAAATCAAGATAGCGGATGATTCTATAAGGAAAAAAAGAATGTGGTGTAAGTGAGATTAGCCGCCGGCGAGTGGCTGGCTACCAGGCTCGCAGCGGTCTCGCGGAGTGTCGCACGGCGCTGTGAAACGGAGCATGTAGGTTAAGAGCCCTCGGCTCTTTGTTAGCGCGCTCTAATCACTGCCGGCCCTCGACGGCACGCGACTCGAGGGCTCGTGGCACTAGCGTTTTGTGCCTCTCCTCCTTGCCTATCTCACTTCCTATGCCCTCCCGCTACTATAATTCAAAAGATTTGCAGCGCCATAAAATTACAAAAAACCCTATAAATCTAAATAGACTTTATGCTTGGATTTGGCAGCGACGGGGCTGGACACAATCCAAGGTACGCTTTTAATTTCACCAAATCGCTGCGCCATATTTTTTTGGATAAACAAGGGCGTGAAACTACCAACGGGAATTTAGTGGTTGTTGAAGAAAATTGGACGTGGTGGTGATAAGGTTTCCAATGGTGTGGCGGCGTGAGGGTATCGGCCGATACAGTAGAAGAACCTCGCATCTATTATTGTTTTGGTAGAATTTATATGGACGGCGTTGACTGTGCTTTGAATTTGTAATTGGATTTCGCGAAGCTCTCTCGTCTGGCGCGTTCGAAGCTTTTTTATGGTATCCCGTGGGCGGAAAGTTTTTATTGCTGTACGCTTTTTGCTAAGCATTGAAAAAGTACGTATGATTGTGCCATTGTTTACGAGGTACCTATGTTATTTGAATAACACACAAAAATCATATTTCGAAATACTACATTTTTACTGGAATTAGGATGAAATAAACCGTAAAAAGCGTCAACTAACACGGCTACGTCAAGCACAGACAAGCTACAGCTAAAAGTCGACAAGCGTGTCCGAAAGTTCCACCCAACTTAAACACGAAACTGTAAGTGACTACTAAACACTGTTGCACCTTTTCTGCCTAGCATTTATTTCTACTTGAAAATTCGTTTAAAACCGTCAAGTGTATATTCTAGCGGGGAAAATGGGTTCAAATGGATTTTCCGACAGGCTAATAATGAGGTGCGGTTTGCTCGTCCCGGGGGAGGTGGGGGCAAGACGGCAACTCATTTCCGCCGCGGCGGAAGGAGACCGGCCAATAAGAAAAAAATGGTTTCAGAAGTCACTCGTACTCTTTTAAAGCGTAATTTTATATTTCCTTGTTTTGTTGTGCGACGTGCTGCAATATCGATCATTTGAATTGATGGGTTCTGTTTACTTAGCTTTTAACTAGTGTTTTTTGCTGACATGTCGACTGGATTGTAACTGATGACACTGTGAGAAAACATAAAATTGTAGCTTTAAGTTTAGAAATTTAAAGCTGTAAATGTAGAACTACGTTATTTTTGAAAGTTATATATATAATAAAAATAATAACCATCGTTAGAAAACACTCAATTCAGGGCAAAGTTTAGAACGAATAATTTATACAGGTGTCCCATAAGTGACACGTCGTTTATCGATAAAATACCTATTCTGTTATCTTAATTAACTATTCATGATGCCGTACACATAAAAAAAACTAACTTCGAGACCTTTCCGAGTGCACACTGGCACTAATATTGTTAAAAACGGACAAAATTCATGAAAAACCTTAATTTGGCAATAACTCGAAAACCGTGCCACTTTTACTTGGGTCATGTTAAGTTGGTTTGGGTCCTCTTGGCCTGGTCTACCTCCAGTGTCACTGTGACGTGTCACTTATGGGACACCCTGTATTGGCGTTGTATTTGATGCTGTAGTTTTGTAAGTTTTATTAATATTTTAATTGATATTTCGCTGAACGTTGATCGCAGATCAGTCGCATATTATAAAAGATCTTTGGACATATTTAAAAAAATACTAATAATTGTCATCAGGTTATAATGCTGCAATTCATTTGCATGTAATTCAATAAGCGCCACTTGCACCATCCCACTAACCCGGGGTTAAACGGTTAAACCGTTAACCCAGTTTCTAATTGTACTGGTAACCATGGTAACTCCAGGTTTAACTGGTTAACCCCGGCTTAGTGAATGGTGCAAGTGGCTCTAAGAGTTATACTAAACTGTGTATATTTCTGTTAACGCGTTTATTTCCAAAAGTAGCTACATATAAATCAAACCGACTATACCAAACTAAACTAAACCCGACTAAACCATTTCGATTTGGTCCCAATGCGCAATAGCCTATTTTTTGGCAAAACAGCATCCAGGTCGGACTGTCCTGGCATCGGGCCAGGGTTGCCAGCAACACATGTAGGACGCCAACTCCCGGTTATGCCCGCCCTAGTTTAGCTGGAGGTTTTTTTCTAATAGTACACGTAATTGGCATCCCTGTTTTGCTGGGTATCTTTTGTCTTGGAGTCTGTTAGTTTGAGTCTGCTGGCTATAAATTAGTAGAATATTTTGCGTATTTGTTTATGTAGGTACTTTGTTTTTCTTTTTATTTAAATACTTAATACTTACGTTTTTTATACATGGTGTATTTTGTGTTACATTTTAGTTAGTAAGAATTTTGTGTTTGGATTACTACCTAAGTGTTTTTATAAAAACATTGCCACTGAAATGCTAAATTACCAATCTTCTTCCTCGCGTTATCCCGGCATTTTGCCACGGCTCATGGGAGCCTGGGGTCCGCTTGACAACTAATCCCAAGAATTGACGTAGGCAATAGTTTTTACGAAAGCGACTGCCATCTGACCTTCCAACCCAGAGGGTAAACTAGGCCTTATTGGGATTAGTCCGGTTTCCTCACGATGTTTTCCTTCACCGAAAAGCGACTGGTAAATATCAAATGATATTTCGTACATAAGTTCCGAAAAACTCATTGGTACGAGCCGGGGTTTGCACCCGCGACCTCCGGATTGAAAGTCGCACGCTCTTACCGCTAGGCCACCAGCGCTTCGATGAAATGCTAAATTACCAATGTGTGTTCATAAGAATTTTGTGTTGTAAAAATTTTATGTGAATTCGTACAAGTGGTGGATAATGTGGATATACGAAATTAACAATATAATAATAAAACGTATTTTGTTATAAATAATACAAAAACCGTGTAACCAGCATAAATATTTGCAGCATGCCTCATTCTATATTAAATTAATATACTCCTTTTACATTTTTAATGCCATCGCGTCTAGGCTGTGATGAAATTCAGTCTCAATTTGCGGGAAGAAATTTTATTAGGTCCCTTTTTTAATTAAGGAGGCGTCCCTACGGCCGCGGGGTCTTTCGTTACTAAGGCTATCATTATACTTAATAGCTGTGGGAGTTGCCAGCTCTTGAAAAGTTAACAGGCCTGGGAAAAATTTACCTTAGCCTGAGCCATGTCATCGCGCCTTAAAGGGGCCCACTGATTAACAGTCCGCCGGACGGTATCGGCCTGTCAGTTGTACGGAACTGTCAAAATTTTGTTCTAACAGACAGGCCGATACCGTCCGGCGGACTGTTAATCAGCGGGCCCCTTAAGAAAGACGACTACAATGTAGCATAGTATCATTCCCTGAACAAGGATTTCGAAAATCCTAAGGTGATATAAGGATTTTGTAAACTTCCGCATGAAATGTTTCTTTAAAGGTTTCCGTGGAAATATTTACAATTTTGTTTTAAGTACCGTATTATACTTAGCATTTTATCATGCCGACTTCTGTATGTTAAGCGAAAGCAAGGCCTCAAATACTGATATTCAAGTTCTTGAAGATTTCGCACAAATCCTGTTAACCTTGTTTCTGTTTATGTAATCTCGAGTTACAAAGGAGATGGAATTCCGAGCGCTGTCTATGATTTTACAAGAATATTTCTCGAGGGCTTTTACTTTACTTCTGCTTTGCTTTTTGATTACAAGTACAGAAAAACCACAATGAAATTTTCTATTAATTTTCCAGCGAATTAAATAGCTTTATCGCCACATTGAATTGGAGTTAAAAAAAAAATATCGTTCTCGAATAAAGTTGTTCCAAGTCACGTTTCATAAAATCTGAATTGAAGATTCTCGCTGAAACTATTTTCTCGTAGCCGGGGGGATGATTCCGCACCGCCTTTGAATGCTTTTTAAAACGATAAAAAAGAGAAAACATATCTTTTCCGCTTTTCCGTCTGAGAGACCAACCACGCCAGCGAGCGATACTATGTCACATCCTTGCAATGCTTTATTTTGTTATGCAGCTCTGCGGAATATGTTCGCTCGCGAACAAAGTTATCTCCCTCTTTTTGTCTCGCACAGACCCGGGACAAAGAAAATTGCTGCTTAGTTCTTAGAGATCGCAAAAACTATTCATATAAAACGCATTCTCGGCAGTTCTGGAGCTTACCTGCTTAATATAATCAAAATTACTGAACTTCTTACGAATCACAAACAAATGTACAATCTTGCAATGATAACGAGATTGAAGCCCTACTAAAGTTACTAAGTTCATTCGCTCGAACATTAATTGGCTGGGAGTTTATTAGGAAGATTGCGAATTCTGGGGGCGTATGTCGTGACCCGTGACATTTCGGGAGTGGACTTGGAAGATAATCGCACTCGCGAACAGCTTCATTTAAATTCGGACGGTGATTATCGCTTGACGGCGCGACTCGCCGGATTAAACGATTTCCAACACAATAACCGGTTTTAAGTTTATTCGATAATGGAACTGAATAGTTATATTGTTCTGATGCGTCGTTTTCATGATTGTTAACACATATCAATTAATGTCATGTGATTTTGTCATTCAATATCTTTGTTCTTTTGAATCTCTTAATTGTTGATAATTTATGTTTTTTTCCAGTGTGATATGTAGAAACGTATGTGTTAGATACAAGTTTTTGTTCTCAACTAATTCATGCATGTTCTCGTTTCAGGTACGTTATACTCGACGCCAAATTGGATAATAATCTAATCAGCTAAGTATACCATAAAAGCTTGAACGGCGACCCGGCGTATCGCTGTACAAATTAATTCCTTTGAGATTTTTCAAAAACGCGTTGAATTATTAATTTAATATAAGGTCAGCAGATTGAAATTATTTTTAATTATCCCGACTACAGCGTGCCCGGTGTCGGTGCCATCTTGAATATTCATTCTGTGGAGGATCCCACATTATTTTTCTAGAGTTTAAGCTAATTCTGAGTAATGAGGGGAAAGCGGCTCGGAAAAAGGACAAAGCGACGTTTCTATACGGGCTGAGCACAAATTATATGGTAATTTGTACTTGGACCTGTGCTCACTGCGTTTAAATTGTTATTATTAGTGGTATAAAATAGAACAGGCATTAAATTTATGAAGCACAGAGCCGAGCCAAGGAATGGTGTAGGTACCTACCTCTTAAAGACGAATCCTTTACTTCTTCAGTGGGTGAATTGAATACAGTTACATACTTATTTTTTAATCTAACATTAGGTTAGAGTTGCCCGAGAAGATTGTAATTTTATCACTTAATTTTTTTTTACATGTACCTAATAGCGACATAACTCAATTGTAACATGATTAAAGACAGTTCGCTTGCAAAATACCTGATATTGGTTTATGTATTCCTTTCCATAAATATACAACATCCAGTTGTAATAGAAAGAGGTAGACGTATATTTCCCTAATACTCGTAGTAAACTTGGCAAACAGAAAGATCACGTTTCACACCAGCTCGGCTTCACCCTTAAGATCTCGTTACAGATGTCGTTTGTCACGCGGACGTCTTAATGTCACACATTTTGAGAATCTTGAGTCTTTTAAAAGTTAACGTGTTAAACAATATATTTATCTACATATCCGTTTGCTTGGCCAATCCAGCAGGCGTATTATGGATGGCTTTATCCACGTGATAAAATAACCGTCACTTTTTAACACCACGGGATCGAAAGTGACGGACACCGTTTTATCACGCTGTCACGTAGACAAGATCGACCATCATATCCCTACTGGAACAAGATACAATAAGATGGCAAGACATTAAAAAGACAGGATAATTTACAATCTGTAGAGGTTTCTTCGAAAATGGGGTTGTACCACCTATATGACACCTCTGGTGTTGCAAGCGTCCAAGCTGCGGTAACCGGTTATATACCAGTTTTGGTTACGGTTATGCCCGAAAAATAACCGAATATCGGTTATAATCGGTTACGGTTATTTTCGACCAAAAATGATAAATTTACCATGAGATAATTAAAAAATTACGAAAATAAAGGTACAGTATTAGGGAATGTGAGTATAAGTCTTCGGTTTTTTATTTTAATAAAACACACAAAATACAGTCAAAATAAAATATGACCTTGAACGTGATACAATATTCAATAAAAATATTTCATAAATCAGGGAAGTAAATTGGTATATTTTCATTATTAAAGTACACGAATGACAAAACTTATAGTCACAGGCGTCACAGCAAAAAAGGCAGGATTTTGTAGTCACTAGATGATAAAAACATAGAATTTAAGTCATATATAAATAACCGAAAATAACCGTAACCGGTTATAACCGATTATTTCGGTTCCGGTTATAACCGATTTGCATTCCCTATTATATACGTAGCTTTCAGCAGTTGCAGCACTCTATATATCATGGATTTCGAGAATCTGTGATATTGTTGGACACACTGGGATGTGTGACAGTCAGGATCGCCGTGTCGGCGCAAGGCACCTGTAAATAAAATTATTACCTTACAAAATAACGGTATTGTTTTAAATTAAAACCGTGTTACCTAAAGACTTCAACATTCTAGTTAATATGTTCGCAAAACGGAAAACCCATTAAAAATGAACGCAGCCGTTAATTAATCACGCGAGAAAAGAAAAAATATTCCATTTCCGTTACCTGCGACGGGTAACGTGCCGGGAACCCGGATATTGCTTGAGTGATGCGATCCGGACATTAATCAGGCGGGCGCACTCTTACTGGCATATTCAGATGTAAAATATAGGATATCAATATAAGTACATACCTACATTCGACGTCGGGAATACATACAATTACAACACAAATATTTAAAGAGTAGCGTTAATAGTGGCACCTTCGGTGGAAAGCTCCAAAAGTTGTCCGGAATTTATTTGGGCCTTTTTTTAATTAAACACGCCACCCAGACATTCCCGGAAGGGCTCGAAAAGGAAAAAAATTGGGTAAACCCAGGACGCAGGATTTGGTATGACTATGGTATCGTGTTTTTAACTTCTGAATAATCCCACTATTCCTCATCCTTTTATCACGAAAACGTCCGGTAATTTTCACACGTTACCTCCACCCAATTTTTAAAAGGGTGCTGATTTGATTTATGAAGTTTTTTAGATCTGCTGATGCATATGTTCCGTTCCATGCCTAGAGCATTAAAACCCGTTAGCCATGGACCGCCCCATATTTTCGTTATGGGGTTTGAAAAATGCACAAAATACTCGTGTAAGTATACTACAGGCACATACGCAATGATCCATGTACACGGGAAAACTGCAATATTAGCCTGTCGCATCCCATTTAAACTAGGCAAAAAGATCTCGGAAAGCCAAGCCAAAGCGTGCCAATAGCGTCCAAAAATCTGTCTCCATCATTTATCTAAGTTACATAACCTTAGTTATCCCGACACCAATGCCCGGGCGCCCGGGTACCGCGGTCTGATGAGACCGGCCGGGTGAATACAGATGAAGGACACTGACCCGGGCATTTATCACCGGCCGTTGCATAATATGCTGAAAGACTAGGACAAGGGTAGCTTTTTATATGATAGAATGAGGTATGGACTGGAGTCTTTGTTCAAACCTGTATTTTTAGGAAGTTTGAGCAGGGGGGTGTCACTACGCAGTTTAGGTACATTTGGCCGGCGGCCTCCCGGGCAGGGCAGGCGTATGGCAGTGGGCTGCCGCTCGACCGCACGATAGTCGTGTCACGTGCCGCTCGCGCAAAGAAAATTCACGGTTCGTGCGCGGTTATAAGTTTCAATTTTGTTGCAGGCGGCGAGTATAGGTATAATTTTATACCTAAATCTACTTTAGTGAGGGAGTGAATTTTCTGTACGGTAGTACTATTACTTATTCTGTGGTTTGAGCAAGATACTCGTATCTCACTACTGCACGTGGTATGTTGTGCAATTACCGCATATGTATTAAAAAATGGACGGTTAACTGTCAGGATGACTCAAGCTAGAACGGCCCGGATCCGGGGCAGTAGGGGCCGGGTCTTCCGACACTTCATTTTCTATGACGAGCGATCGATGATCATGTGATGCTCTCTATAGAAAACTGAAAGCGTGAGTCAACACAGTTGGTATTGGTACATATGTCACTTACTTACCTATAGTAAAATACAAATATATTTGATACCACTAAACTTGTCATTCTAATCTTTTTTTTTATCGCAGAAATGTTCTTATAACCAAGATGAGACATGTTGACATTCGACAACGATGAGGGTTACTCATGCTAAAAAGATTGGATATTGGTAATGAGGACATTAGATTATAAGTTTCCGAGAGCAGATTGTTACACTTTAGTACCTAATGCGCAGAAGTTCTGCCAAATGATAGTTAAGATATAAAGCGTTTTAACCGTTATTACCCGGCACTACATAGCGTAACGCATACATAAAGCTTTTTATTAGCTTATGAAATGTTTGAACTGCAAACAAGGCATGTGTGCCGGTTGCCCGGGTATTTCCCATTGGAACACCCGGATATAGGGCTCGTGAGTGTGGCGAATATTAAATAACTTAGCTTTGTGCGTGTTATCGATCGGAATGCCGTTGAGGCCGGGCTTTTTGAAGTATTGATTAAATAATTCAATTTGAATATTGTTCTCCAGCAAAACAAATGGAACCCGCTTAACTCACGCATGAGTGATTTCAATTAATATTATTTTTAACTGTCCCGTCTCTATCAAGGTTACACGTGGACCAAAATTTTATACAAATGGCGATGAAACAATATTAAATTTAAAGCGGCTTAACAATGTCACCTTTAGAAACCCACCAGTATTAATTTTACTGTCTCGCAATACCCCCAATCCCCATGGATGTACGGAACTTCGTATAGCTAAACAATACCTAAATGAAGTTTATTAGACCTGTTGTTATAGTTAGGTAATTTATAAAATACAAAACAATAAATCTATATTATAGGTGGCCTTAGCCCTATAAAGAACGATCTTAATCGATACAGCTTTTAGATAAAAAACAACAGCAAAACTATGGAAGTTATATCCCAGTTAACAACAAAAAATCTTATCTAGAAATGACGATGCTTTCCACATAATGCCAGGATTTCACCTAAGCATTATAGAAATAGAAATAGTTTATTCGTGGCAAAGAAATAAATAAATAACAGATAAAAAAAGAGGAACAAAAAAAACTTACACATAACATTACAACACATATCATTACATAACATACTTAACAAGTAATATTAGCCATGAAATGGTCCCGACTCAGCATGGTGTTAGCCTGGATGGGCTAATATGTTTAAAGTCTATTTTTTGTAGCTTTAGTTTATACTTGGTGTTGTTGTAGAAACGACGCTAGTGCCAATTACTCTCAAACCGCGACTCCAGCGCTTTCAGAGTTAAAAATAAACGTTGAATGGTAGCCTGAATATACCCTTTCCGACAGAACAATGCAGAGCCGCAGGCACGAGTGGTCGAGACCTTGCGAGCTGCAGGAGAAAACGGCATTAGAATTAGCTGAAATTACACTTGTTCAAACAGAATTTGTATTATGTATACATACTTGTACTGCTATCGTCTCATAATTAGGGTAAGCTAGCCCTTATTTCACTGACAATTGACATATATTCTCCGATATAGGAACTACCACAACAGCAATCAATTTTATAAACGCCAGGTGACTGGAACGGAATAACGTCATTCGGTGACCTTAGGCTCCCTGCAACTTTGGATAAAGGGTGTACACCGTCTTTATAGAGTACTTTCCAAGTACTGTGCCAACTTTATCCGTTACCCCTTTTACATATGGCAAAAATACCGGCTGTCTGGAGACATCAGGACGTTTCCCTCTTGCCTTCCATCTGAGTTGCCACTTTTTTACCTTGTACCCGTTCCTCCTTAGTACCTCCTGAATATGCGACATTTCGCTCTTTAAATATTCAGGGTCACACAGATCATGTGCTCTGTTCACTAGCGAGGTAACCACCGATTGTAAGTGACGGGGACAACGCCGTCCTCGAAACGTCGGAGGTAAATCATAAAGCTTAAATACGCAATTAAGTCCCGTTGTGCAATTTAATAACATGTCTGTGTCTTATGGAAGTTTAGTGTAATTAAAATTGGCGAGTCATATGCCGATACTTTCTACGAAAAAGCTTTTTTTTCGTGATTTAGCCCTATGACAAAAAATATTTATTTTTTCATTTAAGTAATATCTGACCCTTGATCCCACCACCCAGCGAGAGTCTCTCTAGGTGTTGGTCGAGACTGTTCACTATAAGACCGTTCGCTGACACGACTATCGGAACAATGATCGTCGAGTCAACATCCCACATGGCGGTAATCTCGTGAGCCAGGTCTAGGTACTTGCTGGATTTGTCCTTCTCGGCTATCACGAGATTCTCATCACTATTATTTATTTTATTATCTATATTCATTCATCTGAGTATGGTCAGACGTCAGTCATAACAAAATCGCCTAGCTTAATATAAGTAAGTAGATCGAAACACGTGTCGAAGTCAATACATTATAGTATCCACTGCGGGGCGACGCGTGTCAGCCAATTACTTACCGACCGCTGATGCGATGGACTATTAAAGTGATTCGTTGAAACTTCAATCCTGTCACGAAATACCTAGAACACTCTTTAACCTTAGGTAGCTTTCATTTAACCTTTTTGCCGCCATTGACTTGATATAAAGTCAGTATATTTCGTGCCCCACACGCCAATACTTGATATGTTAGGTATGTTGTAACGTGCGTGCAATTATTTTTGACATGGCGTTGATGACGCTTTATTACTTCATTGACGTGGCGGCGAAAAGGTTAATGTACAGTATCAAGATAACCTGGCTAATCGAACTTTAATAAATGACAACTTGATTTTATTTTCATTTGTCATTACTTGTTCAACTTCCTCGCACGCGATGTGATGATTGCTAACAACGCTAGTGTGCAGTGGCGTAGCGTGAACTACCTAATCTAGCCGTGAGCGAAGTCGCATCTACGAGGCTATTTTCTTTCAATGTGCCCGAAGGGGCCTCGCGCGAGGCCGTAGGCGATGGCCCACTTCGCCCACGCCTAGCTACGCCACTGCTAGTGTGGTCGTATTGTGAACTCGTGTTGATATATGCGAGTGGACGCCCGTGACGGGGGACAAAGCTCTTACCGCGTGCACTAGATTTTGTGCAGTGCCCTTATTCACTATACTTACGGGATACAGGCGAAAAGGTTTATTGGAATATCCACAAATCAAACTTGACTATTAGGGCCGTACTATTTACACGAACGATTTAGTTTCGTTTGCGGATTCTGTACCTAATACTAACAAGTTTAAATAAGTACTCCCTGTGATTTCGCATTGTTGTTAGACATCCCATACAACCATTTCCAGTCGCCGTTACGACGCGGTGTTGACACATCTTGTGTCGACACCGTCTGTTTCGGTCACAATTCCAGTCGCAGAGTCGTCGCCGTGTCGACACAGTTACCAGAAATGGGGAAGGGTCGACACATGACACAAAGTGACATAAAGTGTGGTCGCCGTGTGCACACATTGTTTCGGGTTTGCGACTACTTTATGCCAAAATCATTCGTTCATTCGTTCATTTTGTTCCTGTCAAATGGAAACTGTCAGATGGAAAAATAGTTAAATAAAAATAAGTGACATTAATACGCCATCTCTAAAACGGATTACAAGACGTAATTATATATTGTTTGCATTTATATTACAATATGACTTAAATTATTATGGGGAATTAAACTGCTCGAGTGATTTGATAAACTAAGTGTAATATAATCAACGCGCCACCACATTGTTTTAGTTTAGCCGGAAATGAAATTGTTTACTTCTCAGTGCCTGTGTTCATAACTATATTATTTGAAGCATTTTTAGTACTTCGATGCGTATACTATACTTAAATAACAGAAATAACGCTTTACATACTACGAAACTTGTTAATTATGATGTATAAATATGGTTCAAGGCTGAGAAATATTGCAGTCACAAAGTAGTTGCAATGTTTCGACTTTGTGTCGACTCTGTGTTGACACATGACACGCGCTGTCAAAAGTAATAACAAAGTTACTGGTATGTTACTGGATTTGCAAAATGGCTCCTTGTGTTGATTTGTTTTCAGATATTCTCAAAGTGTAAAAATGCCGTGGTCAGAGATGGGCATTAATCGATTAACTGTTTATTCGACTAATTAATGGAATAAAAAAAGTTAATTCTCAAATTTTAATCGCGATTAGTTTAGTCGACCTAACATAGATTGAAATTGAATTAATCTGAATATTAATCGAATAAATTATCGATTAAATCTCGATTGAAAGTTGACAGGGGGCCATTTTTGTACGTAAAAATAATAGAAATGTCTTGCATGCAGATGGTAGCAAAACACTTTGTCATAAAAGTCGAGATGGGTGTCGATATATAGGTTTTAGGGAGTGCCGATTTCGAAAATAATGACCATTTTGGAATCCGAAATGGCCGCCATGCACTGTGTCATAAAAGTCGTCATGGATGTCGTTTTATACGTTTTAGGGGGCCCCAATTTTGAAAATGATGACCATTTTGGAATCCAAAATGGCGGCCATGCACTATGCCATAAAAGTCGTCATGGGTGTCGTTTTATAGGTTTTAGGGGGCGCAGGTTTCGAAAATGATAACCATTTTGGATTCCAAGATGGCGGCCATGCACTATGTCATAAAAGTCGTCATGGATGTCGTTTTATAGGTTTTAGGGGGCCCCGATTTAGAAAATGATGACCATTTTGAAATCCAAAATGGCGGCCATGCACTATGTTATAAAAGTCGTCATGGGTGTCGTTTTATAGGTTTTGGGGGGCGCAGATTTAGAAAATGATAACCATTTTGGATTCCAAAATGGCGGCCATGCACTATGTCATAAAAGTCGTCATGGTGTCGTTTTATAGGTTTTAGGGGGCGCAGATTTCGAAAATGATGACCATTTTGGATTCCAAGATGGTGGCCATGCACTATGTCATAAAAGTCGTCATGTATGTCGTTTTATAGGTTTTAGGGGGCCCCGCTTTCGAAAATGATGACCATTTTGGAATCCAAAATGGCGGCCATGCACTATGTCATAAAAGTCGTCATGGGTGTCGTTTTATAGGTTTTGGGGGGCGCAGATTTCGAAAATGATAACATTTTCAATTTAAAAATGGCGGCAATGCACTATGTCATAAAAGTCGTCATGGATATCGTTTTATAGGTTTTAGGGGGCGCAGATTTCGAAAATTATGACTATTTTGGATTCCAAGATGGCGGCCATGCACTATGTCATAAAAGTCGTCATGGATGTCGTTTTATAGGTTTTAGGGGGCGCAGATTTCGAAAATGATGACTATTTTGGATTCCACTTTTATGACAAAATACGTAGCCGCCATCTTGGATTATAAAATGATCATCGTTTTCGAATTCTGCACTCCCTAAAACCTATAAATCGACATCCGTGACGACGCAAGTTATCTTTATTTTCAGATCTAACAAATTGCTACAGAATACAAAGGACAAAAAAGAAGCGAGGAGGTAATGAAACAAGCAAAAATACAGATGATTCCTCGACGCAATTGGGTGATTCTTAAATTGTATCCAGATTTTTTTTGTCATAATAGTTTATATTTTTCACATATTACTAAATCTAAGGCAAAAGTTATAATATTGCAATGGATTCCATCGCATGTAGGTATAAGTGGCAATGAGACAGCTGATGCATTAGCAAAACAGGCATGCAGCGATGGCATTGAATTTCACTTGAAACATTATATGGGGGCAATAATGACTGTTTACATTTAGTCAAATTAAAGTGTCGCGAATTGTGGAAGGAATATTTCGACGAGAGATCTAGGGACAAAGGTATTTGGTATAAGACAATACAGCCACAACCCTTTAATTCTCCTTGGATTGATAATAGTGTGTTGTGTAGGCAGGATCTAGTTTTATTATTGAGATTGCGCTCTGGACACATTCCATTGAATAAGTTCGCCTACCTCATGCGTAAAGTGAATTCGGAATTATACACCTTATGTAATCGCGTCGAGGATGTGTATCATATTTTAATGAAGTGTGTCCGAAATGAGCGACTTAGAAGACAGATATTTCATGACAATGACAGTTCCATTGGGTTATGTAATACCTACCTTTCGAACCCCATGTCTGAGGTTGTTGAAAAGGTACTAAATATTGTTAAGTGCGGTCTGAGGGACAGAAATGTGTGATGTAATTAAACTAGATGTAGCTATTTACTTTCTTTTAACTTTGTTAATTAAGTCTGTTTTTTATGGGGTGACATATTCGTTCAATCGAAAAAGCCCCTTAATAAAGGAAAAAAAAAAAGTTCCGTGACATTTCGACCTTGTAATTTTTTAAGTAAATGTTTTTGTTTATCTATGAGGATCTCACTAGAATAGTATAATCAAGGTATGTTTATATTTGATGAATGAAATAGTAACGCAAAAAAAAAATATTTGTGTCTTATATTCCTGCCGAAGACTTTTATTTTACCTTTTCCTTCTACACAAGTTTGGCCAAGTAATAAGAATTTAGGGCACTCAATTTTATTTTGACTTCTACAACAGTAAAGCTACGAGGCCATGTTTTGGTATCGTTTTCGTATAAATTCGCAGTACCAAATTTAGTTAAGGTATCACATTGACACCATTCCGAAGTAAAAACATATAAACTTATTAAAATACTTTCTTTTAAACTCCTCTTCACGCTTAAACTGCTGAACAGTTTTAATTTAAATTTGGTACACATATATTTTGAGTCCCGAGACAGGATATAATAAGTTATCTCAAAAATCACCCTTTAAAGGTGTGAAATGAGGTGTAGGGGGGAATTCAGAATTGACTTCTTGAAGTTAATACTGTTTAAGTTTAGGTTTGAAGTCATGTTTTTTCATCATTTTTAACTAAATCAAAGATGTAGACCATCCCAAATTTCATATAAATCGGTTCAGCGGTTATTGATTTCCCGTACAAATTTCCACGCCACTTTTCACACCTTCAAAAGATGATTTTGGTTATAAGATCTATCCTATGTCCTGTTCCGGGACGCAAACTATTTCTATACCAAATTTCAACGAAATCGGTTCAGCGGTTAAGCGTCAAGAAGAGTTTCAAAAAAACCGGCCAAGTGCGAGTCGGACTCGCGTATTAAGGGTTCCGTACATTAAGTCCGACTCGCGCTTGACTGCACATTTCTAATAGGTTTTCCTGTCATCTATAGGTAAAGAACTATTTTGTGTATTCAGACGGACATACATACAGACGCACGAGTGATCCTATAAGGGTTCCGTTTTTTCCTTTTGAGGTACGGAACCCTAAAAAGATTTATTTTTATTTTGTGGAATGGTGTCAATGTGATATCTTAAATGGATTCAGCACCCCAGATTTATACGAAAACGATACCAAACACGGCCTAGCACCTTCACTGATATAGATATATCAAGATAAAATTGAGAGCCCTGAATAAACTTTCAAGAGCGGATATCTCAAAAACTATTCAACATATCGAAAAAATTGACGGAATAAACTTGTAACAAATTAAATTAACTTTCATTTTGTATAAGTGGCCATGTCGCTAAGATGCATAGTTTCCGAGATATAATCGAAAAACGGGAAAATGGGACCTTCAAAGCCCCCTCTCTCCCCCCCGCTCAAGGGCTACGGCCGGGGACTTTTGATATGTTCACCTCCTAACTTGTCAAACCGAGTTACGGAGTCAAAAATTGTGTTCCGAGCATTTCCCTCTACAACTTTTGGAGCATTCGTTGCCTGACCTAAGTAGCTTATTGAATTTCTTTAAAAACTTTTCTGTAAAAGGTTGACGGGTGTTGGATGTTTATATTATATGGTTTCGGTCGATTATTATCATTTGCATTGCCCATGATGACTTACTAGAATTACGAGCACACGAGACACTAA
The DNA here is from genome assembly GCF_910591565.1 of Cydia splendana. Lineage (NCBI taxonomy): Eukaryota > Metazoa > Arthropoda > Insecta > Lepidoptera > Tortricidae > Cydia > Cydia splendana. The sequence continues at coordinate 6,783,277 of NC_085973.1, read as the reverse complement.
TAGTAGTTTGACAAACCTTGGTTTTCAAGAGGTATTTTATATTGACATTTGCTGTCACAAATTTGCTGTCAGATTTAGTCGCAAACCGCACGCAAAGTGCACACAAATGTGTCGACACCTTGTTACGGAAAAGTGTAGACACGGCGACGACACTTTGTTTCGAAACAATTCTAGACACATTGTGTGGACTCTGTTACGACACATCTGACATTTAGTTACCACTTTGTGATTCTGCGACTGGAATGGTTATATGGGATCTCTCTCTCACTCTCTTTCTCTATCTCTTTTTGTAATACTGAGAGTGAGACACATAATTAAAGCCAAATATTGAAGCCACTTTCTTAGCTGAGGTAGATGCCGCTGATGCCCGTACCTACATTATGTGGTAACTAGGTTGTCATACACTGGTGGTTGACAAATATAACACAATGCGTATGGTGCCGTATAGCTCAATCCACTTATGTGGTTCTGTTGGCTATTTGTCGTTACACGGTATTGGTATTACGGCATATAGAATTGGAATGGCCGGTGTTCGCGAAACCAATTGGAATATACGGCGAGCTATTGTGATACCGAGAACGTAGAGATTTAGCCATTTCAACTTAAGCCGACCAAGTTTCGGAGTTTGCGTTTGGTTTGACGTTTAATTTTAGACGACTGTTTGTTTTGAGCGATGTGTTTTGTGCGTGATTCTCTAGTTGTGGAACGAGTTTTAGAGCGTTGTTATTTTGTAAGTTTGAAATTACCATTTATCATGTCTTTGGTGGTCTTGTGAATGTAAGTTTACATATCAGTATTATAGTGGGTATATTAGTATAAAATGTATAAATTAACGAGGCAGACAAAGGTAGAACATAATAAGATCGTCTGACGTTTGCTCCATCAAAAAAAGCGGAGTAAGTAGAAACACAATAAACTAGTAGGCAGTGGTTACAATTATGGTTCGCAAGCATACGGCTTGTTTGCTAGCAGTAAACAACGATATTGTTTTCTAAAATATCTCCGGAAAGATGATTCTCAATATAACAAAAACTTTACAAATTCTGTATCAAACAGCTGTTCGAGCACAGATCCGCTACAGATGTCGCTACAACAGTTCGGAGTTAGAAAACTGAATTTTCCGAGGAACGCGCCATTTACATCCAAGCATGGAATGTTCTATTCCGCTCCACCAGTGTATTGTGCCGGATAAAATGGAATCCACTGGTCGGGTGATTAAGCTGCGATCGTTTGGAACCACTGACATGCTAAACTAGAAGGCCCTATGAATTTGGTCGCTCGGACGCTCTATACGCCTTTATGACTTGAGCGCGGTTGCTGGCCTGGGCAATGGTAAAGCGACCGATACAGTTTTGTGGGGACATCTGCGGGGCTGCGTTCCGGTTCGTTTCGGACGTATGTTTGAGTCGCTTTGATTGCATGCTCCAATTGGGCTGTTTGGCGAGTGTTTGAGGTATGGAGACAGGCGGTTTGCATTCATTGATCAAGAGTTCGTCACTCTACCAAATATCAAGTTAGAATTAATCTGCCGTTTCTGCAGGTTTTGAATTCCAACTCAGATTGCTCTAAATCTAGCTTGTGTTTTCAAGATTATACCCGTATACATTCCAAGTCACCAACTTTTGACGTCAAATCTAAGTTCACATTACGTAATAAATGAGCCAACAAAAGAAATGTTTAAGGAAAGAAAAATACTCGTCTCTTAAGTACCATTTCGCAGAAGGCGATGGACATCTTTAATTATCACATTCCTCCGGAAACTTACAATCTAGTTGAGAGATGCGAAAACTTTGCACATTTGGGGCATCCACTGGAATGCTCCACCGTTCTCTATTTAAGTATTTTACCGTTATTTAATGGACACATGCTGGCCATTCCTCTTGTCACTCGTCCGGTGTTGCCAGGCATTTTGCCCCGGAATTTAAAAGGTGCGGGCATTTAAGCGCAGTTTTGCCGGTATTTTGGGAGTAAAATGCGATGCATATTTTTAGTTCTTTCGTTTGGGACAGAGAATATATTAAAGTGGGTTGTTGCTGGTTATGACGCTATATTTCCATTCAGAGCTTTAGGAATTTTAATCCTGAAACAATGAGCAATGGAAAATGGAGTTTTAAATGTAAGCCCACTTTATAATACCTGTTTTGAGAAGAGTATTTTATTCAGTTGTCCCTTTTCCTTTCGTAGCTTAACAAATTTCTAAAGGGGAAAAGTATGCTTTCAAGTAAATAAAGTTGCAAAAAGCATCTCCCCTTCATAATCTTGGGACGTAAACATCAATGAAAATTTCCATAATTTCTCCAAAACCATCACAAAATCACTGGCAAGGAAATCTTGAGGTTAAATATTCTCTTTAAAATCAAAGGAACTCGTTGATAAAAATAAGCTCGTGGGGAAGGGATCAAAGTAAAACCATATTGATGGCTTTGACCTCAGAATAGAATTAGTTTATTTGTGGAACACTGGTGAATGGTGATACAGATAAGGTCTTAATTTAGTGATAAAAAAACTCTGGTATGTGCATATTGCCGTAAAATATTTCTAATTTTGCGAGAATAGTTAAGACTTTGGTCTCCAGTTGACATCGGACGGCGTCACATTGTATTAAAGATAGCAATATTCTTATAGAGCATGATGCTGTACGCAGCAATCGGAGACCAAAGAAATATATAAATGTCATGTCATCTATTGATTGCCCTTTTTTCATCAATTGGGGTCGGCGCAGCATATCTTTTTCCTCCACACCTCTCTATCGTTCGTCATCTCATCATTCACCTGCTTTCTTTTCATATAATTTCCCACAAAGTGCATCTACCTTTTCCTCAGTTTTATATAATATATATTATATGTATATTATGTGTATATCGTCTTATTTATAAAGTTTGTGTTTACGATAACCGCTTTTATTGATCTTTTTAAACACTAATTTCGCAAAACAAAGCATAATTCGTGAAAAATTACCAGCAATAGCGGCCGCTAACATCCATTTTCACACCGCGCGGTCATTTTTACACGCCTAATGCCATAACTCAGTCATGTATGAATCCCAGAGGCCTACGTTACCTTCCCGCGATGTCCGTTACTGCAGGTTATACTCATCGCTTGCAGAGCCGGAGGATCTACGTATGTATAAGACTTAATGTAGCTATTAAAAAAATAGTTTGTTGCGATATCTTCTCAGGGCTGTAGTGGAGGGTTAGAATCGGTGGTAGTTTTTGACAGTGCATTGTAATATGCCTAAATTAAATAATAACTGCGTTCACTTTCAACTAGGTGAACCAGTATAATCAGAGTAGATTTATTTATTTAGGCTGATTAGTTAAACTTTGAAAATAAACTCTTATATAGATAAATGCATGATCTAAGGGACCACGAGGTCCACAAAGCCTAATTTTAGAGAGAAGAAAAGGTTCACATAATAATGTTAAAAAAACCAGTCGGGAATCTTTTTTTTTCAATAAAATCTCATTTCGTTTAGTCGAAACATTTTGCTAGAATATTCCATTATGTGTTAATGTAGTTTTTTTTATCTTCAATACTGGTAGTTCGTTGTTCCCAAGAATTTAAGCTAGGTATATAATTATAGTTTATCAACGTAGTTTATGATTTGCCGCATCCCCAGCAAACAATTTTTATTAGAGTATTCCATCTTTAAACAATACGTACAATAGTACAGTCGACGTTAAAGATATGTTTACATTTTTCGCCTTATTACAAAGGAAGTAAGGTGCAAAAGTGTACCTAAACATATCTTTGACGTCGACTCTACATGCATGAAAAGGTTTTGTAATTAACTGTGATTATCGCGTGATGTTTCATCGATGGATTTAGGTTAGTTGCACCAAACTGTCTGTCACCATTAAAACGTTCGCTATATTTTATAAGTTTCATAGTTCACTGCTGATTGACGTTGTTCAGTCCGCTAATTGCGGTTTGTGCAACTGGCCCGTAATAAATCTGATAGCAGTATAGTTGCTTCCAATTTCAGTATGCTCACAGTAACCTGTTATCCTGGTCGCCTGAGAGCAGAGGGCCTACCACGAACGACGTTTGACGTATTGCCTCCCTGTCGCACTTGTAAATTCTTACATAAGTGTGACAGGGAGGCAACAGGTCGAACTCTGAAGTGGCAGCTAGGCAAGCATGTCGAACGGCCGTCCTCTCCTCGGGACTGGAATCAATTAAGTGCGGATTACACTCTCGCCCTCATTAAAACTTGCGTGACCTTTATAATGACCCGAGACTTCAGAAGTCGGGATATCGCTGTATCTGGGGAATGATACTTGTTTTAATGACAGCTTGCGTCACTTGGGAAAAGTTGTGATGTTCTGCTTCAGTGCCCATAACAGTTACATAAAAAAATACCTTATTAAGGTAATTGTATAGTAGTTTATTATAGCCCGATCATTTACATATATCTATTATATCTAAGGGCCTTACGGGATAAATGGGGCCAGTACAGTGGTGTCACGCACACGAATTCGAGCCTATCGTGCAGTCTACCGCCACAACGCGATTGGTTGATGAGTTCTCATCACGCGTGCGATTGGTCGCAACTAGTTGCGTATGACTGCACGATTGGCTCGAATTTGTGAGCGAGTCTTAAAATCAGCATGTGTAGAACACACAACAACAGATATAGACAAATCCAACAACGATTAAACCGCTAACGTTTTCCAAGTTAATCCGGAGTTCATTTGCCGCTCCGGGAACTTCCGCGACGTCACCCCGACTCGCTTACACACGGTTTACTATTTAAACTTTCTAATGAATTGCATTTCAGTTTATTCTGTACCCTTACCATGAACCACGACTAATAGTCACTGGCTAGTTAGTGGCTAGTGATAGATAACCTCAAGAATATTAAGTCCTATGGACTTCTCGTGATTGTCTCGTGTTGAGGAGCGAAATCTCTCATTTTAGTCTCATTGGAAGATCAGTGCGCAAAGTCGCCAGCATCAGGCTGAGATGAGGCCATTTCCAGGCACTTTCTTCCATAGGTAACTTTCTCTAAACCAAATTGCATCTAAATCAGTTCAGCGGTTAAAGCGTGAAGAGGACTAGCTGTCTATTACCTCTTCACGTTTAAACCGCTGAACCTATTTAGATGAAATTTGGTATGGAGATAGTTTGAGACCCAAGGATCGACATAGAATAGTATTTATCAATCGTCATCATCATCATTCTACGCAGACGAAGTCGCGGGCAGAAGATAGTACCATAATAACTTTTTACCAACCGCCTCAGTTAATGGTAGACCATATATGTAGTTACCGCATAAGAGAAAAGAAAAGAAAGAAAGAAAGAAAGAAAGAAGAAGAGTTTAAAGAAGAGTCTTTAAGACCAAGTTCGGCCTGGCCAGCCACATTCAGGCCCATAACAGGCGTAATCCGTAATTGCTGAGGTCGCCGTCATCGAAATCGATGAGGAGGACTATATACCGCGAGCGTGACAAGCGAGTAAATCGTGGTAGGGGGTAGTGGATTCAACTCCTGCTCACGCGCGTAGTTGTACTCGTTTTTGTGAGTTTGCTGGTTAACATAACAATTAAGTTGCTGAAGCGAAAGCTTTCACGTTGCTTAGTTGGAAGCTATGTTCGAGCTCAATTTTCCGGGGGGGATTTTGTTAGTAATTTGCGATATTAAACTACAATAACACTTCAATATAAAAATGAGGTATGAGTACTTAGGTCCATTATAGTAGATTATTTGCTTTGTTTAGGTACTCATACTTTCGTGGCAAAATCTTACCTACCTACCTATCAGCATCGGGCGTCTACTGCTGGAGATTAGGTCTTCCCCATAGGCCGCCATCGGGAGCGATCTCAAGCACACTGCTGCAACTACCGGCAAAATCACTACTTACCTATTCTAATTTTAAGCAACCTTAACCTTAATAAAAAAAACATTTATTGTACTTAATTGAGAAAGATTTTCAGAATGGACGTATGTAAACCGTCATTTTAGAGAGAGTTAAGCATCTGTACGGCTACCACCAGTTTTGACATTGACATAACGCTCACGTTTACGTAACTTACTTTCTATGCATCTCGCTCGTACTCGCATATGCGAGCAATAGTGGAAGCGAGTTGTACAGAAAGTAAATTACGTAGACGTGAGCGTTATGTCAATGTTAAAACTGATGGTAGAGGCTCTTGTGTAGGTACATATTTACTTGGCATATACACATGTACGTATATAAATGGGCGACTGTAATACATTTTTCTCAAACATGCAATGAAATATTGATGTTATGTTCCTTATAATAGGCTGCGAAGTATGACGTTTCAGGTGCGGCTAGGACAAAAGGTCGTTAATGGAATTTCATACACATCTTGCAGGCCTAGGCCGGCAAAGTCCTCTTTTTTAATTTTCATTTCACAGATATTTGTGACACAGCATCGTGGCATTCATCCATTAAAAAAAACTAGAGGCAGTATTTGCTTTATGGTTCGTAATGACACTCTGCCACTACGCCTATAAAAAAAAAAAACAATGTTTTCTATAATTTGCAGTTTTATTTGTATAAAATCAACATGAACTTAATAAATAATACATTCTATAATTTTATAATTTTAAATTATAAATTTAACTACACAAATAAAAACATTCAAAATATTTCATCTAAACGTTAGCGGTAAAAAGGGCTACTCAAACACGCGTAGTTATATTTTTTAAATTGTTATGGAGGTAAAGTTGAAAAATATTCATTCTGTTTTATTGGATTTATGGTGCGTTGTTGATTTTTTGACATTAATATGAGTTTCGACGAAATAATGAAATTAATATTAATTGTAATCGTAGGTGTTGGAATTGGCAGCGTAAGCAGAATTGATTTTAATAACTTGCTGCCTCTACCGCCAAGTCAAAGACGAAGTATGTATATGGTTGCTTATGGCAATTTTATTATTTGAGAAACTAAGAAAAATGGCTTACAGTTTATTAGAAACAGTTTTGTGAAATATTTTAAATGAATGTAACTACAAATTCGTCAACACTGTGGAAATTATACTTATTTACTCCATGTATAAAGCAACGATGTATGTGAAACATGATATCAACATGAAAGACTATGTAAACTTATGTGACGAAAACGACAGTCAGACGGATACAAGGCGAAAAAATCAAAGATACTTACATGAAAATATACGGGTAGTAAAAATACACGACTCGTGTAAAACATACGCGTTATAATGATATAGGTACGTGTTGGTTATATTTTAGGTGTAGTTTACTTTTAGTTTTTTCTATAAATAAAACTTGGGTTTCGTGGATTTTTTATTTTATTTATTTCATTGCATGTTTGAGAAAAGCACTATACATACCTCGGCGGGAAATGGGGTTGCCCGCGCTCAGACCTATATGTCTTCGGCCGGCAACCCCTTTCGTCCCGGCCTCTGTAGTAATGTACTATTACTCTGCTACAACTCACAAATCCGATTAAACCAGAGTCCATTTTACAAGGAAGTGTTCCATAGACAATACTTCGGTAGGATTATGTCCGGTTTCCATTTCGTGCAAGAGCGGCCAGTCGATTAGTTTGTGTAATGGAATTGCTACCTACATTGTTTACAGATACATATATCTAATAATAGCTATCTCATACCAAAGAGAATTTGAAATACAGGAATATTGTCATGTCTGTCGTAAAGTAAATTATGTAGTCAGCTTAGTACATTTACTGCCATCTTTCGACACAAATCATTAACACTTTTAGAACGCCATTTGACTTTGATCCTCAATGTTTTCATGATATGTGTTAAATTTGTTAAATGTCAAAAAGTATCGCCATCTACTCTAGAGTAAGCCAAAAGTATGGCGCCATCGCTCGAAAAGATGGCACCATAACTTTGGCCTGTCGTCGAGTAGATGTTGAACCTTTTTGACATTTAACAAATTTAACATATATCAGTGAAAAAAAAAAACCAATGCCAAATGGCGTTCTCAAAGTGTTAATCATTTGTGTCGAAAGATGGCAGTAAATGTACTGACTACATAATTTACTTTGACAATATTCCTCTAGTCTAAATTCTCTTTGCTCATACATAATGTTGAATTCGTGTAGGACTTGTTATTCGGATTTAGCGTACCATTTCTTATTCCTTAGCAAACCACGTATAGTCTTTAAGCCCCTAAGAAACATTTTCGGTAAGTATATACTGGTAAAACCGTGCTACGTGCTACAGCGTAGAATTTCACAGCGACATTGGAGAATTATAAAATATCTGAAATGTTGAACTCGTAAGAATAAATTAATTAGATTTATTAGCACCAGAATTTAATTAACACAGCTTTATTACAAAATCTTTTCAGAAAAACCAATCAATGCCTCCTCGCAAAAATAGCCTAGCCTCAAGCCCCGGACGTGTAAATTACATGAAAATAGGTCATTTGACTTAATAAAGTCGCCTCTTTTCTTCGCCCCGTTTGTACATTATTCATTCGTTTTTTATGAGCATTATATTTGCACCTCTGGTTTCACGGTTATTAAAATTTAAATAGAGGTTTATATTATGATGATGATGATGATGATGATGATGCTCCCCTGACCGATTTCGGCCACAGTGACTGTATGCTCTGGAGTAGGCAATTTTAATTCGTGTTATTAGAGTGTAGCTGATCCACTGTGGCTCATCTTCTTATAAATGATAAGTGTGGACGGGCGTAAATTTTACTGTCAGACAAAATTATCTTTGTTGAGTTTCACAATATTATTTATGACAGAAAAGAAATTAAATAAAGATTGTTTTTACGTAGGACTTTTAGGTAAAATTACAAATGATAACACCGTTTTCGCAAAGAACTCACTTGTGATTAACATCATGCTCAAGCACAGACAAGACATCCTCCAGACTGAGCATAGTAGCTGTACCCCCTCTGCCACAAATACGGTAGTTTAACTCCATTTTCGAGTCGAAAGTGTCTTTGTGTGACGTCCGTGTCTTTGAAAGGACCAATCACGGCACGGGACCTCGCTCACCTCGTCCCCCGCACCCCCGTATTTTTGGCAGCATCGCTTTCATGAAATAATTGCTCTAAACTCCGTCTAGAGGATTCCTAGTCTATGTGCTCAAGGTACAGCAAAAACAAAAGAAATAAATACACAACTTCTCCTTCGTTAACTTGTGAGAACGTCTCGTTTTTCTAAATTACACCTGCGGTGGGCTGGAGGCCAATTCTCGTTTAAGAATTTAGTATTCTTTTGATAGAGTTAGACCAAAAGAAGTCTGCAGAGATTTTGATAGCACACGCAGCACGCAGTGCCAGTGTTATTTATACGTCATAATTTCATAGAAGTGTGACGTTTAAAATTATAATTATGTTACATTTTCAAGATACATAGTTGAAATTCGACTTAAAGTCACTACGACAATGTTCTAATTTCAGTTCGATAAAAGTGAAACATAGAACTCTGTAATATTGGGCCAGCAATATGTAAGTGCCACAGTGTTGTGGCACTCTTTGGGGGAGGCCTATGTCCAGCAGTGGACGTCCTCTGGCTGATATGATGATGATGATGATGATGATATGTAAGTATGTATACCTATCGTCGCCTAGCACCCATAATCTTAGAGCATCTGGAGTCGCCTTTAAGAGCTTACCCCTCTGCCGAAAAACTTGCCCAATTGTGCTAAGTTTTGTATGGACTGACATGGCTATTTGTACGTTACGTACAAATCATGTAGAAATAGCAATACACTTGACGTCCCCTCCCCCGCAAAAATCGGCAGACTGTTTCGTAAAGAAAATGACAGCGATGACATCTCTAGTTACTATAGTTGAATTATCGAGAAGATGGAATTGCATTTGTAGTGGTTGTATGCTGATAGTACAAGAAAATAGAAAATTCAAATATAGAATGCCTGTAAACAAACAATACTACTACATATGCAATTCCACGCTCTCGATGATTCAACTATAATGCTCTAAGCCCATAATACAAGCTTTGCTTAGTTTGGGGCTAGGTTGATCTATGTATAAAAAAAATATACGAATTCATATCAAATTTTGAAATACAATCGGCCCCCTACGGAGGGCTGGGCGTTATTATGTGGTTATTTCGGTCTCCAGCTTAAATATTAGAAGGCAAGACTAACGGCTAGGTCAAGGTCGGTCTACACGTTATTACGTACCAGACTTGTCATGTATCTCACTCTATTCAATATGGAGGAGACAGCGGTCTCATTACATCATTAGTAACACGGACAGGCAGGATTGAGTATATCATTATATTCATTATAAATGATATGTGGCAGGTTTTGCTAAAATTGCGCGTTAGGGTTTCTGCCATCTTGTGGCCTGAATCGGAAACATATGTGCACATGTACATTGCCAAAGCAAGTGCTACCATCTACCGTTATCGTCGGTACGTTTCCTTGTGCATAGCAGGTTCTGCCAGCTTGTGGGCTACATCGGAAGCATAAACGAGACATTTACGCCTCGCGCCAAAAATGTGACGGCACCTATGCTGCCCCCATAGACGGTAGGATCCTATAGCTACGCGTGCCTCTGTGAGGGACAAAACATAGACAATGCGACACTATGATTGGTCGAATTTATTTGTTACCCACCATAACCCATACTAATTTATGGTGGGGAATAAAAAAAAAGTGAGACTGACAAGGACAAATCATAATAGCGCTTTCGCTGCTACCCCTACTGAAAGATACATAAAACTATCCCGTTCGCTTATTTCCCCCACCCATCATGCCTTATCCAGTTAAAATACTAGATTCATCGTCGGGTGAGAATACGTTTGTGCCATACGCCACTTACATTGGTTTACAGGAGAGCGAAAAGAAGCAAAAAATATTTGTTTTCGAAAAGTTTTACATTTAGGAAATATTGAACTTATTTATCATTTCGGCACGTATGTTTACTATTTATAGTACCATACAAATATTATAAATATAGTGGTAATCTTCTATACATATAATAAAGCTGAAGAGGGTCGAAAGTCTGTACATGGAAGATATTCGAAAAAAAGTTGGCTGGGGATACGGATCGCATCGGGATCGGATTTCGAGATAATCACAAGATCTTGAGACGATTTAGAGATCAACTAGATCTACATTAGATATCGACTAGATGTGACTTGGATATCTAAGTCATAACTTGTCGAAATCGTTCAAGAGGACCTCCAGAATCGCGGAAACGTCAAATTTGACATATCTATCTTACAAATATCTTTAAATTATCCGTATCGTAACTTGTTGAAGTCTAGTAGAAATCTAATTCATTTTCCGAATCGAGCCGTTAGAATCGATAACAGAACACGTTCCAACAGTTTTTAGAATTTTTGTCTGTTTGTCTGTTTGTCTGTTTATCTGTTTATCTGTTTATCTGTTTATCTGTTTATCTGTTTATCTGTTTGTCTGTTTATTTGAACACGCATCACGTGAAAACGGCTGAACGGATTTTGATGCAAACTTTACCAATCTGTCGAGAACATCCCCGGCCAGGTTCTAGGCTATAAAAATTCAACCCCTAAAAGGGGGGGTAGCCACAACACTCGATTGACTTAAGTTTGCCCCTGAATCTTATGGCGCTACTTAGGAAGGACGGGCAAACTTTTTTCAAATATGTGCTACCACTATAGAGTACCCTGGTAAACTAACAAATGGCGCTGAATTTAATACGTGTTGACATAAATAAGCCACCGAGGAAGGATTTTGCCAAATTAACTCTAAGTTTAGAAGAGAGGGTACGGATATCAACAAATTTAATTAAATAATTATGTTCATTTGATAATACAACAAAATTAAACGACAGTAAATTAATTGCCCCTCATTGCACAGTGCCATCTTTTGGGGAACTGAGTAAACATTAAGTAATCAAGAAAACTAAAAATGAGTATACATAGTTACGTAGTGGTAAAATAAACACACATATCAACACGCGTATAAGGACTGTATCGTCGTTTATTATGAATACAACTTTACTTAGCCGTTTTTTCTGGTATTATATTTTTATTAAAAAATTACACATATAGTTTAATTAGTGCTTTAATAATAAGTAACATTTCGTCCTGGGAGATCACGTAAAGCATATGGTTTGGACAATATTTACCCAATCCTCCCGAGTAACTACAACGATTTTGGACAAATACTACAAGAAAATTTACGGTTTGCGAACAAGACGAGATATTACACAAAAAACATCGTACTATGTAAACAGCAATTACATATGATTCGTAAAGCGAAACATCTGGGCATAGTCTAATCATTTCTTTTAGTTGGAAAAAAGTTTTGGATCTGTGCTTGGTGGCCTTTTTTGGCATGTTACTTACGACAACCCCGACTTTGGTATACAATATAACCATCATGGAGCGTTTCTATCGACCTGTTCTAGCCATGGTTCAACGCCATGAATGTCCGTTAGGCTTTGGATTTCGGTAGATTCTTTTAGCTGTTTCCCTCATTTCGCTGGCGTCAGAAATTGACGGGAATCCAAAATGTTGCATAAAAAGTCGTTTTCATGTAAAGATAAAAATTCACCACATTTATTCTGTGGATGTTCAATTGAGCAATCATGAAAAGGAGACTTAGATGGCATATTTTGGCAGCATATTAACCTTTTGTTTCTTTAAATCGTACCAAGGAATCGGTGAAATAGTCTCAAATTAAGCTCGATAGGCTTGTCCAAATTACATTTGCTAGACGGTATTAAAATCATCATAAAGTCCCTAAAATAAAATAAATGTAAAACCTTCTTATATCAGATATGGCTTAAAAATACCCCCAGATTATACCTTAAGGCGCGGTGTGTAGTAAAATGCACTTTTTTGTCACCATATTTACAGACTTTTACAAGGATATCATGCATTATTTTCTAGTATGTATAACTTCAGTCCTTGAACTACGTTATTGCTTGTCAGAAACACGACGGCTCATTATTTTCTCGATAGAATCTTAAGTTGAAAACATGCCTAACACTGTCTTTATTTCCTTATGTTAGAAGTACTAGGACGAAAATGTATATGAAACTTACTTCAGTCGATAGCTTTTAAGTAAATCTTCATTATTGCTTGTCCTTTTATGGATACGTTAATTTTTTCATTCATCATTTGATGAATTCAACATTTTGCCTACTAAATTACACCCTACGCGGCAATACCTTGCGCCTATTCCTCACGCCAGTACGCCCGTGACCACTGTCAGCGTCGGACTTGTGCTAGTTTAGCGGACGTTTCATAAAATGGGTAATCACAGTATAAATATGCAAATATGTTATACACACAATGTTTTTCAACATACTTACGAAGAAAAGCAAAATAATTCTTAAATACGGTGACATTTCAGACATTCGTCCGTCATATTGTCATTTTATAACAAGTTGGGCAGCAAAGGCACACACCCATCTAACCAATCCGGAATTCAGTCACGATTGATAAATTGTGTAAACATATTTTAAAAGGCTATAAAATTAATCAAATTGAATAATTTAGACTGGTCACATTTTTGTAAAAATCGATTTCTACTGGCAAAACATATTACTTTTTGGCAACCGGGTGTTTTAACCTAATTAGACCCCGCTGAATCCGAATTTGCCGGTTGCTTGATCGAATTCGTGACTGGAAGTGAGATATTTGATATTAAAGGTTCCTTTTTTTTAGTTTTTCGTAAATAACTCGTAAACGGTGGCCAATATTAAAAAAATGTTGTAAAAATTAATAATCTACACAAAATTTTCAATAAAAAAGAGTCAGTACATTTTCAGCAGGGATCAATATTTAAAAAGATAATAAAGAGGGAAAGTTAATTATAATAAATTCTAAGGTTCCTTGTTTTTATTTTTTCGTTAAAAACAAATCTTACACATAAATAATAAACATAAAATTTCCTACAAGAAACATGTAGAACACTTTTCGCTAGGATCAATACTTAAAAAGACAAAGCAGCCGGTAAGTTAATTACAATCAATTTTAAAGTCCCTTTTTAGTTTTTTGTAAGTAACTCGTAAACGGTGTCCCATAGCAAAATAGGTTTATAGGGACCTGGAAATTGATTATAATTAACTTACCCCCTTTAATACCTCATTAAATATTGATCGTAGCGAAAAAGTGTACAAAACCTTTTTTGTGGACAATTTTATGTTCAATATTTATGTATAATATTTTTTTGCAACGTGGGCACCGTTTACACATATTGATCCTAGAGAAAAGTGTTCAGATGTTTTTTGCAGAAAATTTTATGGAGATTATTTATTAATAAAAACCTATTTTGCTATGGGACACTGTTTACGAGTTATTTACAAAAAACTAAAAAGGGACTTTAAAATTGATTATAATTGACTTACCGGATGCTTTGTCTTTTTAAATATTGATCCTAGCGAAAAGTGTTCTACATGTTTCTTGTAGGAAATTCTATGTTTATTATTTGTGTAAAATTTGTTTTTGCTATGAGTCATACTTTTCAAATTATTAACGAAAAAATAAAAACAAGGAACCTTAGAATTTATTATAATTAACTTTCCCTCTTTATTATCTTTTTAAATATTGATCCCTGCTAAAAATGTACTAAATCTTTTTTTATTGAAAATGTTGTGTCGATTATTAACGTTTAACAATTTTTTTTTATATTGGCCATCGTTTACGAGTTATTTACGAAAAACTTAAAAAAAGAGACCTTCAAAAAGTGATTATAATTAACTTTCCCGCCTTAATATCTCTTTGAATATTGATCCTAGCGAAAAATGGTACGGAATCTTTCTTGTAGGCAATTTTATGCAGATTACTTATGTTTAAGAAAATTATTTGCTATGCGCCACCGTTTAAGAGTTATTTACGAAAAACTAAAACAAGGGACCTTTAATATCAACTATCTCACTTCCAGTCAAGAATTCGATCAAGCAACCGGCAATTTCGGATTCAGCGGGGTCTAATTAGGTTAAAAAACCAAAAAATAATATGTTTTGCCAGTCGAAATCGATTTTTACAAAAACATGATCAGTCAAGTATACACTCATATTGTATATAATTAATAATTATTTAGGTACACTCACCGTCTTACCTACCATGTTTAGGGTTCCCTACCCAAACGGTAAAACGGAACCCTATTAGTAAGACTCCGCTGTCCGCCCGTTCGTCCGTCCGTCTGTCACCAGGCTGTATCTCACGAACCGTATTTCTGTTGCCGCTATAACAACAAATACTAAAAAGTACGGAACCCTCGGTGGGCTCGGTGGGCGAGTCCGACTCCCACTTGTCCGGTTTTTAATTTCATTAAGTACTCATCAAAATTCGAATTTACTAATAAATCTTATTCAATATTAATTGCCGAACTAAAAATCCCGGAACTGACAATTCAGAATACCGATGTCGTCAGAATAAGGACGTAGACGTGCTGCGCGGGAATGGTGCGGTGCGCCGCGCGGGCCGCCCGCCTGCCCGTTCTACCACGCGTCTGCTTCACCCCCTTGAAAACGTAAAACTCGAGTATAAGAGCGCCTTAAGAACATAGTAATACAAAATAATACACACGTCAACAGTTAGACCAGGTTTTATCTGTATTTATAATAAACGATACAGTCCTTAATTGCATAATTATTTAAAATTATTAATTTTCTCCGTAATGAATTTATACCTACTCGTAATTATATCGCATCCATATCAAATCGATATTCATACGTATACCTACAGCACTTAATAATGGCCACGAAGGTGGGTACCTACTTTGAAAAAAAAACATTGACCTCTGTCATTTGCAGTGCCGGATTAACCCTTTTAAGCAAAATAAGCACTTGCTTAGGGCACAACGTCTAGGGGGCACCAAAACCGTAGGCAAAAAAACGCGCAGGCTGCATCAGCATTGCAGTCGTCGTGGAGTAGGTACCTACATGAAACTTTTATACGTGTACAAGTACACATCTAATAACGAAGGGTCTTAGGGATCAAGTAAGAGAGTGAGGGTACGTAAGAACATCTCCAACGTAGGCTTTCGATTTGACCTTACGCGGAGGCCCTTAAAGTCATGGAAAAAAATCTTGAGGTCAATCTTAAAATCTACTTAACAGTTTACACACTAGGTAATAAAGTAAAGTAATAAAATCTATCGCAATTCCCAGTATTAGCACAGACGCTATCTAGACTAAATTGACTCCCTATGGCTGAGCCTAATCCACTTACACAGACCTAACGAACCTAGCCCTGAGGGCCTACCGCGAACGTTCGACGTGTTGCTTCTCTGTCGGACTTGTAAATTCGTACGTAAATGTGACAGGGAGGCAACACGTTGAACGTGGTTCGCGGTAGACCCCCTGCTCATTAGGGCGCGGCTTATCTTGAGGGCGGGGGCTGACATACTGCCTCACTTCCGGCAGCAAACACGTCCTGACGGCATTCGGACAAATTTATCTCAATTTGTCGCTTTGTTTGATCTGGAGCACTATTCTGATTAACCTCTCGTGTGCCGTGATTATTTTTTTCTAATATTTTCGTCGTACGCGGATCCGCGCTCCGGTATACGACGGCTTAACAGGCCAATTCCAGTTTTAGTATTTTTTTTATTAATGGCTTTCCCCTCTTGTATTGGCAGGAGGGATTTTGCCAATGACGACGTTTTAAGACGTAAGTAGCACGCACGATAAGTTTTTTTTTTTTTTTTTTTTTTTTTTTTATGGCTTTCCCCTCTTGTGTGTATTGGCAGGAGGGATTTTGCCAATGACGACGTTTTAAGACGTACTACGAACGATAAGAATGTTCGGTGAATAATTTTGATTTGGTGATAGGAATTGTGCTGGGAACCTAAAACAAAAACATTTATTGTTATGGACATCACAGACAATACATGACATATGTACAGTTTATTAGAAAAAGAGCGGGAAAGGCGATAGTTTTGACAGTTAGGTAGCATGCCAACATAAGGAGAAAAATAAGAGATGGACAATAGATATAAGATGACAAGTATTATAGAAAGAGTAGAGCAAGTAAAGCCGTTAAAGTTTTATATTATTTTCTTGTATGTGTTTAAGAATAATTCCAGTGATGGGAGGATCCATGAGAACCAGAAGAAGTTTTAGTTATTAGTTCTCATTCTGATATGATGTCAGTGTCAAAAGTGACGTTTTTGGTTGAAGAAATGTCACTTGTCAAAAGTGACAGATCGGTATCATATTGGAATGAGATTTAATAACTCAAATCAGCTCGAATTGGCCTGTAAGTAAACAACTTGTTTATGGTTTTGATTTTTATTTTGATACGATCTCGAAAATCGCTCACGTTGAATGGTGCGAAATGAACGGCCCTATTCGAACTTTAAGATACGTCAGTTAATAGATCTAGAAACGATATGGATTAGATATGTCAGTGTCAAATGTGACGTTTCTTCGAACAAAAACTTCACTTTTGACACTGACACATCTAATCCATATCGTTTCTAGATCTATTAATTGACGTATCTTAAATTTCGAATCGGGCAGTATGTCAATTTCGTGCGTGAGATAAGCGCCGATAACCAAGACCAACAAGAATAGAGTGTAGAATAGTAGTAGTAGTAGTAGTAGTAGTAATATAAAGGCGAACTTATCCCTTTGAGGGATCTCCTCCAGTTAACCTTTGAGTAGATGAGAGTGTATAGAGGCGGATTGTCAAAGTAAATTATGTATATAGCCACTGTAAATTTACTGCCATCTTTCGACAGAAGATTAAAACTGTTAGAACGCCATTTGACTTTGATCATTATTCTTTCACTGATATGTGTTAACTTGTCCATCTACAGAGAGTAGGCTGGAGGTTATTTTTTAAGGCCGTTTTTTGCGTAATGGTACGGCACCCTTCGTGCGCGAGTCCGACTCGCACTTGGCCGGTGTTTTTTGTAATTTTTTGTGACTGTGTTGTCTAAAAAATAAGCCAGGTATGCGGCCGTTTGCTTCATAGTATAATTGAATTGTTGTACTTGCAAGTGTATGTTATTTAATTATTATTTATAGTCAGGGTACGATTATACACGCTAGTTAAGACATACCCCTAGCCTTACAACCTCATTAAGGCGCCTATCTCGACGGTCAAACTTTAACTCTGACATTCCAACTTTGGCGAATGTCTTGAAATGTTCCCACTTTTAGATTTAACGAACTGAATCTCGGTTTAGCTTGGGTTTAATCGTCATAAATGTGTTCAAGAACTGAAATATATAAGTAAGAAATTTCTTCAGTTTTATGTAAAATGATAAAATGAGCATTACCTATAGATAGGAGAAAAACCAAAAAATGGTAACAATTAGTTACCATTTTTAGCCAGCTTATAGAAGTTGTATAGAGGTAGTCATATTATTTGTAAATACACAAAAGAATAAATTTTGTTAAGGAAAATAAATTCTTTCTTCCATTTATGAGAAATATTATTACCATCCGGAAACTGTACTTTGTAGGATCTACAAGCTACTTACATCAATCATAATACCGACATATTTTCTGCCTTCCCACAAGGCCAGTAGCTCAAAACCATATCAAACTTATCTTCGCATATGACTGTACAGGCACCAAATTATATTAAAAAAAAAATAAGTTAATAATACTCAACCCTGAACCGTAAAACGAATTATTCAATTCCGCCCTCTAACAGGGGCTAATCAAAACGTAATATTTCAACAATTAAATCATTAGGGATCTGGCGCTAATTAAATATTGAGCCGAAAGGCCAAGATGCCAGATTGTATTCATTAGACGCCCGGCTACTTAGGGGATGATTGGTGCAAGTCACCAAAAACATGTAATTACCTAGTCAACCGGGGTAAATGCGTCTCTTGTGGTAAATGCGTCTTTTAAAGATATCTTCCAAACGCAACATATTATAACTATTACGGCTCGGCCACGACATAACTACGAATAGGGAGGGTTGCAATAGTTATAAAATGTTTCATTTATAAGAAACGTTTAAAAGACGCATTTATCTCAAGTGACGCATTTACCCGGTTGACCCTATTATTGTTTTACACGAAGTTAAAAGAATAACTCCCTTATTCATTAGACTTTACAAGTTTAATTAGGTATTTTATGTTTTATCCCTTTCTTACAAATACATAAGTCAAAATTATAGATAAAGACAAATGCGCGTTTTAGTGCCTTTATGAATAACGCCATAAGATGTTAGCTATATGTCAGACTCAGAGGTGTCAATTAAGAAAATGTTAAATTAGTGTAGATTCCAACCAAATTCCGTAATCTCAAATAATTTTGATATGGGTCAAAAAATAGAAACCGCTTTTTGAACTAGTGCATTCGTTGGTGTTTGGTTTGGTTTTATCACTTTTAACCACTTCTGACGTTTAATGTAAGTTTTGGCATGAAATTTGCTCCTCATGTCCAATTTTTCGTCACGAAAAAACACTTTTTCCATTCAAAACTACAGTACTTAAGTGGAAAAGTTGGTCTTTATACTAACTCTAAAGTCTTATAAAGTTAAATTAACCAAACTATAGATTCGTCTTTGTTTTGAAATCGCTGTCAGCTTTTCATTTCCGCCCAGTCTCATCCACACCCGCCTGCCTTATCTGAAGGACTGTCCCTTTATCAGCACGGAGGGCGCTTGCCTGCTCCGCTATGGCGAGTTGGCGACAAAAAGTTTGCACTTGGCCCTTAAACTTAAATATTGTACCTACCTGCTGCTCTCCGCTTTCAGTTTACACAGTCCGTCACAGAAAATGATTTGTGCTATATCCAGAGGGCATACCGCTAAAACCGAAATTCGCAAATTGCGGATATCTTTCTCTTTTACTCCAATGAAGGCGTAATTTTTAGAGTGACAGAAAGATGCCCGCAATTTGCGAACTTCGATTTTCGCGGTTGTAGCCCTGATTCGAAGATAACCTTTCATTCCCATTAATTGGCTGTAGTTATTGGGTTTACTCGTGCCTGCACCTTGAGTACCCCCGTGACAATCTCATTTTAAAAAAAGAAATCGACAGATTTTTTTACAAAATAATTATGAACCTACTCACCAAATTTCACGAGATTTGGTTGAGAAATGCGACCTATAGAGGAGAAGCATTTTTGGCCAAGCTGAAACGGAAACGCTTTGTTCGCGAATGGCCCTCACTGGGTCAAAATAAAATACATTGTAATTTTGAAAATATTTTTCTCCAAGTTACAGCAAAATTTTAAATACCTAGCTACTCCCGTGACGAATTAATAGATGATTCTTTTAAACGAAATTTCAAAGGCAGAAGAACACAAAAGGAGCGGTGCCTTACGAGAGGGGAAGTACTAGTAAGCTCTTGTATAATAAAAGGAGTGCCAAGAGCAGGCTTCTTGTCGCTTCACAATGCGAAGGATTTAAATATGTACTGTCTTTTTACCCATTTATATTTAAACCTATTTTAATAATAAAACATTATTTTATTGTTTAGTTGTGTTCAAGAATATTTGATATGATAAGCAAAATCCATTCGTTTCTATATTTAGTGTATTATTTAAGTATTACGGTAATAAGGTACATTGGGGTAACTTTGAAAGCTGGGTAATTATGAAAATAGCTAATATCTTCTTAACTAAAAGCACTAGCAGCAAGAGTCCTTGGTAAGTGTTGCAGAATCGTTCGTTTTGCTAAAAGTGCGTCTGGTTTTATACATAGATAAATAAATGCCATTTTCAAAACTATACCGCTTTCGAAGTTATCCCAATCCAACTTATATTAGTATTTTATAAAATATTTTTTTTTACACATAATCTTAAACAGCACCAGTACAAAAAATAACTTTTATCAATTACAATTTACATCATAACACTTTAAACTCTCACGTTTTGTACACATATTTAATTACACAAACGGGTCTACCGCGATATAATTTCATTGTTTTTACCTTTAATTCCGACGTTTCAGCTGAGTTGCACCAGCTGTGGTCACGGAAAGACTCATATCTCGTCTCTCATACCTCAGTCTTTCCGTGACCACAGCTGGTGCAACTCAGCTGAAACGTCGGAATTAAAGGTAAAACAATGAAATTATATCGCGGTAGACCCGTTTGTGTAATTAAATATACAATTTACATCGTTGACCGTACACTAAACGGCAAATGTTTTGTAAGAGAATCCATCATAGTTAAACATAGATGCTTTCGCCGATAAAAAGGGTCGATGCTTCAATAAAATCAATGACTTGATAGCTTGCCTACAAGGGCGTTCACATATTATTACCACGCTATATTTCAGAATCTGTAGAGACACATTAACGAGAAAGACTGTTTTTTCCATAGAGCACATTATTGGCTGCTTGAAATTTGACAGTCGAGTTTAGTCTAATTTCATGACTACTAAAAATAATAATGAATATGGTAATAGAATTTGGTCCTCTTACGTTCCTAAAGCTCTAAACAGCTTTCCCATTGATGTAATTGAAAACATAAATAAGAAACCTAGTAATATTAAGGCTATTGTTAAAAAGGCACTGATAGAGATAAATGTAAAAAGACTCAGTAGCATGTAAAAATATTTAATTGTAATTCAATAATTTGATAGGGGTTGCTCCCCATATCCCTTAGTTCATATAATCTTAAAAATGTAAGATTAGTACTAAGTTAATTGTAATTTAATTCTATATAAAAATAAACAGTTTCATTTTTTTTAGCTCGGTATGCTCGTGTATAATAGTGTAATTATAGTACTATATAGTTATTTTAAGAGTCACAAGAATATAGCAATCACCATGCAATATACAATTTTGTATGTAAAACTTCTACTTACTTTATATTGAAACCTTTTACTAATACCAGACATAGGATTTACTGTTCAAGCTGTTGTTTTAAAATGGGAGCGTATAACTTCTATTGTTTAAGGCTTACGCTGCGGGTTCTAGTGACTGCTCTGAGGTTTTAATTTTACACACTTTTTAATGCTTTTAAACCTCCGGCGATTAACGCTGCAACATCAGATTTTTTGACTCTCTTAGAGCGGTCTGTAGATGACATTACTGTGTTAAGTTGTTGGTTCTAAGCATCCTACAAAATTAAATGAGCGAGACTGCACCATGTGGCGCATGTCTGCACTATCTCCAAAAATAACTCAGAGCTTAATATGGAGATCGACATTCATTACTATTCACTTGTCTCTGGTATCTGGAACATTTCATTACAGCCGCCATGGTATATATCACGAGCAGAATAGCGCCATCTGTGTAGTTGTGTCTATGTAAGGCTATTTAGGATATTGGTTTATGAAGTGGTTGATTTTATCACGGTTTTGTATACGGTTCATGATAAAATCGAGCTCTGATATTATTGGACCACACTCCATTGTGTTTTAGTTTAATAGCCTGAGCATTGAAATAATGAGAAAGAGGAGAAATAAGTATCTGATATATTGTTTCACGTGTATTGCGCTTTATGTAGCTGTAACTGTGTATGTGCATGGACGATATACCTAACTAGTTAAACTGTAATTCCATTATTGAACTGATATTAGCTTCAAGTTATTTTGTTGAACATAATTTTCTTAAACCGGCATTGCCTGCCTCTAGTTGCTTAAACGTCTTCGCTTATGCCCATTCGTTTATATTGTACTCGGCCAGCAGTCCCTTACATCCCGGTCAATACATATTAACGTGCGCGAGATGTAATACAAATATCACGCAGCTACGACCGCGGTAAACTATTTTTCTCAAAAATAGACGGAAAAGTCGACTTTGCCGTTTAAAAAATAGGTCGCGAATTACTTTTTGAAAGATTAATGGCCATATCAAATGAAGGCACAGGACCATTAAATAAACAACCAAACAGGTGATTAGTACTAATTATTATAATGTTAGTACCGCGACTATTTAGCTGCCTCAAATAGCTTGGCGTATTTTCGGCAGAAAAATACACTTCTATTTTAAAATAAAAAAAGGCCGAAAAGCAAACTTTTTCAACTGTTTCTACTTTTTTCAGTGAAAATATATACGTAAGAACTTTGCTTCTATAAAATATTTCTATTAAATTTATATTTCTTTAACCATTTTTGAGAAAAGCACTATATATGACTCGGCTGGAAGGCTTATCTGGCTTCGGATTCAATTAAACGGACTCCCAAGGTCGTCCGTTTAAAACGAATCCTCAGCCTGCAAGTAGCTACCTCCGAGCCTCGACAATAATGTACTATTAAAACAAGCGCAGGTATCCCGACTGCAGCTGTTGTCACAAAAGGTTTCGAAAAGTCAACCGCGCGGAAGCTATGTCCCATGTCCAGTGCTTTTATTTCCACTCTGTTTCCGTTTCCAGAGCTTTTTCCCACCCGTTTGTTGCAGTTAGTGTTGGCGTAGATTTAGTTGAATTTAAAATGCTCCAACTGCGAAAAATACGAGCGTTTTATTGGGTTCATATTGGATTTTATTAAGCACTGAAAGGTCAACGGGTTTTATTTTTATCATCTTCCTTTTGTTGCGCATGGATATTTTGCTTACAAATCTTGCTACATTCGCCCTTCCACGTCCCACTGAGTACGCTCTTCATATTCTCGAGTAGGTACCTACTTATAAAATGTTTATTTTAAGATATAGTTTTGATTTAACTGTCACTGCTGAACAAATAGCAAATCAAAATATTACTTTAGGGCGGTGTCACTTCATGTAAGTAGTTTAGCGGAAGAGCATCTGTGCTCCCCTCGACATTCCCAACTCCTTTAGGCTTCTAAACTTATGTACTGAAATAGGGTTTTATAAACCAGCTGGACAGAGCTCGCATCAACTACACGTCGTCGGTTCATATAGCCATATCAAAGATATGAAATCATTAGAGACGTCCCAATGGTCCCCAACATGAACCGGGAACAATAAATGCAGTCGTTTGGTCCTGACGATGACAGGTAATGGGCTATCCGTTATCGTTTGCGTCCACTGTCCACTCTGTCCAGGCCTTATTCCTATTGCTAGCTCGAGTAGGGTCAAGACTAGTTCTCAGGCTAACCAGAGTAACAGGACCGATATCCGTAATAACTCTGCGTTACCGTACACGGTTCTTATACTGGTTGAGTCCAAACTGTTGCCCGGTAAGTAATTGGAATCACG
Organism: Cydia splendana; assembly: GCF_910591565.1. Taxonomy (NCBI): domain Eukaryota; kingdom Metazoa; phylum Arthropoda; class Insecta; order Lepidoptera; family Tortricidae; genus Cydia; species Cydia splendana. The sequence continues at coordinate 6,759,307 of NC_085973.1, read as the reverse complement.
TCCCAGTTAATATTGGGGAAAATACATCTGTAACTAGACATGATTTAACGTAATATACCTGTTCGGCCAGGATATATCGCTTTGGCAAATGTGTGGTTGCTCTTGTGATGTAGGGAATAGAGTTGAAGGTAGAATATTACATTTTGATCATGTCTGTTTATTTAATAATGTTGGCGTATGATGTATGATCATACCTAGCGGACTATGTTTGTTTGTTTGTCCACAAACAATGGGGAGTTATTTATTGTTCGTACCTGTAAACATCTCAATTACCTACAGTCAGTTCAATAACTAAAGTTCCTTGAACCTTAAGCAATTGGGGGATTGTTAACCGAAGTTTTTTTCTTACCCCGAGAGGGACGGGGTGAAATGGCGTCACACATTGTATTGCTAGTAATGTAAAATAACTACTACCGATCTTATCCGGGTATACCTTAGTATTACCTAAAACAGTTGTAATGTATAACTTACTTTAAGACCTTATTTTGCATGTCAACAACAAACCAACCAACCTAAAAGCCTAAAAAAGGAAATAATATTTTTCCTCAGTCTTCCATTGACCACAAATGCTGTAAATAGTGTAAAGGGTTCGTAACCTGGGGATGTGTTTTCAATTTATTAAGTATACGCGATATAAAGTTCAAAGATGGCTCCAGATTTTTACCTCTGTTGCCTGAACAACCGCCAGACACATTCATCACACGTAGAACGTAGAACGCTGTCGCTTTCAGTCTGCCGCTCTCGAGATCGCGTAATTTACGCTCGTTTGTTTAACATTCGCTTACCGATCGCATCGCATGGGGACCAGAACAATCCTGATCTCAATTTCAATGATTTGCAGTTTTTGATTTTTTCAAGTCCAATTTTGCAAAGCACTTATTAGATACAGGTCACACTTTATCTGAGAATCATTCTTTTGATATTTTACATGTTTGCGAAAAGGGATTGCGTTTGGGTGTTCTGGAACAACTGGAAATAATTAGGTACAACAATAGGGGCATGATTCTTAACGAACAATTGAATGTTGCGTCATCGCCGTTATTACGAATTTTTCCATCTCACTCACACTTGCACGGTAGGGGGAGTGGTCAAGGTATAAATATGGCCGACCATTCTAGACAGGTCATTCCGTTGCCGGGCGTCAGACCGTCAACAACTCCTGAGGATGCCTCGTAGAGAGGCGAAACACGTGTCGAGGTTTATTCTTTTGGTGGTGGTTTGTTATATTTATTTGCGTATTTATTTTTGCGGTGGGAGGGTGGGAATATTAATTGCATGTAAAAATACGCAAGTAAGTATAACGGGTTAGCACTGATTGACTAGCACGTTATCTTTTCGCGGATTAGCAAAGTAATATTTTGGTTTTTTTTTTGTCGAATATTATGTTTTGTAGATAGATATAATTTAGACTTGGTTGAGTGGGTCGCGAATTTACTGATACTAAATAGCCATTTAAATTAAAGCTTGACACTTATATGTGGTTTTACTCTAAAATAATAATTGTTCAAGGGTACGTAGTGCCAATTTAATATAAACGTTTTTTTTTGAGAAACAAAGTTGCAATAGTTGCCAGTTTGAAAATTTCTATTATGAGACTACTACCTATAGCGCGCAAGTGCATTAAGTAATATTAATGGGGTTGGCAACTGTCAAAGGTTTGCCTAGATGGCGCCATCATAGCTTGCCCCTTTTTCTATGAGATTTGGCTTAAAGAGCTGGCATCCAGGGTATTAAAAAAACAAAAATTTGACACAATTCTAGGGATTGACGGGGCAAGCTATGATGGCGCCATCTGCTAAAAACTTCCACCGGCCAACCCCATTGTAGTTATTAAAAACTTGATTTTGGTTTTCTGTTTACTAATAAATGCATGTTATTGTTTCAGGTACGTTACAATTACAATCAACGATACTTGGATACGTCGGTAAACACTTGTTTTGTCATGTTTTGCATTAAATTTTAAAGCACAAGGTTTCAGTTATAAGAAAAGTTTCCATGCTTTTGGAAAATAGGTAAGATTGTTAGATGATAAATCATGTTTTATAACACAATGTAGTAAACGGGCTAATCCACGTTGACCTTAATTTAATTTAATTTTTGCTTACATTATATAGATATAATAATGCGTTTTTCGATGATTCGTTTCAACAATTAGCAATAGTTAAATTTTTCCGAATTCATATTACTTATTTTTGTACTGCTTAAATGCAGATATCTCATAGATCCATGTCGATTCATCTTGATTACCTAAAATAAAATTCATTGAAATCAAGTCATAAATATCACGAGCGGAAGTGCATTGAGTAGGATAAGACGATCGATTCAGCCAACGCCGAGAACTAGCAAGAAATCCAATAAGCCTACGCCAAGTTTCACTTAATCAAACTGGAACTACGAGTTCAAAGCATTCCGTGAGATTACTCGGCAAATCCGTCTTCACTTCAAGTCACTTTGAATATTCGCTCATATAAATACTACTTGTTCCTCGTGCGAAGTGCTGGGGCTTTTAACCTCTTGTGATATGATAAGGATCCTGACAGAATTTTTAGTTATCTTTTTGCATTTTTTTCGAGAAGGATATTTTTGCTCTATACAGCACAACCGCGGTTTGATTATTAATCTCCATACGTACACGTACACACACATGAAAGGTTAAGTATTGGTCAGCTTTTAGAATCTGTTATATGAAGAGGTCATCGCGAAACAGTCCAAATATGATTCAGAAATAGAACAAGATGTATTATGGCCGTATTTTGTACATATATTTTGTATTTAATTGCGAGTATTTGACCGCAATCCAAAATTGTCCAATAGTTTGCAACTTGATCTATTGCCATAAATATAATTGCGTATACCATAACATGTCCGAGCTCTGATCTGAACTTGATGCTCTGATCTGAACGAGGCTTATTTGTTATTGTCCGATTTCTTATACAATTTGAACGTAACTTTTAGGTTTGAAACAATCGTTACTGTTTATTACCGTTAATTGTTTAAGTATTGAAGTATATCAACACAGCGTCGCTTCCACTTCCTTCTTTGATTTCTCTGATACTTAATAAGTAGCCGTTTTTGGGATTTACAGTTTATTAAGCTAAACCATAGACGCTCGTAAACATAAGGCCAAAATATGCCGTCATCATAAAAATACTATTACCTATACTAGTATTTGAAAATACTTTCAAAATCATGAAAACAGTAGTTCATATGTTAAATCCTGGTAAAAATTTCTAAATACAGCATGCTTTCCATTCTTCAGTATTTCTCAGTTACTGAAATTGTAGTGGTGTAAATTTATCAATATTGTAGCCTTCATTTATTTGTTTTGGACAAAGTATTTCCATTACAATTTCCAATGAAACTCCATCTTCAATATCAGCGCTAAATCCAGCATCAGCATTGTTTCGCTTGAAGGCTCTCACTCAAAACTAGTTCAATCTAGACAGGAATTCCACCAGCATTGCAATCGGAACTTAGTCCAATTTCGGTGTCGAAGCACGGCGCAGACGCACTAATGTGTAGAGCCGCGGACTTGCCCGCTGAAATGAAAGAACTGACGTGCTAGCTGGAGCGAAAAATAACTTGAAAACTTCGCTTGTGGGATTTAAAATTGTTTAGAGTTTGCGCTTTAATGTGTTAGCGATGACCGATGAGTTCCGACTCGCGAGGGAAGTTAAATAACGGTGCCATGAAAACTTGTGGTATAGTGTTGGGAATAAACATACCTACTTATTAGGTACATGTCGATTAATTATATAGATCAATGAAGGTCCAACTGTCTGAGTGGTCGTCAAAAAGCTTGGTTGTGCTTTACAGAGCTGAAAATAATCGTTCTGAAAAAAAAATTAAACGACAAGCACTACAAAGGTAGACATCTGTGTATGGTAAGCGAACATGAGTGAGTGAACCTGGAATAGTGAATAGAAATAATGCGGCGCTGTGCCATCGTACTTATTTGTCTATTTTGTATCAATCCAGGTGGATTGATTGACAAATTAGGCATCTGTCAAAAAGCAATATTCAAATTTTATAATCTCTAATGTATATCTGTAGCATTCGTCTTTCTACGAAGCACAATAGCAAGCATACCTACAATTTAATTAAACTAGAAAATATTTCCTAACACTAAAACGAATTCCTTGGATTTAGTAAATCGATAGTTTTGCGCCAAGGCGTCGTAGTGTCAGCAGCAAATGAGAAATTCCTGTACGTGCTAGCGCCGCGTGACTCCGCGCCGACAGCGACACGCCAACCCGCCGGTCACGCCGATAACGACTGAATCGACTCCACTCGATTACTCGCGATGAATTGAGTTCTAGTCGAGATTAGTTTGACGCGACGATTGATTATTGTGGATATAGCATGACTATTGGAAAAGAAGATAATATATATTATGGAAATTATGATAAAAGAGCGTGTAATTAAATAGAAGAATTGCTTTGCTAGGAGGAAATGGGGTCATTTGAAGCATGATTTTTGGATGATTATAGGGGGGGGGGGTCCAAAATCGTCAAAAATCGATGACGTAATTTATGGACAGCCCCATAACCGCGTATAAATTAGCGGACAGACGGACAGACGGACGGACGGTCGGACAACAAAGTGATCCTATAAGGGTTCCGATTTTTCCTTTTGAGATATGGAACCCTAAAAACTAAATGTCCTAAGCCTCGGTGCATGTTTTATAATCGGTGTTACCGTTATCTGTCGACAAGATATATTAGCAGTATAAACAGGGATCACTTACTCAATAGATGGAACATGAAAGACAAGAGTCGCACGAACCTAGTTCTTTGTATCTATAACACTTTTTAGCAACAAAAACATAGATACCTATATTACCTATTTAGATTTTATGTTAGGTAAGTAAAGGTTCACGTCTAGTTTTATGTTACTTAACTACAAACGTACCGTTGGAAAGCTTCAAAAAGTTGCGAAAAAATTTCTAGTTTTTAAAATTTTGGAAACTTTTCTTATAGACCGGGAGATAGTGACACATTTTACTGGGTCATTTGTACCAGTATGGCGGTTCGTCAGGGGTCTAAGCATGTAATGAAGGAAAGAAAATGCTATGACCATAGCGCTGGTACCGGCGGCCCAATCGCGTGGGCGTTAGTCGAACGTGTCGGATAAAATACGAGTGTCGAACGATTTGTACCACAAAAATCCTCGTATTATTCGATAGTCCATAAAAAAGAAGTAGGCGGTAGCGTAATGCCATACTTCTCCGGTGTGACTTACAGCCCGCCATACTGAGGCGAACACGTTAATTAAAAAAAAACAATTCAACCATTTGTACCAAGCTAATTTTTGCACAGGTGATCATCGTCGAGCAGCCATTCATGGACATCACCATGCCATACTTTTCGGATGGTTCCAAATGCCCGCCATACCGCCGCAAGGGAGTTAATTTTTTCTTATTGCTAAACGATTTGTACCATCTTGAATTTTTTTTTCAACACTTTCTGTGTGATTATAAATAGAAATCTCATAATGCCATACCTGTAGGAGGTGGCAAATGTGCACAATATTTTTTTTTTATTGTAAGATTTTATTCGTATTTTTGACGATTTGTACCAGTATGGCACTAATTTTTCCTGAAAGTTTAAGTTTTACCGAATATAAATCCAAAATTTCAAAGACGTAGGTGGCGGCAATCTTGTCTTATAACTATATATTATGTTGAATAATATTGTACGGCTACCACCGCTCGAACGATTTCTCGAATCATAGAGATCTCGGCTCATCGTGCTGTAAACCTCCATTCACCATTAAATTACATCAAATCTACCACTGTGTTGCCAGTAAAATGAAACGTTTTATTAATAGTAAATATATTTATCGGCGGAAGAATGCACATAAGTAAATAAATTACTACTAATTAAAAATACAATATTTAAATGCTTATTTTAAATAATCAGTCTTCTTCACTTCACTTCCATGAATTAACATTGAATTATAACTATTTTGAGGTAGAAAAGTTCGTATTGAATTGGTAATACTTCAGGTCCTTAGAGAATATAACCAACGGAGTGGTCATTAACAGGCGTTCCCCTCTGTCGAAAAAAGGCGGCCAATGGTCAACGACTTGTCAACCAGATGCCATACTGTAACAAATGATTTTATGTCTTGTACTTTGAAAACCCGTCGAAATATCAACTTTTTCAAGTATGGTGCCCCTTTTTCCCCCTATTAGAAGTATGGCAAATACAATAATGGTCACATTGCATCATCTAATTTCCAAAAATCCAAATGCCATACTGGTACAAATCGTCAAATTTTTTTTTATTTTTTAAGTCTTGGCTTAAGTCTCACAGTCGTCCGCCCCGTCGTTATAATCCGGAATAATTTATTTTTAGGTATAATTGTATCCAATCAAACAGAATATGATGATGCCATGCTGTAAAAAATTATTTTACGTATTGTATAGTCGTATTTCTTAAACGTGTCGATTAAATAAGTTTTTCAAGTATGGCAGCACTTTTTCCCCCTACTATAAGTATGGCAATTATAATAACGGTCACATTTTATCAAATACTCTCCAAAAATTTAAATGCAATACTGGTACAAATCGTTTAGCAAAAAAAAAAAAATAACTTCCTTGCGGCGGTATGGCGGGCATTTGGAACCATCCGAAAAGTATGGCATGGTGATGTCCATGAATGGCTGCTCGACGATGATCACCTGTGCAAAAATTAGCTTGGTACAAATGGTTGAATTGTTTTTTTTTTAATTAACGTGTTCGCCTCAGTATGGCGGGCTGTAAGTCACAGTCACACCGGAGAAGTATGGCATTACGCTACCGCCTACTTCTTTTTTATGGACTATCGAATAATACGAGGATTTTTGTGGTACAAATCGTTCGACACTCGTATTTTATCCGACACGTTCGACTAACGCCCACGCGATTGGGCCGCCGGTACCAGCGCTATGGTCATAGCATTTTCTTTCCTTCATTACATGCTTAGACCCCTGACGAACCGCCATACTGGTACAAATGACCCAGTAAAATGTGTCACTATCTCCCGGTCTATTATTTTCGTACAGACACCTAGGAATTGAAATTCGCATTTTTCAAAATGAAAATTATCTTTTTTTCCTGTGATGTTTTCCTGGAATCGTCGAGAACTTTTCCAACTTTTCGGAATCTCTCCAATACTTGCACATCTCTACTGTTAACGGTCAAGAGTGGAGTCTCTGGGACGTGGTATATGGTCGCATAATAACACCCATAGCGCTCCGTTAGCGTAAGCTATAATTTGCCTGAGGGCCCGATTCGGATTTTGAAATAGACATCTATTAGACATCTTTTAGACATGATAACAAATTTGACATTTGCGCGATTCTGGAGATACTGTTGAACGATTTCCACAGGATATGACTTAGAGATCCAATTCACATCTAATAGATATCTTACTCTATCTAACGTAAAAGTGACATTGGTTGCCCGAATTGCGCTGAAAAAGAGAACTAGTTGATATCTAAACTATAACGTATCTAGAATGGATCTAGTACGTGTCGTCTCTTGTGAATATCTTGAAGTTCAAATACGGCAGTGAGAAGCGCCAGATCGGCTGCGGTCGATATGGATGCGTTTCCATTGTCATATATGTATTATTGCTTACGGGGTGGCTGTAGCCGAGCTAATATGAGTCCTGGATGTGTACCTATTCTATGAAAGTACCGTAAAATGGGGTGAGTAGGGTCAAAACTGAAATTCAAACCTCGATAACATTTTATTTTTACATATGAAAACTAAATGGTGTTGTATATAATAAGTGTTCCGGACGTTTGTATTTTAGTTTTTATTTTATTTTGGGTAGTTCAATTTCATAACTTTGACGATAAAGTGGAAAACCCACCTCCCCCCGTAGTGCCTCGTATTTGGGGTGAGAGGGGTTTTCATACAAAGGTGATTTTGGAAGATTGTTGGATCGATTTTTTTTATTATGCGTATTACTATAGCTCCATTTTAAATTGGAATACATTATTTTTGTAGCAGTAGCCTTAAAATCCCTTCTCACCCCCCTCTCAAACCTTCTCTCCCCACTCATAACCCACCTCTCCCCGCGAAACCTACTCACCCCGTTTTACGGTAATAACAGTTTCAAACTAACAAATTTCTAAAATGGTAACATATTAAAAAAATCCCGCAATAGAAAATTCCACAGAGACTTATTTAGACTGTACCTACGTACACATACATATAATCATGCCTATTTCCCTGAGGGGTAGGCAGAGACCACGGATTTCCACTTGCTACGATCCTGACATACCTCTTTCGCTTCCTTCACTTTCATAACATTCCTCCTACACGCTCGCCGGTTTAGGGTGCTCTTGACCTGGCTTTTCTTCAAGATTTCCCCAATCTGATCAGAGAAAGTCCGCCGAGGTTTACCCCTTCCAACTTCCACTTCTCCCTTATACACTCTCTTTGTTAGCCTTCTTTCACTCATTCTTTCCACGTGTCCAAACCATCTCAACATATTACCTTTCTCAATTTTTGTCACTACATCTACATTCCGTCCACACTTTTCCCTTATCACACTGTTCCTAATTCTATCTTACAATCTCACACCACACACACTTCTCAACGCTCTTATTTCCACTGCATTCACTTGGCTCTGATGCCTCTTCTGCCATACCCAACTTTCGCTACCATACCTAAGTAGGCACCAACACACCTCTATGAACAGCCAACCGTGCTTTTTACGACACCTTCTGGCTGCTCATAAAAGCGTTAAGTGCCCCATTCACACGATTTCCAGCATTTACTCTCCTTTCAATATCTTTATCATGCTTACCGTCCCTAGTAAACAACACCACACCTACCTAGTGATTTACCGCGTTATTCATAAACGTTTACTAAAGTTGCCAAGCCGATAATAATCGTTTGTCCCTTTCCGACGTATTGGTATGATGGAAAGGGACAAACGATTATTATCGGCTTGTCAACTTTAGTAAACGTTTATGAATAAGGGGGTTAGACTGTGTAATAACAGGTTATAATTTTTTTTAACAAGAAATGGCACATTTGACACCTGACATATCATATCCATAATAAATCCAGATCAAACTCATAACCAGGCCTCGGAGTTTTTTTAGCACGGTAAGACTAAGGAGAGCTATGGAGTCTTTGTTAACATTAAAATTAAGTTCATACTCATACTCATCCTCATTAATTAAGTACAAGTAAATTATGTACAGCTCTAGACCTAATAAATATCAGCGATCATCACAATAACGAAATACGTAACTATATATTCATGACATAATGTGACATCTGATTTACTCATACACATATTTAGGTAAAGAGGTTTAATCATAAGTGGCCTATCACTTAAAAAAGTACTTAAGACATGCAACCTATGATTATAAACATTGGTAATACGTATTCGACATATTAAAACGATATTCCATAGATATTAAAACTGTTTATTATTCATTAAGGTTGATATAGAGCTACAATATTTTAGAATAGTTATGCGTTACTCTTCCTTACGTCTACAAAACAGTTCGTTCACACATAATGGGCAGTATAAACGTCGTAAGTCGCATTCATGGGCATCATTTTCAAGACACCAATAGTGACGGCAGCAATCTTCACAATATCCAGTTGATTTCATCCCTTCATCTTTAAGAGATATAGCCTCACGAGGTAGTCCTTTGAAGAACATGTCAACGTAGATTGTATGAGGAAGTTTCAAACAGTAAAACGTGGACCGCATATTTTCTATCTAAAATAAATTAAAACAATATAAACTGAGTGTAAATAATCACGCTGACACGGAAACGCTACAATAACATTATAATAACTTTACTTGATCCAAAACTGGATAATCATTTTCGAAAAAATCGTATGCCTCTCTTATAAGACCAATAACTTTCACCATTGCAATATGGTACAATGATTGTGGATTTTTCGAGAACAGTTTTTTAATCGCGTACTTCTTGGACAGCATTTTTATTACTTAATTACTTAAGATTCAAAGGTGCAATGCAAGAGCTAACAATGACATATATTACAATAAAAACAAAATCGAATCGCTTTATTGTCAAAATACTTATGTTTTTTATTTTGTTTTAAAGAGGATTTATATGCATAAATAATATGCATAAAAGTTCTTTACCGGTGTTAGAATGGTTTAAGAGCAAAATGTAACAAAATCCAACCAACATATTTTTTTAATTTTGACACTGTTGCTTTTCGATTTTAGCTGTGAAACTAATATGACTGACATACCATTAAATAGAGTTTTTATAGCAATGTCATTTAGAGTGGTCACGCCTTCGAAACTAAAAAAAAAAAATTTAGAAATTTTGACTTACGTGTTTTTTTACAGAAATGATAAAGATAGAGACTCAATACTTTCTGAGAAAATACTTACTTTTAAGTTGACTAAAATGAAATAAAGATAATATGATAAAGTTCAATACTTTTAGAGAAATATACTTTTTTAATATTTCGGATTTTATTTTTTTCCAGCTGAACCACATGTTTTTTTTTGACAAAACTTTGCACAATTGTACTACTAAATGTAAGTAATTATAGAAAAAAAAACAGCGTTGAATTCCAAAAGGGCATATCTTCTTCCCTTATCTTGCTACGGCCTTTAGTTCATAAAATAAATAATAGCTATAAAAAATACACCACCATCTTCATTGACGAGTAACAAATAATATGAAGGTAAACAACCCCATAGAATTAACAATCAATATCCATAGAACACGTAGCTATAGGAATGAGTTCTTCAAAATCTTCACATGGTACGTGTACGTTGTTTATTTCATCAGTCCAGTTGTAAAATGTGTAAATAATTGAGACTTTTTCCATGTTCTCTGGAGTGAAACATGTTCTATGTTGGTCAAAAATCCCCTTATGACACGAAAAAGATCTTTCCACATCGACTGAAGTTAAAGTAGCATGTTTTAGAACTTCCTCAAATTGTTGTGAGCTTGCCATCGTTCGTATTTCATTAATATCTGGGTTCCTTTGGAGAACTTTTACAAATTTATCTCTAATCGTGTCAGGGCCGAAACATGTAAAAAATTGTGTAATGTCGTCTATTACTTGAAACGCTTGCTTTAATGGAATATTTGTACACTGTAATTTTGTAATAGATTCAACAATAACCTGATAATTGTCTTTAATAAAACTAAGCTCATTTGGCATGTTCATATCCATCAATGCGGTTTGGGCGTTTGCTATAGAGATGGCTTCTTTTCTTGAAAATTCAAAAATAATACTTTTTATTTGCTCATAATGATCCGCGTAGTAAAATGCAGCATTCAACCATGTCCCCCATCTGGTTATTACAGGCCGCGGCGGTAGGGGCACATCAGGGGCCATCGTCTTAAATATTCGTGTTCTCTGTGGCGATTTCAGAAATATCTTTTTTACATTTGATATTAAGGCGTTGACTCCTTCATGTTCTGATCTTATTTGTTCAGCAACACGATTTAGGGCATGCGCTAAACAAGTAACATGTTTCATGTTGATAAATTTCCGTTTTAAAATTTTGCCTGCGAGAAGCATATATGCAGCGCTGTCCGTGCAAAATATTAAAAATTTGCCAATGTTACCTTCGAAATTACCTTGCCACAAAAACATAAGACTATTTTCTACCACTTCAGCGATCGAGTTTCCATTGACTTTTTCTAATACCTTACATGATAGTAAGAAGGGTCGACACGAGGATCCTTGTAATGACTTTACTATAACATTGACAACGCAATTACCAATAACATCTACTGTTTCGTCCACGGAAAGCCACAGGTAACAATCTTTAAATGAGTTCCTTATTTTGTCCATAACTGGGTTGTAAATTTTTTGGAGATAAAATTTTCTCAAAGTTGATTCGTGTGGAAGTCTTTTATTCGTTATTGGGCAGCAATATTTTTCCATGAATTTTCGGAATTCGGGATGATTAAGTCTGTTCCAAGGAATGTTGCAGGTAACCAGGAACAAGCAGAGATCAATATAGAAGTCGCTTATAGCTCCACATTTCTTTTGGTGCTTGTCAGAATTAACATGTTTCAGAACGTTGTCCTTTTTCAATCTAGTTATAGAACTTTCACACACAGTGCAGTATATAACTGCTTGATCGGTATTATACTCTAACTCTTCATAGGGTTCTATCCAGCGCTGTATAAACGAAGAACGTTGGCGAGATTTTGTATTGTGTAGAATGCTGTTGACATGCTTTAATATAAAAGTGTGTCTTAATTGCGTGAGATGTACGTCACAAGACACACACATTACTACACATTTTTCGTGATCGTATATAAGATCTTTGTACGGTTCAATCCAGTGCAAAATTTCAGATATTTGTGGATCCGTCATAATGAAATCAGCAATTTATTCCGAAATTTGCCTTAAATGAATATATTGAAGTAACAAATCATACGTCTTAATATGTTGATACATGACATATGATGTCATTAAGTGCATTATCTAAAGCGGCCAGTGACAACGTATAGTTCCTTATCTTAACAGTAATTATAGTATGTAGGTACGTTAAGTACTTAAATAAAATATTGGAGCGATGACACTGCTATATGGGTAATATAATAATATTAACATACACATATACATATTATTACTTTTTTATAATATAACATTTAATTAAATATATGTAAACAGAATTAATTACATATAAGTAGTCTAAGTATTTATAAAACGATTCGGACGAACTTAATTAATGAGGATGAGTATGAGTATGAATTTAATTTTAATGTTAACAAAGACTCCATAGCTCTCCTTAGTCTTACCGTGCTAAAAATACTCCGAGGCCTGCTCATAACCTGTCATTACGATCACAATAAACTCCACAGTCCCAACAAAACCCATCTTTAAGTATATCAAACCATTCCATGATTACATTTGCCGTATAGGAGACGTGACTCGCACATCCTCAACTTTTATTCCGCTAAAAACATTCGATCACAATGCCTAAAGAAATCCAGATAGCTATCAATAGCCAAGTGACGGCTATTCATTGGAGCCAAAGTCCCATCCACTTATCGTGACGTCACTCCGCTCGATATCTAATACCCCCGCTACGAGTAATGGATTCCGTCACGCTACCGGCTATTACGAGTCGGCTTTGTCGACTTCCAAATCGATACGTGTTAATAAAGCCGGGTTTAAATGTGAAGCGAGCGAATAAAGTAATCTAATACCTATAGTCTGTATCTTTAGGTATTTAAAAAAGAGTAAACAAAATCTTACCTCATATGGCTTCTTAAGAGCGCTCTTACAAGAAAAGTCGAAATAATGCAAAATTGATGATACTAGTCGACGAAATTCAGGACTTTGCGCTCATTATTAGAAACAATGAGTACTTGTTCCAGTAAAAGCGTCTTCTTATCTTTATAAATATCGTTGTAAATATTAGAAAAAGGACTTATTAAATTAGTAATGATTTTTTTTCTGATGGTCGTTTCCGAAAAACCCCGTGAAGCACTGAATGGCGAGCTCTTATTTGGAAATGTTGAGAATTTTACTCTGCTAAACCTGGCTATTTTGTATTACTAATACCCTGTACTTTAGGCATATCAAACTATATTTTTCCTACATACCTTTGAGAAAGAGAAAATCAAAGTAAAACGAACTCGATTTTCTCTCCGAAACAAGTGTCAATTCCTACGAAAATCTACTTAATATCGAAGTCATTTTCATACTCAAACAATCTGCAACGTTTGCTTATACTGTTGGTATACATTAGTGTTTATGAAAATCTACTATAATTTTTTGGCAATTTTTTGAAAACTACTCTATATTACCGATGACGCGCGCTGCGCCAGCTCAGTGCCGCGGCAGAGCTTGTAGAGGCAGGACGTGTGTCGGTCGGCTCCGCACATTTTCAACGGCGACGACGAGGTTTTTTATCATTGTGTGCGGCGGGCGCCGTGTAAAACGCTATACTGTGTGCGTGTAAACCGCAACGAGAGACTTTGATCCTAGCACCGTTTTTATAGTATTATAATTTATAATGGTACAGTTTAATAAACTACCGGACAGGATTAAAAATATTTGAAACGACCTGACATTCTATATGTATTTATTTGACTCAAGATAGTACTCAGGGTCTGATGATGGAGCCGGAAGGTGGTCACCGGTACCAATCAACCATGCAACTAAACCACTTCGTGTTTGGGCTCGTTTGATTCGGCTCAACAAGATCTTTGACTTAAGATAGTACTCAGGGTCTGATGATGGAGCCGGAAGGTGGTCACCAGTACCAATCAACAATGCAACTAAACCACTTCGTGTTTAGGCTCGTTTTATTCGTCTCAACAAGATCTTTGACTTAAGATAGTACTCAGGGTCTGATGATGGAGCCGGAAGGTGGTCACCGGTACCAATCAACCATGCAACTAAACCACTTCGTGTTTGGGCTCGTTTGATTCGTCTCAACAAGATCTTTGGCACAAGATAATACTCAGGGTCTGATGATGGAGCCGGAAGGTGGTCACCGGTACCAATCAACCATGCAACTAAACCAATTCGTGTTTAGGCTCGTTTGATTCGTCTCAACAAGATCTTTGACACAAGATAGTACTCAGGGTCTGATGATGGAGCCGGCAGGTGGTCACCGGTACCAATCAACCATGCCACTAAACCACTTCGTGTTTAGGCTCGTTTTATTCGTTTCTATAAGATCTTTGACACAAGATAGTACTCAGGGTCTGATGTTGGAGCCGGAAGGTGGTCACCGGTACCAATCAACCATGCAACTAAACCACTTCGTGTTTAGGCTCGTTTGATTCGTCTCAACAAGACCTTGGACACAAGATAGTACTCAGGATCTGATGATGGAGCTGGAAGGTGGCCACGGGTACCAGTCTACCGTGTAACTGAACCACTTCGTGTTTGGGCTCGTTTGATTTGTCGCAACAAGATCTTTGACACAAGGTAGTACTGAGGGTCTGATGATGGATCCGGAAGGTGGTGACCGGTACCAATCAACCATGCAACTAAACTACTTCGTGTTTGGCTTCGTTCGATTCGTCGCAACAAGATCTTTGACACAAGTTAGTACTCAGGGTCTGATGATGGAGCTGGACTGTGGCCACGGGTACCAGTCTACCATGTATAGCTAGTGTGCCATGTAGTCTAGCTGATGATGACAGACAGGTACCCGTCGCCACCTTCGCGCTCCATCATCAGACCCTGAGTACTACCTTGTGTCAAAGATCTTGTTGAGATGAATAAAACGTGCCTAAACACGAAATAGTTTAGTTGCATGGTTGATTGGTACCGGTGACCACCTTCCGGCTCCAACATCAGACCCTGAGTACTATCTTGTGTCAAAGATCTTGTTGAAACGAATAAAACGAGCCTAAACACGAAATGGTTTAGTTGCATGGTTGATTGGTACCGGTGACCACCTTCCAGCTCCATCATCAGACTCTGAGTATCACCTAGTGTCAAAGATCTTGTTGAGACGAATCAAACGATCCTAAACACGATGTGGTTTAGTTGCAGGGTTGATTGGTAATGGTACCTTCCAGCTCCATCATCAGACCCTGAGTACTGTCTTGTGTCAAAGATCTTGTTGAGACGAATCAAACGAGCCCAAACACGAAGTTGTTTAGTTACATGATAGACTGGTACCCGTGGCCACCTTCAAGCTCCATCATCAGACCCTGTGTATCTTCAGTGTCAAAGATCTTGTTGAGACGAATCAAACGAGCCTAATCATGTTACTACATGGTTGATTGGTATCCGTGACAACCTTAATCATCATCAGATCCTCAGTACCAGTTCGTTTTTAAACCCTCGTTGATACAAACTTTACAACCTATAGGTACCAAATGCAATGACGAAACATGTAAATAAGCGAGTAGGTACCTATAATTTCTTTCGAGTAATATACTTTCATAAGTACAAGTATGGGGCTATTCATAAATTACGTCGTTTCAAATGGGAGGAGTGGGGGGGTCTGGACATCGCATGATGGTAACATGACGTAGGAGGAAACAGATTCATCCGAAGCTTGATTTTTGGATGATTTGAGGGGTGGGGGGGGGTCAAAAATCGTCAAAAATAGATGACATAATTTATGAACAGCCCCTATGTACATTTGCACTGCATTTAGTATTTTCGTACTTACCAAATAACAGTTTTAGAACTTTAAAAGTTAAGTACAGTTAGTGTTGTTATGGTTGATTTCAATATGCTTCGCGAGGATCAAGAATGTTTAATCCATCATTGTAGTGCGAGTGTGGTAGAAGGGATCGGCGTACTGAGCTCGCACGGCCTGCCGCAGCGCGTAAAATACCTAAACTCGCTCAACGCCGAAATGTAATAGCGCTCTTAAGCCAGTTGAGGGTCAGATGAAAACATTACATGATCAAATAATGAAGGTTAAAGTCAGGTCGTTCAGTGACGGATCCAGGTGGTTTAGTATTTGGTTGGTTAATCAATAAATGTTGTAACTACCCGAAAATGTACAAATTATTTGTTTACTTTTATTTACGTATCTACCTAAAGATACAGAGTATAGGTTTTATTTGGTTTGGGATTTGTTATTGCAGTATGTACCTTATGAATCTTATGATATGAGATAAAGATATCAAGAAATCGTTTTCACGTAAACGTTTATTCCAAACCATGATACAAGCAGTTCATAGCATATGTATGTATGGGCCATTAGTTGCCTGAAATAAAGATTTTCATTCATTCATTCATTCATTCATTCATTCATTCATTCATAGCAAACATAATCACATTGTACCAGGGTGCAGGGTAGGACCCAGGGCAGTATATGGGATTTTTTCTTAATACTATTAAAATTTAAAAATATACCTGTTGAAAATCACATTTAAGCGTTTTATATGTAAAAGCGGCGCGCCCCGCTCACGCCCCGCCCGGAAAACGCGCCTGTGTGACGGAACCTTTAGGCGTATTTTACAGTAGGTAAACCAAGGTACTGATAAAGTTTTGATTTTTTAAATATTAATTAAAATGGGCTACTCAACAATTAAAGTTCCATTATGTTTGTTTTAAGACTTTATAACACTTTGGTTCATTCACCTTTGGCATTCTCGGTTTGAAAGGTGAATCTAGGCATTTGAAGGTCCAGACAAGAGTATTAAGATAGATTTGGAAATTTTGCATTTTTATTAGTACAGTATCTCATAAGCGCTAGTGGCCCTAAGGGACTTTTGGGACTAATTACGAAATGAAAGTTTTGTATTAGCTTGTCATCAAATAAGAAAGTGCTAAATTAGTTCAGCAGAAAGATATTTATTTGTGTAACTATTAGTTTCGTTTTTATAGAGTTATAGAGGTCAAATTTCATTTTCTAGTTATGGATGTAAAAATTGTGTTGGATAACCGCGGGTGTGAATCGTTCGTTATTTCGCCTTAGTTAGGTTAAATATTTCGAGTAATGAAGGTTTCGGGCTTTGAAGAGAAGGGAATATTTAATTTCGTCTTACGCGAATTTCGTCTTGTCAAGGTTTTAGTTATCGAGGTTCCAAAGTAATTCTGACTATTGTTAACTTGAAATGATGTAAATAACTATATCCTCGACTGTTTCCCGTAAGGCATATATGATTAGACTAAGTCCATGTTAACTTGATAAAACTAATGTTGTGTGCCATGATCGTTAAAAATTTCAACGTATGATTCTCGCAAAAGCCTTTAAAACTGTCATAACAACCTCCAATAAATGTCGATCCGATCAGTTTCCGGTCAATACCTCCAATACGTGTCGTGTCGGCCAGTGGTTACGTGCCGCTGCCGGTGAAATCTGATCGCGCGTAGGTACAACATAGGTACATACTCAATACGGTGGAATTTCAAAAAGCTTCGTAGGTATAATGTTACGAGAATTTTTGAATATAAATTGTGAGTATTGTTATGCTGTGATTTGTGGTAAGATTTAAATAAGTCATTAAGGTAAAACTAAGCACCGTAATAGCCTGAAGTTTCATAATGTTCTTAAAACATTTTGTTTGAATTACCTTTATTTGTGAAAATTTACTTGGACAACAAATCAAATTATTAGGTATATTCAATATTTTTTTATTTGTGTTAGCCGCGTAAGCTAACTCTACTCGACTACCGGAGGGCTTGGTAACTTTTTGTATAGGTAATGTATGACACTTATCCTATACCTCTAAACGAGCAATTCTTGTATATTTATTTATATATATATTCGGCGATCTCGGAAACGGCTCTAACGATTTCGAAGAAATTTGCTATACTCGTATGGGGGTTTTCGGGGGCGAAAAATCGATCTAGCTAATAGGTGTTATCTCTGGGAAAACGCGCATTTTTAGATATAATATGTATCCCGAGCAAAGCTCGGTCTCCCACATATTTTAAGATTAAGCTATTCCATATGTGGGAAAATTTACAACCCTTCCTTTTTTAACAAACCAATAAAATCAAACTTATGTGACAATAATAAGTACAGTACCTACATCAACATCACTATTAAGCGCAAACCGGTTAGACCTAGAAATTAAATAGATCAGCATTCTCCAACCCGTTTCTACTAGCACCACTTATATACTCCGATAAATAAATGATATATTTTCATTTGTACAGTAACCAGAGATAAGCCTTTTCTTGTTTAAAGCCAGCTTCAACCCTTAAAAGGTAACACAAGAATCTAACGATCTTTTAAGGCAAGATTGGATGCTTTAATAGGTTCCCATGATTTCTAGTTCTTGGTATGGGATGATGGGATTATTTGATCCAGTTAGTTCACAAAAAGTACTACGACATTCGCAGACATACTTGATCGACGAGAAGCGTAACTAAGCTAGTAGTTACGGGGAGCGGGGGCTTGTTGTAACAGTTTTAGGAAAAAGGCCTGTATTGTCTAAAATATGTACAATTTTATGATTCTGAGTATGAGGGTTTGTAATCTAAGCACTAATTCCGATTTTTTTTTTCTGGCTTACTCCCTGCAATTTTGCACAGGGTGGATTTGCGAATGTCGGTGTTGACTTTCACACGTGAGGAGAATGTTCGGTATAATAATTTTGCATTTTTGGGAGGATGTAGTCACTAATTCCGATTACAAAATAATTTTAAATGTTTGACGCATCTTTGACACCAGACACGTTTTGAAAAACTGGGAGCTGTTACAACTTACCCCGTAATTTTTTTTCAATACCGGGTCGAAACAGAGCTCGTATGCACATCCACTCGCTTCGATGTCTGGCGGTGTTTACGTTATTCCTCGAGTTATAAGAATGTAATTTAGCAAAAAAAAAAAATGTTTTTAATGTCCCGTCAAAATTGAGCGTTACTACTTACCCCTGTTAAATTAAGCCCCCGGCTCCCCTAAATAAATTTAAACATGTCTTTTATAATGAGAACGTAACTTCGATTGTATGAGAGCGACTTTTGGCGGCGGGTTCCTGTGACTTAAAATACTTCAATAATTAAGACGAAACAGGAGCTGAGTTTTAAATATTTTAGGTAAATATACCCGTCTCGCTAACGGAAGCGGCACCTAAAAATAGTGCGATAAGGACAAGGCGAAAAATTCTGCGTAAAAATTTCAAAAAGCGAGGTTTCGTACTCCTCTGTTTCCTCCTCCAAAACTTAACCAATCGTAACTAAATTTGGAAATCTAAATGATTATGAAATTATCTGCGTCGGACCGTTTTTCTTTTTTGGCTAATTGATATCAGTTTTGAATGCCACGCCTCTCATTGCGACATAGTCAATTAGGCCATTTTGGCCATTTTTGAAGGGCTCTAGCGCCTTAAAAAACAAAAATATCAAAAAAAAACAAAACGGTCCGACACAGATATTGACAATATTAATCTGTGTTGAAAAAATCATTGCTCTAGCTTCAAAAACCACGGAGGAAAACGAGGAGTACGTTTGTATGGAGAAATGACCACTCCCGTTGGCTCTTAACCTACCCACTAAAAGATATGTCGTCATACCAAAAATATCGGGTTATAAGCCCCTTATAAGTTTACTTCGGAAGTGCCCAGATGAATGAAATTGCTTGTGCTGAGTGCGTCTACTCCTGAATAGAAGATATTTAAATAGAAATATATTCACCATTCTCACACTTCTCCTGCTGTTTAGAGACTTGGGGGTATTGTATGGAGTTTAAAATGTAACTATTTCATAATGTATTTTACTAACTGTTTTAACAATTAAAATTTGATGATTTTTTTCCTTGCAAGTGTGTCGTATGAAAAGCGTGTGTATATTGGTCATTACACACATCGGCTTTCTTATTACAATACTTTGCACACTTGCATTACAATGTACTATTATGCAATTGTAATTTTGATTTGCTATTATTAGTACTTAAAGGTTCTTTGTAGTATCTTTATCCGTCTCAACGAATTTTATTCAAGCCTATACTTGACTTGTAAAGAACCTTATGGAATCAAAAGCCTTTGTATTAGAAAAAAATAATGTAATTGTGTCTGCAAAGTTTGTCACTTCTCACACCGCGTTATGCCTCATTATCGTTACACATTTATACAATACTAGCGACCCGCCCGGCTTCGCACGGATTAACAAATTATACACCCAAACCTTCCTCAAGAATCACTCTAATGATAGGTGAAAACCGCATGAAAATCCTTTCAGTAGTTTTTGAGTTTATCCCGAAGAAACACACAAACAGATAGACGCGGCGGGGGACTTTGTTTTATAGGGTGTTGTAGTGAAACTCTAGAATTCAACACTAGCAATAGGAGCTCAGACAGGCGTGGCTCACTCCGCGATTTCGTCGCTTTGCTACAGGTAGCTAAAAGTACATATCCGTTCCACACCAATTTTGGTGGATAGCCGCCGGATAAGCCGCGCGTGGCGCTGTCGCCACCTATAGCGGCCATATCTGTCCTGATCGTAACAGACGCGTTTTGTTAGAGAGTGAGTCTGTATATACATACATACTATTATTTATTCTGTGGCTCGTAAGGTAGGTAAGCTCGCTGTATAGCCGGTTTATACTCGCAGGTTAAAACAACATGGAATTGCTAGCTTTAAACTTTATTAAACATTTTAGCTCTCCAGTTCCAAACTTTTATTAACTCGATCTAACAAATAGATTTCAGTTGAAGTTAAATTACTCGTATGGGTAGTTGAGAATGTTGGTTCCATGTCGAGCCATGCTCAGTGTAGGGTTACGTAGTTAGCGTAGTTATTCCTACGCTACTATAATTAATTTATGAAGTTATTAATTGTAACAGTGAGATCTGCTCTAAGAAACTTAAAATATGACACGAAATTGGATTAGGTATGAGCGTAAACACGACCACTCGTCTCATATCGAAATAAAATCGGTATCATAATTAACACATCCAAGATCTTACATATAAACCCATTATTTAACATTGTAATGTGAACTATTACTGCCCAGGCAAACAGATTTACCAAGATAATCCATAGTAAAGCATACAATCAATTGAAACTGCACCCACTGACTGCCATGATTTAAACCTCCAGCATCCAGCCGCTGGGCAATCAATGAGCCGTCTACAGGATCACGATACAAAACACCAACTTATCCACACTAGGAAACGTGCGATTCTAAATCTTATATCGACATAATAAGACTTTTAAAGCATGCGTTATATGTTTGTAAACTTTTCAGGTGTAGTTGAAAAAAGTCTAAATGCTTTTAGTTACAGCGGCGGTTATGATATTTTATCATTGCGCGGACCGTCTACTCGTGTGGGAGACGCGTGGGCAAACTTCAAACTCGATCAAACATTCTAAACCTTATTATTAGGCACATAAGCAACAAGTGAACCTAGTTCGATATCGATTTTATGCAGATACAGTCGACAACATTGTTGGGATGCTTGAACTTTTATGTAGATTCGTGTTTGCCATTTACGATCGTCTCGAGAGGACGTATTTACACATTCGTGGAGCTAGGACAATGTAAATAAATAAGGAAGAGGCAATAAAAGTTGTACGTACTTGAGAATACGATTGCTATAAAAAGTAGGAGAACAAGTAGTACCTATACATGTGAATTCGAATAGGATAATGTAAATTCCGTCGTTCTTTAATGTTGGATGAATTTTATTTCAAATGCTTACGCTTCGTAGGTTCTATGTCTCTTTGACATTTGTTTGTTAGAAAGAGATACAAAAACCTAGATATTTCGACAACAAAAGAAACAAGTTTTACCTACTATATGAAAAAATGCTAAATATTGACCAACTACTTAATAGTTACTTCTTTAGTAAAGTTTGTTCATATTACAGTACGAAAATCGTTACTAACGATAACTTTTCCATTAAAAGTACCTATTCAGTAGCATTACCTCTGGGTTTACTGTACAATAAACAGATTATAAATAGACGTATTATAATATCTCGCGTGGGTGTATGGTACACATTTATCGACTATCTAACCGACATCCCGTGTGTATGAATAAAGCAAAGCTCGCAAACACACATACATCCATTATGGTAGGACAAAATAGCAGGAATCCATTTAGGTGCTAAACAAACCTGGTCCGATATTAGTACCCTGAGAAACAAAGCCGTACAAAACGGTACAGAAATCGCATTGCGTAATATTTAGCAGCCGGTCGGTAACGATTACCGGGGACGTTCCGATTGCTTACCGAAAACAGGAGTTGTACCAGTATATAAACGTAGTCTCCAATTACAAGAATAGGTTTAGGTATTGATAATGCCTAATCAGTACGCTCATTTTGACGTACCTAATTAACGTTAGGTACTTCAAAGGGCGATTTGAAATAATTATGCTATCTAGAAATGCTAACGCCTCAACATGAGTGTGGTCTAATCCCAATAAGGCCTATTTTCCCCTCTGGGTTGGATGGTCAGTTGGCAGTCACTTTTATTTAACTTGTGCCTGCTCCAAATCTTGAGATTAGTTGCCAAGCAGACCCCAGACGAGCCGTGGAAAAAAGCCGGGACAACGCAAGGAAGATGATGAGACGTGCAAACAGTTTAAAAAATGCAGAATAGAATAGAATAGAATAGAAACACTTTATTGACAAACTGTGTACAGAGTTCAAACCTTCTACCTTCTAGAACCTTCAAAAAACAACATCATCAAGCACAAAACGACTCTGATCACTCTAGACTCTAAAGCAATAACAGAGGGTTATTTTGTATGCATAACCAGTTAAAGATGGTTAGCATTTGGTTTTGATTCGTCAATGCTCGACAAGTATCATAATTATGCGATCAGTTCGATTCCTATCCGGAATACGTTCCTTTCACGCGCAATGGGTTAAATAAATTGGGACCCGGGTAATGCGGGCCAAATCCCCTCCCCGGGAATACCTATCCCGTATGATTTATTTTTTATGCTCCCTCAACCGAGACTTGGGGTAAAAGTAGAATATGCGAAAACTCCAAGTATTCATTGTTGATCGACGTGGAAATTCAACTGTTTTGTCTGACTCTTTCCCGATAGGAAGGATAAAGACGACGTTAAAGATAGGGTATCACGGTTAATGGCTCTTATTATTCCGGAGTTTTAAACTGGGTGATAATACGAAGGTGCGTATGGATAAGGTAATTTCGCATACTTTATTAGGGTTACGTGGTTTCACACGAAACGCGGATATTGCGGAAAGTTATAATAACTTTTTCAGCGTAGGATTATGGTTAATAAAAATTCAAATGTGTTTTACAAGGCCGGATTTAATTTTAAGCATGGTCTTTAATTACCTATATTATATACCTCCAAATCAAAAAACTGATACCAACCGAAGGGAGATAGATATTCGAATCCAAAACGCCCTAAGATGCTCGGAAGCGCTCCATCGAGTCTTAGTGTCCAAGCTGATCAGTAGACCGACCAAGATTCGAATCTACGAGACTGTAATTAGACCAATCTTGATGTATGGGTGTGATGCTTGGACGCTGACTCAGAAAGAAGAGAGCAAGCTCTTAGTGGAAGATTCTGGGGCCCATCAGAGAGGAACATGGAACTTGGAGGCGAAGAAAAAATAGGGAGCTAGTGGAGCTGGTTGCGATGCCTAATATAATTGGCGAGATCAAAGCAACACAACTCCGCTGGCTTGGTCACCTGGAGAGGATGGGGGAGGTTCGTGCTGTAAGAAGAGCGTATGTGGGGCACCCGGGGGGAAAACGTCCGTCTGGGCGTCCCAGATACCGCTGGAGTGACGAAGCCCAAAAATACCTGTCCGCCCTCGGAATACCCAACTGGCGTGGAGTGGCGCAGAATAGGGCAGAATGGCGCTCTCTTGTGTCAGAGGCCAAGATCCTCTTTGGGCATTGAGCCAGTGATTTATGTATTATAAACCTATTCAAATAACGCAATAATACTAATTTTTACAAACCATTTAGATTAAAGTTGAAAACTTTAACAGTTATTTTTATGTAGAAATAATTGTCATTCGGAGTTCGTTCTGGTTCGATATTAAATTTTTTAACTTATTTCTCAATAGGTCAGAGGAGATACAATTTTTTGTTAGCCTAATTTAGTGCCTGTCCCACTGCTGGGCAAAGGCCTCTCCTCGTTTCCTCCACTCAACCCTGTCGTTTCGTGATGAAATGTACCCAATTATTTATAATTCTAATAATAAGACTCGTTAAAATCGCTGTTAAAACATTGCCTCTTTTTGCCTAATATTTATTTTATCCTCCTCCTTGCATCGTAATCCTCAGTAATGAGGGTCGTGACCTCCCTTCTGAATCACCTTCTCTCTCACAATTTCTCTCCATCTGGTTCTGTCCTTGGCGGTGTGGAGGGAGAGCCATGTGGATTGTGAATTCAAGAGCGGTGCGGATCTGGTCGGACCATGGTATTGGACTGCGTCCACGTCCAGGCCTTTTTATAATGAAATAATAATTATAATTTACATAACACCCGATATGTGTTCGTAGAACTTTAATAACTGTTTAATTCGTGTTTCTAATCACGTACAAAGCTAATACAGTTATAAACATTCAAATTACTATTAAATTTAGTTAATAACTTTACATTTAATTTATTTCGATGAATGAAATCAATCAGACCGGGTTTAATCATTGAAACGCGGCGATTCGAGAGGAATTGAATGGAAGTCAATTATTTTCCAGTATCACTACATAAACTGTTGGACTTGTGTAATGAACAACGAAATAACGTTTAATATTTGGCTTAACATTACAATATAAAGTGTCATTCTATGGAACTTGCTAACAATGTAAACAAAAGTCATAATTTACAGACAATTTCAATATAGCGGTTTGTTTACATAGTTAGCAAGTTCCATAGAATAACACTTTACAAATCCTCTTTTATTGCACAACCTCACAAAACATTTACAGGGAGACACACATAATACATGAAAACAGAGGTAACAACAGGCGGTCTTATCGCTAAAGAGCGATCTCTTCTAGATAACCTTTAGGTAGTCGAGAAAAGAGAATATATTTCGATAACATTATGTTTTAGCTAAAAAAATGGACGTTTAGTTACGCTTTTAAAGCGGTTGTATTGTATGAAAATTACATTATGCGTGGTCCGACACGCACCTGGTTGGCGTTTCAATTATTAGACTGGAGGAAACCGGCCTGTTTTGAGAAAAGTCGTCGACATCCCTTCTAAATACCTAAAACTGGTATGGATGTGTTCCTCGTGGTCTCTAGAATACGAATTGACCGGTTTTAGTTTATGGAGAGGGGGACGGGTCGAAAAAAAGGGGGGCAAAGATAGCGGCCGACCATCATTGATTTTTGTTCACATCTTGAGTCCTATGGGACCGATCGGTTCGTGTGAGGTGTCGTTTGAAAGAGTATTAAACGTGCTATTATCGTTTCATAATAATCGTAGTAATAACTGTAGTCGTTTACAAAATATTTTAAAATATATGATTTTTTACCGTGCATGGATGGCATAAGTACTGATTAAATATGCGTCTAACTCAATAGATTACAACTATACCGCAATTATTTTAGTACAAAATATACGAGACATTTAATTAGCTTACCAAAAACATAAGTTTTATTGGTGTATGATATTATATAACCAAGTAATAACGAATTTTGTTCAGCATGGGTCACTACGCACCGTCACGTAAATGGCGGGCGACCGACCTCAACTTTTCATTATTTCTCGGGTTCTAATTTATTGATCAATTGGTGATAGGTACCATTTAAAAGGATATTAAACGTACTATAAATAGTTTCTAATAACCGTAGTCATAAACTTTAGTCATTTACAAAATATTTTTAAATATATGATTTTTTTACCGTGCATGGATGGCATAAATACTGATAAAATATGCGTCTAACTCAATAAATTATAAATTTACTCCAATAATATTCGTACAAAATATATGTGACATTTCATTAGATTTCCAAAAATATAAGTTTTATTGGTGTATGATATTATATAACCAAGTAATTACGAATTTTGTTCAGCATGGGTCACTAACCGCCGTCACGTAAATGGCGGGCGACCGACGTCAACTTTTCATTATTTCTCGGGTTCTATTTTATTGATCAGTTGGTGATAGATACCATTTGAAGGAATATTAAACGTACTATAATTGATTTTCAATAACTGTAGTCATAACTTTAGTCATTTTCAAAATAATTGAAAACATATGATTTTTTACCGTGCATGGACATAAGTACTGCTAAAACATGCTTCCAACTCAATGAATTATAACTTTACCGCAATTAATGTTATTACAAAATATACGAGACATTTTATTAGCTTTCCAGAAACATAAGTTTTATTGGTGTATGATATTATATAACAAAGTAATAATGAATTTTGTTCAGCATGGGTCACTGTGCACCGTCATATAAATCCCAACAAACAATTAAGCGACACTTAGCACCTATTTTATTATCTAAAGACATAGCCTGGCTCTAGAATAGCTACATATTTAGTCTTAGTTTACAGTTTACAGGCTCTGGTGACATAAAAGTTTAAATGGTTCATCTAAAGATTTAATAAGATCTACAGTAGCTGTTTTGGGTGCTATAATGCATGTTAAGCTGCTAGTGTTATAGCTTATAGCTGAATTGAAGAACCTTAACATCTATATGAGTAATAATCTGCAATTTGCACTTAAGATTCTAAACGTGTGATAAAGTCTTCGACTTATAGCTTTTTGTATCGCAATCGCTATTTAACTATCTAGTCGCAGACGAGCGTTATTTAAATACCGTAGTACATCTTATACTGTCAATAGAGTCATACTTAGAAGCTAAAACTACAATGCCAAACGTCATAAATTAGACCGTAAAATAAAATGGTAAATATATATAGATAGTTTACTCAATGTTGACCTAATGTACTACCTATTACTATACTTAAAACCGGACTTCACGGATAGTTATTGTTCACGTTTTCCAAAATTAAATGTGTTAGACCACAAATAAAAATATATTGCATTAAGATAAAAAATAAACGACACAGATATTAAGTACTTCATATATATGCAGTTGTCTTGCAATCATGAAAGCTACGAACTTAACGTTATTAACTTAGAACTTGGCTTTTGTCAAAACATACTTAAGTTTCCTGTGATAAAAAACAAAACAACCAAAACCATCATTTATATCGACATTTTATAACAGAACCTCACATTTTGGATACATTATAAAATGTACTGTCAAACAATAATAGAATGCTGCTGGCCTGCCAGGCGCCCGCCGCGCCGTGTGTTTGCTTGGTTGCTTGACGAAATTGGTCCTGGCATACATATGTTTATAGTTGTACGGTAACTAAACAATATTTTTGGTAAGTTAATAAATAGTTTGTTGATTTTATTCTAAAATTTCACGCTATATTTACTACATTATCTCTTTCTCAAATTATTTCAGCCACTAAGCAAACCTCTTAGGTAAAAATTTTACATTTTCTTTAATATTTTTAAAATGGTTAATTTTGGGCCTCAGATTTCAAACAATCGAGTATTCACAGTAAATGTAATATGCTTGCAGATGGTATCCTCCCAAGTATCAGAAAAATAGAACCCGAAATATAATGAAAACTCAACGATGGCCGGGCTCCATTTACGTGACGGTGCACAGTACCCATGCTGAACAAAATTCATGATTACTTAGTTATACAGCATTATACAGCAATAAAACTTATATTTTTGGATAGCTCATAAAATTTCCCGTATACTTTGAGAACATGTATTGCGGTAATGTTATAATCTATTAAATTAGAACCATGTTTTACCAGTACTTATGTCCATGCACGGTAAAAATCATATATTTTCAATTATTCTGTAAATGACTACAGTTATGACTACGGTTATTAGAAACCAATTATAGTACGTTTAATATTCTTTCAAATGATATCCATCACCAATTGATCAGTAAAATAGAACCCGAGAAATAATGAACAGTTGAGGTCGGTCGCCCGCCATTTACGTGATGGTGCGTAGTGACCCATGCTGAACAAAATTCATCATTACTTAATTATATAATATCATACACCAATAAAACTTATGTTTTTGGAAAGCTAATGAAATTTCTCGTATATTTTGTAATAACATTAATTGCGATAAAGTTATAATTTATTGAGTTAGACGCATGTTTTGTCAGTACTTATGCCATCGATGCACGGTAAAAAATCATATATTTTAAAATATTTTGTAAACGACTACAGTTATGACTACGGTCATTATGAAACAATAATAGCACGTTTAATACTCTTTCAAACGACACCTCACACGAACTGATCGGTCCCATAGGACTCAAGATGTGAACAAATATCAATGATGGTCGGCCGCCCACTTTCCCCCCCTTTTTTTAGACCCGTCCCCCCCTCCATAAACTAAAACTGGCCAATTCGTATTCTAGAGACCACGAGGAACACATCCATACCAGTTTTAGGTATTTAGAAGAGATGTCGACGAAAATCGTGAAGGAGACGACTTTGGTTTAATTTTCCTATATACTATATCAAGTTGGACGTACCCATTCAGTTGCCATTGCAACAAAATTAAAGGCACTTAAATATTAAGAAAATAATTTATTATGGTTCATTGTAATAAGTTATTTATTTTTGTTTTCCTCCTGGGGGCCGATTTTTGAATTTCTATCGTTCGATTTCGTCACTCGAAAATCGGTGGAAAACGGTTAAATGCAAATTTTTGAAATACAAGCGATAGAAATTGGCAATCTAGTGGCATTGACCACTCGTTTTCAATTTTACTAGTAGAATTTAAATGCCTAGTAGTGGAGATATTATTGAACAAAATACACGAAATCGAGTGGTCGAAATTCAAAAATCGGCCCCCTGCTCGAGTTTCCTTTGATTTCTTATTTTTACAAACCAATACTATTGTCAAATTGGACAATAAATCGTCGGCTTTTGTGGAAAAGACGTGATTTTTCATTAGTGACATTTCAACTTGCGTTTGGGTATTCAAATATTGACTTATAAAAACCGGACAAGTGCGAGTCAGACTCGCCCACCGAGGGTTCCGTGGGTAGGTACTTTTTAGTATTTGTTGTTATAGCGACAACAGAAATACATCATCTGTGAAAATTTCAACTGTCTAGAGAGCTATCACGGTTCATGAGATGCAGCCTGGTGACAGACAGGCAGACGGACAGAGAGACGGACAGTGTAGTCTTAGTAATAGGGTCCCGTATTTACCCTTTGGGTACGGAATAATAAGGATATTTAAGTTTCAGGGTAGGTATGTATTCATTATCTACTAAAATGTATTTGAAATCTTGCCGTTTCATTGTTCTTATTAGGTTTTATTTCAGTTCTTAAAGTGATAAATCGGCCCTTTACTTCTCTGATAAGACAGGTGGTGAGAATGTAAAAGTTCTAAAAGTTAAATTGGTTTTTCTGACAATGGAAGTTAGATAAGAGGCCACATCGCAACGGCGGTTCAATTCTCGTTTAAATAATGGCAATTTTCTATTCACTGACCTATATTAGGCTTAAAATGTGTGAATAATCTTTTTGAAGGATAAATAAACAAAACTCGCAAATATTATAATGTTTTTGCTTACTATTTATATCATATCACTTCTGGTTTTTATTAGGAGAGTGCCATATATTAATGGGTGCTTTAATAACAGCAGTCCAGAAATTAAATACTTAGGTATGTTTATGTATGTCTATTTGTATTTTCTTATACGTATATGTTACTTTAATTGTGTGTGTGAAAGTTGGCTTCATAACGATTTTGCAACACCTACTTTTTTATTAAATTCTCTATTTCCGCTACCCATCTATAGGCTGTCTGGAAAAAATCACTCTCTAGCGTTAAAACCTCTTCTTTCTTTAATATATGTGTATGTGTGTGCGCCAATAAAGAGTATTCTATCTATTTATCTATCTAGGAAACGTAACATATAGCTTAACCGTTCATAAATATGTTACAGTTGAAACAGGTAAAATACCTACTTATTCTTATGAACTTACTCAAACCTTTTAAGTATTCACTCATTTAAAGTTCGAGTAATCAGAAAATAACTGTCTGTTCAAGAAGTTCGTAGTCAATCGTCTCAAAGTACTCGTACCAATAATTGGAGAAGTCGTCAATCTTCCCTATAGAGTGTACGAAGGCTTCCCATAAAACATGAATGGCTTCACGTCCTGCTGAATTGACGTCCGCCGAAACGGACAATGCTGCCAACTCGTTACATTTTACGGTGTCAAAAGAACCAAGTCATTTCAGACCCTTGAGCGGTATATCGGGCTCTTTTGTACTTTTTTGACGAATGATATCATTTATATGCTTTTGCGAAATATTTCGAATATCGACTTTTTAAGCGTATTCGTAAAGTTCTCCGGTTACGATTTATAATAGGTAGATATAACGATTATAGTTATGGACGCTTCTAATGTACCTACCATGGAGGAGCAACTACAATGTCCTTAGATACTAATATATTTCGCGTAGTGCACGTACCTAACTTCATTGTAGGATATTGCCAATATAAACTCGCGGTGCTTCGCATTGTTCCTCCTGCTTATTGCGATATAAACAGCGGGGACAGTAGCCGTGTGAATTACTCACTACAGCTCTTATCTTAAGCCAATAAAACGGCGCAACAGCTCCCTCCGTTGGGCAAAGGTAAAGTTTGCATTTGACCTCACAGGCGCCGCGCCCGAACACCCTTCAAGCACCGAGGCCCGCCGTGACTCATCGCCGCCCTCCCACATCGTTTCACACCCTAACGACAAAGCGATAAGATCCAATTTTCATCACTCTACACATAACCGAGGCAAAAGCTACCTTAGACAACCGTAATTAGGTACATAATCAAACAATTTGTAATCGATCACGCCGATAAATCCCTACAGACGGCAGCGTTGAAATACAGACGCTAAGCTACCGTACCAGGGTTTATTGTAGTTCACAGCGGTTGACAGACAGAAGCCGTTGTTTCGTAAAGTAATTTAAACTTTATATACAAACTATAAGGTAGTGTTTCGGAGATAATAGTTTGTAAGGTTGTATGTGAAGTTTAGTTCGCAGCGTGTTTTGTGTTGGTAATAAAATATGGCTGAAGCCTGTGTCGCTACCCGCTAGTGTATGCTAATGTTTTTTATAGGTCGCAGGGTACGGGCGGGTTGATCGAATTTATATGACGGAAAAACGGTTTTCTAAAACAGGAGGTGGTGTATCGATCGGGGGAGTATGGGGAACGGAAGCGTATGGTGTCGGAGGTCGGATGACGTAACGAGATCAAGAAGTAACGTGACTTAATATAATATAATACCGGCTTACTGAGTGAATAAATGACTGGCAGTTTTCTAGAGACCCCTTTTTCTTATTGAATAGGAATACTTTGTGTCTTGATTCTTGAGATAGAGACATGAAATTAATTTAGTCGGGAAATCCTACCAATATAAAACTTCTAGTCGCTCTTATTTCTTTGTGATTAGGTACAATTTCTATAAAATAATTACATATTATGTAACACTTGTGTATCTACCTACCATGGATGCAATAAATAAATGAATTATGAACTTCGGGTCTATGGGAGAATTCATGTGTCTCGTAAATTAAATGGGCATTTTCATTTTAACTTATACTTTAACACGTTCACTATCCGTGCCCCGTATATGCGTCACGGCAAGTCTCTATCACAAAGCCGTTAACAATTCAGATTGGGACAGTGAACGTGTTAAAGCGCGATTTAAGTCGTGTTTCATTAACGTCTGACCGTCACATTCCTGACAAAATGTATGGGGGTTGGCATTGACCGTCAGTTTTGTGACGATTGCTAACCGGCCGTTAATGGTACACAGTTAAGTGAAAAGGCCCAAATAAGACTTAAAAATACTGACGAATGAACCATTCTAGATGGCCATATACTTACATTAGTTTATTTTTTTTCATTGAGAAATGAGTCCTCCAAATAATGTTGTTCTAGATTTCGTGATCCACTTACATTCCTAGGGTCGTGTTAATGTGTCATCCTTGGGAATGATGCCGCCTGTGAAATATTCAGCTCGCTTGATCTATTACTCCATTATGTGATGCCGGGGAAGTTAAATGCCTTAAGGAACAGAAAAAACAGTCTTTCGTAATTATGACATGATGTTAACTCTTACATAACACTGCAGAGCTTATAATTTCATCGAATAGACGTAATCTCCTTCTTTTGGAAAGTCGGTTAACATGTACCCATTATCACACGGTTATAAAAACGAATCAATTGACAACTCATTCATCAAAATTATCTCAGTAGTTATGTGTTGTGGGTAACATTCGTGTCAGCGAACTTACCTAACCCAGAAAATATGATTTTGTATGTACAAAAGCACTGCTTAAAATAGATACTTCCTTTTTAGCTTTGTAAAGTGTAAACAAAAGCGTAATTTTTCAATTTCCGCGTTTTCACCTGTTTCCCTACTCGGTAAACAAATTGGGATCTCAGGATATTAATGTTATCATATAAATTTCGTTAAGTTTGGTTCGGAAAAGTTTTAATCTGGGTCCCGTGTGAGTCTTCAGTCATAGCGGGGAGAAGTGTGGGCCCTAATTAGGGTAATGTTTCGCAGAAATATCTTGTACAGATGTAGTGCATAATTATTTTTCTTTGTATTTTCACGGAAACGTACGAACGTGTCTTGCTATTTCAATCAGTCTCGGTACAAAAAGTACTCGTGTTTCCCGGTAGGCCCTTGTTAACAAACCGCCTTGATGCATTAATGTCATACTTTATGGTCTGTGAAAACTTGTCAAGGCATAGTGTACTATAGGCGCTAGTGCTGCACTCTGGCGGCAGAACATTGCAGTAATACCCCCTATTATATTGGTGAGCGATCACGTCATATAAAAACTGCTATATCACGAGCTTGAAACAATAATGCGTTGCGCTGTTGTGTTAAAATGAAACAATTTAAATCCTTTCAAAATAATAATATACGCTCCTAGTTTCAATTTATCATTCTAACTTACGCTGAATATGTTTGTGCTAATATCACCGTCAGCAAAACAAGTTATAGTTGAATAGGCAGTTAATTAAATAGCTCGCGAGAGTACGAGTGTCTCATTCTAAACAACAGTTAATAAACCTGAGATTACATCCATACTCTACACGCCTGAAATGCTAAACAAAGCATTTGAATTACCATAGCTTAATTTTCCAGAGTACGAACAACGCATTCTCATGATAAACCGGGGGATATTATCCACACGCTGGAGTCTCAAATGTAGGAACTTTGTACAAGTTCGTTGAGACATATGACCTTTTGTATAGGGAAATGGTAGCCTGCAGACGGAGTTGCCATTAGTAATAAAATAATTAACATCCATACCGTGTGTCGTACAGAAAAAGGTCCGAAGTTGTGATATAATACCACCCCATTTGAGTAAAATCTTCGAACTAAACTTTAGGTGACATATGGTTCTTCTAAAATATGTACTTCTTATTATTATTTACTAAGACGGGACTTAATCGCGTTTTAAAATTACCTCCGACGTTTCGAGGACGGCGTTGTCCCCGTGGTCTCAGATCAGTCTCTCCGAGACCACGGGAATAACGCCGTCCTCGAAATGTCGGAGGTAATATTAAAGCTTATAGTTATATGCGATTAAGTCCCGTTTTAATAAATAATAATGAGTAAAAATCGTGAGAGTTTCAATCGGTTATAAGTATGTACTACTGTTAATTTTTAGGAATACAAATGTATAATTTGCAAGTGGATATTATTTTAGAATATTTAGTAATGTATGACGATGTGACGAAATCCATTGACGTACGGAATTAGGTACTAGATTTATTTCCAGTAACAAGTTCTGCGAATTTTTCTACCGCGAAAAGAATTTTCAAATAAAAGCCCGATTTAATAATAACATGGTAATCAATAGGAAAGACGAACAAAAGACAAATTTAACTTTGCTAATTGGTTTTCCGCTTAAAGCATAATCCCTAAAAGAGTAGGATCATGACATAACCCACCGGAATCCTTGTCTAAAAAGGGCTTATGAGAGGTTACAACACTAATAACCAGTGTCATTCTGTATCAGTGGAATTGGGTCGTGTAATATTATTTAATACGGAGGATTTTCCTCGACGTTTCCCGGGTAATATAGTTATTGCTGGATA